>NW_028317927.1:8970000-10170000 GCF_062004578.1 Staurois parvus | reverse complement strand
ATTTGTCTTATTCTGCTTAATTTACCATGTTAAATATTTTTTCACTTATTACTGTACATGTCTCTTCAATTATGTATAATTGTTTGTTTTAGAATTCCACTAATAAGCTGTGCATACCTCAAAATCAGTTCCGAAAGTCAGCGTGATGAAAGTTTTCACATGTTACACTTGGGGTGATGTAATCAAAATGTAAATTACTGTTATTTAAAAACAGGAAATATTTGTAAAAATAGGTCTGCTTTTACAAGTACTGTCTTTGGAACATTCTGACAACAGTTTTCCTGTGATTATCCTACAAGTCTAAAAAAAGTCTGCTCTTCATCATTATTATAATTTTGAACCATTTTTGACTACAGCTCGGTACTCATAGTTGACAGGTTCTATGAAAAAAAAAAGGAGGTTCATATCAGGTTCTGAGTACATATTTTGCACGTCAAAGGGTTAGTATATCAACTATGCTAGGGATTTTTTTTTTTTCAAAATAATGTGATCAAATAATTTAAATTATATAGTTTAATAATATAAATCCAGGCCCATAAATATTCTGATTGAGACATTTTGTATGGAGGAACCTGAGTTACTGGAATTAATTGGAAGCTGCCAGTAAGTCAATCCTGTTCATCCAACATCAGTACCTGAGTTCATAAAATGTTCTTTTAATTCCCACAAACACAGCTCAAATTCTAATGTAGAGCTATCCCATAAGAGTGAAGGCTGTTATAGCTGCAAAGAAGAAAGAGTGGAGGTTCCATATTAAAGCCGATGGTTGTGTGGACGAAAATGCCTTGTTGATATCAGAGGTCAGAGGAGAAAGGGCAGGCTGGTTCAAGATGATAGAAAGGCAACAGTAACTCAAATAACCACTCATTACAACCAAGGTATGCAGAATACCATCTCTGAACACACAACACGTCACATTTTGAAGTAGATGGGCTACAGCAGCAGAAGACCACACCAGATGCCACTCCTGTCAGCTAAGAAAAGGAAACTGAGGCTACAATTTGCACAGGCTCACCAAAACCAGACAATAGAAGATTGGAAAAATGCCGCCTGGTCTAATGAGTCTCAATTTCAGTTGTGACATTCAGATGGTAGGGTCAGAATTTGGCGTAAACAACATGAAAACATGGATCCGTCTTGCCTTGTATCAATGGTTCAGGCTGGTAGTGGCAGTGTAATGGTGTGGGGGATATTTTCTTGGTACACTTTGGGCCCATTTGTACCAGTTGGGCATCGTTTTAATGCCATGGACGTCTTGAGTATTGTTGCTGACCATGTCCATCCCTTTATGACTACAGTGTACCCATCTTCTAATGGCTACTTCCAGCAGATAATGCACTACATTACAAATCTCAAATCATCTCAAACTGTTTTTTTTGAACATGACAATGAGTTCACTGTACTCCAATGGCCTCCACAGTCACCGGATCTCAATCCAATGAAGCATCTTTGGGATGTGGTGGAATGGGAAATTTGCAACATGGATGTGCAGCCGATAAATCTGCAGCAACTGAGTGATGCTATCATGTCAATATGGACCAAAATCTCTGAGGAATGTTTCCAACACCTTGTTGAATCTATGCCATGAGGAGTTAAGACAGTTCTGAAAGCAAAATGGGGTCCAACCTGGTACTAGCAAGGTGTACCTAATAAAGTGTCTGATGAGTGTATATTCACCTTCCATCCTTCCATATTTGGTTTACTAACATTATAACTAAATTACCCTTTTGAGGGCCACTGTGTTTCTGGGTCCCCCGTAGCTTTGCACAGCCAGACAACATGCATCCACAGTCAGTGAACAGTCCATGAGCTTGTTTTTTTTTTTTCATTTTATTAGGGGAAGTAACTTGGATAGGGCACAACGGATTATGGGATGCCCAGCTTGACTGAAGCAATGCACAGGGACAACTTCCTTCCTATGTACAGAAAATAATCCTGGCCTGTTCTTGAACATGGTCAGTCTTTACTGATCAGTAGCAAGAGCCTCTTACGGGCTAAGGACTCTCAGTTCCCTCTGAAAGTTAGCAGAGATTGTTGCAAACTACATGCAGAAGTATCCCTTCTCCCCTGTAGAACTGCTCCCAGATCCACAGCTTGCTGAGACTACCAACCCTCCTGGCTGCTCTGAAGATCTCCCAGGACAAGGATAAAGGGTTAAGCACAGAGCTGTCCTTTGAAAGCTTGCTACATATGGCAGTCTCTTCCCTTGTGAATCCCTGTGTGTGCTGATGTACTCTGTCCACCTTGCTCCCACTGTTCCCAGGCAATGATCCTGTTCATACCATGATGCTGCATAGATCTTCCTGAGCCAGCCCGAGCCCAGCCTGGAGGCAAAGCCCCCCCCCCCAGACCTATGGGACCCCTCCCAGGCCACGGACAGCCTCCTCAACACTCCATCTTCAACCCAGTTCCCTTGCAAGAATGGATCTCTCATATTTATGGGTTAGCCCCACCACACTACCAGGGCCTAGAAGCCTGGGGCTGGTCAGACTTCCATAAACATGAGGATTTAGGTCTCCACCCCTTCTGCCCACTAGTTTCCAGAAGCTTCCATGAACCTCCAGAACCAGGTGGAGGCAATGGAGTCCCGACCTGCTGAGTTACCCAGCCTGACCTGAAATAACCCGACCTAATTACATACCATAATAAATTTACCTACATCAACACTAGTAGCATACTAGAGGTTGCTACATAGGCTACTTGTAAATTATAATATGGGGATGTGCAAACAGTACTTTTATTCTACATTTATAGCCATCTATATGGATATTGCATCCTCAAGTGGACCTGCATTGCTTTTTACACCTAAGCAAACACCCTGCCTAAAAGCAGACATAAGGAGACACAGGCTATAATGGGTAATTAGTAGTGATGGACTTTATGTTTGCTGAACACATGACGGCTAAGGGAGTTTGGTAGGATATTTGCTTGCCACACCCCACAATGCACTGCCCTGACAGTGCATTGTGATTGACCAAAAACAATGTACCTGACCACAGGTCAGGTTCAATGCTTTGGCCAATCACTGTGCATGGTGACGTCACAAGAATGTTTCACTACTAAAATACAGCATGACTTAATAATATAACTTATGTGGTATTTAAGTAGATGAGCGTTATCTTACTGCATACACAGATGCAGTAACGCTCAGTAAATTGTCCCTATTTGAAGTTCACGGTCAACCGTTTGGTAGGTTCGAATGTTCAACTGAACAGGGGGGTGTTTGGCCCATCAATAGTAATTATCATGAAAACCCCTCTTGTCGTTCTCTTGGTTTCACTTTGTCACTGGGACCTGACCTTTTCTGACTTCCTGGCAAAGGACTGCTAGCTGCTTTTCCACCTTCCAATGAAACTGGTTCAGTGGCCAGTGCTAATTCAGTCCAGTAAAAACATTATATGAAAGGATAAGCTCACCTATTGACAAAAAAAAATGTGCATTTATTATTTTTTGTTGCAGGAGCCTGTAAAGCATTGCACCAGCGATCAGCATGCGAGTCTCCTGCAGACCTGTCAGTATATCTGCTTGTCCGTATAGGATATACGGGCAAGCAGATGTACTGACAGGAAGAATCAATGAACTACCACGGTGCTCCACAGTGCCCTGGTAGTTCATTGAGAGCTAAAAGCCAACAGCCTCAAAGGCTGCTGGGACTTGTAGTTCATCAATTCACAGAACTCTATGCAAAGCCCCGCACGGCTATGCTGATTTAAAAAACTGACAGCTAGTACGGGGAACTTCTCCCCATACTGCTGTTGGGGGGGACGGGCAGCAGCTGCAGCATTGGGAACATGTTATATGTTCCACCCTAAAAATGGGTGGAACATGTAACATGTTCCCAAAGGTGAACTTATCCTTTAAATGAGAGAGGGACACAGAAGAGAGTTTTCTAGCCAATACAGGTAGTAGTAGACAGCATGTGGTGTTTGCTCTTAGGCAGCATTTTATTATTACTATTATTATTATTAGGCTATATTAAAAAAGTGTGTGGACCCCTGTGCTATCCAACAAATAACAAAGTGAAAATTAGATAAACCGAAATGAGATAGCTGCTGCTAACATCAAAATGTGTTCCCACAAAAATAACAAATAACAAACAAACAAGTGATGCTGCACTGCTGACACACTGTACAAAATAGTGTAACTAAATAAAATGTCCCAAATTTAGACCAGACATTGTGAGATCAAACTATCTTGATAAAATAACAATCTTGATAAAATAACAATTCTTCAGAGGAAGTCACGTGGGCGTGACGTAACGTGTAAGGGGCGTGGCTCTGAGCAGAAGAGACTACTGAAACCAGCTGATGGGATTCACAGCCTGCATTTGGTGATTTTATGCTTTAGGGTGTTTTTATCTTTGAATACATGTGAGTGTAACACTGTTTTTTAATAAATATTACTGATAGTATGTACTGCACCATGGGAGTTTTTCTTGTTCCTTTTAAGATGGATATATGAGACCTCCATTGCTCTTAAAGGGACCGATCCCTAGCTCTGATCTGACAGTCAAATGTACACTTAAGATGTCTGATTACTACCATATGGCTATGGATTAAGAAAGTGGAAAATCTTTCTGTCCATTTGATATCAAAGTGCATTTTCATGTGCTTTAAGGTGAGAGTTCTATGAGCATGGAGGTGGCACGGTTTTTTGATTTTGCATAATCTCACTTGCTGGACTTTGGAACATTAATATAAAGAGAAACCACAAGATTTATTGAAGAATTGTTATTTTATTAAAATTGTTATTTTATCAAGATTGTTTGATCTCACAATGTATGATCTAAATTTGGGACATTTTACTTAGTTACGCTTTTTTTGTACAGTGTGTCAGCAGCGCAGCATAACTTGTTTGTTTATTATTAGGCTATATTACCTCACCAGTTGCAGCAAGCAGTCCAAAGAGAAAGGATAGCAAATGAGGGGAGGGAGCTGTATCCCTCAATAAACAGTGAGCACCAAAATCCTATGTTATCTGTTGTCCATTGAAAGACACAACTTAGTATTAAACAACATATGACTTTGAAAAGCAGTCCAAACAGCACCGCAAGAAAAAAAGCAATAACAAGGAAAAAAACAAACATAGAGCTTTCTTTTGGTGGTATTTAATCACCACTGGGTTTTTTATTTGTTGCTAAGTAAAATGAAAAAAGGCCAAAAATTTTGTTTAAAACAATTTCAAATAAATAATCTATCTTCATACATTTAAGCCAATATGTATACTGCTTTATTTCTTTAGTGAAAATAACCAAAATCAATGTTTAATATTTAGTCTGTAGGAAAGGTATAGCGTCAACAAACTATGGTATATATATCTGAAAATCGATCATTCCCAATATACTGACTGATCTCATTTCTTGAGGCCTGAAAATGCCAAGACAGTACAACTATCCCCAAAATGACCCCTTTTTTGGACAATCCAAAGTATTTAGTAAGAGGCATGGCAAGTTTTTTGAAGCTGCAATTTTTTGTCACAGTTTTTTTGGAAAATTAGGAAATTAAAAAAAAAAATTCCAATTTTTTTTTTTTTTACATACTGTCACCGCTGTTGTACAGAATCAATATAACTGGCATGGCAGTGATGGCAGTGTGAGCAGGGACACTGATTGGTGACAGGTAAAATATAATAATTATATATATATATACATATTTATATATATTTTTTTCATTTTACTTATTATTATTATTATTTTTTTTAATGATTCTTTTTTTGCAAACTGTAACCAGAGCACCACAGTGTTGCCAGAGTAACACTGTACTTCTCTGCGAAGGTGATCAAGCTTTTTTTAACCACTGGTATAAGCAGCCATTTTTTCTAAATTAAGTCCATTCATTCACTGTGCACTATTGATCAATGTACACTGATCCATCATCCACTGTGTTCAGCGGAACTCAACACATGCTTCAAAGGTGGATACCATCAGTTCCATCACTCGCATACAGCTTCGTAGCTGATATTGAACCTGCCAAACAGGGGTGGACTGATAACTTATGGGGCCTCCGGGCAATTGGGGATATTGGTGCCCCTGTTTCCTTGCCCACACTCAAACCACAGCCAAAAAAAGCCCATGAAAGGTACCAGGTGCAATTCATGGGGCCACTATCTGACCCTGGGCCCTCGGGTAGTGCCCGAGTTTCCAAATGGTCAGTCCGCCCCTGCTACCAAATCTAACCTTGCAGTTTTACCAACTACCGGTACTCTTGGGATAGGAATATCATGACTAGAAAAACATCCAGGGGATAATTCAAGTATTCCAAGTGATGTGAGAGAACCAGAGTTGTCTTCAGGATCCATCCAGAGTCCTCAGCATATTAACACAACGGAGCCCAGGGTCATAAAAGTGTATTCACACATTAACAGATCATCAAGATATCTGATGACTGGCATACATCTGGGACAAAACAGCCCAGAAATGGTGGGAGATCCTTTGTGATCTCAGGGGGGAGGAGACAAGGCTGAAAGGGGAACCCAAAGTTAACAAAGCAATAATTGGTGATCTGGAAAGACAGAAATGTGTAAATAAGCATTCTTTATGTAGAAATCTCTGAGATGAAGAATATGAAAAATCTCCACAATGAAGAGAGGCACTAACTGACTAAACAAATTCCATTGACAATTTTTGAGGGTGTGCAAAGTTGTTGAAAGCCCTCAAATACAGGATGGGATGAAGGCCTCCTTTGGGTTTTTGGAACATCCAGGGGTCAGACAGAAAAAAAATGCCACAGCACTGATCCTGACACTCAGCAAGGAATCTCAAAAAAAAAAAAACAGTCTGGCCTGAATAGTGGACTCCTGATTTACTGGAACACAGCCAGGATGTCTCTGTTGACTGCAGGACTGTTGCAGAGAAAACATTACTTTACAAGCTGTCTAGCTGGAAAGACTTCCTGAATTTATTATATCTGCCTGAATCTACCAATGATCGTTGACTGACTCGGCAGACGTTGAGGATTTAACATATGCAGCATGAATTTACCAGTAGTTATTGATAGTAGAATCTCTTCCAATCCCAGCAACAAAACAACTGAATACTGTCCGTGATACTTTTTTCATTTGCTTTAACAATCACATTTTCGAGGAAACGTTTCAGTATGTACTCCCTTCTTCTAATACTCACTGTTTTAGCACAATGTTCAGCAATACCATCTCCAAACTTTAAATGTTAGTTCAAAAAAAAATATCATAAACAGTACTCAATTGTTTTTGCTGCAGATAAACTAATATGGCTGTAGTCACTCAAATTCAAGCAAAAATCCAGCAGAGAGGACGGAGATGTCCAGTCTCCTGAGGACACTAAGCCTGACTGGCAAGGTGTGAGGTGGGGGGAGTTATAGTCTTAAGGCCAGGCCATCAGTTCCCGTGTACCTACTGGCCATCTCTCCTGTAGGTGGCATTAACAACCTGCGTTGCTTAATACCATCAAATTGTGTCCTTTGATACACAATAGAATGATGTAATTTTAAAACGTATATATATATATATACATATATATATATACAGTATGTATTTTGCCAATGGAAACATTTTAGGAATCTTTATTCACTGAAACAACTTTATATTTAATATTTACCCCAAGTCTTTGTGTTTGGTCCTTTGTAACCATTTCCAGTATTCCTGCAGTCATGTGCTGGGGGTGCGCTCTGGGGAGCATTTAGGGGAGTCCAACAAGAGGTACACCAGCAGGCACCTGTAGCACCCAAATGTCTGAAAAAAAGGCTGTAACCTGTGGCCAGTGCACGGTGGTGTTATAGGCCATGACTCCCACTTGTTGGTGCCAATGATGTTTGTGACCCTGCTTCAGAGTCCAGAGCATGCTCAGCAGGGTATGGTTAAAGAGTTCACAGACCCCGTTCCCCTTGGGCTGGTATGGTGTGGTGTGTGATTTCTGGATAACAGTAAGTTAGCACAGTTTGGACATTATTTGGGAATTGACATTCGGCCTTTGGTCAGAAAGAATATTGGGTGGGCAGCCATATAGTTGGACTACATGCTCCCAAAATAGCTTGGCTGCTGTCAGAGTGGTTTGGTCTCTTGTAAATAGGACTATGGCACATTTGGTGAAGTAGTTCACAAAGACCAGGACATACAGTTGTGGCCAAAATTATTCAACCCCCACTGAAATTGAGTGTTTTGGCCAGTTTGACATTGCTTTTGATCATTCAGTCATCTTGCTTACATTTACATTAAAGAGGCACTTGTAGGTCAGACAAATATAACATAACAGTTATAATGAAATAACCACAAATGTCTTTTCTGTGCTCACAGCATTATCAGTTTTATTCAACCCCCAAGTGACATTCAATCTTAGTACTTAGTACAGCATCCTTTTACAGTTATAACAGCTTTTAAACGTGAAGCATAGCTTGACACAAGTGTCTTGCAGCGATCTACGGGTATCTTCGCCCATTCTTCATGGGCAAAGGCCTCCAGTTCAGTCACATTCTTAGGCTTGCGCACTGCAACTGCTTTCTTTAAGTCCCACCAGAGGTTCTCAATCGGATTTAAGTCTGGTGACTGCGATGGCCACTCCAAAATGTTCCAGCCTTTCCTCTGCAACCATGCTCTAGTGGACTTGGAGGTATGCTTGGGATCATTGTCCTGTTGAAAGGTCCAACGTCTCCCAAGCCTCAGGTGTGTGACGGACTGCATCACGTTTCCATCCAATATCTCCTGGTACTGAAGAGAATTCATGGTACCTTGCACACGCTGAAGCTTCCCTGTACCTGCAGAAGCAAAACAGCCCCAAAGCATGATTGACCCTCCACCATGCTTCACAGTAGGCAAGGTGTTCTTTTCATCATAGGCCTTGTTCTTCCTCCTCCAAACATAGCGTTGATCCATGGGCCCAAACAGTTCTAATTTTGTTTCATCAGTCCACAGAACACTATCCCACAACTTTTGTGGTTTGTCCACATGGCTTTTGGCATACTGCAGTCGACTCTTCTTATTCTTTGGAGACAGCAAGGGGGTACGCCTGGGAGTTCTGGCACGGAGGCCTTCATTACGCAGTGTGCGTCTTATTGTCTGGGCTGAAACTTCTGTACCCACATCTGACAAATCTTTTCTCAGTTCCTCAGCAGTCACACGGGGACTTCTCTCCACTCTACGCTTCAGGTAGCGCACAGCAGTCGAAGTCAGCATCTTCTTTCTGCCACGACCAGGTAGCGTTTCAACAGTGCCCTTTGCCTTGAATTTGCGAATGATGCTTCCTAAGGTGTCTCTTGGTATGTTTAACATCTTTGCAATCTTCTTATAGCCATTGCCCTTCCTGTGAAGAGAAATCACCTCTTCTCTTGTCTTCCTGGACCATTCTCTTGCCTTCACCATGTTTGTAACCACACCAGTAAATGTCTAGAAGGAGCTGAGTATCACAGTCATTTTAAAGCTGCCTAATTGGTGCTTATTATGCTTGATTGCTGCTCGGTGACATCCACAGGTGTTTTCAATACCTGATGGAAAGCACCTGTATGAACCTCTGTTCTTCAGAGTGGTAGTCTTTAAGGGGTTGAATAATTGTGGCAATGAAGAAACCACATAAGAACCATTTACTACTGTATTACATAAACAATTGATGTCATTTTAGTTGCATTTGGGTAGTTACAACGTCCTTGTAGGATTTGATTCTGAATACAATTCCAAATGTACACTATAGTCCCTAAACCCCTTTACAGCATTGGGGGTTGAATAATTTTGGCCACAACTGTAGCTCCCTGTAGGAGAGCTGGAGATCGTCAGGAAATCCATGATGATGAATTCAAAAGGTTCTGAAGTGGAAATGGTCATGGGGGTGGCCTTTTCCACTGTGGCCTTGTGAACAGAGCAGGTGGCACATTCCCAGTATACTCGTTGTATCCACTCGGTTAGATGAGGGCAGAAAAAACACTCCCTTGCTAAGGCTTCAGTTCTATCAGCTCAGAAATGGCCACATGCATCACCTGGCAGACTTAGAGGATGTGTGACTGGGGGACCACAATCTGTGATATGTCCCTCTGCTTAGTGGGGATGTGAGCCTGCTGGTAAGGAACCTTGCCCTGGAACTTAAGGCAATCCCACTGCTTCAGTACCTCTCTGGAGATGTCAGAAAGTCTTTGGCATTCTTGTGGGGACAGTTTGTGTTGATGGGCCAAGAAGCACTGCTCCTGCATGAAGCTAGGTTCCTGTTTCTGTATTTGGACCCACTCCTCCAGAGTGTGTAGCTCAGCAAACCCCACCGGGGGGTGCTGCCGGACAGCCCTTGAGTGTGCAGGTGGAGGCAGCTGTGGAGAGAACAGGGGCCACTTCTTCATCTTCCCTATTTAGGCCTATGTCCTCGCCTTGGTGCTGCATCGGGTATCGGAAGAGGGCATCCGCATGCCCCTTGAATTTTCCTGGCTTGTAGTATATTTTGTAGCTGAAGCAGGTTAAGCGGACAACCCACCTCTGTTCCAGCACCCTGAGTTTGGCTGTCTCAAGGTAGGAAAGTGGGTTGTTGTCCTTAAAGACTATCTACCTCTGTCCCCATGAGATACTCTGCAAATTTCTCTGTGATGGCCCACACCAGGGCCAGCAACTCCAGCTTAAAAGAGCTGTAGTTATGAGGGCTTTGCTCCATGGGCTGCAGGCTGTGGCCAGTGTATTCAATTACCTACTTTCATCCTTCTTCTTCCTGTGCCAGAATTGCCCCCATGCCCTGTAGACTCCCACTGGTGTATACCTGAAAGGCTTGACGTGATCGACATAAGCCAGCAGGGAGGCTGATATAAGATTCTGCTAAGGAGCTTCTAAGGCCTTTTGCTAGAGCTCTTTCTACTGAGATGTCAAGGCCCTCCCTTTTTGTTGCATTGCTCGGCCACACTGGAGCTGGGTAAGGGGTGCAGCTATTTGGCAAGCTTGGGTATAAATTGATAGTATTCTACTAGACCTAGAAAGGAGCATAGTTCAGTGAGAGTCTTTGGGGGGTGCCAGTCCAGCACCAACTGAACCTTAGCTGGGTCGGGGGAGATACCCCCTGCTTCCACAAAATGTCCTAGGTACTAGATCTTCTGGCGCATCAAGCAGCATTTGCCAAGTTTAAGTTTTAGTCCATACTGGGTCAAGCGGGTGAACACCCGGTCCAGGTGTTGTATTTGATCTTCAAAGGATTGGAGAAGTTGATAATGTCATTGAGGTATACTAACACACTCTCAAGTACCCCAGACATCTTTCCATTAGTCGTTGAAATGTGCTTGAGAGCATTGCTCAACTCAAATGGCATGAAGTTAAATTTGAACAACCCAGAGGTGTGATGAAGGCAGTTCAAGGTCTTGGTCCTGTACCAGTACTTGCCAGTAACCACTCTCCAGGTTGAGCATCAAGAAGAACTTAGCTTGGCCCAGGGCCGTGAGGGATTCCCGTGGGTACAGGAAATAACTTGCGATAGTACACACAGAACCGTAGATTCCAGCTTTTTTTCGCACCAGGACAACTGGGGTGGCCCATGGCCTGTGACTTTCACAGATAACCCCATTCTACAGCATGCTACTGATCAGATTCTTAACCTCCTGGCAGAGAGCTGGGGAAATCATCCGGTATCACTCCCGGATGGGTGGAGCATCCCCCATGCAGATGGGATGCTCAATGGCCTTGGTGCAGCCGTAAACCTCAGGGCTGGTGGCAAATACTAGCAAATGCTATTCCAGCAGCTGCTGGAGGAGCCGCTGTTGGAGCATCCAGAGAGAACATAGCGGCCTGTAGCAGAGTACAAGCAGCTTCTACCCTTGGCTGGGCCTGGGAGATACAGTGACCTGGTACCACGTAGAGATTGTCAATGGTAGTCTGGTTAGGGAGTGGAATCGGGGAGATCCCCGAATCAACTGGACTAGCACTTTCCCTTTATGGACTTTGGATAATGTTCGGGCTGTTAGCCATTCCCCTGGAATCCCTGTCTTTGCGCAGCTCTACCATTACCGTGTCGAAACATGTTGGGGACATAGCTAGCTTGATGATGTCAGCACGTTGAGCAGGAAGGAAGCATGCTTGTATATGAAATCCATGCTGGCATTGTTCCTTTATGGGGGCAACATTTTTTAATCAGGCAATTGTTCAAGTGCACACGATTTGTGCACTGGAAGATGTGAGTATATTTCCTCTGATTTTTTATAAAAAAATTGTATATACATGATTGAGGTGAACAGTTAGTGTAATTGGTGGTAGGTTCACTGGATGTACACAATAATTTATCTAACCTGAAGACAGCACTTACCAAGGGGGGTGGAATGCTGCCTGGCCACTCCAACCTAAAAGGGAACTTGCTGAAGGGCAGAAGTAGGCTCTAAGCTGTCCACACTCCTCCAGAACCTGTCCCTGCCACTAGTGCTGTCCCTGACAGATGGGTATGCTCTCCCTACAGTAGCTACTTTACAAAAGTGTGCCAGAGACTGAGGGCATGGACTTCAAAAGATTCTGCATGACCCAAGATGGCCACCAGGGTCACCTGGATGCAGCATAGCAAATCGGAACACTGCTCCAGGGAACCAGAAGAATCATAGCAAAACCCAGTTTCTCTTGACTTGCCCCTCCAGCTGCACTGCTTCTCCAGACGAGCGCCGCCTTGCAGTGGAGAAACTAGACTGCACCTCTCTGCAAGTTCACCTTTAGTAACATGTTACACCCATATTTGGGATGTAGTATGTAACATGTTACTATGCAGCACCTCCACTGGGTCCTCATCGTGACAGGAGGATCGTCTCCCCGCACCCACTATAACAATTTAAAAAACATGGCCCTGCCTACCCTGCCATATCATTCATTCACAGAGTTCTGTGAATGGGACAACTACCATCAGCCATTGCAGTTGATGGCTTGTAGTTCTCAATGAGCTTCCAGGGCACTAATGAGCACTCTATGTAGTTCATCATTGATCCTTCCTGTCATTCAGTAACTGCCTGCCCATAGCAGGTATGGGCATACAACTACACTGACAGTCTGAAAGAGCCTGCGATTGCACCCTTGATCTGATGATCATGGGTGCAATGCTTTACACGCACCTAATAAAGAAAATGTTAAATACACATGTGTTTACCTGCAAAAAAAAGTGCATTTAATATTTATTTTAAAAAAGGTGAACTTATCATTTAAATTCCTGTCTCTGACATTTTACAAAATGTGAGCAGAATTCTTCCCAATGAGGATAAATATCATGGTTGCCATCTGTCACTGAAACAGGTGTTCCCATTGAAAGATATCCTCCCTATAGTTGTTGGATTTACCTTCACTCTTTGTCCTGGTGATACTGGTCACTATGACTATTAGTGATGGTGGATTCTCCCTATGGAGACAAAAAACTGTAATAACTTAAGGCTTGACTGGAGTTCTTTTGGAATACTGTACTTCGATAAAAACATGCTTTAAACAAAATTAGAGTGATGATCCCCTACCAGGCTACAGTAACATGGCAGTATTTAACTGCTAAAATGACAGAGGTACACTAACAATGCTTTGTTGGTAAAATTACACTGTTTTGATCCCTTTAAGTAGGAGCTGTACGGGGGCCAATTTTATGAAAAGATTTCAAACCCTGCCTAGCATTATCAGTTAAAAATGGATAAAATACAATAAGTTTTAACCACAAAATATAAATGAGTTGTGTCCTACAAAAAATACTCATTTACATTTATAAATTAAAAAGAGTCTATATTTATTGCAAAATACTGACAAACATCTTTGATTTATATTGAAAATGTTTTATTAAACTCATACTAACAAATATGTACAGAAAAATTGAATATTCAAAGCATAGAGCAATAACCTACATGGCTTTAAATTGAACTGTTAATCTTTTTTTTGCTGGAACACTTAACTCCAGATTTATGTTTGGGTGTTTTTTAAAATCTGAAAGAATTAGAGAGTTGAGGTTGCATTTACAGCGAGGAAAGAAAGGTAATTCAATATACAGTCTAATCTTGGATCAGCACCAACATTTCAGGATCATTTAGTTAGACATAACTCAACATTTTCTCATATACATGTACCTCAAAACTTTATAATCTTAGACAATTCAGTTATAAACATTGTAAGCAGTATTAATGGCTGAGCCTATTCCAAAGAGGCATTTCAAATATAGGCAGAATCTATTGAACTAGGTTAACCTCAGGCTTCTTACATCACTTGGAGAGTTTTGCTATTAGATTTTCCTGCCATAATCCCTGCCTCTCTTCTGGACCATTTGAGTTTTCATCATCCTTAGGGCTCTTCCTGTCCTCCTGTTGTATGCTTGATGATACAGAATTTAGCTGTCAAACATTTACCAAAACTGAAATATTGTTTTGAGTTTGCTTTACCCTTTCACTTTGTCACTTTGGCCCTGATTTACTAAGAATCGAGTCTACCAGCAGACACTGAACCTTTCAGTGTTCAGAAAAGCACCTAGCAAGCTGATTGGAAAGAGTCTACTTTATAGACACTATCCTGTTCATAAATACGAAAGCAGCTTGGGCGTATTTCTAGGAGCAATGCTGGATATGGTCACTAGGTGGCGCACAAGCGTGGGCTTTGTCCCATTCACTTTTATCTGTCTGCATATGAGAATACTTATAGGTGTGCTTTTTATTTTAAATTATATTATAATTTTTTATTTTATTATATTTTTGTTGCTGTTTCTCCAAAAATGATCAGCCAACTAATGCATTTCTTAATGAATGTTACAAAGTCATACATCCTATTTTCAAATGTCAAACATTTTCAAACTTATATCTCAAATAATTTGAATGTCTAGTTCTAATTTCACAATATAATTATATATCTTCATTGTCTTTAATCATGTAACTATTCTACATTCCAGAGAGCAAAAAAGTGAGCGCTTTTAGGTGGACAAGCAGCTGAAACACGCGGGGCTAGAGGATGCTGGAATCACGTGGTGGAAAGTAGTGGAGAGCGGGAGATACACACATACGGCGCTCTCCGGGGAGAAGCAGATTCAAACTCCATGTAATGAGTAAACGGAAAAGCAAGGACAAGAGTCTCCCCATAGGAGAATGTGTTTCTCAGGGAGTATCTCCTCCTAGATACCGTTGATGTGCAGTGGAGGAGTGGTGGTTTTCTCTGGTGGAGCTGTGATTTCTTCCTTGCTGTCTAGTGGATCCTTTGCTGCTGTGGTTTGAGGATCTTCACTGATCTTCAAGGGATTACATCTACCCTTTTTTCCATGATGACTACGTCCTGAACTCCATCTTTGCCACATTGCATGCACCTCTGGTCAGTGTGCACTGCCGCCTGAAGTCACCTTTACTGGGACTTTCTGTATTGGGACCCATTTTTCTTATATTTTATATTCTTTTTTTATATTCATATTTTATGTCACATTTATAGCGCTGCACTTTATATTGTATATTCTACATTCCAGCTCAAACTCTGTCTGTTACAGTGGCTTAGTGGTTAGCACTTAGGGCTTGGGTCATGGGTTCTAATCCCAGCCATAACTGCACCTGTCTGGAGTTTGCATGCTTTCTCTGTACAGGTGTGTTTCTGCCAACACTTCAAAGACATGCTGTTAGGTTAATTGGGCCTAGTAGATGTCTGAGTTTCTGGCCTTAAATTGTAAGATCCTTGACATTTGTGAATGCCCAAAATATGGAGATCAATTTCCAGGGTTCTGTCAGTGCTTGGAATATTGACCAATCAATTAAGATTTTGGCTACTGACTAGAAAGTGGAGAGGGAGTGAATCTTACCTGCGTCCTGTTCTTCTGACAAGTTTGAAACTTTCAATTTTCCTTCTGTTTATATTTGATTGCAACTTTGTTTCTCTTCTCTTAAACCTCTTTCCTTATGCAACTTGACCCCCCCCCCCCCAACACCTGTTCCATCTGCAAATCTATGTATCACCGCCCCACTCTTTTTATTTAACTATTTATTTACTGATCAAGTTAATGTGTCTCATTTCCTATCACCTACAGCTCAGATCTCGCAATATTATAAGATTCCTAATTGTATCTCACGACTAGTCTGATTGCATTCACAATTCCTGGTCAGTCCAGTTCCCTTACCTATAATAACCTTTAGGGCCAGTTCACACTATATGTGTTTGAGTTGCTTTTTTTCTGCATCCAAAACACACAGAAAGTAGGTTATATGGTTGTCAATGTCATAGTTCACAACAGTGCTTGCAGTTCCAGTGCATTGCAGGTGCTGCAAAAAAAGTTGAACAGGCTGCATTTTTTATGCACAGAACTGTACTGGAACGCGGTAAAATGCACTGGAACTCACTAAAATGCACATGTCCATAATTAAATTGAAGAAAAAGAGAGGGGGAAAAAATTAACTGGAATGCATAAAAAATGCACTGGAACATGTCAAAAACATATCCAAAATGCACTGGAACATGCTAAACATGAATCAAAAAAGTGCATGCAAAAACGCATCTGGAACACATCTAGACTGTGTTTATTTAGTGTGAACTGGCCCTTAGAACTTGTTCACACCAGTTGTGGTGCAGAAATGCATGCAAGCACACACATTTTCCTGCACAGCAAAGAAATGCAGTACCCTCTGCAGATGTGCGCGGGTACCATGATGCAAACTTAATTGCACCTCCACACTAGTGGAGTAAACACAGATGCATTCACAGCCACCAAAACGCATGGCACCACACTACTGTGTGGTTAGGTGCAACACACTTTTAAAATAATATGCCTGCTGTATTTTTGCATGTTTCCACACGTTAGGCAGCCCATTGAAATTAATGGGCTGAGGAAAAAAAAGTAAAAAATGCCACATTCACACAGGTCCTCTGGCCTGTACAGCATGAATGAGTGGGTTGTTCAGGTGGCTGGAGCAACTTTTTACACTATGGAGACACAAAAACAAACCACTGATTCCCACTCTACAGGCCACAGCACCCATATGAATGAGCCCAAGACCTCAATTACACACACAGCTTTATTTATGAACTCAGTACAGTTTTATCATTTAGATTTAACAGGAATTTGGTTGGGATTGTGTCCATTAATAATGTTTTTAGTGTATTTTTAACATAAATATAATTTGGATATTTTCTCTGGCGGTGGGGGGCCGTCAGGTAGACTGTACGGGGCCCCGTGATATCTAACAGTGGCCCTGGGTGTATGCTTGTGTCTGTGCCACCTGTATAGTTAGGAAGAACAATAACTTCTTCTATGGAATACCTTGAACCTCTGCTATGTACCTCAGTGTATCTAGGAATTGGACATGTTTTCAACTGAAAATACAACAATCATTAGTAATGTTTCCCCTGAAGCAAGCATGAACTAACCCCATAGTATTATAAAGCATCCCAAATTCTCATTTTCCAGAATGTACCCAATTATGTATAGGCCAGATCTGTGTGCCCAGATAGGACCTCCCAGTGGCTATTCTATGGACAAGGTACACTTTTCTTTTCTTGCCTGATCTATGTTGAGCTGCATTAGTCAATACGTTGCAATGGCCAGAAATATTTGGACCCAAACCACATGAGCTCAGGTATCCAAGTTCCTTCATAGCAAACCTCCATTATGTACTGTATGGGCCTGGCCCACTCAAAATGAATGCATTGTTCCAGTAGGTCCTCCTATTACAGACTTTAGCCACATGTTGAGGAAATTGCACTGACTTTTCATCAGATTGCATATTATCTAGCCATCATAAGTCTCGGGAATAGAATCAAGAGGATATGACACTGTTTAAAGGAACCAAAAGATAGTCTTTATTCAACAAAACACAAAAAAAGGAAAATACATGGCCTGATGGAAAGATATGGCTGCCAGCTCCCAATTTTTGTGCAAACAAAAAACTGTCTCCACTGTTTGCCAGCACACGGCTCAAACATATCTGGAAAATATGGGGACTCAATATCTGGTGTAAGTTCGTTCAGGAATGAGAAGCAATTGTGCACCTCCAAAAGCAGCATAGAGGAAAGGGATGGTCAAGTTGCTGTGCTGCTTCCACTCCGGTATGCCAGGGTGTTTATGCAGGTCCTTGATGCCAGTTCTTGTCTGGTGCCACAAAATATCCACTGGCCACAAATGAAGGCGAGTGGAGGACATGAAGGTGGCTTACTCCAAGCTTGACCCACCAGCAGGACCACTCCTATGAAATGAGAGTAAAGAATAATTGACATTTCATCATGACAATGACTTCTCAGTGCAGGCTAGCTAGAGTGTCTTTTTCATTCTTTACCATTTCAGAAGGCGAGTGGAGGACATGAAGGTGGCTTTCTCCCAGCTTGAACCGCAAGCAGGACCACACCTGTAAAATGAGAGCAAATACTCATTGAGATTTCATCATGACAATCACTTCTCAGTGCAGGCTAGCTAGAGTATCTTTTTCATTTGTTACCATTTCAGGAGTTGAAGTAAACAATCTTGGAGCAATTAATGTGTTTGGAAAGGCACAAGGTCCCCCCTCCCCCAGGCACACTAATGCTTACTTGAAGTAGAGCCCCATCCTGTTTCCCTAATGTGCTTGAAAAGCTTGGCTCTCTGGGCTCCGAGTCTTCTTGGGCTCACACCAGAACAAGGTGCTTGTTCTGGGGACACTGGACAGGAGAGAGGGGCAAAGGAATGCTGGTGGAGGAGCAACAAAATGAAGGATCTGGGCTGCTCTGTGGCAAACTACTGTGCAAAGCAGGTAAGTCTTACATGTTTATTATTTTATTTTGGAACAATTGTTAAGGTCTCTTTTCCAAACCCCACAAAATATATAAAAAAAACTTGCGCCAAAGGAATAAGTGAAAAATGAATGCTGCTGTTCAAAAATTGACTAAACATCAAAATGTACTTATAGAAGTAATACAGCGCAAAAAATACAAATAATCAAAATGTGAAAAATTATATATTAAAGTCCAACAAAAATGTCCCAAACGAAAGTCCAATGTCCCAAAAATTTGTGAAAAAAAAATATTTTATAGAACTGTAACTCAAACGTCATCAATTTTCCAGCATGATCACATCTTCTGTGAAAAAAAATTTTTTTCCTCCACACTCAAATGCTGTGAATTCCTGAGCTAGTATAGCTTTAAGATACAAAAAGACAAGCCTGCAGGTGGGGCGTGGTATCCTCAGAAATTGAAATACTCTTTAAGTGATTTCTCACTGACTCTCCTTCCCAGATATTTTCACATATAGCAATAAAACATAAAAGAAAAGATGCCAATGATATATTACTATATACCAATAAAAATAAATAATATATATATAAATATATATATAAAGTGCCAAAAAACCTTCCTTACTCTCACATTAGGTGGTTAGACATCAATTTTCACGGACCGTGACAATGCCTTGTGGGAAGGTGAAACACGTTGACGTAACTTCTGGTTCCGACGCTGTACGTGTGACGTGAGTGGAATGCATCCTGATGCGGCGTTCCGTCTTTAGTGTGGGCAAAGCGGTCTGATTCCACAATTTTGCCAGTTCTTCATTGCCAAAGCTAATCAATTGTGTCTGCCTAGCTGGAATTGTCAGAGGGGCTATTGGAACAAGTTTGAGGAGTCCTGATTTATTTACAAAAAGGCTTTATATTCAGTTTTAAAATGTGAGTGCATTTGGAGTATTAAAAGTTTAACAGTATTACGCTATTTTGGTATTTTTTCTTTTGCATTTTTCATCCATCCATCCATGAGAATGAATTTGGAGTAAACTAAGGAGGAATCATTGGTGAAGGCTTGAGAGTAACAAGCTGGTCATAAAGTACCCCATCCATCCATCCGTCCATCCAGGAGTGAGAGCTTGGAGGAAGTTAAAGATGGATTATCATCTGTGATTTGGGAGACACAAAATTCCATGAAAATTGGTGTCTAACCACCTTATGTGAGTGCAAGGAAGGTTTTTTGGCATTTTATATATATGTTAATTTTTTATCGGTATATAGTATTATATCATTGGCAACTTTTCCAAACCCACCTGTGATGCCAGACCACTAATTACAATAGGCTTCACAAGGTCTCCCTCTGCCTTTTACTCCAGCAGTTAATCTGCTGAAAGAAAAATAAAAACATTTAGATACATAGCAGAGGTTCTTTTTTCTTCATAAATCTACAGGTGGCATAGACAATAGCCAAAACTGGCCAGCTGTTCTACTCCCTCTCCACTCTCTTGCCCAAAGCCACAGCATTTATTCATGTAATGTTTGATTGGCCAGGACAACTTGTTGTCATGTTGACTACACACTGGCTAAAATGGCAAACCCCGCTTTGCGCCCGTCCTATAGTTTTGGTCTAACTGCACTTTTGGTCCCAAACGTATGGACTCTGAAGATCAACTTACTGAATAATATCTCCCAGGATGTCCCCTCCAGATAACAGTCTAAGGGTCAGCCACAATTCCTCATAAACAAAAGCTAAACATAGTGCTTTATCCTTTAGAAACTTTTATTGCACAATAAACGATAAGAAATGAACTCACATTCCGGAGGTGCATACCGCACCAGGTATGATGGACATCCAGTAATGTACTTCTTTAGGCACAAGATGGCAGTATCATCCCCAGCAGCATAGACCAGTCCAGGCTCTAAGGCTGGGGTGCTAGTATATTGAACTTGAACATGAAATAACCCCCCCCCCCAAAATATACATAATCCAAACGTTTATTGATCAAATACATATTCCACATTAATTTGGACAGCAGCAACAAGTAGGTGCAGTCAATTTCTTGGCGGGAAAAAAAAAAGCAGGATTGATGTTGCTGAAATAGAACGGTCCTTCTCATAAGAGCTTACAATCTAAAAGACATTTCTCATCAGGTTTGTCCTAAAACTGCAATAACCTCCCTGGTGGTATTCCTGAGTGTAGCTCGGGCTAAAGTTTCAGTACCAAAAGCGATAACCCCGAGCTACACTCGGCTTACCATGCGACGTTGCTCAGGGATTCCTTGCAGCACTTACCTTGTCCTTTGCTCCCGCGATGCGTCCCCTGCAGCGTCCCCGGCCATCTCCTCCGGCCGATGCCGGCATCCGGCTTCCATGTTTTAGTCCCTGTGACGTTGGGACGTACGGGCCCCGGAACCTGCTGCAAATTTGAAAGTTTTAAAAAATTTAATTTTTTTTAAAACGATTATTACATAGCAAAACATTGCTGTTTCAAAGCATTTCACATGCATTTTATCCCTAGTGCTTTGTCCTGTGCCCTGCCTGCATTTTGACTGTTCTTTCTGCCTGGAAACTGGGAAAAGTCCATGGCGTCCAAAAAGCATCCCTTTATGTCAAAATCGGTTTTAGACCAGCTAGAGAACAGCGATAGTAAATCAGAACCACTTGCAGAATTGAGTGATGATTCGTAGGGAAATTCGTCATCAGACACTGAAAACAATTCTGTGACTCTGCTCAGCGATGTGCGAACTTGGCGCTATATTTCAAATTTCAGTGTTTTTGGTTTGATTATATTATTGAATTAAATTTATTATTATTATATTATTATTATTTCATGTTTCAAGTTTTATCACATCCAGAATGTTTACTAGACTCTTGTTCGGACAGATTTCAGTGAGTTATTCCTAAAAATGACAGGCCTACAATAAAAAAACTGCATATTTCCATGCAAAATAATGGTACCACTTTCAACACCAAAAATCTGAAATAATCATACCGCCAGGGAGGTTAACTGCATGTCTAAATAAGCAAGCAAACTATAGCCAAGTGCAGATTTGGAAGTGAAGAGCAATTGACGTGTGTTAGGATTACAATACAAAGATAATAAACACACAATCATTGTACAATAATACACAAACACACTTTAGAAGGAAAAAAATGCAAAACATTTACAGCCCACATCAAAACACAGCCTGAGTGGGGTCTGGGGCAATTCACCACAATATCTCTTCTTCCTCCTCCCCAAACCACCACAGGCAAGGACTTGCTGAAAATAACCTGGCCTATTACCAGGACAAGCCACCAGGACTACAGGTCTTTATATAACATAGGTTGGATTTGGAGCACGCCAAACAAGGCCCCACCCCCAATGAAGGCCACACCTACCACTTTCATTCATTTGGTCAGAGAAAGTGATTGCACCTGATCAGGGGCGGACTGACCATTTAGGCACTCGGGCACTGCCCGAGGGCCCAGTGACAGTAAGGGGCCCCATGAGATGCCCCTGGTACCTTTCATAGGCTTTTTTTGGGTGTGGTTTGAGTATGGACAAGGACACAGGGACCCCATGATTTCCTATTGCCCAGGGGCCCCATGAGTTGTCAGTCCACCCCTGCACCAGATTAGCCAGCACCAATCCTCTTTCCACCTGCGTTAACCCTTGGTATACAGGCCCCACAAATCAGAGTCAGAAAGAAATCCACAGTGAAGTGTACCTGTGCAGCATACAACAGAAAATTGAACAGGGATGTGAAGGTGAACCCCATGGCAACATTTATTGGCACTATGGGCACAATTCACTCAAGCTGATCGCATGAGTTAAGGCAGTCACATGGTCACATCTCGCATGCAATACTGAAAATGTCAATTCACTTTTGGTAGTATGCGGGATTTCCCATAAATCAGAAAAACACTCAGGAAATGAAACATAAAAAGACCTTACACCACGGTAACATCAAAGCCGATTTGGAAATCGTGTGACTGACAGTGAAATTCCCGATTTCCTTTTGATTTGAAAGACATCTGACACAGATGTCTAAGCAAATTGCCATAAAAGTAGTACATGTACTACTTTAGAAATCAGTGTCAGAAACGCACCCATGTGACTGCTCTAATAGCAGACAATAGGGTGTGACTTGGAATACGATTTTCAAGTTGCATGTCGTGCAAATTACATGCCAAGTCGCACTCGATCTGACCGCTATTAGAGTGGTCATATCCGTGTGGTTCTCACTTGGCCAGAGCCGCAACAATTTAGAAAGCAGTTAATACACTACTTTTCGTGCGATTTGCAGAGAGATCTGTGTCAGATGTCTTGCAAATCGTACTTGAAATCAGCATGTGCTCCAACTTTGAAATCATGCGACTTCACTGTAAGTGGTGTAAGTCGTATGATTTCAAAATCCACTTTGATGAGACCGGGGTGGCCCCCAGTCACATCAGTTGCCATTTGACATGCGATTTGCATGCCAAGAGACTTGCAAATCATAGGCCAAGTCGCAACCTATTGTCCACTATAGGCTCTGTTCACATCCAATCCAAACCTGAAATTGTGCGACTTCACTGTAAGTTGCATCACTTCAAAATCCGCTTTGATGAGACCGGGGTGGTCCCCAATAGAAATCGCAATGCAACACACATATGAAAACGCAATAACTCGTTGGGAAATCTACAGAAAACATGGTGAAATTGCCAACTAAAAGCGCAATTTTAAATTGCATCTAGTGTGAACCAAGCAGGCCATTCAACAAAGGAAATAAATCTTTAAAGGCATGCGGTATCTGCATGCTCGAATGAGGGTCTGTTATGGATTTTGGGGGGTGCCATTATTATTTTTATTTTTTTAAATTTTGGCGTGGGGATTCCCCTCCAAATCCTTTTCTCTCTCTCTCTCTCGCCCTTCCTAAAAGGGGGCGGAGTGCAAACCAGCATTATCAAATCAATTATTAGTCCAGGCCCTTTTTTCACCCCATGGCAGGGGCAGACTGACCATTAAAGCACTCGGGCACTGCCCAAGGGCCCAGGGTCAGTAGGGGGCCCCATGAGATGCCCCTGGTACCTTCCAGAGACTTTTTTGGGTGTGGTTTGAGTGTGGATGAGGACACAGGGGCCCCATGATCCCCTATTGCCCAGGGGCCCCATGAGTTGTCAGTCCACCCCTGCCCCATCGTTTGACATTCACATAAGGTGCAGCTTTGAAGGTGTTTGAACACAGACAAGGTCTCATTCTAATTTACATTGTAGGGATCATTTAGACAGAAAGCAAAAATGCTGCCAGCACATCTATGTTAGGGCAATGCCGGTTGGGATTCAAACTGACGACCCTAGTGCTGTGAGGCAACAGTGCTAGCCACTTATCCACTGTGCTGTGACACCCATGCAGCCTGCATTTCTGTGATGTGAATCAACCCTAAGTCCCTGGGCAAGGTCAGTGTAACTAGCCAGATAACTCAAATGTGACACAAATGTTGTGCTATGTTGCCAATTCAGATGTATGTTGGTTCTATGTATCCCAATACAAAGGATTGCAATACTAATACAGTTGTACCTCGGTTTATGAACTCCTCGGTTAACATAATTTTCGCTTTACGCATGAAAATCCATTGAAAATAATGCTTTGGTTTACAAATTTTTAAATAACTTTTTTTGCAATACGAAGTGTATGTCGGTGCTGATTTTTAAATGCAAATGCCAGCTTTTTTTTTTCTTCACTATAGTTCACAAGATTAGCTGTCACTTTCCCCAGAGTTACATAAAACTTTGTATCTTTTCAGAAACTAAAAGTAAACATTGATTCTTTTAGGGGAAATCAACTCAAAGAAAACTTTCTCTTTTAGCTGGGGGAAGTGACAGCTGAATTTCTGAGCTATAGTGAAGGAAAAAAAAGCGGAAGTTAAATTTAAAAACCAGCACAATAATAAATAAAAAAACGGCGTGGGGTCCCCCCTCCCATCCACACCAAGCCCTTCTGGTCTGTATGGATTTTGAGGGGAACTCCCTTGCCAATTTTTAAAATAAATGGCGTGGGGGTCCCCCCAAAATCCATTCCAGACCCTTATCAGAGCATGCAGGTCAGGAAAGGGGGGGGGAACGAGCGAGCGCCCCCCCTCCTGAACCATATGAACCATACCAGGCCACATGCCCTCAACATGGGAGGGTGCTTTGGGGCAGGGGTTTCCCCCCCAAAGCACCTTGTCCCCATGTTGATGGGGACAAGGGCCTCTCCCCCACAATTCTGGGCTGTGGTTGTGGGGATCTGCAGGCTGGGAGCTTATCAGAATCTGGAAGCCCCCTTTAACAAGGGGCCCCCAGATCCCAGCCCCCCCCATGTGAATGAGTATGGGGTACATGGTAACGCTACTCGTTCACAAAAAACAAAAAGTGTAGTGTGAAAAAAGACAGGACACGGTCTTTGACAAGTTCTTTATTAAAAGAAAAAATTCAAAGAATGTCCCCCGCAGTAGATCTA
Organism: Staurois parvus; assembly: GCF_062004578.1. Lineage (NCBI taxonomy): Eukaryota > Metazoa > Chordata > Amphibia > Anura > Ranidae > Staurois > Staurois parvus. The sequence goes on along the minus strand of NW_028317927.1, from coordinate 10,144,974 downwards.
ATGTCAATCACAACACCAGCCGCCGCCAACCCATAAAAACAAAAAGGTTCAGTTCCCGACACTGGCTCCCGCCGTGTGACAGCGCCGGTAGTTTGAAAGTTCTTTAATATATAAGGGGCAGGGCCACCTGGGGATATCACAAGTGACCCCACCTCACGTGACATCAATGATGTCACATGGGGCAGGGTCACTCAGATGATGTCCCTGGGTGGCCCCACCCCTTACATATTTAAGAACTGTCAAACCACCGGAGCTGTGACACGGTGGGAACCATTGCCAGGAATGGAACCTTTTTTTGTTTTTTGTTTTTATGGGTCTGCGGCAGCTGACATCGTGATTGATGTTGGATCTACTGCGAGGGACATACTTTGAGTTTTTTCTTTTAATAAAAGTCTGGTCAAAGACCTTGTCCTGTCTTTTTTCACACTACACTTTTTGTTTTTTTGTGAATGAGTATGGGGTACGAGTATGTTGTTTTTAGATTCAGCTGTCAAAATATATATTATTTAGATCTTCGAGATATGTAAAACCATTACTGAAATCATTACAAAGGATAAGAGCAGCACCACTCACCACCCACCTCCACCTTTGCCTACCAACACTCGGTCACCCGCCCACCACTACCGCCGCCCACCAACACCCGATCAGACCTCTACAAAAAAATGTTGTATTGGATGGAACAAACAGTTATCAAGCAATGATACTTTGTAATCTTCCAGGACGACAAGAAGGTAAGAAGGGCTTTAAAGTGGTTGTAAACCTTAGACATGAAAATTTAACAAAGCACATCACAGTATAGTGTGTGCGTGCCTGAATCCAAAGCACCAAATATGGCTCCTGTCTGATCTCACCTTTCTCTGCTATGTGCATGAGTCACAGTTTTTCCAACACAAAGAGCCTTCCAGTAGACAAAGCACCCCCCCCCCCCCAGCACACAGCAGGTCACTCATAGCCTGTGTACTCTTCTCTGTGTATGTTTGTATGAACCTGTAAGCTTGTGTAGAGGTGGTGTGTCCCTTTCCTCCATTCAGCTATCAGATATCAGGGAACTCCGTGCTCTATGCTTTGTAGTGTGTGTAACATTGAAACGCTGTCCCCTGCTGCCCCCTGCTGCTAGAGCTGAGAAAAATCCTTTGACCTGTGTGTTTTTAACGACTTGCCCTCCAGAGGATTTACCCCCCTTCCAGACCAGGCTATTTTTTGTGATACGGCGCTGCGTTACTTTAACTGACAATTGCGCAGTCATACAATGCTGCACCCAAATGAAATTTACGTCCTTTTTTTCCCACAAATAGAGCTTCCTTTAGGTGGTATTTTTTATTGTTATGCTCTATAAACAAAAAAAGACTGACACTTTAAAAAAAAAATATTTTTTACTTTTTGCTATTAAACATGTTGCAGCATGGCAATCGGTGCTGCGCTGTGTCCCTGGGACACAGAGGATCACCGATCAACAAAAAGAGCCGACGACTTTGGCTCTGTCATGTGATCAGCTGTGTCCAATCACAGATGCACGCATGTAAATAATCAGCATTCCTCAGAGGGGACATCTATGAGTACTGCCTTTCAGTGCACATCAGTGATGTCTGTCAATGCCCACCAGTGATGCCTGTCAATGCCCACCAGTGATGCCTGTCAATGCCCATCAATGCCTCCTCATCAGTGCCGCCTATCAGTGCCCATCAGTGCAGCCTATCAGTGCCCATCACTGCAGCCTCATTAGCCTATATCAGTGAAGGAGAAAAATTACTCATTTACAAAATTTTATAACAGAAACTAAGAAAAAACTTTTTTTTTTTAAATTTTCAGTTGGTTTTGGTTTGTTTAGCAAAAAATAAAAAACCCAGAGGTGATTAAATACCACCAAAAGAAAGCTCTATCTGTCTCAAAAAATTATACAAGTTTCATATGGGTACAGTGTTGCATGACCGTGCAATTGTCATGCAAAGTGTGACAGCACTGAAAGCTGAAAACTGGCCTGGACAGGAAGGGGGTGAAAGTGTCCGGAGACAAGTGGTTGAGCATTATCTTAAATTATGGTGTTTAATAGAAAAAAAGAGCAATGAACATTTTTTTAAAAATGTTTATTGCTCTTTTTTTTCTTTTAAACACCATAATTTTATTTATTTATTGTTAAAGTGATCCTTTCCCAAAAAGATAATGCTTAAAGTAGTTGCTTTCTGGTGAATTCCTATGGTTAAATAATGGTATGGCATGTTCCTGAAATTGCTATTAATTTTATTTTCTCAAAGATGTTTTTTCCTTTTAAGCGCTGAATTTCTTGGTGCTGTTTTACCGCTGACAAGCCATCACCTTTTCTTGTCAGCTAGATTATCACCTGTGAATAATATTCCCCTTCCCTTCGTGATGTATAATGGAAAAGAAGACTATGACAGAACCAATGCAATGTGTAAAATCTGAATCCTGTGACAGGTTCTGCAATGAAAAAAATGTATTCTTTCCCTGCAAATCATTGACTAAATATAGTGTACAGGGCTTCGCCTATAGTATATGCATATCATACATTATTCACTGAATATGGTATGCAATATTTGCATTACTAGAGGTATCTGCACCTCTCGTTATCTGCCCCCTCACCATGAAATTATGCTAGGCGAGCACTAAAACCCTCTGAGATTGCTTTTTTTGTGGCACATTCACTGTAATAAGATCTGCAAGCAGTCTATAGTCATGCAATTGTGTGACTGATCACCTATAATTGAGCAATGCAGCAGTTTAGTTGTGTCACAAATACTGTGCATGGTTAATCACTTTCATAGAAATTAATGGGCTGTGTAATCAATTGTGCATATACTCAAACGCTAAAACCTTTGCCAGAATCTTAACATCACAGGGAAAAAAGGAGATTAGCCTGTACAGGGAGAGGGTCTATACCGGGCAGCACAGTGGCTAAATGGTTAGCGCTTCCACCACGCAGCACTAGGGTCATTGGTTAAAATCCCAACCATGGCACCAGCTCCCTAGAGTTTGTATGTTCTCTCTGTGCCTGTGTGTGTTTCCTCTAGATACTCCAGTTTCCTCCCACACTCCAAAGGCATGCTGGTAGGTTAATTGGATCCTGTCTAAATTGGCCCTAGTATGTGTATGAATGTAAATTAGGGACCTTAGATTGTACACCCCTTGAGGGTTAGGAACAGATGTAAATGTACAATATATATGTAAAGCACTGCATAAATTGACAGCACTATGTAAGTACCTGAAATAAATAAATATACTGGCTCTGGACTAAGAAGGCAGAATAATCCCCTGTTGTATTGCCTCATTAAACATATGCAGCAATTTGGGGCTCAGAATGCCAACATAGCTCCTATAGACTTTCATAAGTTTGCCATCAAACCTAGGAACTATATGAATAAAGAAGGAACTGGTCTCCAACTGGAGCTCCTCCCCCAAGGTAGGGGAATCTAAAATGTCCTGCTGGACTTGGTTTGAACAGAATTTACGTCAGAGTAAAAGCAGTCCAACTTTTTGTGACTGTTAACCAGTTGCACACCACCATTTTTTTTCTTCCTCCTTATAGAAAGCAAGCTTTGTAAAAAAGTTTATTCTCTAAAGACACAGTGGCAAGGGTTTTCAGGGCTTTTTTTGGAGCCAGCAGGGCTGCCCTGGACTCATACACTATATTGCCAAAAGTATTGAGAAGCTTGCCTTTACACGCACTTGAACTTTATTGGCATCTTAGTCCGTAGGGTTCAATATTGAGTTGGCCCACCCTTTGCAACTATAACAGCTTCAACTCTTCTGGGAAGTGTGTCTATGGGAATGTTTGACCATTCTTCCAGAAGTGCATTTGTGAGGTCAGGCACTGATGTCTGATGAGAAGGCCTGGCTCGCAGTCTCCACACTAATTCATCCCAAAGGTGTTCTATTGGGTTGCAGGCCAGTCAAGTTCCTCCACCCCAAACTCGCTCATCCATGTTTTTATGGACCTTGCTTTGTGCACTGGTGCTCAGTCATGTTGGAACAGAACGGGGCCATCCCCAAACTTTTCCCACAAAGTCGGGAGCATGAAATTGTCCAAAATGTCTTGGTATGCTGACGCCTTAAGAGCTCCTTTCACTGGAACTAAGAGGCCAAGCTGAACCCCTGAAAAGCAACCCCACACCATAATCCCCCCTCCACCAAATGTGGCATAATGCAGTCAAACAACTAACGTTCTCCTGGCAACCACCAAACCCAGACAGAAAAGTGTGATTTGCAACTCCAGAAAACACATCTCCACATCTCCAAGAATCTAGTTAGTAGAAAGTATGGCTGCCTGTGAATCAGAGGCTAAGGGGTGCCTATATTTGGCCAGGTCCAATACAGAATTATTCAGTAGGATGAGCGGTACATCAGGCATGTCAAGCAAGTATGTCCACAAAAAGCACAAAACATCTCTAGAGTAGGGGGCAGGAATGTACATTAACAGCAAGGACACATACTAAGGTAAATAATCTACAGTACAAAAAAAAATCTCTTCAGCATCAGCAAAAGAGTCTATCTCCTGGAAATCCAAGGAGCTATATATTAACCCCTCGTGTATCGCATTGTATTGTTATCGTACTGTCGCATGTTCTGTCTCCCATTGTAATGTACAGCGCTGAGCGAACTGTTGGCGCTTTATAAATACTGTATAATAATAATAATAATAACATGCTAATTTCTCAAGGATATGCAGTATTTGTCAAGTTGAGAGGTAAATATGCTACAACCAGGAACATTAGTAAATTGTAGATTGATGTTTACTCAAAAAGTGGAATACAGTGGTACCCATGAGAGGATCACCCAGCCTCCTAACATTCCACAAAACGTGTGGTAAATGTGTCATCGAGCAACAGCCATGGCAAATTGGAGTCTCTCTCCATGCAATGTCAGTCACTGGCATTTAGTGAAGAAGACAGTGTGGCATATGGGAATTGTGAATAAGGAAACTGGCACCATAAATAATGCCAGTAATAAGCATTCCATTGCCTGGTGAAACATAACTGGAAACAGTCGTCCATCATTACACCAAACGAATATGATGGGCAACTACTCACAGAATCTGCAATCAATATAACCAACTTCTAAAGTAAATTTTAAATTGGGAAACAGTTCATTTCAGCATGAAAACATATCTCACATAACATATGTGTTCAAACATTGAGGAGAGAAAGTACCAATGTATAGAACCACATCCCTAAAGCCACATAAAAAAATAGAACAAAGGGTAGGAATGGGACTTTAAAGGTGCAATTAATGTAACCAATAATATACAATTTAAATGTACCAAATATTTTATTGACATAAATATTAAAATCCATAAGATAAATATGCAGAAGCAATGACGTACATGCGTTTATATATTGGTGACCGACTCCTTTACACAAAATTGTCTATACGTTTGGAAATGGCTTCTTCAGGAAGTTACATGTGCAAAAGATACTAATAAAAACACAAGATTAATAATATAAAACAGAGAAAAACAAAGAACATAATTTGCACAATATAACATTCAGCAGAGTCACGCATGCAGGCATAGAAAATGAGACCACCCTATCACTGACCAGCCCCACAAGAGGGAGCCCACAGAGGAATGGCAATACCACAGATAGTGAGGAGGAATCCCCAATTGATCACGGAGACTAGGCTCAGAGCAAAAGCAGAGCAGACCGCAGAGAGGCTATAGTGAACAAGGAAAATTCTATTAATGAAAATCCACACTATATTTTACCACTAAGAAGAAATATATATAATATATTTGTACAATTCCTCATATTATCACATTACTTACTAAAATCATTCAACAAAAAATCCACTCAAGGGAGCCAGACCGTCAATATGGAGTTTATCCACTTATGACAGAAACAAAGTGTGTGTGAAAAAATATATATATGGAATCACTAACTCTGATGTTTATTGATGTTCAATATATACCGGCCAACATTCATTTTGCTAAATAATATTAACTAGGGAGACCCAGAGTCTGAATCCCACCCAGCTTTTAAATTGTAATCTTAACTAAGGATAAAAAGAAGGGGATATAAGATATATAGACCCACCAATCCATAATGGTAATTTACTGTATATAGTATCCATTAAAAACTTAAAGTTCATATAATTAAACAATATATTATCTCAATTGTCGTTATTACTCATGAGTAGTATGCTCAGCAACCTGCTATGTCCCCTATAAACAAAAGAACATAACATAACATATCTTTTATTCTGTTTTTTATATTTCACATAACACAGGAGCCATGAAAATACAGTTGTAAAAAAAGTATGTGAACCCCTTGGGATTACATGGAGTTTTGCATAAATTGGGCATAAAATGTGCTCTGAATGTCATCTAAGTCACAACAATAGAAGAACACAGTCTGCTGAACATAATACTACACAAACATTAGATGTTGCCATGGTTTAATTGCACATAACATGTAAACATTCACAGTGCAGGGAGGAAAAAGTATGTGAGGCCCTAGTTTAATGACTTCTCCCAGAGCTAATTGGAGCCAGGAGTGAGCCAACCTTGACTCCAATCAGTGTGATGATATTGGATGTGTTGCTGACAGTTGTCCTGCCCTTAAAAAACACACACCTGTTTTGGGTTTACTGGTTTCAAGAAGCACTGTCTGATGTGAACCATGCCTCGCAGAAAAGAGCTCTCAGAAGACCTACGATCAAGAATTGTTGACTTGCATGAAGCTGGAAAGGGTTACAAAAGTATCTCCAAAAGCCTTGATGTTCATGTGTCCACGGTAAGACAGACTGTCTACAAATGGAGAAAGTTTAGCACTGTTGCTACTCTCCCTAGGCGAGGTCGTCCTGTAAAAATGACTGCAAGAGCACAGCGCAGAATGCTGCATGAGGTAAAGAAGAATCCCAGAGTGTCAGCTAAAGACCTACAGAAATCTCTGGCACATGCTAACATTTTTGTTGACACATCTACAATAGGGAAAACATTAAACAAGAATGTAGTACATGGGAGGACACCACGGAGGAAGCCATTGCTGTCCAAAAAGAATATTGCAGCACGTTTGAAGTTTGCAAAAGAGCACCTGGATGTTCCACAGCACTACTGGCAAAATATACTGTGGACAGATGAAAAGATTGAGTTGTTTGGGAAGAACACACAACACTATGTGTGGAGAAAAAAAAGGCACAGCACACCAACATCAAAACCTCATCCCCACTGTAAAACATGGCGGAGGGAGCATCATGGTTTGGGGCTGCTTTGCTGCCTCAGGGCCTGGACGGATTGTTGTCATTGATGGGAAAATGAATTCCAGAGTTTATCAAGACATTTTGCAGGAAAACGTACGACCATCTGTCCGCTAACTGAAGCTCCGCAGAGGATGGGTGATGCAACAGGACAATGACCCAAAGCATACAAGTAATTCAACAAAACAATGGCTGCAACAGCACAGAATACGCCTTCTGGAGTGGCCCAGTCAGAGTCCTGACCTCAACCCGATTGAATTGCTGTGGCATGACCTTAAGAGAGCGATTCACACCAGACATCCCAAGAATATTGCTACACTGAAACAGTTTTGTGAAGAGGAGTGGACCAAAATTACTCCAGATCGTTGTGCAGGTCTGATCTGCAACTACAGGAAACGTTTGGTTGAGGTTATTGCTGCCAAAGGAGGGTCAACCAGTTATTAAGTCCAAAGGTTCACATACTTTTTCCTCCCTGCACTGTGAATGTTTACATGTTATGTGCAATTAAACCATGGCAACATCTAATGTTTGTGTAGTATTATGTTCAGCAGACTGTGTTCTTCTATTGTTGTGACTTAGATGACGTTCAGAGCACATTTTATGCCCAATTCATGCAAAACTCCACGTAATCCCAAGGGGTTCACATACTTTTTCTTGCAACTGTAGGTATAGGTTTCCCGGTTCTGAAATAAAGCTTGAGAGCTGATTCACACAGCAGTTCATGTCAGGTTTACCTCAGGTTCAGGAAAGGATTAGCTCAGGATTTTATCCTGTTCACACGTGTAGTTTAGAAATGGTTCCCATAGAAGTCAATAGTCTGTAATACTCACCTGAACCTGGCGGCACTGCTCAGAAATCGTACGTGACTCTTCTCCTCACTGGATCCGCACTAAATCCGCACCCCCAGTGCACAGGGCATATAGTATGTGAACAGGCACCATAGGAAGAAATGTTATTTCACATGTCATGCGGATTGGATGTGGTGCAAACCGCATCCAATACGCATATATGGGAACCGGCACTGACCATACATAAAGGGTACAAACTCACCAATTACAAATGCCCTTCAGCACCACAATAATTGCATCAGATACCTTTGCTGAGGTATAGCCAAGCTCAGGCATCCACTGCTGAATTAAGAAGCAGGACCAACTACCAACAATGATTCTGAGTTTGGCAAGATATGGCATCGCACATCCACCTAGAAACCTGGGTAGAAGGAAACAATGTTAGGGCTCGTTCACACTTGACTGTTTTTCCAACTCTTGCCAAACGCCCCTATAGCATTTGACAAGCGTTGGTCCGGCATTTAAAAATGCTCCGCAAAAGCCGCATGTGCGGTTTAGCGGCAGTTGCTAGGCATTTACCAAGTGTTAAAAATGCCCCACAAATGCCTATAATGAAGTTTTAATGGTGTTACCGCTCCGCAAATGCCTCGCAACAGTGTCACAACCGCACCATAGACTTGAATAGGAGGCTTCAACTCCTCCTGACTCGACCAGAGGTGTTCGTTTTGCCGCGGCGCTAACGCTCCCGTTTGAACAGCACTATGTGCTGCAATGTGCACAATTTTCCCAACCGTTTGGGAAATGGTAAAAACGCTTTCCAAACGCCTGTCCACTGCTTGCTAACAAGGCTAGTGTGAACGTAGCCTTAAACAGCAACATATAACATACAATATATGCCTTTCCCTGGCCACCCTTGAGATTATTCCTCTGTCCTTATAATTCAGCACCCATGCCAGAATTGGTCTAGGGGGACCCCCATGAGGTGAATGCCGCGTGGGTGTACTTTGTGCGTATTCTATTTCACATAATAATATAAAAGCTGGTTTACCGAAGATGTCAAATTACTAAATTGTAATTGGTGCAACCTGTATTTATGGTTATTTATCAATTTTTTTTTTAAATTTCATTTATCTAATCAAAAATGAATTAAAAGATCAAAAATATGAAAATATAATTTATACTTTCCCTTTAACAGTAACACACAAAAAAAAGGCTGACACCAAAATAATTAGATATCTGCTTTATTTCCCATTACGGAATTCACTGAAATTTTAGTGATTATGATTAATAAATCTTTTTTTTTCTTTTTGTAAGATTACAGATCTTTCTTTTTGTCTTGTTTGTTCTCAGGAATTCCACACAGAACCGAAGATAAAAACAATATATATTTATATTTAATAAGCATATGAGAATCACAATGATTGCCACAGATCAAAGCGTATTTTGAAGCTACATAAAAGAATCACACTGTGTAACATGTGGGCTCCTATTGCCTGTTGGTAACAAGATGCCATTTTACTTCTGTGTATTCATCTAAGCAAGGAAAATTGGCTTCCTTATGAGTCTATTTATTTACAGTTAGTGATGAGCCAATGTGCTTCAGTTTGATTTACAAGCCATTCGTCAAACTCTTAAATTCCACAAAAATTATGATATGATTATTATGATCTTCAATACAAACCCTACTGAAGTCAATGGGGTGCCTACAATTGCCCATAGGCATCGCTTCCACAGTAGCAGCCAGGACTGTGTTTAGAACCCCTGTCTAGCAGCTGCCATTTGTAAACAACACTGCTGAGCTAGCAGTTAAAGTTTGCAATTTGTTATTTTATTTTTTTTAAATGAAGTAATAGAAGTCATATACTACACACAGCATATGTATTGTTTTACAATTTATTTTAGTCTTCATTGGCTAAGATCTCCATGTAGTAAAAAAATTTATATTATAAATGCATAGTTGCCAACATTTCAAAAAGATCTTAGGGACACTTTTTTATTGTCCAGAAAGCCAGTGTAGGGCACTATATAAATTAGGGGCGGGACATCCATTGTGGGTGTGGCTTGGAGATACAGATGTGACAAAAAAGTGGGTGTGGTTTAAATTATGCTAAATGCAGACATGGCACAAGGAATGGTCACAGACTGCAGACATAGCTCCACCATAAATATTACAATATGCTCCACCACAAATATTACAGTATGCTCCACAAATATTACAGTATGCCCCACCATAAATATCACAGTATGCTCCACCATAAATATTACAGTTGCTCCACCATAAATATCACAGTATGCTCCACCATAAATATTACAGTTGCTCCACCATAAATATCACAGTTGCTCCACCATAAATATCACAGTATGCTCCACCACAAATATTACAGTATGCTCCACAAATATTACAGTATGCTGCACCATAAATATTACAGGTGCTTCATCATAAATATCACAGTAAGCGCCACCATAATTATTACAGTTGCTGCTCCACCAGAAATATCACAGTATGCTCCACAAATATTACAGATGCTCCACCACAAATATTACAGTTGCTCCACCATAAATATCACAGTATGCTCCACCATAAATATTACGCATGCGCCACTATAAATATCACAGTATGCTCCACCATATATATTACAGTATGCTCCACCATAAATATCACAGTATGCTCCACTATAAATATCATAGTATGCTCCACCATAAATATTACAGTATGCTCCACCAGAATATCACAGTATCCTCCACCAGAAATATCACAGTATGCTCTATAAATATTACAGATGCTCCACCACAAATATTACAGTTGCTCCACCATAAATATCACAGTTGCTCCACCATAAATATCACAGTTGCTCCACCTTAAATATTACAGTAGGCTTCACCATAAATATCACAGTATGCTCCACTATAAATATCACAGTATGCTCCATTATAAATATCACAGTAAGCTCCATTATACATATCACAGTATGCTCTACAAATAGTACAGCACACCTTCATACCCACTAGCACACCTTTGCACCCCCAGAACACCCTATACCCCCAGAACACCTCTGAACCCTCCAGCACGTTTGAACCAATAACATAGCTCTGTAGCCCCTCAGCACATCTTTTTAGCCCCAGAACAACTCATTCCCCCCAGCTCATCTTTGAACCCCTCAGCATGCCTCTGTGCCCCCCCCCCCCCCCCCCACGCACATCTCTGTACTCCCAGAAAATCCCTGTACCCCCCTGGACACCAACTGCAAAGCACCATCCTTGCGCATTACCTCAGTAACCAAAATGTATTGAATAGAAAATGATACTCACAAACAGAGAAGTAATACAAGCATGTAAGTCCTCAAAGGAACTTGAAAGTTAGGTTTACCCCCCTGGACACCTCCATACCCCCTTGTTCATCTCTGCACCCCCTGCACACCACAGATCCCAGCACACTTCCATACCCCACATACACCTCTGCACTCCTCAGAATACTCTGTATCATCAAGTATACCTCTGCACCCCCAGTATGCCTTCATACTCCCCAGCATGTCTTTGTAACCCCCAGCAGGCCTTTACAACCCCTCAGCATGCTTCTGCACCTCAGCACCCCTCTGCGCCCCCTGCACAACTCTGACCCTCCCCCCGAACACCTCTTCATCTCCCCACACACTTCTGCATCTCCCAGCAAGCCTCTGAACCCCCTAACACATCTATGTACTCCATTTTTCTGAAACCCTTAAACTCCTAACACCTCTGTATGCACGTGCATGTCTCTATACACCCCCTCAAGCACATCTCTGAACTCCCACCAGCACAACTCTGCACCCCCCCCACACAACTCTGCACCCCCATGCGCATACACAACTCTCTCTCACAAGTCACCTCTGCTACACTATTGAGCGGCATCTGGCCAGTTCTCAGCTGCTCTTACAGTGTGTCCAGGCTGTCTGCTGCCTCCACTGCTTCCTCTGCCTCCTCACATGCTCCTGGAAGTGATCAGCTGAAGGTGGACTGGCATGATCACCGTCAGCTGGCCACACCCCCTCACTAATATTGACCAATCATGTAAAGAGGAAAGCACCACCTGACTTCCTAGGGGTGGAGTAGGGGAGCAATCTGAGTGTGTCTATGCAGTCCGTGTCAGTTGTCCGTGACAGATCCAAATATTTGGGATTCTGCCCAGGACCAGCTTCCAGTGGGACATTGGTCTCATATTTGGGATTGTCCTGGGCAATTCGTGAGTGTTGGGAAGTATGAAATTGGAGGACTATGGTACACAGTGCATAGGTGTGATTTTAATAAATCTCTTTGAGGTCATACTTCATTCATACAGCTTTTGAGGACGCTGTTGAAACAAAGACATGTTGTAGGTACTGTATAGGCGGTATTTCAACAATCATTTCCAAAATTACAGGCCACATGGATTTTTACATGCTTTAAATCTACATTTAAATGTATATATTTCTCATAAAAAGGAACAAATATTTCAGTAACTTCATAGACAGCATTTAAGCCCTATGGGTAGGCTGTATTTGGAACAGGAAGGAAAACAATCGGCTTTTAATCAAATAATTGCTTGCATTTTGCAGCTAAGGGCCACCAGTGGAAACATTATATGTGACACCTGGCAGTGCTGCATTGCCAAAAATAAAAAACGTAAAATTTTGCAACTAGGGAGCAGCTGCAAATCCATCACGTGTGGCAGTATAAGATGGTAATGAGACCTGCAGCAGTGGCATGAGGTGGTTATGATGTCATGCCAGCAGCAGTAGAAGAGGCTTGTAATGGTAGCAGAATCTGCTAATAGCGGTATAGCACCCTCTACTGGCGCTAGAGAATTAGGTCAATTTAATGGCTAACTCAGTAGTTAGAGTGAGCATGTCTTAGTGGGGGTCAAGTCCAGATCAGACCAGGTTAGGCCGAATGACTTAGCAGGTTGGACCTCTATCACCTCCACCTGGTTCTGAACGTCCATGGAAACTTCCAGAAGCGAGTGGGCAGAGGGGTGGAGGCATAGATCTGCATATTCATGGGAGTCTGACCAATCCCAGGCTGGAGGCCCTGGTAGTGTGGCAGACTGACTCTGGATATAAGGAGCCTTCTCATCAGGAGTCAGGTGACAGATGGATTGCTGAAGCTGCTGCTGTGTAGCCTGGGAAGGGACCCTGGCAAGGGGGCTCTACCTCCAGGCTGGAGGCTGCAGGAAAGGAAAGGAAGCTGACAGAATAAGTGCAACTACCTTACAGTCCACTGGATAAGGACAGCTTAGAAGCAGGGACAGAAATTGGCTCAGTGAGAGGACTGAATGCAGTTTACCCAGAGCTAAAGGACACAAGGACAGTGTGAGTACAGTGTGAGTACCTCTGCATCCCTGGGGCCTACAGGAGAGAGGGCTGCTGGGTGCAATCCTTAACCAATTCTCCCTGGGAAAGTGCTGCATGTCTGTCTTGTAATCTCTTGCTCCAGGGTACTCTTGAAAAGACAGGTGGATGGGCATTTCTAGCTGGGTCTGAAGAGAATTCACTTAGAGGAGATCAGGTGCTCCTCAAAGAGATTGTGCTATTGATTTATTAAAAGACTGTGCCACTTTGGCTGGAGTAGACAGTTCTGGATCTGCCTTTTTGTACATAATCAAGAAGTTTGTCCTCAGAGTTATTATTGTAACTCAAGTTGGGCCCATATATCCCTATCTCTATCTAAGTTATTTATCCCCTAAATAAAGCAACAAAAACAAGCTCTTGGACTGGTTGTTGACTCTCAGTGGAAGTCTGAAAACATGTTTTGCTTCAAGATATAGGGGGACCCACTATTCAGTGGCTCCTTCGGGAGTGAGCACTACAGTGGCACAAATTGATAACAGAGCTAGGAGATGCTAATGGGGGAAAGAGCTGGTGATGGTGGCAGGCCAGCATAGGTGAGAAATGCTGTATTGTATAAAATTGTTATGGGGTCCAGATTAAAATAAAATAAAAAATGTATTAGAATCAGCTACTGGAGTTTCATACTCACTGCTGATCCAGGACTAGTTAATTTTTTATAAAGGAGAGTGTCTGGGTATAGGCAAATGAATTATTCTCTCACAAAACCACCTGCTCCACTAAATGCCTCGCTTGAAAGCACAAATGGCAGGGCAGCCCAGCAGCTTGCATGCGGAGGAAGTCCTGGCCATTTGTCCATTCTGAACAACAAACAGTCTAGAAGGCATCTGTTTTAAGGGTGTGTGAACTTGTCCTTGACCCTAGATAATCTAGAATTATAGGGTTTAGGCACTGCCTGTGACTGGTGCCAGCAGCCAGAACTGGCCAATGTGTTTTAAAGAAGAACTTTAAATCCTCACTAAAGCAGCCACCATTCTTTTCCTCTCTTCACTGACTGGCAGATCTGAGCCACATTAACCATAAAAGGGAATCCTGCCACTTTCTGGAGACAAGTCACTTCTCCTGGCTGCAGGACATTTATTATTGTCTCTAGCTTTCATAGCCTACCTACTCCTTCCATTTGGACTTTTTGCTCTCAACCCAAGCATTATTACACCAACCGCAGCATGGGGTGCACATTGTCTGATACAGTCACTCTCTGAGGTAAGAGGCCTTGGAGTCACCTTACGAGGTCTGTATTTATCCTTACAATTAAGGAATTCTTGGTGGACCACGGGGGTTAAAGAGAAGTTCCAGTGTGAGGCCTCTTTCCCAGTTCCTGTTTGTGAAATGGAGCTTTTGGGAAGTAGGGGGAGAGCAGGTACCCAGTTTTGACAGGTACCCACTCCCACTACCACTTCCACTATGGCCGCCTAGGCAATCGGAGGTGGAAGTTCCCTCCCAAAAGACTGCTGGTCCGTTCACAGTGTGCCGTGTTGCTCCATTTACAGTGGACACCCGGCTGTAATCTGTCACAGCCAGGTAACCATAGTAAAGATGCCAGCACTGGGGGGATAGAGACGCATAGGGTAAAAACAGCTGGGCCAAGCACTGTGTTGGAATGCTGGACAGGGGAGTGGCTGTTTAAAAGTAAGCAGCTACAGTTTTTGTGGCTGCTGTCTTTTAATTTTTACATTGAAGACTGGAGCTTCACTTTAAGGACACATGATGGCAAATGCATTGAAGGTCCTTGGTTGTCCAGTGACAGAGGGGTCAAATGCTAGCTAAACTGGGAAATACCTGTCTTAAGGAAACTTCTCTGATATCCCAGATCTCTAGATCTTTCAGCTTTAGCATGTTATCTGCTTCAGGTATTTACCATAAACGTTTGTGTAAATCAAAGTCAGTTGTGCACAGTCACAGAGAGCCTTTGTAAAGATGCCATAAACCTAGGTGTCAGGAAAGGCCTGCCCATAGCGCAGGTGAAGTTCCACGGCGCACAAATATGCGCATGCGCAGAGTCCTTGCGAGCTGAACAGATGTGCAGGCACTTGGACATAGGCGTGCTCGGTCATGCGCACTCGCACATACAGGCGTGCACTTGTCACTAATGCTGGCGCCAAAAGGGCTATTTAAACTGGCTGCAGTAGTTGTCCCATTGCCGTATGGTCTTTTCCCTGCTCGTGTTCCCTGATTCCTGTGATCTCCTGATACCGAACCAGCTTGTTCCTGATCTCCGCTTGATTGCTTCCTGTCCTGACCTCTGGCTTGTCTTGGATTATTCTTCTGTCTCTGCTCCTGTCTGATTGATCTTCCATTGCTAACCTGGCCTGTGACCTGACTACTCTTCCTCCTGCAGCTGTAAGCCTGATCTGACCGAACCCGGCTCGTCTGACCCTGCATCCTCAGCATGCTGCGCTCGAGTATCCATCCATCCTGCACGGCTACATCAGAACCCTGCTACCTGCCTACAACTCATCAGCTCAACTGCTATTACTGGACTGATCACAGGCACTCATTCCCCACCGTGCCCCTGCAACCGCTGTCTCACCATCAGCAGTCCTTGAGCCGGAGTTGTACGGGAAACCTGCCTCTTCACGTCAGGCTCACTATCCAGGTACGTGACACTAGGTAGGTATTATAGCAGAAGGCCCTAGCAGCTTATCCAGAAGCTTTCTTAAAGAGGCTGAAGTCGCTGATTGAGTAGTGTTAACTTTAACCCCAACCTTAGTTTGATGGTACTTTTACCAAAGTTCCATCTGGCATTCAGATGATCAATGTGCATTGCTTTCCTGTGATGGAAAACCTGATATGGAGGGAGGTGATTTTGCCAGTTTCTTCAATACACCAGGTGCAGCCATAAGTAAAGGTTTAGGCCCTCAGTTTCCTATTTTTGTTTCAGGAACTGGAGAGGGTTGAGATCATATGGCACCCGGATGGCTACTTCACCAGGGCCCTCTGCAGTTTCCAGCTGGCTTCTGATGCTGGCTCTCTTCCTTCACAGGACTTTACGAGCTCTGTAAAAATTGGCCCACACTTCTGTAGTTGTAGCAGATTACTGCAGCCTCTCAACCTGCCTAGTTGAGAATCTGGGGCGACATATACCATGACTGTGAACCATACTGTCACAATAGGCTTGGTTCCACTACAACACCTTGGTTTCTACTAGTGAGAAGCTGCATTCCAGGCCAATTGGACAATGGTTAGAGGATCTCCCCATCATTGCTTGTCCTCAGGTGCTGATATTACCTGCTTGTACATAAGATGTATGTACTTTTATTTTCTTATATAAAGTTTGTGTAACCCCTCTAGTGTAAGATAGGTTTTCTTTTGTACAGTTGTAAGCCGTGTAGCAGGGGTGGGCTCCCCAGGATACAGTGAAGTCACAAACGAGGAAAGCACCCCCAACACCAGCTTTTGTCACAACAGAATTTTACTTAGATGTGGCAAATAAACAAAACCACAAATGCTGGAAACATACAATAAATTTACATACACCCAGCCCAAAGGCTGAGACCCCTGTGCTGCACAGCACGGCACCTTCTGATGGATGAAGGTAGAAAGCGAAGTAATTTACCTACTGGCGGGCACAACTAAGCTGCCACACCTTACCCGTTATTACCCTAAAAGAGCAGGAATCAGTGTATGGGTGTACGTTATGGGCTAGCCTGCGGTGCAGCACAACAGCTTACAATCTTACACAAATCTACAGTATTCCCTCTCCCATAACTGGTCCTGTAGCACGTGCCTGAGTATTCCTTCTGAGCAAAACGCCAGTCTGGCTTGAGTTTGTAGGATTTTATCAGCTCTCCAATGTGAAATGTCACTTTAAGTTGTGGAGTCCTTCCAATGATCAGTAACAACACTTGTGGCCTGACACAAACAGAGACCCTAACTAACTAACTATAGGCCTGTCTCAGTTCTATAGGTGCCAACACTGAAATTAGGTGCTTGCTCGATCTTACCGACCCGGCTCTGCTTTGCATCCGCTGGTGACTCTGAACAGAACAAATGTCTCTCCACTAAGCATGTGATATCACAGTATATATAATGCTTAGTTCCTCAGCTTCCCATCAGCTTCCTGGCAGGCAGCAATCTTCCTTTCTTTGAACAGGGTTAGCGTCTTGAACACCATCAGCTTCACTCAACTGAATTTCTGATTACGTAGGGCTGTCCTCACATCTGGATGGCATCAGATTCACACAGCCCCCCTTCTCTCTCTCAAGCATGGCTGCTCTCCTTTCCTTTTCCTGTTCACTCTTCAAGTGTAAAACCCCACCCCTTCATGAATATAGAAATCTCTATGCAGTCTGAGGCTGTGTTAGAAAAACAGTGACATCTTGTGGCTAAACTGCAGAATGTCAGTCAGAACATTTTTAATTTACTTCAATCAGTGTTCAAACAATGAAAGCTGTTTCCCCATCTCACACAGTTAGAGGCATGCTAGAAGCCTGGGTATGAGTCAGCCTGGGATTGAGTCAGTGAGGTTACTTAAGGTTAAGGCTGGAGGGCTTTACAGGTCAGTTCTCTGATACCTCCCCCTGCTCTAGAAACTTGGAGAAGTTTCTAGAATCCAGTGGGCGGGGGTGAGGAGGGGATTATCTGCATACTTAGGGGAATCTGGCCAATCCCCAGGCAGGCGGCCTGGAAAGGTAGCTAGGCCAGCCCTTAAATATGAGAGAGCCTGCTCAGCTGGGGAGTCAGGTGGAAGATGGAGTGAGGAAGTGCTGCTGGAGTGGAGCCTGGGAGGGGGTCTGCCTGCAGGCTGGAAAGAAGGACTGTCTCACAGTCTACTGAAGAAAGACAGCCTGTCAGCAGGGAAGGAGTCAGTCCAGTGTAAGGCCTGAAAACAGCTTCAACCTTTACAGATACAGGAACAGGACAATGTGAGTACTACTACACCCCCTGGGCCAAAGAAGGGAAAGGGCAGTCAGGTGCAATACCCAATTAGTTCTCCTTGGGACTACATTACTTGTGTGTCTTGGAATCCCTTGCCCTGGGATACTCTCAAGACAGCCAGGTGGATGAGAGGAGTTTCATCTAGGGTTTGAGGAGACCAAGTGCTCCTTGCAAAGACTGTATACTGATTCTTCAGATTAGAGCCACTCCTGAAGGTGTAGATAGCCTAGGATCTGTTATTTCAGAATTTTGCTGGATTTTTATCCTTTTTGTGCCTAAGAATTTATCCTCCAAGTTGCTTCAGGTCCATTGGGCATTCCATATACCCCTAGACCCTATCAAAGTTGTTAACCCCATATGAAACAACAAAAAACATGTTCATGGAGTGTTTATTGACTGTGGATGAAACTGTGGAAGATGAATGTTGCCTGGCTGTGCAGAGCTTAAGGGAACCCAAAAACTCAGCGGCCCTCAAGAGGGTAGCGCTATACTTATTTCTTTACTGTGTGCATCTATATACTTATGGTTATAATATATCATTTAATATGCTGGCTGCAGTAGTTCATCTACCCCCAATTACTTTGATAAGATTACTGGTTAATTTCCCAGAAAGGGAATCCTCCCTGTTCACAGAGGCCCTGTCCTGGGTGGAGGTACTGCCACCCTTATTATTAAAACCACTCTTCTGCTTAGCGAAGGCTCCGGTTCTCCTATTTACCTTCATGTTTAGTACGACATCCCGTTTGGATACAATAGTATAGGCAAAATCTGCATTTTGAGTGCACTGAAGGTTCATTGTTGTATGTACAGCCAAGCCATAGAAAAGGAAAGCTAAGTGTTGATTGGTTGCTACAGACAAGACCCCCATTTTCCCTGTTTTCAAATATAATAAATGAGCCCAATTGTTAATTTTCCTACAATTCATCTCCACTCCACCAGCTGCCAGACACTCTTATCCAATTGGCATTATAAAGGCAGCAGTACTGGGGTCTGAGAACTCAGCTTGAACAATAGGTTATTTATGGCATATTTATTCAAAATGATCTGACATAGCTCAAGCACTTTATAAAGCCCATAGTCAGTTCTTGTTGAATTGCTGACCGTGAATAGATCTGAAATGCTTATTCCTTTAACAAAGTTATACAGTCTGTGGTGTTACAGCTGTTGTACTGAAACACAGCATCCCTGCCAACAGGATCTCCCACTAAACACTGCAGATTGTGTATATTAAAATGCATGACCATTTTTATTGTTATTGTGGTAATCCTTTTTTATGCTGCAATAATTTTTACTGGTATTATTACATTTTGATTCACAGTCATTTTTGTTCTTCCTTTTGTTAAGGGGCTTTGCTGTTATATTCTGCTACTAACAAAGTGACTTACAAGAGACTGTCAGTTACTAAATGATATTCCATTGTCACATAGAAATGACTGAAGACACCAGCTTTCAGAAATAGCATTAAAATGAAGATCCAATACGCTCCCCCTCCCCTCCACCTGTATATTTGACGTCTTTATTTCTTATAAAAGTACATGTCAGATCTGAATATATTCAACAGCTTTGGTGAACTGAATACAATTTTTACCTATATTACAGGCTGTGATGAGAGGCTGTTTTGTGTAGGTTTATTTATAGAAAATTTTGGGTTCAATACGCCTCTTGACTGAGATAAACAATCCATGTGGTGGAAAAAAAAAATATGCAATGAATCATGAACATTTTGTGTATCAAATAAAGAAAACTCAACATACAATCTAAATTTAACTAAAGTTGTTCCTGCTTGCCAGGTTGTCAATCTTTGGGAACAGAGTAAGGATGTCTTATCTTGATCTATAAAACAAACATAAAGTACATATGCCCAAAATCCTTAGTATACCAAACTCAGGACTATGGATATGCAAATTCAGGACACATTTGCACTCTATAAATAAAGCTGAATTCCAGGGGAATAGCTGAATCCAAAGAGGTTCATACAATATATGAAAGCTTTTACTTACCAAAGGTTTTGTAATACTGGTCATCCACTTCTGAGATATACAGGGCTCTGGGAGACAGCACAGCTAGGTTAGTGACCTGACTTTCTCTCCTGCAATTAAGGAATGCAGCTACATATTAATATAAGTATTCTGACCCTAGCCTGTGAATGGAGAATGAAGTAGCAGCAGCAAACTGATGAGTCCATGCCTTTGCTCTCTTCTCCTGTCAGCATGTTTCTTTTCAGTATTTTTGTATGTAGCACTCCCCCCAAAGGAGCTGCTGAAAATCGCCCAGGTTCTTTTCACAGTAGATTGCTCCACAGCCAGGCACACAATCACAGTCTATATTTAGCTCAATAACAAGTCTTGAGGATGTTCTTTTTGTTGTTTTTATTTTTGGAGTAACTGAGATAGGGTTGAGAGAATTGACTGGGATTCTCCAAAAAAGAGAACTATGTACAGGTTGAGGACAGTAAACTCCTTTCTGAAAAATTGAAACAGAAGTCCTTGCAATAGCAAACTGTGGGCTTAGCTTTGTAATAGAAGAAGCTAAAAGCAGACTTTCTTTAGAGCAACCAGAGCAGAGTCCCTTCACATAGAACTAAATAAACTGACCTCCTCAGGACACCAGCCAATATCCCATTTGGACAAATTCAAACCTGACTCTCTAGCACAAGAGGTGTGGCAGTAGCCCAAAAACCTATAAGATCTCTCACAGCAGTCTGTACTCACAAATGTCCAGGGACAGTTGGTTGCCTGCTTCCAACTTCCATGTGATACCTTTCTCCTGTGATACCAGACTACATCTTCAGATGACAACCCCAACGTCAGCTCTCTGCAGCTTCAGCTTCCAAACCCTCAGGTCACCCACCGACAGCAAGCACATGGCAGCGCTGCCCAGAGGGTAGCAAGCCCTCCAGGCTCGATTTCCCTTCTGCAGGCAAAGACCCAGAAGCTGTCTTTCCCAGAGGATTCATACAGACTCCCAGCAACCTTCAGGGCCACTCTCCCTGGGATTGGCCATGGCTTATAACTATTCATACTGCTATTTACATTGCTCCACACCTATGTTCCAGAGTAATAAATAGAGATGAGCGAATCGAACTTGGCGAAGTGGAATTCGTTTCAAAGATTAGGAAAAATTCGATTAGCAGACTTCGGATGCGCGAATCGAAATTTTCCAAAAATGGCGGCGACATGTGTGGCGACGGAGCAGGGATCTCTGGGAAGGCGCGCAGACAAGGCGCGCTGACCCATAATGCATTCATTCATGACATGTGATCGCATTAGCCAATCAGCAGCCAGCCAGCCAGCACTGTGTAATGGTCGAGCTATAAATTGCGGAAATCTTAGAATTCTCCATTAGCCTCCGGTCATTCAAGAGAGACAGACCTCTCTGTATTAGGGACAGAGTTAGGGCCAAAGAGACTTTAGGGCCACAGAATCGTTACTTAGGGACACAGAATTGTTACTCAGGGACACAGAATTCTTACTCAGGGACACAGAACTGTTACTCAGGGACACAGAATTGTTACTCAGGGACAGACACAGAATTGTTACTGAAGGACACAGAATTGTTACTGAGGGACACAGAATTGTTACTCAGGGACAGACACAGAATTGTTACTGAGGGACACAGAATTGTTACTTAGGGACACAGAATTGTTACTCAGGGACACAGAACTGTTACTCAGGGACACAGAATTGTTACTCAGGGACACAGAACTGTTACTCAGGGACACAGAATTGTTACTCAGGGACAGACACAGAATTGTTACTGAGGGACACAGAATTGTTACTGAGGGACACAGAATTGTTACTGAGGGACACAGAATTGTTACTCAGGGACAGACACAGAATTGTTACTGAGGGACACAGAATTGTTACTGAGGGACACAGAATTGTTACTGAGGGACACAGAATTGTTACTCAGGGACACAGAATTGTTACTCAGGGACACAGAATTGTTACTCAGGGACACAGAACTGTTACTCAGGGACACAGAATTGTTACTCAGGGACACAGAACTGTTACTCAGGGACACCGAATTGTTACTCAGGGACAGACACAGAATTGTTACTGAGGGACACAGAATTGTTACTGAGGGACACAGAATTGTTACTGAGGGACACAGAATTGTTACTCAGGGACACAGAACTGTTACTCAGGGACACAGAATTGTTACTCAGGGACAGACATAGAATTGTTACTGAGGGAAACAGAATTGTTACTGAGGGACACAGAATTGTTACTGAGGGACACAGAATTGTTACTCAGGAACAGACACAGAATTGTTACTGAGGGACACAGAATTGTTACTGAGGGACACAGAATAGTTACTCAGGGACACAGAATTGTTACTCAGGGACACAGAACTGTTACTCAGGGACACAGAATTGTTACTCAGGGACAGACACAGAATTGTTACTCAGGGACACAGAATTGTTACTGAGGGACACAGAATTGTTACTCAGAGACAGACACAGAATTGTTACTGAGGGACACAGAATTGTTACTCAGGGACACAGAATTGTTACTCAATGACACAGAACTGTTACTCAGGGACACAGAATTGTTACTCAGGGACACAGAACTGTTACTCAGGGACACAGAATTGTTACTCAGGGACAGACACAGAATTGTTACTGAGGGACACAGAATTGTTACTGAGGGACACAGAATTGTTACTCAGGGACACAGATTTGTTACTCAGGGACACAGAATTGTTACTCAGGGACACAGAACTGTTACTCAGAGACACAGAATTGTTACTCAGGGACACAGAACTGTTACTCAGGGACACAGAATTGTTACTCAGGGACAGACACAGAATTGTTACTGAGGGACACAGAATTGTTACTGAGGGACACAGAATTGTTACTCAGGGACACAGAATTGTTACTCAGGGACACAGAACTGTTACTCAGGGACACAGAATTGTTACTCAGGGACACAGAACTGTTACTCAGGGACACAGAACTGTTACTCAGGGACACAGAATTGTTACTCAGGGACAGACACAGAATTGTTACTGAGGGACACAGAATTGTTACTGAGGGACACAGAATTGTTACTCAGGGACACAGAATTGTTACTCAGGGACACAGAACTGTTACTCAGGGACACAGAATTGTTACTCAGGGACACAGAACTGTTACTCAGGGACACAGAATTGTTACTCAGGGACAGACACAGAATTGTTACTGAGGGACACAGAATTGTTACTGAGGGACAAAGAATTGTTACTGAGGGACACAGAATTGTTACTCAGGGACAGACACAGAATTGTTACTGAGGGACACAGAATTGTTACTGAGGGACACAGAATTGTTACTCAGGGACAGACACAGAATTGTTACTCAGGGACACAGAATCGTTACTCAGGGACACAGAATCGTTGAATTAAAGAGTATGTCAGACAACACGCAGAGGAGTGGCAGAGGAGGCAATGTTTCAGGAGCGAGCAGACGTGGCAGCAGAGGAAGGGGTCGAGGCAGCACTAGTCGCAGCCAGAGGCCAGTGCTCCCGTTGTCATCCAGCGGTCGTGTCTCCACCGACAACCCTGCCGTCATCGATTGGTTGGCTCGGTCGTCTTCCTCTTCCCAGGTCACCTCTGACACCTACAGCCAACGGTCGGTGGGTATGTCAGACACAACCGTTAGTTGGCATGGCCCGGGAGCAAGCCCACTGAAATCACGTGTCCTCTACCTGCCCCTGTCCTTTGGTGTTCCCTCACCAAGCGAAGTATCGCATGCTGTGGGCTCAGCCCCACTGTACACTGAGGAAGAGCTAAAAGAGGGCGGTCAGGAACGGGGGGAGACATCTGCCTCTCCAGCAGCCAGGCGAAGAAGTACTGGTGAGGAGAGTGGCTCGGTAGCCGGTCTAGAGAGAGGTCTGTCTCCTGACCCACACGCAGCCGAGGGGGCTAGTAGTGAGGCGGAGACCCTAATTGATGATGATGAGGCTGATCGCACTTGGCAGCCTCGTCGTCATCAGGCTATTGCTTCCGCATCATCAGGAGAAGAGGGTGCCAGCTTGGCAGCGAGCAAAACAGTCGGTGGGTTGCCCAGGAGGCAGCAGGGTCGCAGCAGTGTCAGTGGAGGCAAACGGCCATGGAGTAGAGCACCAGCTCCACTGCAGCCTACCACCACGGCCAGTAGTGGTGCCGGTGTGCACGGAGGAAGTAGCAGTCAGCCAGTGAGGAGTAGCGGGGGCAAAGTTTCCTACTTGGCGGTGTGGCAATTTTTCGTCAAGCCGCCCGAGGAAGTAAACGTAGCCGTATGTCGACTATGTGGCCAGAAAGTCAAGCGTGGCCAGGGGGCCCATGTCTCCATTGCCACACTCTGCCATGTGCCACTTTCAGGTCTCCTCACACTGCTGGTGGGTTCCATTTTGTCATAGGGTGCTGGCAGATTACGGGCCTCCCATTGCTGCTGCCAGGCCCGTAATCTGTCATGGGCCCCTGTACCGCCTCCTCATGCTGCTGCCAGGCCCGTAATCTGTCATGGGTCCCTGTACGGCCTCCCATTGCTGCTGTCTCCATCGCCACACTCTGCCATGTGCCACTTTCAGGTCTCCTCACACTGCTGGTGGGTTCCATTTTGTCATAGGGTGCTGGCAGATTACGGGTCTCCCATTGATGCTGCCAGGCCCGTAATCTGCCATGGGCCCCCGTACCACCTCCTCATGCTGCTGCCAGGTCCAGAGTGTCTCATGGGTCCCTGTACGGCCTCCCATTGCTGCTGTCTCCATCACCACACTCTGCCATGTGCCACTTTCAGGTCTCCTCACACTGCTGGTGGGTTCCATTTTGTCATAGGGTGCTGGCAGATTACGGGCCTCCCATTGCTGCTGCCAGGCCCGTAATCTGCCATGGGCCCCCGTACCGACTCCTCATGCTGCTGCCAGGTCCAGAGTGTCTCATGGGTCCCTGTACGGCCTCCCATTGCTGCTGTCTCCATCGCCACACTCTGCCATGTGCTACTTTCAGGTCTCCTCACACTGCTGGTGGGTTCCATTTTGTCATAGGGTGCTGGCAGATTACGGGCCTCCCATTGCTGCTGCCAGGCCCGTAATCTGCCATGGGCCCCCGTACCGACTCCTCATGCTGCTGCCAGGTCCAGAGTGTCTCATGGGTCCCTGTACGGCCTCCCATTGCTGCTGTCTCCATCACCACACTCTGCCATGTGCCACTTTCAGGTCTCCTCACACTGCTGGTGGGTTCCATTTTGTCATAGGGTGCTGGCAGATTACGGGCCTCCCATTGCTGCTGCCAGGCCCGTAATCTGTCATGGGCCCCTGTACCGCCTCCTCATGCTGCTGCCAGGCCCGTAATCTGTCATGGGTCCCTGTACGGCCTCCCATTGCTGCTGTCTCCATCGCCACACTCTGCCATGTGCCACTTTCAGGTCTCCTCACACTGCTGGTGGGTTCCATTTTGTCATAGGGTGCTGGCAGATTACGGGCCTCCCATTGCTGCTGCCAGGCCCGTAATCTGCCATGGGCCCCTGTACCGCCTCCTCATGCTGCTGCCAGGTCCAGAGTGTGTCATGGGTCCCTGTACGGCCTCCCATTGCTGCTGTCTCCATCGCCACACTCTGCCATGTGCCACTTTCAGGTCTCCTCACACTGCTGGTGGGTTCCATTTTGTCATAGGGTGCTGGCAGATTACGGGCCTCCCATTGCTGCTGCCAGGCCCGTAATCTGCCATGGGCCCCCGTACCGCCTCCTCATGCTGCTGCCAGGTCCAGAGTGTCTCATGGGTCCCTGTACGGCCTCCCATTGCTGCTGTCTCCATCGCCACACTCTGCCATGTGCCACTTTCAGGTCTCCTCACACTGCTGGTGGGTTCCATTTTGTCATAGGGTGCTGGCAGATTTCGGGCCTCCCATTGCTGCTGCCAGGCCCGTAATCTGTCATGGGCCCCTGTACCACCTCCTCATGCTGCTGCCAGGCCCGTAATCTGTCATGGGTCCCTGTACGGCCTCCCATTGCTGCTGTCTCCATCGCCACACTCTGCCATGTGCCACTTTCAGGTCTCCTCACACTGCTGGTGGGTTCCATTTTGTCATAGGGTGCTGGCAGATTACGGGCCTCCCATTGCTGCTGCCAGGCCGGTAATCTGCCATGGGCCCCTGTACCGCCTCCTCATGCTGCTGCCAGGTCCAGAGTGTCTCATGGGTCCCTGTACGGCCTCCCATTGCTGCTGTCTCCATCGCCACACTCTGCCATGTGCCACTTTCAGGTCTCCTCACACTGCTGGTGGGTTCCATTTTGTCTTAGGGTGCTGGCAGATTACGGGCCTCCCATTGCTGCTGCCAGGCCCGTAATCTGCCACGGGCCCCCGTACCGCCTCCTCATGCTGCTGCCAGGTCCAGAGTGTCTCATGGGTCCCTGTACGGCCTCCCATTGCTGCTGTCTCCATCGCCACACTCTGCCATGTGCCACTTTCAGGTCTCCTCACACTGCTGGTGGGTTCCATTTTGTCATAGGGTGCTGGCAGATTACGGGCCTCCTATTGCTGCTGCCAGGCCCGTAATCTGTCACGGGCCCCTGTACCGCCTCCTCATGCTGCTGCCAGGCCCGTAATCTGTCATGGGTCCCTGTACGGCCTCCCATTGCTGCTGTCTCCATCGCCACACTCTGCCATGTGCCACTTTCAGGTCTCCTCACACTGCTGGTGGGTTCCATTTTGTCATAGGGTGCTGGCAGATTACGGGCCTCCCATTGCTGCTGCCAGGCCCATAATCTGCCATGGGCCCCCGTACCGACTCCTCATGCTGTGACGTTGCAACAATGTGGAATTCAACCCTACATATGTTAACCGCTTTTACGAACAGCGAAAGGCCATCACCGATTTCCTGATGTTACAAGCGGATAAAGGTACTCCCCTGTGTAACTTAGATGTCAGCCATTGGCAGCTCATGCGTGACACCTGCCGCTTGCTCAGGACCTTTGAGGAGGCCACGCTATTCGTGAGTCGGCAGGACTATGGGATGAACGACGTCATTCCTCTGTTGCACGTCCTGGAACAAATGCTGTTAACAATGGCTGGTCAGGGTGCGGTAGACGTGGCGCACAGATCTCAACGCCACATGACCCCTGTGGGGGCAGGACAGGAAGAAGAGGAGGAGGTAGAGGAGGACATTGGTGCTCAGGAATTATTGAGTGAAATGGGTGGTTTTTCCACTCAGCGGACAGGAGTGGAGGAGCAGGAGCTTCTGGTAGAGGAGGAGGAGACAGAGGACCCAGACGCACCGTGGCAGTATGCTGTGGAGATGGAGGCAGGGAGTCCCTCGCATTCCTTGGCACAAATGGCCCATAGCATGCTCGGTTGCTTGCGTAGCGACAGCCGAATAATAACCATCAGACAGAGGGATGACTTTTGGCTGTCCACCTTGTTGGACCCTCGCTACCGTTCAAAAATGGTGGCCTTTTTCACACCTGCTGAGAGGGAGGCCAAAATAACGTACTATAAAAACCATCTATGTAGTCAGTTGGTCTCTGCCTTTCCGGCGCCAACGTCCATCCTCAGACACTGTGGGCCCTGTGCGCTCGCGTTCCGCTGCCATGGCAGCAGGGGAGGGGTGGTAGGAGCAGTGGCAGCTCCACCAGCAGCGGCTGCCTCAGTCTGCAGTCGATGATGAGTAGCTTTCTTCACCAGCGCAGTGAGGAAACTACTAACCAGCCGCAGCAGCAGCAGCATCAGGTGGACCTGGAGCAGGACCTCAAACAACAGGCTTGGGCCTACTTGGACAGCACCCTGCCAACCGAGGTAGACAATCCCCTTGACTACTGGGCAACGAAACTTGACCTTTGGCCCCAACTAGCTGAATTTGCCCTTGAAAGGCTGTCATGCCCGGCCAGTAGCGTGGCATCGGAGCGCGTGTTTAGTGCGGCAGGAGGTATTGTAACTCCGCGGAGGACACGACTGTCCACCCAAAGTGTGGAGAGACTCACGTTTGTGAAAATGAATCAGGCGTGGATTAGTCTGGATTTCAAACCACCAGTTCCTGACACAACTGACTAAATCCGCCATGAATCATGCCCCAAACATGTTATTATTTTTAACATAGGCCTCTGTATGGCCTTCAATTTAAGCTGCTTACGCTTCGCCACTCTGCCATGGGCCCCTGTACCGCCTCCTCTTGCTGCTGCCAGGTCCAGAGTGTGTCATGGGTCCCTGTACAGCCTCCCATTGCTGCTGTCTCCATCGCCACACTCTGCCATGTGCCACTTTCAGGTCTCCTCACACTGCTGGTGGGTTCCATTTTGTCATAGGGTGCTGGCAGATTACGGGCCTCCCATTGCTGCTGCCAGGCCCGTAATCTGCCATGGGCCCCCGTACCGACTCCTCATGCTGCTGCCAGGCCCGTAATCTGTCATGGGCCCCTGTACCGCCTCCTCATGCTGCTGCCAGGTCCAGAGTGTGTCATGGGTCCCTGTACGGCCTCCCATTGCTGCTGCCAGGCCTGTAATCTGCCATGGGCCCCCGTACCGACTCCTCATGCTGCTGCCAGGCCCGTAATCTGTCATGGGCCCCTGTACCGCCTCCTCATGCTGCTGCCAGGTCCAGAGTGTCTCATGGGTCCCTGTACAGCCTCCCATTGCTGCTGTCTCCATCGCCACACTCTGCCATGTGCCACTTTCAGGTCTCCTCACACTGCTGGTGGGTTCCATTTTGTCATAGGGTGCTGGCAGATTACGGGCCTCCCATTGCTGCTGCCAGGCCCGTAATCTGCCATGGGCCCCTGTACCGACTACTCATGCTGCTGCCAGGCCCGTAATCTGTCATGGGCCCCTGTACCGCCTCCTCATGCTGCTGCCAGGTCCAGAGTCTCTCATGAGTCCCTGTACGGCCTCCCATTGCTGCTGTCTCCATCGCCACACTCTGCCATGTGCCACTTTCAGGTCTCCTCACACTGCTGGTGGGTTCCATTTTGTCATAGGGTGCTGTGTGGCCTCCCATTGCTGCTGCCTCCACCGCCACACTGTGGCTCCACACTCTGGTTTTGGCCCCGTGACTGCCCAAATGAGTGAAGTGTGCGGTGATTCTAAGATCGACGGCACTCATCTGCATGTCATACTGACTGACAGTATTATTTCTCTTCCCCAGCAGACTCCAAGGGCATTTAAATTAAAGGTACAGTGTTCTGCACTAATATAAAGGCTCTCTGAAGCCTAGAAACACCCTTTTTATAAGTTAAATTCGCAGCGAATATATTCGACTCGAATCAAATTTATTCCTCGAATTCGCCGAATCAGCCGAATCGAATTTTTGAATACTTCGCTCATCTCTAGTAATAAAGGGCTGAACACCCCCCTGTTTGGTTCGTGGTCAAACATTTGAACCTACCAAATGTTCAACCGCGAACTTCGAACAGGGACAATTTACTGAGCGGTATCTTACCGCATCTGAGTATGCGGGAAGATACCGCTCAGTTACTAAAATACCGCATGAGTTATATTATTAAGTCATGTGGCATTTTTATAGTGAAACATCCTTTCGTGTTTCATGTGTGAGCTGGGTTCCCCGCTGACAGCTGAAAAGAATTGTTGGCTTTGACCGCCAATTAAACATTTTTTAAACAAGCCTTTTGCATCTGGTATAGATTTTGAGCGGAACTCCCCATGCCAAAATTTTTATGGCGTGGGGGTCTCCCTCAAAATGCATACCAGACCCTTATCTGAGCATGCAGCCTGGCAGGTCAAGAAATGGGGGGAGGATGAGCGAGCGCCCCCCTAGAGCCATACCAGGCCACATGCCCTCAACACGGGGGGGCTTTGGAGCAGGGGACTCCCCCCCAAAGCACCTTGTCCCCATGTTAATGGGGACAAAGACCTCTTTCCCACAATGCTGGTCAGTGGTTGTGGAGGTATGCAGGTGGGGGGCTTATAGGAATCTGGAAGCCCCCTTTAACAAGGGAGCCCCCAGATCCCAGCCCCCCCTCCCCATGTGAATAAGTAAGCAGTACATGGTACCCCTACCCATTCACAAAATGAAAATCAATACAGTATACTATACATGATTCAGATACCAATGATTTTAGGTATATGTAAGGATTTGATATCTGGGTGGGATAAAGTTTTTTGGACTTTTTGAACACCTTACAACATAGGCCCTGCAGTCTTGTCAACATATTTTGACAATAATATATAAAAATATGTGTTAGCAGCTGCATATGGTTGGGGCACTTCTCCCATATTTTCACCTGTGGTATTACAACCATCTACTGGGTTAGCTGAAGGAAATATAAATATTCATAACTGTGAAATCTCATACTTTTGCCAGGGGTACCAGTGACACCTACCTGCAGCAGTGAGAAATCACAATCCCACTAAGCTTAAGAAAAGACCAAGTGAAAAACTATACTATCTATGCTAACTAAAACCCAGTCAAAAACTAAGGTTAGACAATAGCCCCTGTTTAGGACAAGGGGCTGCACTAGCAATCACTAGCAGATCGCCCCACCCTCACCCCCACTCCAGAGCATTACAGTGATACAGCACTGCTCTGGTGACATGCATGGAAAGAAAATTTAAGAAAAATGTATTTTTCTTTTACATTCTGACACCAGAGCAAGTGTAGTGTCAATATGGTGATATTGTACTGTGGCAGTGATCATGCACAATGGTTGGCTGCTCTAATTTCACTATATGGCAGTAACACCAGCCATTGTGTCTGATCGCCACCACAGCAGTACAATGCCACCAGACAATCACAATGCCACAATAACCATGCCAACAGACAATCACTGCTGCACCAGTCACAGTGTCCCTGATCATCGTCACACCAGTTCCAGTGTCCCTGACCACCTCCACATCAGTAACAGTGTCCCTAATCACTGCTGCACCAGTCACAGTGTCTAGAGATCACCGCAACACCAGTCCCAGTGTCCCTGACCACATCAGTAACAGTGTCCCTAATCACTGCTGCACCAGTCACAGTGTCTATGATCACCACCACACCAATCCCAGTGTCCCTGACCACATCAGTAACAGTGTCCCTA
Organism: Staurois parvus; assembly: GCF_062004578.1. Taxonomy (NCBI): domain Eukaryota; kingdom Metazoa; phylum Chordata; class Amphibia; order Anura; family Ranidae; genus Staurois; species Staurois parvus. The sequence continues at coordinate 10,113,754 of NW_028317927.1, read as the reverse complement.
ATCACTGCTGCACCAGTCACAGTGTCTATGATCACCACCACACCAGTCACAATTTTCCTGATCACCACCACACCAGTCACTGTGTCACCATAAGGACTCATTGTGCGATGCTCTCTCTGAAGAGCCATCATTGTTTGGATGGCTGTTCAGAGAGCATTTGACAGGTGATGAGAAGGCCTTATATCACCTTCTCACCACCTGCTTTAACCCCTTGGACTCTGCACAAACACCCCCATTCACTTGAGTGGATCACAGTCGGCAGGGGTACAGGAGGCATAATATATGTCACAGCTGCAAAGCAAAGCATCACAGCCATGGCATGTGTGCAACCCATGTCATGGGGAGCTAGAGATCATCCAGCAACTTGAGGGAGTGAAGAGCCTCCTTATAAAGGCCGTTTGGCGCCAAAACTGAGCCTGATGCGTGTATTTCTACGGCCATATAGGGTACTGGCGGAAATGCCCGGTCTTCCAGGACTACTGCAGTGGATAGGACTCTGACACGAGCTCAGTCTGAGCAGGATCCACTGAAGATTAGATAAGTTCAGATACCAAATCTGAACCCCATAGAAATTGTGATCAATGTGGTCCCCTACCCCTGCCCTTTTCACCAACTCATGACAAAGGTCCGGCTGTCACTCACATAACAATGCCACTCTTAGCTGCACTCTGCACAAAGATTTTTTTTAGCTTGCAGGACCACAATCTAGATATCAGCAGCCTAAGAGCAGTTGTTACTAGGTTTAGTTAACTAAGCAATTAACTCATCAAGCTACCACAACCACCTTTTGACTGAGAAGGTGGAAACTCACAATCTTAGCAAGAACAGATATGAAAAATAAATATCTGTAGACACAGTCACCAAAGACAAGTATATTCATAGATTTGTCATATACAGTAGAACTCTCCAAGAGACAGAGATTCTTTAGTTTGCATTTAAAGCTTTAGGGACAATTTCAACACTTTTCAAAATAGGGTTTAATAATGAAAAGGTCAAACTGGTGTAAATAAAACATTTGCAGAAAAAAAGGTGTTACAAAGAAATAAAGAGACAATAAAGCAACAGAGAATTAAAAAGGAGTTGAAAATTAAGAATAATTGCAGAGTCCTTGGTTTTAGCAGAGACCAATTGATCAAGCAAAAACTGTACAGTGGCTTTGTCAAGTCCAGTTACTGTAAGAATTTCTTGGTTGTCAAACGAGAGCTGTCAGAGGGTCCTGACATTTCCTTTTTCTGTGGTGTCAAAGGAGTTTTGACAGAGACCATCTGAGTAATTACCCAGTTTAACCACTTGCCTACCAGGCACTTATACCCCCTTATTTACCAGGCCAATTTTCAGCTTTCAGCGCTGCCGCACTTTGATTGACAATTGCACGGTCATGCAACATTGTACCCATATGAAATTTTTATCATTTTTTTCTCACAAATAGAGCTTTCTTTTGGTGGTATTTAATCGCCACTGGACACTTTACTTTTTGCGCTATAAATAAAAAAGTGCAAAAAATTTGAAAAAAAAAAAAAGTTTCTTTGTTTCTATTATAAAATTTTTCAAACAGGCATTTTTTCTCCTTCACTGATGTGCGTTGATGAGGCAGCACTGATGGACACTGATAGGCGGCACTGATGGGCACTGATAGGCAGCACTAAAGGGCACTGATAGGCAGTACTAATGAGGTGGCACGGATAGGCGGCACTGATAGACAGCACTAATGAGGTGTCACGGATAGGCGGCACTAATATGCAGCACTGATAGGCGGCACTGATAGGTGACACTGATGATGGGTACTGATAGACGGCACTGACTGGCATCACTGCTGGGCACTGACTGGCGGCACTGACTGGCACAACCCCTGGGCACTGACTGGTGGCACTGACTGGCAGCACTGCTGGGCTGCACTGGTGGGTGGCACTGGTGGGCAGCACTGGTGGGTGGGCACAGGTGGGTGGCACAGGTGGGTGGCACTGGTGGGCACAGGTGGGTGGGCACAGGTGGGTGGCACTGCTGGGCACATGTAGGTGGCACTTCTGGGCACAGGTAGGTGGCACTGCAGAGTGGCACAGGTGGGTGCACTGCTGGGCACAGGTGGGTGATCTGCTGGGCACAGGTGGGCGGAGCTAGTGGGTGCACTGCTGGGCACAGGTGGGCGGAACTTGCGGGTGGCACTGCTGGGCACCGATCATCAGGGCACTGATCATCAGTGCCCTGATGATCGGTGCCGATCCCCACTCTGACAACTGCTGGTTCTCGGCAGTACTTTCCTCGCGATCTGACAGCGTGAGGAAAGTGCAGCCGAGAACCGGCACTTGCATTTCCCTCTGATCAGCGTGTCATTGGACACCGCTGATCAGGTGGTAAAAGGCCGCTGTGATTGGCCTTTTACCACATCACGTGATCAGCTGTGTCCGTAGGACACAGCGATCACGGAGATCGCCAGGTGCGCGTTCTGGGGGGACGTCATATGACGTCCACTCAGAACTGGCCGGCCGCAGTGAAGCCGTCATTCGGCTATCTGCGGTCAGCAGGTAGTTAAGGGTGGTGGCTGGGAGGTCACCATGTTTATGACTGCATCATGGCCCTTCCTTACACACAATTTTATACTAATATTAATATCTTCCACTACGTAGGTTGCATTTGGGAAACTAGTAGATTATTATTCAGCATTATATTTTGTGTCCAGGGATACCAAACACAGAGTAATTCAGATCGGTCTGTCACCCAGGAGGTAGAGGACTGCTTTCTCCCCTTTCGCATGTGCCAGTTTAGTCATGTATGACTTTGATTTGTTGGGACACCTCTCCAAATCATTGGATTCAGGTGTTCCAATCACCTCCATGGCCACAGGTGTATAAAATTAAGCACCTCTCTCTCAGGAGCTCAGTGAATTCAAGCGTGGTACTGTGATAGATTGCCACCTATGCAATAAGTCAATCTGTGAAATTTCTTGGCTACTAAATATTCAACGGCCAACTGTTAGTGGTATTATAACTAGGGATGGGCTTGATGCTTGAGTCGAACATCGGCCGTTCGTATGTTTGCCAAACACATGAATGATAAAGGCATTTGGTGGGCCCCCCACACCCCATAATGCACTGCGCTCTCACAGTGCATTGGGGGAGCTATGATTGCAAAAGCAATGCACCTGTCCAAAGGTCAGGCACAATGTTTTGGTCAATCACAGCACAAATGGGCAGAGCTAGCGGGTACATCATTGCCAGCTCCACGCAATTGTTTACATCTGACTGGCAAATGTCTGATTGCCGCGGGTGCTGATGGGTTGGCGGGTGTCGGGATTTTTGTTTTTTCAGTGAGTCAGCGTCATCATGATAATGCTGGATGCCGTGATTGATGATGGATTACAATGGTAGAAACATTTTTTAACTTTTTTTTTAATAAAGGACTGGTCAAAAACTTGTTTTGTTTTTTGTTCAAGGGTGACCCGCTGATATGTGTATATGGAAAAATCTACAAACATGATTATATACAGTAGAAGATAGCAACAATTTTAATTGAACATACATTAACCACTTCCATACAGGGCACTTTTACCCCCCTTCCTGCCCAGGCCAATTTTTAGGTTTCAGCGCTCTCACACTTTGAATGACAATTGCGATGTCATACAACACTGTACCCAAACTAAATTTTTATAATTTTCTTCACACAACTAGAGCTTTCTTTTGGTGGTATATAATCACCACTGGGGTTTTTATTTTTTGCTAAATTAACAAAAAAGTCCGAAAATTTTGAAATTAAACCCACGTTTTTCTTTCTTTCTGTTATAAAAGTTTGCAAATAAATAATTGTTCTTGATAAATTTAGGCCAAGATGTATTCTGCTACATTTCTTTGGTGAAAATAGCCCAAATTAGTATTTATTATTTAGTCTGTAGGAAAGCTATTGAATTCACAAACTATGGGATATATCTTAAAATTGATCAATCCTGAAGTACTGACGGCCAATCTAATTTCTTGAGGTCCAAAAATGTCAGAACAGTACAAATATCCCCCAAATTACCCCTTTTTGCAAAGTAGACAATATGATGTATTTCATAAGAGGCATGGTGAGTTTTTTAAGTTGTAATTTTTTTACATAATTTTTCAGAAAATAAAGAAATTAAAAAATTGATTTTCACTATTTTTTTTTACATACTGTCACCAGTGCAGTACAGCATCATCATATAACATGGCGGTGATCAGGGACACTGACTGGTGACAGTACGAAAAAAAAAATTGATATTTTTTTTTAATTTAAAAAAAAAATTGTATTACATTTTTTTTCTCTTTTTTTAAGATATTTCACTATGACCAAAGTAGTATAATGTTACCATAGTGACATTGTACTACTTTGAGGAAGTGATCAGTATTTCGGTTTTTTTTTTACACAATTTGCTTATAGCAAAGAATTACTTTGCAATAAGCAAGCATTTACCTGAATTTTATCGATTCATTCAGGGTTTTTTTTTTGTGATTAGCTGTGATTTGGCCATGGCTAATCACATGACACAGCTGGGCTGTGATTGGATCAGCTTGTGCATGTGATCGCTGTGACCATTCACAGCTAGACACACTTGTATAAAATGGATGGTATGAAAGGAAGCCATCCATTGTATACAACTGTCATGTGACCTGCTGTGATTGGTCACAGCAGGTCACATGGTACTGGCAACGGGGCCGGTACACAGATTTGTCATTGGCCGTGTCCGAGGTACACGGCCGGTGACAGATCGCTATAGGCTGGGCGGCAATGGGTTAAAAACACAAATCATCAGATAAAAAGAATAGACTAATCACAGTATTAGTCTATTCTTGACTTCTTGACAGAGTTCAACTTCTTGTTTGTGATGATTACGCATTTCGCAGTAACAACCGCTTCTTCAGGTATTTAGATTCTTGAGATTGTTAAACAGATATTCAGTGTGACAGACATTCATAACATCTCTACAAATAGAAAACGTACATATAAGATTCATAGACATGCATGGTAATATAATACACAATAAGCAATCAATGCATTAGCTGGCCCATAGGAAGGAAAGATGGATGAACAACATAACAAACAGAAAGGAAGAAAAGAAAAAAAATTATTTCAAATAATTAAATATATTAAAAAAAACTTACAAAACCAAAAAGAGATATACCAGGATGTAATCATTTCCATCTAGGATGTAGGGAGGCATGCAACAGAGACCAACGGGCAAAGATGGGCACAATCTTACAAATTCTCTAGAGTCAAACATATGTGGTAAATAAACCTGGAAAAGTCATAAATGAGTGGGGTAAGATCATCCAACAGGTTACCCACTCTTATGTTGAATATATGTTAATTACACTTCCAAATCACTATTATACTCACTCATACATCAGATATGGCTGAAATCAATAATCCAAAGGTGGGTAACATCCAAACCAATAAAAATATACCTCCACCCTAAATATAAGTAGAAAAAGTGCTTCCTGTGAACTACAGGTAAAATAATAATATGGGAAGGCAAAATCCAGCATCCAAGAGAGACACGTGTTCCTCATATATAGTTTGAAACGGCCTCTCTAAGAAAATCAAGCAAGATACAAAGAAAAGATATGCTATTTGTTAGCGTATAATACTGAAAGTATGGAGGCTCCCAGTGCAGCAAGGGTTGGGTAAGCAGTATAGAGTTTAGAGCTTAGTGCTAGGGTTAGTTTAGATATAGGCTAGATTATTGTTTAAATTAGAGGTCCAGTGTTTTAGGAATTGGAGGAAGTGCTTGGGAAAGTGTAAACTTTAAGAATTAGGTTGGGTGTTTAAAGCTAAGCCCCTTAAAAATGTTCTAGATTACTTGGGGTTAAGTCCAAGGAGGTGCATGCCACTCTGCGGACTTTTCTGTTTAATTTACAATTGGCATTTTTGCAAATGATTTACATTCAGCAGTCCAGACCTTTTGGTCTCAGCTACAGCAGATGCAGAGTTATATCCAGCTGTTGTGTCCATCCCTCCTCTCCTTTTGCCCAATTACAGAGCTCTTTGGGTTATGTGAACTCATTCACAAAGTACAAAGACTCCTGTGAATGGGCAGCAGAGGATAGTGGCAGGCAAAGCTGCTGTGTGTGAGAAGGCAGCATCTCTCCTGTCAGAGTTCTGGGAGTGTACTGATGGCTGTATTCCTGGAGCTTCATATAACTGTCAGATCAAAATTAAAGAGATAAGTCCATGAGATGGCATGCACCTCATTGGACATAATTCATAGTATGTCAACACATTTTACAGATTGGTTGAATTCTTGGAGTTCAGCTTTACAGCCGTATTTAACCCCAAATTTTAATATATTGCAGTTTATCATTCCTTAGATGTGGTGACTGCATTTGTTTTATTTCTTTTTTTTCTCTTTATTTCACCTGGTGATCCAGCTAGTAACACACGTCCTGTCTTAGGGTGTCTACATTCTGTATGAAGTAGTAAAGCAGACACCTTTGGACCACAACATCATTAGCCTTGGGATAGGGATTTTTGGTCCACTGTGCTTTACAGATCTTCTCTAAATCCTTAAGTTGTCTTGGCTGTCGCTTGGTAGCTCGAAGTTTCAGCTCCCTCCATAAATTTTATATAGGATTAAGGTCTGGATACTGGCTGGGCCACTCCATGACCCTAATGTGCTTGTTCTTGAGCCACTCCTTTGTTGCCTTGGCAGTATATTTTGGGTCATCAAGACCCATCCATAACCCATCTTCAGTGTTCTGATTGAGGTAAGAAGGTTCTCATCCAAGAGTTTGTAATATATGGCCCCATCCATTGGCCCCTAAATGCGGCAAACTCGGCCTGTACCTTTAGCAGAGAAACAGCCAAAGCATAATGCTTCCACCTCTGTGCTTGACTGTAGGGATAGTGTTCTTAAAGTCATAGTCAGCATTTTTCTCCCTCCAAATACGGCGACTTGAGTTAATGCCAAAGAGGTCAATGTTGGTGTCATCTGACACAGCACTTTCTCCTAATCCTTCTCTGAATCATTTAGATGTTCATTTGCAAACTTCAGATGGGCCTGTACATGTGCCTTCTTGATAAGGGGGACCTTGTGGGCGCTGCAGGATTTCTGTCCATAGTGGCGTATTGTATTACCAATGGCTTGTTTGATGACTGTTGTGCCGACTGCCTTGAAATCATTCACAAGCTCCTCCTGTGTAGTCCTAGGTTGATCCCTCACTATTCTCACGACCATCCTTACCCCATGAGGATATAATCTTGCATGGAGATCCAGACAAAGGGAGATTGATGATTATTTTGTATTTCTTCCATTTGCGAATAATGGCTCCAACAGTTGTCTCCTTCTCACCAAGCTTCTTGCTGATGGTCTTGTAGCCCATTCCAGCCTTGACCAGGTCTACAATCTTGTTCCTGACGTCCTTTGACAGCTCTTTGGTCTTCCCAATAGTGGGGCGGTTTGAATGGAATAAAGATATTCTATGGACAGGTGTCTTTTATACACATAACAAGTTGTCCTTAGGAGTACCTTCTTAAATTGACAGGAATAATAATCTGTGTGCCACATGACCACATTGCCAGTCTGTGAGAGCCAGAATTATTGCTGGTTGGTAGGGGATTAATTACTTATTTTACTCACTGATCTGCACATTTGTATTATGTGTTTTTTCTGGATTTTTGGTTGATATTCTGTCTCTATCATTTAAAATACGCCTATGATAATAATGATACACCCCTCATTTCTTTGTAAGTGGGCAAACAGGGGATCAAATAATTATTTTCCCCACTGTGTACTGGAGTTTATGCAGCTTTTACTCTGACTGCCTATCACATTTCTTGAGGTGCTAAAATGTCAGGACCAGGGGCGGACTGACTATTTGAAAACTCGGGCACTGCCCGAGGGCCCGGGGTCAGTAGGGGGCCCCATGAGATGCCCCTGGTACCTTTTTCATAGGCCTTTTTGAGTTTGGGCAAGGACACAGGGGCCCCATGATCCCCTATTGCCCGGGGGCCCCATGGGTTGTCAGTCCGCCCCTGGTCAGGACAGTAAAAACACCCCCCAAATGACCCTTTTTGAAAAGAGCACACAAGTTGAGTCCATGAAAGATTTTATTTTTTGCCAGACATTTTTGAAAAATGACAAAAAGTCATGATTTATTGCTCACATATGCCATGGCTATATGTGGAATAACACCCCAAAACACATTCTACTACTTCTCTTGAGTATGGGGATACCACATGTGAGAGACTTTTTGGCAGCCTATCCACATATAGGCCCCCAAAATACAATGACCACTTTCAGGCTTTCAAAGGACATATTTCCTCATATCACTTCCTCACTACCTATCACACTTTCAGAGGCCCTAGAATGCCAGGATAGTACAACCCCCCCGAATGACTCCTTTTTTGAAAGTAGACAACCAAGGGAATTTGATAAGAGGCAGTTTCGAAAAAGAAAAACATGTATTTTTGTTTTCTTTCTTCGTTTTCTAAAACTTTTGGAAACAAATGGGATCTGCAAAATACTCGCCATGCCCCTTAGCAAATACCTTGAAGTGTCTACTTTCCAAAAAGGGGTCATTTGGGGGTGGGGTGCTTCTACTATTCTGGCATCCGGGCCAACATTAGAAGCTTATGCCACACATCACCCACTCTTCTAACCACTTGAAGAACAAGCCTTTTCTGACACTTTGTTTACATGAAAAAACATTTTTTTGCTAGAAAATTACTTTGAACCCCAAAACACTATATATTTTTTTTAAAGCAATGGCCCTAGAGAATAAAATGGTGGGTATTGCAATTTGGAAAAAATACACTTTTTTGAATCTTAATGCACAAAAACACAATATATTGCTCAAAAGTTTTAATATCAATAGGCAAAGCTTTAAAAGCCCTTACAGGCCCTTACATTGTGCACAAGCACGGGAAGGAGGAGGCGGGGATAATTTTTTTTTATACTGTCCCTTTCTTTTTTTTAATCACTTTTATTTTTATCACAGGGAATGGAAATATCCCCTGTGATAGCAATAGGCTACAGGTAATCTTTTCTGAGAAATCCGGGGTCTATTAGATTCTAGAGCTCTCCTCTGTCCTTAAACCACCAATCTTGGTGTGATCAGATGCTTTCCCAATTTAAAAATAGAGCTGTTAATATCTGGCGAAATGGAAATGATGAAATGCTCTTGGCTTCCGGTTTCTTAGACCATAGAGATGATGGAGCCATTCTGGTCTCTGATCACCTTTATGGTCAGCCAGCAGAACTTCCAGCTGCATTCTCGGATTCCCCTGTGGGACGAGAGCCCAAGAAAACCATGAAAGGAGATGGGGGGGGGAACGTCCCTTCCCACTGCTTGTAAAATAGATCCAGCAGCTAATTAGCTGCTAGGATTTCTTTTAAATGAAAGCTGACCACAAGCTGAAAAAACAATACCAGGATGATGCCTGTAGCTGCAGGCATCATCTCAATATAACCACTCACAGTCCAGCGATGTACCAATATGTTATTGATCCTTATTGCATATGCATATATGTAACAGCAGAGAACATGGGCATATGATTAATCGAGTCTGTGGACCAATATGACCGCAATTCATTCCAATTTGTAATGGCCATGTTGAGGGTTAGGCCTAAAAAAGTTTTAAATTCAGAAACCGTAATAGGTTTTCATGTGAGTTGTCTGCGAAAAGCTGAATTTGGGTGGGTGGTGATGTATTGTTGTGCATATAAATTGCCTTGGCCCACAATCAACTGATAGAAATCTTCAGTGAAAAACAGCGGAGGGGCTAAACGCTAGTGCTGCCAGCATACGGGGTTGATGCTGAGAACACTATATTTTTGAGGACACTATACTAAACAGTATAGTTCTGTTTGTGATCAACATATTGATCTGTACTAACACTACACTAGTAATGGCAGTGATCAGCGACCTATAGCATGAGTACATTGTGGGCTGGTGGGCGGCAAGCGGTTAATAACACAACGATCAGCAATGAACTACTGTAGGATCAGATCACATGCTGCATGACCATTCTCAGTTCAGAACATGTCACAAATGATATGCTGGGGGAGATTTACTAAAACTGGTGCACTCAGAATATGGTGCAGCTGTGCTTGGTAGTCAATCAGCTTCTTACTTCAGTTTGTTCACTTAAAGTGTTACTAAACCCAGGAGCCTGAATTCACTATATCTGATCTCCCACAGTACACAGAACATGGAAATGCAATTATTTTAGTAAATATAAACTGCTAATTACCTTTTCTCATAAGCAGTTAGAGCAGTCTTTTGACTTCTCTCAGTGTCCAGCAGAGCACTGGTTAAAGCTTGTAGGAGGAGTTTTCATTCTCCTTTCGCTGTCCTATGAGACTGCAGGACCCTTGACCCTCTGTCTGGATAGTGCTTATTGGTCCTGTGTTGATAACATGTACTCTCCCAAGAAAAAAAAATCTCTAGCAATACACACCAAACTGAGCATGTGCAGCTTGCCCCCAAGGCTCTGTTCTATCATTAGATGAGTTTGGGACAGTGGAAGAAGGGAAGGATCAGAGAAGAAAGGATTAAGCATCATTTTTACACAAGTTCCACAGTGAGTATAACAAGCTCAACTTAGTATAACTCACTACGTTCCACAGTGAGTATAACAAGCATGCTTTACTTCATATACAGACTGACTTTACTGTTGTTGGTTTAGTAATATTTTAAGCTTTGGCAATAAAACTTGGAAGCTGATTGTTTCCTATGCAGAGGTGCACAAGATCTTCCACTCTCTATTTCTAACAAATAACTCCCCACAATGCCTAGTAAAAAATAAAAAATATATATTTTCTATTTCTGTTTGCTTGGTGAGTGCTTCAAATGCTTACAATAACTTGCTGTTTTTCCTTTGTTACTGTACATTTTACATTTGTCTTTCACTCATTGCTTGCTTATATTGAGCTCTGAAAGAACACCACAACAAAAGCACCATATAATACAAACACCTAGTAGATAAATATTGAATCTGAGTTATCAGTACATCACTAGAGCAACAGGATTTCTTACTCTCATATTTAATATTTTTTTTAATAATCACTGCCATTGTTTTAGAGAAATAGCCAATGGTACTTTAACAATAATGTGGATATTTTATATAATATACAAAATGATTCCATATTGCTTTAAATGCTATGCTAGTACATAGAGTATTTAAAAAACATTGTAGAAATGTATTAGACAAAAACATAATATTTATGTATTTAAATAAATCTTTGGTGACATACACAACACAACACACATTTTGTGTTATTATCCAGCATAAATGTTGAGTCATTTTTTTTCAACAAGATGTTCTGTACTCCAGACTGATTTAGGATAAAATTTGCCTGGCTTGTTATTTTGTTTTCCAAGTTTGTATCTAATGTTAGAGCTGAATATATTTTTTATTTGCAATCCATCACAAATGACAGCTGAATACTTAACACCAAAAAAACATAGTATATTGTAAAATTTACCTAAAATCCAAAGAGCGCAAGCCACCAATGCACTATTTTATTTTCTGTGCCTTCTGTTTGCCCTGTGGACTATCTGCCGTTTGCTGGCCCATATTAGCGTCCTGAGGACCACTCTTCACTGCTGTGCCCTCTGTTTGCCCTATTGACTATCTGCCCTTTGCTGGCCCATATTGTCATCTTAAGGATCACTCTTCATTGCTGTGCCTTCTGTTGCCCTGTGGACTATCTCCTCTTTGCTGTCCCATATTGTCGTTCTGAGGATCCCTCTTCATTGCTGTGCCTACTGTTTGTTCTGTGGACTAGTACTCCTACTGCCTGTACCCTGAGTTCCCCAATAAATGCCCACGCATCGGGTTCTTTGGGATTCACCTCTGTGTGCTCTCTCTCTGCACTCCTAGTTCATCACAGATGACTATTACTTGGAACATAATAACATCCATCTGATAATGGCTGATTTGTGATGACTTGGAGATCAGTCTATGATGCATATTATTATTATGGCAAAGGTACAATACTGTACATTAAGGTCAAAGAATCCAGAGCTGTTCTTGTCAGGAAAGCATGCATGTTGATCAACTGTGCATTTGACAACTCTTGCACTACTGAGATGGGGAAGAAAAATTGGCTGTCTAAATTTTCTTTTAAATTATTATACTGGTTGGTCAGAGTTGCCTGCAAAGATTGTATAGTACCTGAAGCAATGAATACATGTGAAGTCTTTTTTCTGAGTTATAAAAAATTGACTTTGCTTTACACAATGCTGGAATGAAATCTTTATACTTCACTAGTGTGCCTATCCAGATAGAAAACAAATTATTCTTGCAAAATATAACATAATATTAACCCCTAGTTTAGATTGTGAAGATAAGCACATCATACTGACAAACTCTACAGAACAGTCCTTTTAGCGAATAAAAGAAAACAATACTAAAAAAAGAAATGTCATGTTAAATCTTGAGCCATGCATCTTGCCAGTCATTATTACATGTATGTGGATTTTTTAACATCACAAAGAACGTGCCCATTGTTAACTGGCAAGGCTTGCTCACAATTATCTGGAACGCTTCAGTGAGCATGCTATATGATAGATAGTGACAAAGATTCCATTGACAGAGTTGTCTACTTTCCATCTTTCAGACAACCAGTTACTACTGTGATTTTTCCAGACATTTTGTCATCTCACAATTTTGGCACTAGTAAATTCGAGAATAAATGTCTATAAAATCCAAAGTTTTTGCAGGATGAAAAATAGGCAAGAAAAAAAAATACTGTACAAATAAAAGTAGCTTCAAAGTGCAGTGTATTAAGAAACAAAAATTAAGAAAATAATAAGGAACTTTCTGAAATAAAAGTTAATCTTGAGAAAAAGGCAAGTACACAACCTCTATAAAAATCAGCAAAATTTGTATAATTAACATCAATAATAAAACAATATATAGCATAAAAAGATATATTGTGAATACAGAGTTCTGGGATCATTGCAACTATGATCACTCATACTCAGTACTTGTCCTGTACTGCCCAACTAAAGAAAAAGTAATAACAGTGTGTATCTCAGTCTTCACAGGACTGAGATTGAGCTCTGCAGTCACTTTTGCAGCAGTTGTTTTCTTATTATGGGTCACAATCTTGCGCAATGTCTTTTTGCCTCTTTTGGTCAGTTGACCATGTCGACCGTGCTTATGTTTATCAGACGATGTTTTCTTAAAAACTGCCATCATAACCTTTGATACTGTACCTTGCGACATGGCAAATAAATTGGCAATTTCAGTCACAGAGGCACCAGCTAAGCAGGCACCAACAGTTTGACCCCTTTGAGGCTCAGTAATCTCTGACATGACTCCGTATTACTAGCAGAACACGCAGTGAATGACGAACGTGAGGCTTCCCATTTGTTAGCTAGGTGTCTCATCACACAGCAGAAGCAAAAGAGTGTTATATCACTTTCTGCTTTCAACACAAAACATGGCATCACTTTCACACCTGCAAATCACGTAGTGTTTCCAATATTGTTGTCTAACCCCTGTTAAGGCAGTTTCACCAACAGAGCGTCTGCTTGTCACCTTCTGGTAAGTAAACTATCTTATTATTATAGGCAGTTATATAGCACCATCAATTTACGCAGTGCTTTACATATATATTGTACATTCCCATCAGTCCCTAACCCTCAAGGGGTGTACAATCTAAGATCCCTAACTCACAATCACATACTAGGGGCAATTTAGACAGGATCCAATTAACCTACAAGCATGTCTTTGGAGTGTGGGAGGAAACCGGAGTACCTGGAGGAAACCCACGCAGGCACAGGGAGAACATGCAAACTCCAGGCAGGTGGTGCTATGGTTGGGATTCGAACCAATGACCCTAGTACTGCCAGGCGGAAGTGCTAACCATTTAGCCACTGTGCTGCCCAATCTTGACATTTATTTCTCACCCTAACCTATATGATTATACTCATGATTTGAAGCAATATGAAAAGATTCTCTGCTCCCAGGCATACATTCCTTGATAAATCCAGAGATTGTAGCATATCCGTAACATGGCCACACCTCTGTTTTTAGATACTTTTTCTAAGAATGGAATCAATGAGACTACAAAAAAGTACAATGGACTTTATTCTGGCAGCCTCTGCTCCATGAATGTGTTAAGCATCCCTAGCAACCAGCCCACCTACCAGGGGCGGACTGACAACTCATGGGGCCCCCGGGCAATAGGGGATCATGGTGCCCCTGTGTCCTTGCCCAAACTCAAAAAAGCCTATGAAAAAGGTACCAGGGGCATCTCATGGGGCCCCCTACTGACCCCTGGCCCTTGGGCAGTGCCCGAGTTTCCAAATGGTCAGTCCACCCCTGCCTCTTACCCATGTTGCTGACCAGGCTTGATGAACGAAAAAGACCAGTGGTCTGGGTTTGTGAAGACTATGGTGAAATATGAGCCGTAATAGGACCAGCCAATTCAGATTCTGCATCCTGCTTTGCATCAATTGTTTACACAGAGTTCTACAGACACCACAAGACTTAGGACACAGCTGGGCTCTTTTACTTTCTGCCTCTGGCTCATCAAGGTCTAAATGAGATAGGTCTTGTTTGCTTAAAGTTGCTTTCTGTTCTAGAAAATATATGTATCTAGTAGATATAGCAATTAGAAAGCCTTTCAAAAAAGGCAGACATTAAAAATACAATAATTAGAGCCTGATTGAGAGAGCCAATTGCTGGTCTGGGCATCTGGGTGGATCCTGACATTAAAATTGGGATCTCTCCAGAGTCTGAACCAACTCTGTGACATCTGCCCGCTGTTGACTGAAAAACGTGTCACAGGAGTGCAGACTGAAGTGCACTCCTGTGACCCAGGAGAAGTAGGGCCAAAAGAGCTTTGGCCCTTTAACATCCATGAAAACTGGGTTACTGTGGCAGAGCAAATATAGGAGAAAAGACCCAGGGCTAGCATAGACAGAATAGCACAGTGCAAGGCTATGCTGAGATTCCTCAGGGCCAGGGATGTCAGTAAAGGTAGAGTAGATCAGGGGTGTGAGTTAGGGGACAGAGGAGGGTACAAATGTGGTTTACAAATTACAAAAGCATATACATACACTTATCTTACGCTGTACCTGGTAGAAAGGCAGTAAAACATAGCTGACACCTGTTATGTGAGAAAACCAAGTGAGGAATGCGACATTACTGAACTGGTCAGAGAGAGCTGAGTGATTTGGGGGTTGATTTACTAAAAGCAAATAGACTGTGCACTTTGCAATTCCAGTTGCTCCAGAGCTTAATACTTAAGGTGAAGCTTTGCTTTGCTAAGAATACCCAATCACATTGATGGAAAATAAAAACAAAAACATTTTTGCTTGTACATGATTGGATGATGGAAGTCAGCAGAGCTGATTTACTAAGCTTTGGAGTAACTGCACTTGTAAAGTGCACAACCTATTTGCCTTTAGCAAATTAACCCCAATGTATGGGATAAAGTAGAGTAAATTCTAACGAGGGAGATCTGACAGGGCCAAAAAATATGCATACGGGTAGATTTATTAACGGCAAATAGACTGTTTACTTTGCAAGGTAAGTTGCACTTTTCAAAGAAACTTGTTCCAGAGTTTAGTAAACAAGATCATGTTTCAGTATGCAAAGAATACCTAATCATGTGAAAAGAAAAACCAGCGTTCTGCTGGCACATCATTGGATGATGGAAGTCAACAGCGCTTCACCACATTTTCTAAGCTCTTGGGCAAATTCCCTTGCAAGGTGCAACTTCTCTTGCAAAGTGAATTGCTTTTAGCAAGTCAACCCCATGCTGTCAGTATTTGTCACCACAATTTGGAAAATGTTTGTGCCTGCAATGCACTCAACAAAATAACATCTAGTGTACAGTACTTACTTGCAGTATTATGTTGGGACTTAAGCTGACCATAGATGACTTTTATTTTTGTTCAGCCAGCGGGCTGAATAAAAAAAAATAAAAGGAGTCATCCATCCACACATGTGAGATACATAGAGAAAGCCTCCCTTCTGGGACATTCCATTCTGACAGCAGGGACTCTGCACTATCCAAATATACTGATCAATGGGTGCAGCCGATTGGCAGCAGCCAGCTAATTGAGAAAAATTTCCAACAAGCCTATTTGACAAAAGACATTTTAGAGATCGAGCCTTCAAACAGGCATGGCAATGCATGCTTCAAAATCCAGCCAGTCCCTGCTGAAATTTCAAATTCCAAATTTCAATCCATCTATGGCCGGCTTTAGAATTCCTATCACAATCAGTATACAAGGTGATCCTGATCATAAATCTCAGCATGACTTTGGCCAAGGTATTGAAGCTGTCTATGTCCATCTCATGGAGCTCGTGTGAACCAGCCCTTACTGATTAAGTGAGTTTTTTATTAGCATTCTATGCATAAATTCAAGCTAGTACCTGTTTACTTACCTTACTACTATGCTTTGAGTTGCTGGAGAAAATGGAAGTACTGGAGGAAACCCATGCAATTTAAAGCAAAGCATGCAAACTCCATGCACAGGGGGAGATTTACTAAAACTGGAGCACTCAGAATTCAGTGGACCTGTGCATTGTAGCCAATCAGTTTCTAACTTCAGCTTGTTCAAGTAAGCTTTGGCAATAAAACCTGGAAGCTGATTGGTTTCTGTGCAGAGCTGCACCAGATTTTGCACTCTCATGTTTTAGTAAATTAACCCCACAGTGTCTCTGATTGGCGTTAGACATGGGACCCCAGTAATTCAAAGAAATTATTTATGATACATGTATAAAACAATGAAACAAATCGGAAGTATTTTCATATAAATGTTATTCTTCAGTAATGTTTTTTTGTTTTCCATTGCAGTTTTCTTCAACCAGCAATGTTATTATAAAATTTCATGAAAACAACCACATTTTATATATTGGATAAAGAAGTAACTTATAACAGTGAGGAAATCTCAAAAGGACAAGGGAGTATTTCCATCCAGGACTGAAATTGTAAAACAGATGAATTTTCTGCTGAATCTTTGAAGCAGGGCAAAAATAATTTGCCACTCTAGAGTCTTAAAGGTCAGTGCACAAAAATATTCAGTCTAATGCAATAGATAAATAGAAATCAGTGTCTTAGGAGTATATAATTAAAAAGAATGCATTAAACTGCAAAGAATATTATTACCTGCCTGTTCTTTGACTGCACGAGGGATAATCATAAAATCAAAGAAAGAGCCAACGTACTAATTACCATCTTTCAATACCAAAAGGCATAGTTCTTCTGCACACTTTACTAACAATCAATGAAATAGGTTCACTTCTCATACTCATTCAAGCACTCTTTTGCTAAATTCCTTTATCTGAAAATTTACTTGTAACGATCAGCAATATTAGTGACAGTAATCTATAGTGGCTGTGCAATGATATATCTTATTGATGGTATTATGGGGCAAAAATTGAACTATTTTCATGGTCTTACAGTGATTGTAAAGTCTTAAATGTTATTTTTTTTTAATAACAAAGAATTTTATACATACCTTCCCTGTGCTATGGAGTTTCACAGAGAGGCCCCAAACCTCCTCTTCTTGAGTCCCATGCCGGCGCTCCTGGCTCCTCCTATTCTTGGTGTGCCATCATAGGAAACTGCTTCCTATCATGGCACACCTGTGTGCTCGATCCCGAGCCGTGCTGCCTGTGTCCATTGACACAGACAGCAAGGTCCGTCCATGGCACCCCACTCCCTCGTCACAGGATTTGACAAATCAAAGCCTGTGTGAGCAGGGAGTAGAGGAGAGAGCTGCTGCTCTCATGCACATCACTGAAATGAGATTAGGCTCAGGTAAGTGTTGGGAGGATGAGGGGGCAATACTTTAACCTAAATATTTTTACCTGAATGCACTTTATTATTCTTTATGTATTCTAAGTGTATAGTCACATACAGGTGTGTTCTATCTGCAGTATGGGTATGTCTGCACTTTTAAGGAGTCATACTCACCAATGTCTCATAGGACCTTCCAAGTGCTATCTAGCCATCTATGAATGGTATATCTGGCACAGGATGGAACTTTACCTACAAACCTTCTATGGTAAGCCCGGTTTCCAGAAATGTTTAACTCAGAGGGAAGTGGGGGGTCAAGACACAAGATTCCCATAAACATGAAAACATGAAAGCTGCCTAACCCAGCACTTTTGGCAATCTGTCCGGCATGTTTGTCAAACTTGTAAAGGGGTTGTTTGGACTTCTTCCTGATCTGCAATTAGCACAAACAGGACCCAATGGGACTGTCTTTGACTTTCAATGGCTATGGAGGTAACATGGGATTATGCATTTTTTTTCTCTTTGGATCTTCTACAGGTGGTGGGAAATCCTCAATAGTGCAAACATCCATGCTGACATAATGATGTCAGTGTTTCTGTACATCAATACATTGTGATTATTAGGCATCAAGGTGATGTATTGCAGTTAACTTTAAACCTACAGGACAACTGGCCTAGGGTTGGGCTTTTAAATAAAAGGAGACAACATTCTCACAATGTTACAATAAATGCATGTTCCTGACAATCATTTGAGCCAAGGAAGCAACTTAGGTAAATGGAAAAACATTTTCAATGTTACAGAACAAGTCCAACTGGATGTTACTAACTTCTACTAGTTATGCCATGATTTGGATAAATGGAAACCCTAATAAACATAAAAGGGCCATCATTTTTACAATCTACTATTGAGGTTATTGGTCCTTGACAATTTAGCTCATTATTATTTACTAGCAATAAATCATTTGTGGCAAAAAAAACTACTCTACAGCACCCAGTAATGGTAACATGTAACTGTATATTATCAGTGTCATATATTTGCATATTGTTCTATTGTAGCACATGTAATCATTTAAGAGCTATCATTACTGCATTTAAAGTAGGTTCTCCTTTTTTGGCTTTATTTCTTGTTGTCAGGAGGTTATTATGTAAACAGAAATTGTTTTCTAAAGCTGTTGACAGAGCAAAAACAAATGTATATCAAACAATAAAAGAGAAAAATTCCCAGCTCAATTTACCAACCAGCTTACAAGCAAACTGAATTACCCTGTCTAACAGTTCACATTAAAAATAGGGATTTAGTTAGCACACATTTGCAAACACATGCGTAAGCTCCAGAGCCTCTTCACGGCACCCCAGTATTCTGCAGTTCCTAACCCTATACATTTTTAGAGCCCCCATAGTAGAAGCACATGTATTTGTTGGATAGACTGAGGGCAGGTGAACCTGAGGGAGCCCACCCCTCCTTAAAGGTACAGGAGCTTACTGGACACCCAGCATATAGCTCAATGACAACCAGGGTGTCCAGTGCGCCCCCTCACCAACAGTACAAAAAATGGCCTCTGCCCCAATCTATAACTGGCCTTCACAGCAAGGAGCACATGGAAGGGCAACGCATGTCAAACAATAAAAGAGAAAAATTCCCAGCTCAACTTACCAACCAGCTTGCAACCAAACAGAATTAGCCTGTCCAACAGTATGAGTTAAAAACAGGGGCACACATTTGCAAACACATGCATAAGCTGCAGAGCCTCTTCATGTCAACCCGATATTCTGTAGTTCCTAACTCTACAAATTTGGCTGCCATTGTGCTATATGCTGTATATCCAGTGCGCTCCTGTACCTTTAAGGAGGGGTGGTCTCCCTGAGGTTCACCTGCCCTCAGTCTATCCCTTAAATACATGTGCCTCTACTATGGGGGCTCTCAACATTTGCCTGCCTCATCACATGCCTGATTGGCAGTTCTGGGCCCACTTGCCCAGGGAATACCCTCAGGCAGCTGGGTGAAGTGGAGGATTCATTTGGGTTCTGAGGAGGTACACCAGAGAGCTGGAATGGTCTTAAAGGGGAGACTATATTTTTTTTTGTCCTCATATGTACATAATTGCATGATTGCTAAGGAGTTTGTCCTCAAGTTTGCAGTTTCCTTCGGCATCAAATACACCCCTCAACCCCCTCCAAGTTCTAAACCCTTTAATAAAATCACAAAACTAAGCTCAAGGACTGTTTACTGACTGTGAGTACAAAGTGTGGAAGAAAATGTGTGTTGCCTGGCTGTGCAAAGCTTTAGGGGGACCCATAACTTCTAAGGGGATAGTGCTACATAAGCACACAAGGGGTATTGGTGTTGACTTACTAAAGGCAAATGGACTGTGCACTTTGCAAGTGCAGTTGCACTCTGTAAGTGCAGTTGCCGCAGAGCTATGTCACTGAGGTGAAACTCTGCTGACTTCCATCATCTAATCGAGAAAAAATGCTGTTTTTTATTTTCCTTGCATGTGATTGGGTATGTTTTGCAAAGCGATACCTCATCTCATTTACTAAGCTCTGGAACAAGTGCACTTGTAGAATGCAGTCTATTTGCCTTTGGTAAAACACCCCAATGAATTGTCAGCTCATTACAGATTTCTTCACACTGGACATGTTATTCATTTTTCTGCGTTTTTCAACATTCATTAAATGAACGCAAAATTAAATTCCATTGTTTTTGTTGTTAAGTATTTTGGTGAGTGATCCTGGATTCTGGATATTTGGTGCCTTGCCCTGTCTAGTTCCACTGCAAGTCAACTGCCTACAATTTGAAAACATAGGAGGCAAAGGCAAAGCACGTCCACTGTGCAACACTACAAAGCAGAGGAAGAGTCTGCATGTGTAATGAACAAAAACTGTATACCTGCATTCACACACTTATATAATTACAAACAATACAAAGAAACAAGGGCTTTAAAATATTAACACACATGAAAAAGCTCCTGGGTCATACTTAATAAATAGTTCATATTCTGAAGTGCAGTAATCAACAGCAGCCAATCAGAATTCCCTCTGCAGACGTCAGACCAGTAAAAGATGGATTATGGTTGCTTCCAATGCATTTTGCACATATGAATTAGCACTTAAGAATAAGAACTTTTATTGTGTTAGACTGATTCCATTCATATGTATATGTATAAAAATATCAAAAAGACTATTGTCATAGTTAACATCACTGGAACACTGCAACTATACCGTCCAAAAACTGAGCATGTCTACCTCCAAGAGCAATAGTCCACCGAGCATGGAAGATATGCTACTGCTCAGCATCCTGCCATGCTTGGCATTCACACAACATATGTATTATTATATGCTTGGCCACCATCAAGAGTTTAGTGCTATTCTCAATGCCCAGCACTCTCCAATAGAAAGACAGAACCTCACACTTGGAAAGCCCTTATTTCACACCCAAATGTCTTCCATTATAGGGGAAACCCCATGTTACTCATTTACAGATTTATGTCCCTTTCTATAGGTCAATGTTGATCTGTATTTTTGGAATTCGATAATGCAGCAGGAACTGATTTTGAAACTGAGCTTTTGAACACTAAAATCAAAGACATTTGTGAAAAAAAATTAAATGAACAGATAATGGAGCAGAGACTTTTTATGGGGAGGACTGAGCAAAAGCCCTCTGCTAAATGCTGTTACAGTACATAACATTATCCTGTATTCCCCCCTACCCTCACTGAAAAACTCTTTAGAGGCTCCAAAAACATACCTTTATTTTACAGAGGACAAGCATCACACCTCCTGGTTATGACGTATTTTACTGTCACTAACCTAATGCATCTATTCTGAGTCACTGACACTTTACAGTGTTCAAAAGGCCTAGTACAGCAATATAATTCATAATTTATTCCACTGCACTTAAATTGAATTCTAATTACCAAGAAAAAAAGAGCCTAATACCTGTTGCTCCTTATGACGGCAGCCAAATAATTGCACACTAAATGATTCCTTATTTGTGCAATCTTTTCCACATTTCTGTGTTTCCATCTATTTTCTATGATTATCTGAAATTATTTTTATCTAGTTTCATGACTCAGTAGTTGCCAATAACAGTTGGAATGTATTTATAGTGCATTTACTTCTCCATAAATTAGGTAGACTGCGAAGAAATCAAGCTGTGTTTTAGCTTCTAGATGGTTGTGTTTTACAGTGTAACTATGTGAAATGTATTTCTATAGAGGAACACACGAATAGCAGTTCAAATGTGCACTCACTCCTTAGAGATCAAATGTCAAGATAACTACATGTTGTTATCACATATCACATTGAATATATACTATATATATATATATATATATATATATATATTTTTTTTTTTTTTTTTTTTTTTTTTTTTTTGAAGGAAATAAGTATTTGATCTCCTGCTGATTTTGAATGTTTGCCCACTCACAAAGAAATGATCAGTCTAAAAATCGAATTGTAGGTGTATTGTAACACTGAGCAACAGAATAGCAACAAAAAATTCAAAAGAAATGTATGCCTAACAAATTATGCACTGATTTGCATGTTCATGAGGGAAATAAGTATTTGATCCCCTTCACAAAACATGACTTAGTACTTGGTGGCAAATCCCTTGTTGGCAATCACACAGGTCAGACGTTTCCTGTAGTTGGCCACCAGGTTTTCACACATCTGAGGAGGGATTTTGGCCCACTCCTGTTGGCAGATCCTCTCCAGGTCATCAAGGTTTGGTGGCTGACGTTTGGCAACTCGAACTTTCAGCTCCCTCCACAGATTTTTAATTGGATTGAGGTCTGGAGCCTGGCTAGGCCACTCCAGGACCTTAATGTGCTTCTTCTTGAGCCACTCCTTTGTTGCCTTGGCCGTGTGTTTTGGGTCATTGTCATGCTGGAACACACATCCACGACCCATTTTCAATGCCCTGGCTGAGCGAAGAAGGTTCTCACCCAAGATTTGATGGTACATTGCCCTGTCCATTGTCCCTTTGATGCGGTGCAGTTGTCCTGTCCCCCTAGCAGAAAAACACCCCCAAAGCAGAATGTTTCCACCACCATGTTTGACAGTTGGGATGGTGTTCTTGGGGTCATAGGCAGCATTCCTCCTCCTCCAAACACGACAAGTTGAATTGATGCCAAAGAGCTTGATTTTGGTCTCATCTAACCACAACACTTTCAACCAGTCCTCCTCTGCATCATTCAGATGTTCAGTGGCAAACTTCAGATGTGCCTGGACATGTGCTTTCTTAAGCAAAGGGACCTTGTGGGATTTCAATATTTGTCGGCATAGTGTGTTACCAATTCTTTTCTTGGTGACTGTGGTCCCACATGCCTGGAGATCATTGACAAGATCCTCACGTGTAGTTCTGGGATGATTCCTCACTGTTCTCATGATCATTGACACTCCACGAGGTGAGATCTTGCATGGTGCACCAGACCTAGGGAGACTGACAGTTGTTTTGTGTTTCTTCCATTTGCGAATGATTGCACCAACTGTTGTCACCTTCTCACCAAGCTGCTTGGCGATAGTTTGATAGCCCAGTCCAGCCTTGTGTGGGTCTACAATCTTGTCCCTGACATCCTTGGATGTTTCTTTGGTCTTTGACATGGTGGAGAGTTTGGAATCTGATTGTTTGATTGCGCCTGTGGACAGGTGTCTTTTATACAGGTTACAAAATGAGATTAGCAGCACTCCCTTTAAGAGACTGCTTCTAATCTCAGCTTGTTACCTGTATGAAAGACACCTGGTAGCCAGAAATCCTGCTGAATGATAGGGGATTAAATACATATTTCTCTCATGAACAAGAAAATCAGTACATAATTTGTTAGACATGCATTTCTTTTGAATTTTTGTTGCTATTCTGTCTCTCAGTGTTACAATACACCTACCAATCGATTTTTACACTGATCATTTCTTTGTGAGTGGACAAAGAAGAAGATCAAAAATGTGGAATGATTGAAACGCATCGGGATAACCTCCTCCCTTTATGGGTGGTTTTTCATGTTGTGAAGAAAGATTTCTTGCAATATTTATCATAGCGTGTTTTAAACATTATGTATTCTCATGAGTATGTTTTTATTATAAAGTTTATTCCTTTCTAAAGAAAGGTGTTTGGTTATATGTGCAATGCTATAGCATGCTGCATGAAACTCCTATGGGGGAGGGGGGGTTCTTTCATACAAAATTATTTTGTTTTCAGCATTTTCAGTATTTTTTCATTTTTATAGCAAAAAATAAAAAAAACCAGTGGTGATCTCAAATACCATCAAAAGAAAGGATAAAAATTTCATATGGGTACAGTGTCACTCAAAGTGTGATAGTGCTGAAAGCTGAAATTTGGCCTGGGCATGAAGGGAGTAAAGGTGCCCGGTAGGCAAGTAGTTAAATTGAGAAAAGGATCACATCACTATACTGCGATGTACAGGACACTCTGAATCCCTTCCCTGGATCAGTGGCACAACTAGAAGTCAGTAGCTACCAGCATAATAGAAAGCATATCTGCTAGCATAAACACATTTGTTAAAGTTATTAATTGAGGTAGGATTACTTTTGCAGCTTAAACTGCTGCTATAGCTGCTATTTCTATGCTTGTTTTGATGGATACAGTTTACCTCTTAAAAAACAGAAGTGCCAACACTTTCAGCCCTGACACGTGTCACATCTCTTATTCCACAGGTACTGGACTTCCCGAGACTGTAAACTGTAATTCCAGAATTCACCTACAGCAAAATTCCCTGTTGAAATCTGATATCACCTTTCCATAATCCTAAAGTGAAGCAGACCTTATCCCTCCAAGCAAGTGCAGGATCATGGTGCAAGATCAGGGGAGGACCTCAAACACACAGTGAAGTAACCTAATGATTGTCTCTCCAGAAAACTGACTGATGATCTGCTTTCGCCCACAGATAAAAATTTAAATATTGCCTAAATAATAATAATAATCAGCCATCTATTTGACACCCCTATTTTCCATTCTATCTTTCCTTTCCTTAAGGAGAGGCAACTGCATTCTTCCTCTAATAAACACAATAATGCAATGATTTGAAACATAAATTCCAATTTGATTCCATATTCTATTCAATTATCCAAATCAAACCAAAATGATTATCTGCCTTTAAGGGTTTTGTTGCTATCTGTGCCTGCAAGAAAAGTAAGAGGAAATCTCTTAAACAGATTGCACTAAAACATATGTACCCAATGAAAGATTCCCCTTCACCTCTTCTGCTGGAGACAAACCTAAAATTTGGGAATCATTTTCTGTCCCGTGACAGTGGCCATAAGGTCAATCATAGAAGGTGAATCTCCCCATCAGGGACACAGACAGCAATATAAACCTGAAAGGGTATTAATCATTCTCTGTTATGTCCTACAGAGGAGAGGGGGAAGGGACTGATAAAGCGGAACTTATCTTTTAGGGTGAAGTTCCACTTTAGGTAGAGTGCCAACACCTGCAAGGGATTGCTGATCCCTTCCCCCTGCTTCTATTAATTCAGTAAACTGACAAAAGGCATTCCTGGTGTGGACTCCTCCTTCCTTTAACCTCTATATGGGGATGTCTCCTGTAAAAGAAACTTGTTCCCAATAGGGCAAAGCAGGACCTGTTGGTGTAAGGCCAGGTCAGGATGGATCACTCTGCAGGCATTCTCAAAGGAAAGGGAGAGTAGAATAGTTACGCTGGGGTGGCCCAGCCCATAGTATGTTTTTAAGACAAGGTCACTATCCCTGGATCCTGCAGAATGGATGTGTTTCCCCATTACACAACAAAAGAAAGTCTTTTCATGTAGAATTAGTATCTTGTATAACCTATGTATCATATTTTTCAAAGGTGAGGTTTTTTTGGAGCTGCTTAGAACTGGAGCTAAGGGTTTGACTAGGCTCTGGAGATGGAAGACAACCATTGGAACCTCTGTGGAACTGAGGCTGTCAAACAGTAAACAGTGCCAACCTTACTATACAGCACAGCTAAAAGCTAAATCATCTACTGAACTGGAAATGCAGTATGCCAAATCTAAAAAATTCTATGAATACTTGACTTAATGCAAAAAGTATACTATTTATCTAATCTCACTCTTGTGAACATTGAAAAGAAAAACTTTTTCAAGTTTTACATTAGTGCTGCCAAATTAATTATATGACAGTAATAAAAAATTCCATAGCAGCCACTCCATTTATTGTCAAAGAACATATTCTTAGCGAATCCCAAGCAACACAGCGAAGTCATACATCACTCTGTTCTCTCAGACACATAATATATCTGGCTATCAGAGGGGTTAATTGTGAGTATTTTGTCTTTAAATGTCCTTTATGATCTCAGAGATTAGAGGGGTGACATGGATACAAGCTTAATTATAGGTGTTAGGAATATACTTACATAAGCTACCACATGCCAGAGAGGAAACAGCAGGGTAAAATGTATGTTAGTAGAACTTGTATGCTGACAGATTATTTTCAGCTTGAGAGCTTAAAAATAGAAAAACAAGTAAGAACCTATTGAATTTTCAGAGTAGAAAGTATTTATTCCAAGCAGCAGGGTCAGGGTTCCCCAGTGACATCGTGATTGTGATTCTAAATACATGTATAGTGAATGGTCAATGTACTGACTTAATAGTAAGTGTGTGGGCATGGAACTAAAGCTAAAATTAAAATACTGGAAATAGAATGCATTCTGTACTTTGAGGCTAATGGGCCAAGAGACAGGAATAGACAGAAATCTATGCTGGCCACACTTAAAACTATGCCGTCCATGAATGTTGACAGGGAATGTGTTGAGTACATTTTGTCACAGAACTGCAACTAATGTATTTCTAAAAACTTGAACGAGATGTACCCGCGCAGGAGCTGCTGAGTACGGGTCCCCCGTAAGCTCTTCACAGCCAGGCAACATGCATTTTCAGCACTTGCATCCAAAGTCAGTAAACAGTCCATGGACTTGTTTCTTTTTTTTTTATTAGGGGTTAACAACTTGGATGGGGTAAAGGAGTTATGGGATGCCCAGTGTGATTGAATAAACAGAATAATGAGGACTTTCCTGCTCTGGCACACTTGAAAAAAAATGACAGACGCCAGACTACATTCCAGCCGGAACCATTACAATCCTTAGTAAAGTAATCCCCTTCTAGGAGCTTGATGTCCTCAGAGTAACAATGTGTAAGAGCTCTTGGTACCCTTGGTGCACAGAATACTAGCCCACCTGGCTACAGTATCTGATCCCAGGACAAGGGATAGGGTAATCTATGAACTGTCCCCTGAAGACTTGCCAGAACGTGTATTTAGCAGACCTCTCACTTCTAGGCCTAGTGTAGAGGTACTCACACTGTCCTTGTCCTGCAGCAGTGGAAAGAACTGCTTTCTGGTCTTCTAACTGGGCTGGTTCCTCTCCAAGCTTTGCAGGTTGTCCTTCCCTGGTGGATGGCAGGGCAGTGGAGTGCCCTCTTTCAGCTATAACAAAAACTAAGGAAAACACTTTTTTTCAAGATTTTTGGTCTTTTTTCATTTATACCACATAAAAATAAAACCCAGTGGTGATTTACCACCAAAAGAAAGCTATATTTGTCTACAAATACAGTGTTGCATGACGGAGTAATTGTGCGACAGCGCTGAAAGCTAAAAATTGGCCTGGGCAGGAAGGGGGTGAAAATTCCCGGTATTGAGGTGGTTAAAAAGTGGCTGAATTCTAGGAGTTCAGCTTTAAAGATGTGCAGACTTCAATGCATTATACAACCTTCCAGATTTAATGTATGGATGCACTCTTCTTAAAATGCTGTATTCAAGTTAATCCTAAATGCATTGCATTTTTGCTTAATCAACATCATGGCAGAGCTTGTTATGGGGCTGTAGAAAAAGACTGGTCAGGGTGCCCATGATTACCTGTGTCCACAGCCAAAGCACCTACAATGGGCATGTGAGCATCGGAACTAGACAAGGGATCAACTGAAGAAGGTGGCCTGGTCTGATGAATCAAGTTTTCTTATACATCATGTGGATGGCCGTGTGTGTGTGTATCATTTACCTGGGGAAGCTACGGCACAAGGTTGCAGTATGGAAAGAAAGCAAGCCGGTGGAGACTTGATGCTTTGTATTATGCTTTGGGTAATGTTCTGCTGGGAAACTTTGGTCCTGCCATTCATGTAGATGCTACTTTTACCTGTACAACCAAAATGTTGTTGGTGACCAAGTACACCCTTTCATGGAAACAATATTTCATGATGACAATTGCTTCTTTCAGCAGGATAATGTGCCAAATCTCACTGCAAAAATGGTTCAAGAATGGTTTGAGGAACACAAGTTTGAAGCTTTGACTTAGCCTCCAAATTCTCCAGATCTCAATCCAATCGAGCATCTGTGGAATGTGCTGGAAAAACAAGACCGATCCATAGAGGCCTCATGTCGCAGCTTACAGGACTGATGGCTTGGCCCCAGAAACCACAGCATACCTTCAGAGCTCTAGTGGCGCCCATGCCTTGATGGGTAAGAGCTGTTTTTTTGTGGCAAAATGGGGACCTACTCTATATTAGGTGGATGGTCATAATGCTATGACTTACCTGTGTAGATAGATAGAGAGAGATAGATAGATAGATAGATAGATAGATAGATAGATAGATAGATAGATAGATAGATAGATAGATAGACAGGAGGTATAAATTGCTGTTTGTCCTGTACATTGTTATGTTTAGGTCTATGGATACAAAGAAGACAAGAAGAGAAGAGAAGAAATCATTAAACCAGAGAAGAAGCAAGCAACATACACTAATTCTACCTTTCCTCTAGAGCATGATCTGCATTTGGATCGCGTTTCAGAGGCTACTGACAGGCGGTAAGGAAGCAATGTGATTACTCCTCACTTCCTGGTTTAACCCTCATTTTTGCTGAAAAACACACTGCAACCACATGCATTGCACTTCTCTGTTTGCCTGAATGTGTTGTGACCAGGGGCGGACTGACAACTCATGGGGCCCCCTGGCAATAGGGGATCATGGGGCCCCTGTGTCCTTGCCCAAACTCAAAAAAGCCTATGAAAAAGGTACCAGGGGCATCTCACAGGGCCCCCTACTGACCCCAGGCCCTCGGGCAGTGCCCATGTTTCCAAATGGTCAGTCCACCCCTGGTTGTGACCGTCATGCTTGCCACCTGCCAAAAACTATATGTCAGGTAGACTTAGCTGTGTAACGAAGCATTTTGATGGCAGCATGTAAACACCCCCTATCTGCTGCCTATTGCAGCTTAAAGGGCTGGTTGGTGGCAAAAATTCATCTCAACAGCTCATTTTTACTGCACTCCAACCACTTTTCTAAATTAAGCTTTACTGTTTGTTTCAGTTTACAGCAAGCAGATAAAAAACACACATCTGGATATTGTAATGGAAATAAATGAAAAACCCAGAAATAAATGAAGTTATGCTATCTAAGCATAACATTATAGATTGGTTAGGTTATACAGTACAAGACAATACTATTTGCTCCAGAGTGCTTTATTGTAGCTTGCAAAACACTGTGGGAACTGCATAGACTTTGGGTATGTAGACTATAGGGAATAATATAAGTAACAGGATATGGTAAGAGGTCAGATCTGACCATATTTCCAGCTACAGTGTAAAAAAACACTAAAGATTAGTATACATAGACAGAGTTTTTCCAAATGCAATACAGTTAATTGGATTCTTACACTTTTCCATCACTATCACTGTAGCAGATAATTGAATGGATAAATATACCTCCTAGCCCTACATCTATGAATGCATTCCCTTATGCCCTTAGCTACAAAGTAACATGAAAACCATGACAGCTTACCAAGGATGGACATACTCCCAATGCAGAGGATAAAATGAAAAGGGGGCCTCTCCTTCCACGCCTAGGCTAATCTGTAGATAACTTAAAAACTAATAAGAATACTATTTGGGGGCTATGGCATGGAAGTACATCCCTGGTTGCTGGTCATGTCAGAAAAAGTGACGTCAGTTGCCCTGATAGTTTCAGTAGGGGCAAAACTACCTAGAATGAGATAGTGATTGGTGAAATGTTGCACAAAAAAAGAGGCAACAATTGCAGTTGCAGTTTTTGTGCAATGTATAGGAAGCTTCCACCAGAGCAGAGGTTCTGGAGGACACCAAATATGAGCAATATGACACAATGACAAGTGTGAGCACACACCATGGAGCAGCAATGATAAGTGTCAATGGTGATGGTTCTAACAAAGCATCCACAGCTCTACAGTATGTGTCTACTGATAATCATTAGGATTCTCTTGCACACAAAAGAGGTGTAGTGTAAATAGGAATACTAGCTTAAAACGTCAGCTATTATTCAGAACAATCAATTTGATTCAATGATCAATTTGAAAGATGAACTCTAATTTATTGGTATAGACAGAACCCAGCTATTGTTCCAGATTTTAAAACTCATGCCTTTTTGTTTGTATGAACCTCCGCTCTCTGGACATCATGGGGTTTCTAAAGGCAAATAGGCTGCTCACTTTGCAAGGTTAGTAGTACTTTGCAAAGGGATTTTCTCCAGAGCTTAATGAATGTGGTGAAATTTCACATTGCAGAGTACCCAATTATGTGCAAGGAATAAATAAAAAAAAGAAGCATTTTGCTTGTACATGAGTAGACAATGGAAGTCAACAGAGCTTCACCTCATTTATTTAGCTCCTGGTAAAATTCCATTGCAACGTGAACAGCTATTTGATTTTTTGTTTTTTATATTGCATTATTTTGGGGGATCTGTTTTGCTATTTTTGCTTGACTTTATTATTTTATTTCCTAACCCATACTACAAAATTACATCTGCCTGGCAGGGGCGGACTGACAACTCATGGGGCCCCCGAGCAATAGGGGATCATGGGGCCCCTGTGTCCTTGCCCAAACTCAAAAAAGCCTATGAAAAAGGTACCGGGGCATCTCATGGGGCCCCCTCCTGACCCTGGGCCCTCGGGCAGTGCCCGAGTTTCCAAATGGTCAGTCCGCCCCTGCTGCCTGGTTACTATGACCAACAAAGACATATTCCATCTCTCAGTTTAGTACCCTACTCTACTGGCAACATGAAAAGTTAGGTAGGTATCTCATACTATATAATTACATTTGCTCACAAAATATCATCAAACATTTTTTATAACAAAATAAAATATTTGCATATATTCTGCACTTTACATAAAAATATTAAATCTAAAAAAAACATTAGCGTAAAGAGGAGTACACATCACACCAAAAATGTAATAATTCCTGATACATTTTATTTTACATATCAATAAATTTAAAGTTCTGATAACTGGTCTATTTTTGAATTCTTTGAGTTAAAAATACTAATGACAGTTGGACACCAGAAAAACAGCTAAATACATACAGTACTTGTATATTAAATGTTTTACCTCCCAAAAAGTTTTGTATTTCTGTCCATTTAGTCCTGACATTTACACAGCCCTGTGTGACAGCAGGACAAAATTAGTGACTTGACTTTTCTTGACTGTAGTTATTCAACACAGCTAGGGTACCTCATTGCCCCCAGCCTATGATTGGACAGTGAAGCAGTGAGCAGCAGAAGAAAAATGAGGTAATCACTCTCCTCTAATTCTCCTGGTAGCCTTCCTTGTCAGGAGAACACTTGCATGGACCCTTTTGTGACCCTTCCTCTCCCAACCCAACTGCCTTTTGTGCCATTCTAAGAGGACCATGTGCACCTATCTGTCCTACCAGTCTTCACCCTCAAGAGCATTCCACTGCAATTGGCAGCCCGGGAGAGATTCCCACTTGTATGGGAGCCCCACAGTCATATTAGCATGAAAAAAAAAGTTCTAGTCAGTTTTATTCATCCAAGACTATTATTATACAAAAATATTATACACATATGCCTGTACATAAAGCAATTTTTATATTTATAAGGATCTGAAACTTCAAAAAAGTCCTCCACTGAATATCACAAACTGAAGTGTACAGTGATTCAAGTAGTCAAGATCCAACCATTGGAAAGTTATTCAACTGAAATTCTGCCTGATAACTTTGACAGTTGTTTACCAGTTCTTGTCCTCCTTGTATTTTATTCATCAGATTATTAATTTCCAGATGCAGAAAGAGCAGAGGCAGGATGACTCATTATGAATTCTGAGCCACACACTTTTGTTGACAGCTCTTCAGAACAGAATTAAGATGCATGAATAACAAATGACAACAAGCCAGTCCTGTGATAAGGTGAGCACCAAGGAGAAATACATTTCTAATTACACTTCACTGCCATATACATATTTACAATAGATATGTCCAAATAATAAAAGATGCAAAATGCCCTCATTTACATAATTATGAAATATATTTCTAATGGGTATATGCTGTTGGAAATGCTTACATTACACATTGGATCTTAGGCAGCTGTCTTACTGGAACGTAAATGTCAATTAGTGGAGTAACTAGTCGGAAACTGACAGACTTAAATGGGCTGACTTACTAAAACTGGAGAGTGCAAAATCTAGTGCAGCTGTGCATGGCGGCCAATCAGCTTCTGTTTTCAGCTTGCTCAATTATATAGAAGCTTTCTGTTGGAATACAATGTTCATGTACTTTGTGCAACAACTGCATCACTATTCAGTAGAGATCTATTCTTCATCCAGTAGATAGCAGTGTTTATATGTTTGTAGCTGCAGCTATGGTAAACTGCATGTCTTTTCACTGAATAAAGTTTCCTGTGAAGTAGAAAAGCATATGTGGACTGTACACCATCTGTTCTGTAGGGCTATATACAGAACTTCTTCTGAACAGTTTCCATACAGAGCTGCACCCGATTTTGCACTCTCCAGCTTTAGTAAATCAACTCTAAAAGAGTCACTATGGTCAAAATAAAAATAATGCCATATACAATGTAGTTTGTTATCAGCATTTACGTAGCAGTTATTTTTCTTTAGTTTCCAAGCAAAATTGTTTAATCCTCTGTTGATCTCACCAGTGGATCCATTATATTTCCACTTCCTGTAAAAAAAACCAAGCTGTCCAGCTAAAACAATATCGTGTTTCTGACAGTCAGATTATATTCTGATGTAGCACCTAACCCCCCCCCCCCCCCCGTCTTTTCCCACAGAGTGGCATGGGTCACGGCTGTGCTGTGGCAGGGAAGAAGCAAGCTGCAGAATGTTGGTGTGTCACCCCGCTCTCCCCTCCTGTCACTAGTGGGAAATCAGAAAAAAGAGAGAGGACTGGAGAAGCTGAACTGAATGAAAGGAAAAGAAGAGCAGCTGCAGGCTTTCTCTTCCCCCCTTCTGATGTCACCATCTAAGGGAAATCACTGATCGCTTTTACTGAGGATCACTGCCCGCTCCCCCTTCCTCTTAACAAACAGGAGGGACCAATAAGCAAGGAAGAGAAGGGGATCATGGAACAGGTGGTCCTTAGTGACATACATGGAAATAAGTTGAATGTCCTCTGGTTTGTCCACTATGAGGGGAGAAAGAGAAGGGGGGACCGGAGGAGAAAACACACTGCTGAGTCCAGCAAAGTATCCTCGAGAGCTCCAGGACAGTAGACACTTCAAGGCTAGCTCCTTTGTCAAGCCTGACAAAAGAGCATGCCCCTGTAGCTGGTGCGCATGCATGTCGTCGCATCGCTTCTAGTCACATGGTCACGTCGAACACTGCGTTCCACTCTACAGTGGCAATCCAACATTGCTCCATCTCACAGCCGGCTCTGGACCCAGCATATCCACATCAGTCCCGGAAGCTCTCTATAGACTTCAAATGTGCCTGTATATATCTTCCCACATGTGAGTGTATTCTCTTTCTTTTTAATAGTGTATTAATGTCTGCACTCAGTGGCGCCTTCTCTATCTCTCTTTCCACAAGTCCCCAGTGACAGGCTCCCCATAACAAATAATGGACAGGAGTTGGGATGTGACAGAAATGCGTGGAAGAGCTCTACCTGAGAGAGAGGAAAAG
This sequence comes from Staurois parvus, assembly GCF_062004578.1. Taxonomy (NCBI): domain Eukaryota; kingdom Metazoa; phylum Chordata; class Amphibia; order Anura; family Ranidae; genus Staurois; species Staurois parvus. The sequence goes on along the minus strand of NW_028317927.1, from coordinate 10,080,131 downwards.
AGCCTGAGTCAGCATAAGCCCACAGCTGTGTGAGGGACATCCAGAGGCTACAGAGTATGACCTGAGTGTGGAGGGATGAAGCTGCCTAACAGAGTCATCACAAGCAAACCAATATGAGTAAATCTCCGATCAGAGAGACTGTTGCTGCTGTGTTGCTGGGTCTGGTGAGAGGGCCTTGTGGCCACTATGTGCTGCCATCCTGAGAGATTGAGCCATTAGGAACCAGCAAGCCTTATTGACTGCCTCAAAGCACACCAACGGTTAAAGAGCTCCAACGTTTAGCCAGAGGAAGAGTCAGGACTAAAGACTGTCCTCCTACTAGTGACTTTAGTGTACAGTGCCATCTACTGGTTAAGTGATATTAACACAGAATACTGTATATAGTACATTATAGTACATGTTGTTGCATTCCCAACACCCCTTCTCAACGGCATGTGCATAATTATATGACATTTAGTCTCTTTTGTAGAAAACAATGACGTTCCCTTGTTTTTGGATAATCTGGTTCCATTGGTGTTTTCGCCTCATTTGCATCTTGCATGCGAAACTGCTCTAACATTTCTGTAATTTTCTGACTTTGGTTAAGAAGATAGCTTCCATCCTCTTCCCGCTCTATTTGAATTCTTAGGTAGTGAGTAATGCTCCCCAACTCTTTAATTTCAAAATTTTGTTTCAGTTTGTGAACTATTTGGTCATAGTCCCCTTCTTGTTCAAAACACGTTAAGATGTCATCGACATATTTTAGGATGTATGTCCATTTGTTCTCTTGATTCTTTGAATACAGACATGGATCTGCTTTACTTTTTGAGAACCCTTCTTTTCTGAGTATTTCGTTCACTTTTTCATTCCATGCTCTCGCTGCTTGCTTGAGCCCATAGATGCTCTTTTGCAGTTTGCATACAAGGTTCTTTTCTTTCTCAAAGCCTGGTGGCTGTTCCATGTACAGATCCTCCTTGATGTCTCCATACAAAAAGGCAGTTTTGACATCTAGATGCTTTACTTGCATTCCCTTTCCGGCAGCAATACTAAGGAGTGTTCTTATGGTAGAATGTTTCACAACTGGAGCAAATGTCTCATCGTAATCTTCTCCAAATTTCTGGGAGTATCCCTTTTGTCATTCGAGAGGATCTTCTGATTTCTTGTTGTTCAGTGGGTTCTATTGGCTCGTTGATTGTAAGTTCCACTTCTTCTTGTTCTGGCTCTTGTCCTGCTTCGCTTGGGTCAGTGCCTCTTGCCGATTCAGCGCGTAAATCCTCTCCACATTTTTCAAAAATTGTATTATCTGGTGCTTCACTTTCATCAAAATAAACACTGCGGCTTACTGTGATCTTGTTGGTCTTTGGACAAAGGATTCTATTTCCCTTACTCTGCTCACTGTAGCCAACCAGAATGCCTTCTATGGCTTTGTTCTCCAACTTGGAGCGTTTCTGACTTGGAATGTGGGCATATGCTTTACAGCCGAACACTCTGATGTGTCCTACGTTAGGTTTTGATCCATTCCACATTTCATATGGTGTACTCCCAATAGCTTTTGATGGGAGCCTGTTTTGTAGGTATGTTGCAGTCATTATTGCTTCTCCCCAGTATTTGTTAGGTAAGGCAGCGTCCGTAATCATACATCTTGTCATTTCTACAAGAGTGCGATTCTTTCTTTCCGCTACACCGTTTTGCTCAGGAGTGTATGGTACAGTTGTTTGGTGTATAATACCTTGTTTCTTTAGGTATGATTCCATCTCTTTATTCATATATTCCCCTCCATTGTCAGTGCGTATTATTCCAGGTTTCCTTTGAAACTTGTTGCTTGTCATGGCTACAAACTCTTGAAGTTTTTCTAATGTCTCACTTTTGTGCTTCATTAGATACGTTATTGTGTACCTGGAATAATCATCGATGAAAGTCAGTAAATATCTGTTCCCGCCAGGTGTGATGGTTTTCATTTGTCCACACACATCGCTGTGTATCAGTTCCATGGGTTTAATGGTTTTACTCTGACTGGTCTGTGGAAGAGAGGTTCGGGTGGCCTTTGCTTTGATGCAACACGTGCACTTGCTGAGTGTGTGGCAAGGCAATATTTTCATGTCTTCTGATAGACCTCTCTTTGCAAAGTCCTTTATAGCTTCTGGGTTTCGATGCCCCAATCTTCTATGCCACAGGTGGATGCACTTGTCATGTGGGTTATGAGTTGCCACATTAGCCTTCTCACGTTCAGTGATGAGTTTGTACAGATGTTCATTTAATCTTCCTCTTGCTAAAATTTGCTTTCCATTTTGAATTGTGCATTCATTACCTCTGAACTGGACAGTGAGTCCATTGCTTGCAAGGGTTTTAACTGATAGGAGGCTTCCTTCTAGGCTTGGAACATATAGAACATTCTTTACAAGGATGCTCTGCTTGCCCCCTGATGGCGTTTTGCAGTTCAGAAATCCCTGACCTTTACCTTCTGCTGTAATACTTTTCCCATTTGCTAGGAAGACTTTATCTTTTACACTAAAATCAATTTTTGTGAAGAATGTATCGTCGCTTGTCATGTGACTTGTTGCCCCTGAATCAATGTACCATCCATGTGAGGTACTATTCTGAGTCACTTTAAAAGTATCACTCCATGATGCACTTTCATTTTCTTTCATGACCGCTTTAGCTCTTTCTCTTGTGGGTAGCTCCCGCTTTCGCTGCTCAGCTTTCCAGATTGAACAGTTCTTTTTCAGGTGACCGGCCTTTTTGCAGCGAAAACATACCCTGGTTTCTTTGCTTTGTCTTATGCCTTCATGCACCTTCAGAGCTGCCTCTGGTCTCTTGTTCTCTTCACTATGCAAATTTTCCTTTCTTCTGCTGTATTCATCAATTAATTTTCCCTTAACATATTCTAGTGTCAGTTCAGTTTCCGGTCTAGTTTCTAGAGCATTTATAAGGGCACTGTATGATTCTGGAAGGCTGCACAGAAGTATTGACAGAACATGGTTGCTTTTTAAATCTTCACCTATTGCACCCAGCTGGTCCACAATTTCTAGCATAGCATTTACATGTTCACCCATTTCCTGCCCTTTTTCCAGCCTCTTCTTATACAGTTTGCGTAGCAGATATAGTTTACTGTTTAGGTTTGCACGTTCATGCAGTTTTTGTAATGCAGTCCACATACCTTTAGCTGTGCTTTCTTTCCTTATATGAATGAGTTGATCGTCCTCCACTAACAGGCTTATGGCTGCTTTTGCTTGCCTGTTTTTTCTGTCCCATTCTTCCGGGTTGTCATTGGGTCTGTGTGTATCTAGTACCGGCCACAAGTCATCTTTGGATAACAGCATTTCAAGCTTAAACTTCCATAGCTGGTAGTTGGTATTGTTGAGCTTTGCTATTGTAAACTTCATATCTGAAGCACTTGCCATCTTTCAGTGAATTGGTAGGATTGTAAATGCAGCACTTACTTGCTTGTAGTTCTCCTTTTTCCAGTGTCTGGAGCTGGGCCCATAACCTGTTGGTTATGTGTTATAGAAGACACTGGTAGTGATAGCAGAATTCAGGCTTTACTTGTGTGGCTTAAGTTACAAACATATAGAGCACATTTCACAGCAGACATGTTACTTCCTGAAGAGATGATAGAGAGGAGAAAGAGAGAGAACCATATGTACAACTAGTGACCTTAGTGTACAGTGCCATCTACTGGTTAAGTGATATTAACACAGAATACTGTATATAGTACATTATAGTACATGTTGTTGCATTCCCAACAAGAACAGGCAGGTAGGAATACCTTTAACTCAGGACAGACATAGAATTTAAAAAAAACACCTGCCTGTTCTTTTGTTTTTCTTCAATACAGCTCCACTTTAAAATTAGACTTTAATTTGCTTGTCACTTACATAGGGCTGTATTTACAAAGCAGTGACTTTCACCAACAAATACTGCAGGTGAATTCTTCTGATGCATGTGTTTTCAATCACAGTGACTGAGTCATAAAGTGAATTTTTAGTTAAAGTCACATTCACTACTTTATAAATATGCCCCTTAAAGTCCATCTAAAACCGACTTCCCTGTCCACAGGGTAACATTACTGCTGCTCAATTTCACTACAGAGCAAGCAGCATTGTCATGTTGTTAAATGAATTTAAAAGACAGATATTCTGGCAGGATCAACAGTTAATTAAACCATGTTACAGGTGGCGGGGTGGGGGTTGTCCAGCAGGTGTAGAAAATGAAAGAGGTCTGCTTGCACCAGAAGCACTTAGTGGCTTTCCAGCAACAACTGAGAAGGATTTGTCCCATTCCCGTTCCTGCACCTACCTCCCTGCAGCCTGCACCTATGTCTAAGTGCCACCAGCTGGCTAAACAGCTGTAGAGACTCTCTAACATCTTCCCAGGGGTTGTTCCTCATAACAGCCAAGATGGCGCTGACAGCAACAGAAACAGCTCCCTTCTCTTCTGCTCCTCAACTGACAACCCTACACAGGCGGTGCACTGCATAGCTGAGCACAGAGCAGCTGAACTGGGAGGGTTCTTTTCTCCATCCTTACGTGCAGCCCACCCAAAACTAGGGCAAGGAGGGAGGAAACATCTGATTCCCTGTTTAGACCTTTATACCCTCATTACATTACCCTTCAGGGCCATTCCAGAATCCATATCCCAATCAGACCTACTAAGGAACGGGGATATAGGCATATAAGACTGCTTCATCCAGAGAGTAAAGTAGATACACAATATAGGGACACTGCACATCGGCAGCTCAGCATGTGATGCTGGATGTAAATGTCCTCAGTCTGAGCTCCTCCTTGACCATGCCCTTGGCGCATCCCCAGGGCTAGGTCCTAATGGTTCAGTACAGAGCAGTCCTGAGCCTCCTCGCCTCGTGTCCCCGCTGGTGCTTCTCCCCTCCTGCTTGCTGTGGGGCACTCATCCAGGCTCCCTCCTGAGCTCTGCTCTGTGTGTCCATTGGCTCAGCCCCACCTCCCACTCTCTCCTCACTAGCTGCAATTGACAGCAGCAAGAACAATGGCTCCTGCTGCTGTCTCTGAGCCAATGACAATATTCATTTAAATTGTCTCTATAACTGCTAGAGGACTAACAGCCCTTTTAAAGAAAGCAGCTTCTTCGAAAACACCACAACTGAAACTCAAAAACTTCCCCCACATCTTTATGCCATGCAGTCCACCCATATATGAACACACCTCACCTCTGGAGACTTAAGGCATTTGATACTGGAGTTTTCTGAGGACTGTCCTCCAAAAGTTCAATATCACCGGATGGTTACAATCTCCAAAGAACCATTATCCATTAAAAACAGAACTAGAAAAGGGTGTCCCCTTTCACCTATAATATTTGGCTTTATAATGGAACCCCCTAGCATGAAGAATATAAACAAAGCACACATAAAACATCATGGTCTAGAACATAAAATTATTCTATTTGCATACAACGTCAAACATATGGTTTCTAATCCCAATAACTCAGCACAGTCTCTTATTACAAATTAAATTAAACAAAATCCCAAATTTTAGGTCTTCATATATCTTTTGCACAGTTATTTTAAAGGGTACATTTTTTTAATAAATGAAAAGTTGATTTACTTACATGGCCTGTCCAATGGTATACCCTTCTTCTGGGGTTCCTTGCTGATGCTCTTGGCTTCTCCTCTTCTCTGTACACCATCTGAGGGCTCACTCCTGAGTCTGGCTGTGTGTGTCTATTGACATACACAGTGCAGCTTGGTCATGTCCCCACTCATTCCTCAGAGGATTTCATTGACAGCAGCAGGGGCAATGGCACAGCACTTGATTGAGATAGGGCTCAGGTAAGTAAGGTGAGCGAGTGATATAACTAGTGTTACATTATTTTTTACCTTAATGCAATCCTTGCATTAAGGTAAAAAATGTCTAGCATTTGGAACCACTTTAAGTCTCAAATACTTAAAAAAATTCCCATTCACTTGGGCAGCCAACTCCATCAGATATCTACGTATCCAAATTTCAGCTTCTATGCCTCAATTGTTTGAGTTGAACTATAAAAAATTCCTCTCCAATCTATCTTGGGAGCTGAAAAACGTACGTTCATAAGTACTTTTGAGCACAGGTAGAATAGCTTGTCAAAAAATGGTAATTCTCCCTAAATTACTTTATCTACTCCAAACTGCTGTCTGCAAAATTCTCTATTCTTACAAATGTGTTGTCACATGCCTGATGAAGTGAGACTCCAAAATGTTGCCTTGCTGTAACTATGTGATCAATCATTAAAAACCTTTGGACCCATATTGGTGATCCTCGGTGTGCTGGTTGTAAGTTTATCCACTCATACTGGAACCAGATTTTCTCCCTAGCCTCTGACAGTATCAGAAAGCAAATATCACCAGACCCAGTCTTCGCTTTGCTTCATATAGGTATTGAATAGCTCCCCCCTACTAATACATAAGGATATTACATATATGGCTATCTTTCTTTAAAGCAATACTTAACAGCTTAGTCATATGCATATTCAGAAAATTATGTTTAAGTATTTAAACCATTACTGGTGTTATTCTCATATTCCTGTCAGCTGTGAGCAATAATTGTGACCACTCCTCTATCACTAAGTATACTTTTCTGGTCTGTAATCCCCGCAAATTGTAGTCTTTTCAGTATCATTTTCCAAACAATGAGTGCAAACAGCCATTACTTTATGTGTTTACTTTTCAAAGTATTCATACTCAAAGGCTTTATTTTTGGCCAGCATTAAAATTCTCTAATTGCACTGATGGAAAATCACTGTGAGATGTAAATGGCTGACAGACAGCCAGGCATTCATGTGAACTGGGAAGAAGGATAATGTTGGCAGTTTCATGATCAATGAGCATGGAATAGATGACAGAACAAATGCTTTGCTTGCCTCAATTGGCTAAATCTATCAGAACCTGTCATGAGCTAATGCATTAATAGCCACCAAAATGCACAAATGAACCATAGCTTCAAATTGCATTTAAATTGCATTTAAATTTTCACAAATATTATGCTTGTTTATAAAAATGGATTTTCAGAGATGCCACTCATCTATATCATGGCCGGGTAGCTGCAGGGAAAGTGTGTTATTCAGAGAATGCCTTTCTTACCATATAATTTGGATGTATTCTTCTTTAGCGTTACATGACAATTTTTCTACATTTAAGAGGCTTAAAACAGTGTAATCGGCATTAAGTACAACCATAAGTACTCATGAATAAGATAGAATTTTCTCACTTTAGATCTTTTTCCTTCCTTTATAAGCTCAAAAAGTGAAAAGGTGGGATGGCCAAAATTGTTTAACCACTTCAATATCGGGCTCTTTTACCCCCTTCCTGCCCAGGCCAATTTTCAGCTTTCAGCGCTGTCGCACTTTGAAAGACAATTACACGGTCATGCAACACTGCACCCTTATGAAAATTTTATCATTTTTTTCACACAAATAGAGCCTTCTTTTGGTATTTAATCACCACTGAGTTTCTTATTTTTTGCTAAATAAAAAAAAAAATCTGAAACGTTTGAAAAAAAAATGCAGTTTTCTTCGTTTCTGCTATAAAATTTTGCAAATAAATAACCTTTCTTCATAAATTTAGGTTAAAATATATTCTGCTACATTTCTTTGGTGAAAATACCCCAAATTTGTGTATATTATTTAGTCTGTAGGAAAGTTATAGAGTCCACAAATCAAGGCCTATATATCTGATAATTGATCAATCCTGATGTACTGATGGCCCATCTCGTTTCTTGAGGCCCCCCAAATCACCCATTTTTGGAAAATAGACAGTTCAAGGTATTTGGTAAGAGGCATGGTGAGTTTTTTAGAAGTTGTAATTTTTTGTTACAATTTGTTGGAAAATATAGAAATTAAAAAAAAAAAATCAAAAATTTTTTTTACATATTGTCACCAGTCCAGGACAACATAATTATATAACTGATGTGGCACTGATTGGTGACAGTATGTAAAAAAAATTAAATAATATTCATTTAATTTGCATTTTTTCTCAAATTTTTCTATTATTTTTTTATTTTTTATTACATTCTGTTTTCTTTTTTTTTACTATTTCTTTTTTAACACACTGTGATCAAAGCAACACAATGTTACCATAGTAACATTGAACTACTCTGAACAAGTGATCACAATTTTTTTTTTTAACACATTATGATTGCTAATACCAATGTATTTCATTGATATTTGCAATCATTGGAACTGATTGAAACTGATTAATTCAGTCTTTTGTTGTGATTAGCTGTGATTGTGCAACTCTCATCACATGATACAGATGGGCTGTGATTGGCCCTTTCTGTATCATGTGACTGCTTTGACCAATCACTGCTAACAACACAATTTATACAAAGAATGGCTTGACAGGAAGCCATACATTGTATACAATTGACATGTGATCGGCTGTGATTGGTCACAGCGGTCACATGATACTGGCAACAGACCAGTGTAGTGATATGTCATAGGCTGTGTCCCGTGGACACAGCCAGTGACAGATTGCGCCGCTGTATGGTCCATACAGCATGAGCAGCTCGTTTTGACAGGACGTCATATGACGCCCAGTCACAATGAGGAGTGTCCAGCCCTGCCGTCAATCTGCTATAGGTGTAAAGATCATTATGTCTACATTATGTCTATTCTGCCCAATATCACTTTACACTCTTATTTTAAAGCAAAACTTTCACAAACACAGGCAATTTAAACTGGGTACAGTCATGGCCAAAAATATTGGCACCCCTGAATTTCTGTCAGATAATGCACGACTTTGCCCAGAAAATTGTTACAATTTCTCATGTTTATTTCTTTTGTTTGTATTGGTATGACACAAAAAAGTGGAGAAACAAAAAGCCAAATCTGATACATTCCACGCAAAACCCCAAAACTGGACTGGACAAAATTATTGGCACCCTCAATTTAATATTTGGTAGCACACCCCTTGGAAAACATAACTGAAATCCATTGCTTCTTGTGACCATCAGTGAGTTTCCTTCACCTCTTACCCCTCTATTGGTATTTTGGACCACTCTTCTTTCGCCAACTGCTCCAGGTCTCTCATATTGGAAGGGATAATTTTCCTAACTGCTGTTTTGATATCTCTCCACAGGTGCTCTATTGGAGAGATATGACTCATGAGATCTGGCCAGTTCAGTACTCTCCAGCGCTTTGTCTTCATCCATTTCTGGGTGCTTTTTGACTTGTGCTGTGAGTCATCGTCTTGCTGTAAAACCGATGTCCTCTGCCGAAGACCCAACTTTCTTACACTTGGCCCTACATTGCACCCCAGAATTCTTTGGTAGTCTTCAGATTTCATAAGGCCATGTGCACGGTCAAGACATCCAGTGCCTGAAGCAGCAAAGCAACCCCAAAACATCAGTGAACCTCCACTATGTTTCACTGTAGGGACTGTAGAATGATGGCCTTTACCAAAAAGCTGTAATTTTGTTTTTTCTGTCCACAAAACATTCTCCCAAAAGGATTTTTGGTTCCTCAGGTAAGTTTTGGCAAACTCCAATATCCAATAAACATGAGAATGCCTAAACATTTGTAATTGAAACAATTTTCTGAGCGACGTGGTGCATTATCTGACAGAAATGCAGGGGTGCCAATATTTTTGGCCATGACTGTATATGATAAATAAATACAAAAGCACAATTTAACGTCTTCCCATCCTTAGGAAGTACTGTACCTGTATGTCCTCAGAAGGGAGAGGTGATATCAGGACCAAGACAGCAGCTGTCATGGTCCTGATATCCCACTGGGGAGCCTGGTATAGATGCAACCCATTGAATTGGATGCTGTACACAGAGTGAGGGGAACCGCTAGTGTTCTTCCCGTTCTGTGACATCAGAAATGGGAAGCAACAAAGATTTAATCACTTACAGTTTCAGTATGTTGTTTACAAGCCATAACCTGCTTTGGAGAGTAGAGAGATATCTGGGATCAAATAGACCCTAGATCTTTCCATAGAGAGGACCTGTCACAGTCCATGCTGTGATGTTGTTCATTCTGTGTGATAGTGCTTACATTCAATTTAAAAAAAAAAGGGTCAACAAAATAAATTAAAATAAAATAAATAAAAACAATTTTAAGTTTTATCAGAAAATTGCCCATTATATTGTGTTAGTATGTTCTAAAATTCATTAAAACAGTATTTTTTCCTGAAAATTTGCATTTGATAACCTGCTGTGCAATTATTGTGCTACATAAAAAAATGCAACAAATATTTTATTCTCTAGGGCCTCTGCATAAAAAATATATAATGTTTTGGAGTTCTAAGTAATTTTCTATCAAGAAATGCAGATTTTTATATGTATAAGAGATATGTTAGAATTAACCAAGACTGAAGGTACTTAAAGCCCAACTCTGCATCTGGAACCTGTGTGTGGATGACATCACTAACCCAACACTGTCACAGCTGGAGTTCAAATGTTCCCAAATACCTGGAAACCCTGATTTTTTTTGTTCTGTTTCAAATGCCAATATATGCAACAATACTACTCCTCTATACAGTTTAACTGAAGTGGCAGAATGCACAGGAAGCTTAATTCTTCAATAAGACACAGAAGTATAGTTCCCAACTGTCCCTGATTTGGAAACAAATCCCTCTGTCCCTCTTTCCTCCTCACTTTTGCTGTTATATATAGGAAGTGTTTAGGAAGTGTTACCTATGTGCCAGTGCTGCAAGTGCTTTAGACTATTGTGGTCATAGCCTTTGTAGCACACATACCTAGACCGGTCTTGGTGTGATTTTTAATGGTTTTAGGTCTGTGTGTATTGTCTCATACTGAGGTGATGGTAAACCAGGGCGATTGCCCATATGTCAATTATTAATGTGAAATAAAGCATATGCCATTAAAACCATTAAAAATCACACCAAGACCGGTCTAGGTATGTGTGCTACAAAGGCTATGACCACAATAGTCTAAAGCACTTGCAGCACTGGCACATAGGTAACACTTCCTAAAGGAGGTATATGCAAAAATTATACCATAGGTATACAATATCACATGCTATATAAATATAAGCATATATCATTACCATATAGGTTACACCCCATAAAGGGGATTTTCCAAAAATTTATACCAAGGGTATATCATATCACATGCATGCAAAACGACTGACACAGTAATCATCAAAAGAGAGGCATGACCCTGAGCCTATGGAAGGCAATATATGGGTAAAACATAATATATGCAGTACAACCCTATACCGGCACACGTGGTTGGGGCCCATTAATCTGTAATAAACGTGAATAGTTGTAAGGATTCTTATAATTGAAAGAGTCCCTATTGTTGCCTTGATGGAAAGATAGATGCAAATAGCAGAAATCTGCTTTAAATGGTTTCTTCACCACAGCATGTGGACTGCAAACCACTTTAGTGTTGGAAACAAGATAAGGCCCAGTAGATCTTCCGCCTGTTGCAATATATGTAGTATGCCTTGTTTCTATGTAAAGCACCATAATGTCCCCATCCTGTAATAAGACAAACGATATAAGGATAGTCACTGTAAGAGCTTTCACTCTATAGTAGATTTATATTATCATATAGATCGCAAGGAACCTTTTTCAAATGTCCTGTAACAGTCCACTCACCACCTGTGCAATGGGTAGTAGAAAAAAGAAGAGAAATCCTTCAAAGGTACTGCCGTGTTGATCCAGGGAACCACCGCTTACATCAGCCGACATTTCGCGGGTTCCGACCTCTCCATGGCACCTGTACAGCCTTTGTATGACTCATGGCATGTGAAAATGGCTACCTCCTTGTAGGTCGGCGTGCGTATCACCAGTGCGCATGACCGGAAGTGACGTATCTGACGCATGACGTCAACGCGTTTCGCCGATGGGCGTATCTCACTCAGCTTCGTCAGGACCAATGAGATTCCTGCATTTCAGCTTCCTATTTATAGTGGGTTTAGACCCACCCACTTATGCAAATAATTAACTTGCATAACATTTGAAAAAGGTTCCTTGCGATCTATATGATAATATACATCTACTATAGAGTGAAAGCTCTTACAGTGACTATCCTTATATCGTTTGTTGCAACAGGCGGAAGATCTACTGGGCCTTATCTTGTTTCCAACACTAAAGTGGTTTGCAGTCCACATGCTGTGGTGAAGAAACCATTTAAAGCAGATTTCTGCTATTTGCATCTATCTTTCCATCAAGGCAACAATAGGGACTCTTTCAATTATAAGAATCCTTACAACTATTCACGTTTATTACAGATTAATGGGCCCCAACCATGTGTGCCGGTATAGGGTTGTACTGCATATATTATGTTTTACCCATATATTGCCTTCTATAGGCTCAGGGTCATGCCTCTCTTTTGACGATTACTGTGTCAGTCGTTTTGCATGCATGTGATATGATATACCCTTGGTATAAATTTTTGGAAAATCCCCTTTATGGGGTGTAACCTATATGGTAATGATATATGCTTATATTTATATAGCATGTGATATTGTATACCTATGGTATAATTTTTGCATATACCTCCTTTAGGAAGTGTTACCTATGTGCCAGTGCTGCAAGTGCTTTAGACTATTGTGGTCATAGCCTTTGTAGCACACATACCTAGACCGGTCTTGGTGTGATTTTTAATGGTTTTAGGTCTGTGTGTATTGTCTCATACTGAGGTGATGGTAAACCAGGGTGATTGCCCATATGTCAATTATTAATGTGAAATAAAGCATATTTTTTGGAAATTTTTCTGAGTATCCCATTCTGTTCATAATGTAGCCGCTTTTCTGTGAATTTCTTTTCACAAACCCCCTTTTTGTCTGCATCTCATGGGCCCCCTACTGACCCCGGGCCCTCAGGCAGTGTCCGAGTTTCCAAATGGTCAGTCCGCCCCTGCTCAGACTGCCTTATTTTATTTATCACAGTCCGATCAATTAAATATGATTGCTGGTATTGGTTATTTTTATTTTTTCCCTTATTCAGTGTATTTATTACACTGAATAAGGAAAAACATAACCAATACCAGCAATTGGCAATCATATTTCATTGATCTGAATGTGATAAATAAAATAAAAATATGATTGGCTACTATAAGCACGGATCATTACTGCCTTGTTAAGTAAATATTTTTGCTAAAGAATGTTGCAAAATTACAGACTTACTGCCCAAATCACCAGGTGCAAATAAAGGGAAAAAAATACTAAAAAAAGAAAACTAATAGAGCCGTCACATCTGAGAATTGGTAAACTGCAATATAATGCATTTTGTTTTAAGGTTTAATAGCACTTTAAGTACAGTGAATACTGCACTTCTTCCAACAAAAATGTCAAATGATCCCAGACTCATTCATCTTAGGGAGTGATTCTTATCTTAAGGTGTACAGAATGATGCCATCCGCTTTAGTTAGGATTTTTGTAGTTTTATTGCACCATTGCATGGAGAACAGGAAGGAGCGTGGAAGTAGCATAGGATACCTGAATGTTTGCACAAAGAACAGTCTCTGGCTCTCTGCACATTTTTCTCAACTTTCTTGGTCCCTCTCTCACTGGGCTTATGCTGGCTTGACAGAATTTTTAATATGGGCTCCTTGAAAACTTAGGCTTTAGTGGTATCTCAGTCTTAGTTTTGAAGGCAGAACAGCGTGGAAGGGTTGCTGTGTTCTTTTGCACTTAGTCACTCACCACCTCAATTGTAGCTTACAACTGTGGTAAGCTTCATCTTGGTCCAAACAAAACATTCATGGCAGCCGTCATCTTTAAGGGGTCTTTCAGGAGGGGAGATCCTTGCAGCAATCTACTCCCTAGGCCCCAATGGTAAAAAAATATATATATATATATATTCTCTTCAGGTAATAGCCCAGGAAGAAAGACTCTGTTTCAGGAAGTGCCTCAGATATTTAATAACATTTCCAGCATGCATCAGCAGCCCCTGACCTTGCTGATTGGCTAGGAAATTGACTGTCAGTAATATAGAGAGTCACTTCTAGCACACCCTACTGGGGCAAATGCAAGAGAATTTAGAAGAATAGTACATCCCCAAACAAAGGCAGACAAGATCAGTTCTATGTCACGCTCCTTGAATAAACTAAGACTAGTTATAAATGCTGGCTTTCAAAAACCTAAAAAAATGGTTTTAAACCAATTTAAACAGTGTATGCCAGTCTAAAGTGATCAAATAAGACTTGGCTGAAACTGCTAAGGAAATTCTTAGCAGAAAGGATTTGAAGTGAGAGAACTGGATGTTCAAAACATCTGCATCCAGGGAATAGAGGGATGGGAATAACGGAAGAGGCAACAGTAACACCTACACTTAATGTGTTGTTGACTCAAACACTGTGGTGTCTAGAGAACAGCAGCATGCCAGTCTGAAGCCTGATGAGCACACACATATCCCTGGCTCATACCGTGCATTCTTGACATGATGCTGTAGATGAGATAATAGATACAATTGGGTATAAAGTGTGTCATCTGCTCAGCATGCTTGTAATTACAAAACATATAAAGGATTTATATGATAGAGGATGATATCACCATGATATGGGAAAAAAACTGGAAAGCTTGATGAGTCTTGTTTGGAGATATTTTATTAGGATTGTATTACAGCCAGCTGCATTATGGTTGTCATCTTTTAAGCAGTCATTCGAATACAACATCAGAATACATATAACTTGCTTTAACAATAATATTAACAATAAGAATGATGATAATAATACTACAAGTGATGCTGACAAATTAAAAGAATCCTTCACTAATAAGTATTGTATTTTACAATTCCCTAATTTCCATATTGCGTAGTAAAAAAGCAAACAAGCAAAAAAAAGAACAAAACAAAAAGAGTGTTGTAAATAATGTATATTCTGGTTGTGAGCTACCTATAATTCATTTTTACTTAGTATGCAAGCCCAAAGCTCCCCTTTAATAAAATCATAGAAATGAGACAAACTCTGCTGTACTTGTTGGTAAGATATATATAAGGAAGCTGGAGGTTAGATACGCCAGAGAGAAGCTGCCATCAAAGTCCACTGGGAGACACATATAGTTCTTGGTCCACAGATTAAAACATTTGATGCATAAGGTAAGCATAGACATGTAGGAAGGCCGTTTTTTAATAAAATGTAAAATGTAAAATAAAGAATAAAAATACTTGTATAGAATCCTAGAAGGAAGGACAGGCTATACACTATCTAAATGTACCTGAGGCTGTTCATGAACCCAAAGCTATGTAGGACTACCGTGGAGCTGCCTATATATAATATTAAACATTTTTTTTCAGCTATAAGCCCTCAGAACCCCAAATACATACAAATACAGCAGAATCAAAAACACAAATACAAATTATTGAAGGTGATTATACCAGCTACGACTAGCAGTATGTCAAAATAAGTAAACATTGGCAACACATAAAGCAATAGAAATACTGCATGTGGGTGGTTGTATTTAATACAACTACATGGAAGGGACATGCAATTTTTGTCAGTTTCCAAATGGAAGAATGTAGGCGAAAAAACTAACACCCACCTAAGGAACAATATGGCGAAACTGGGGAAAGATGACACTCCAACAGGTGGGAAAAGGAGGAGGAGGGAGACAAGGAAGAGGAAGAAAAAAGAAAAAAAAAATGGGACAAACCTTGATCCCTGCAATATCAGTAGGGCCAAGCCCATATCCAAACTGACACTCTAAGTCCGACAATTATGGCAAGGTAAGTCTGGTAGTCCTGAGAGAATGAGAATGTATTCCAGTAAACCAGGTCTTCCGTTGTTCCTCTTTCTGCTTCATAGTGGCGGTGAGTTAGTATTAGAGTTTTTGATAGAACTCAATTCTAGATACATATGGCCAGCACACATACAACATATTAGTTCATGTGCCCTTTTTTTAATGAGCTGAACCAGTAATCATAATTCCATTAGGAATATTTGCTTATTTGGTCAAGAACAGAACTGTTTTGCTGGCTATGCTTCATATCTGTTGCAGGCATTAAGCCTTTTGGAGAAGTACAACATGCTCAAGCAGGTAAAAACAGTTTAAGCTGAATAATGTTTATTACTAGTGATGAGGTTTGGGTTTACCACTACAATGGGTTCGAGGTGAATCTTGCATGTTGGAAGTTTGTGATCCCAACTTTTTTGTAACCATAATGCAGTTCATGGCTTTTGAAACTGTCAACTGGCTTAGAAGGGCCCATTTGGTATGTGCCAGTTTCCTTGCTATAAAAGGGTGGGTTCCCAAAAAGCTATTGTGTGTTGGGGTAGTTAAGGGAGATCTGGCAGTCGGAGTAGAGAGAGTTAGTTGTTATAAGTATTATTCTGTTCTATATTGCAGTAAATACGCTAATTTACTGTGGGTTGCAGTGTGGTGAGCTACATATTCTTGTGTACCCCCTCCCCTCCACATGTGCATAGGGGTACACATGTTGCTGACACAGACAAAGTTGCCCCTTTGTTTTCAGAACACTTGTACAGTAAAATAATGTGCACCAACACACCACCTATTTATTTCCCTATTTATTCTCCTATTGCTATAGCTGAAGATACATTTAGGCAATCTCCTTTATTAAAAATGTCAGGCAGGCCTAAAGTGAGAGGCAGCACAAAGAGGTAGTATGAATCAGGCAGGTTCTATAGGACAAAAGTGGTTGGAATGCACCTTCTAAAGGCAGGACACATGTGCCCTTTTTATCTCAAAGTGAGTGTGCTGTAAAAGCCACAGCAGGTGCAGGATTTTCTGCCACCATCTCAAATGGTGACCAAAATGTGGCACAGAGGAAGTGTTGCATAAGAACCTCTTTGCCGCATTTCTTGATGGGAGCATGATCCCCTCTGATGAACAATAAGGTATACATAAATAGGACTGATAGAAATACACCCAGCACCATATTCCCAATGACGTACACAAAAATAGAAATTTAAACAGATTGTGACTTTTAAGGTGCCAGAGGAACATTAATGGAAATAGAACATATAATTAAAACCTTATTTTATTTTACAAAAGTTCATAATTAAAAATATGACTTTCAGTCATAAGGTTATATGAGTCATTGCAGCTTACAAATTATATTGGTCATTCAAGCATTCCCAATTTGACTGCCACCAATCAAACCCTTATAGGAACTGGTCATACATAAGCCTATGTGATTAATTAAGATTTTTCAATACAGACAAATTTTCATGATGGTGGTGTCCTACTCTACTACGTATTTCGCATCATAGCTTAACCAGGAAGATTTATTGGGAAGAGCTGTAATGTTATATGCACCATAGCATGGTGCAGCATATAACATTACAGAGCTTCTTAATCACAATTTGAAATGGGAATAGCAAGCAAAGTTCATTGTGGCACAGGTTATCATGTTGGAAGGTAATCAGAGTGGTGTACATTGGGTTAACTGACGTATATATTTTTTTAATAAAGGACATTTTCATTGTGAAAGTGTTTTTATTTACTGTTTAGCTTTTATTTTGTGTACTCCTTAGCTATTCAATAGGAGAGAGTGCTGGGTATTTGAGGGCTCCCAGATTCCAGTAATGCCTGGTACTATCAGTTTTTTTAATTTGGGCTTAAAGAAAAAAACTGAAGAGCTCCAGAGGAGCTCACTGTACTAACTATGCAATGTTAGTACAGCAATCTCCCTGCTGAGCTATTGTATTCTAACAAGAACACATCGGTCAGCACTTGAGACCATTGGCTGCCAGCACTAATCAGGCGCTAATCAGATGTAGGTTTTCCAGCATGCCCGTTCAACAGAAGCCATCCATCCGACCAGCTTCTGTCGGACAGGCTGGTGTACACACAAGACAAATGTCGGCCAGTTTCTGTTGAACCGACCGATACCCGCTGATATTCAGCCTGTGTGTACAGGCCTTAAGTTTCTGCCACAGACCCCTGCATCCACCAGGTCAGTGATGTGGGCATGAGGTTCTAGACCCTATCAACATGGGGACAAGGTGCCTTGCAGAGGAACGGGGGGCTTTGTTCATTTTTAATTTTGCCCTTTAAGCTGCATTAAAAGACCTGCTCCCTACCAAACGGTAATTTCATTTTCTTTGCATTGGTACATGCCCCCAGTGGCAACATCCAGCTTACAAACTGGCCTTGAAAATTACGAGATAAAAAAAATAATGTTGGTTCCCATAGACTTCAATGGGGTTGGATGCTCTGTTTGGGGTTTTCAGATTTTGTTTTCTGGTTTTGCAAATATCAAGCAAACCGAACTTTGCTTGGTTTGCTCATACCTATTGAGAGCTTTAGCTTCATTTTATTTAGAGTCAACTATTTTATAGCATTTATATTTTTTGCTTCTGCTACTTCCCCTGATCAATTCAGGCCCATTGCCACTTGATAAAAAAAAATCAGATTTAACAGCCCAAACTACCTAAATACTACTTTCTTTTTCAAGTTGAAATGAATAAGATTAGGATGCTGGTGCTGTACTTAAGCCCAGCTAAATGTAAACATTTGATGCCATTATATGATGTCATCGGGGCCATGGATAAGGGGGTACCATCAGTCCTCATGTACGGGGCCCAGGCCAGTAGGGGGGCCCAGGCAGCTGAGTGAATTGAATGTGGACAGGGACGGTGATCGGTATGGTGGGAGGGGTTAATCACTGGAACCTTTCCCCTGTATGACTCTATGCAGCAGCTGAAAGTTGACTTCTTCTCTCCCTCCCACTGGCTTTCAGCTGCTGCAGAGAGATCCATACAGGGGATCAATTCCAGTAATTCCCCCCCCCCCCGCTGCACCCCATCACCCTCCCTGTGCACCAAACATTTCTCCCTGCTGCCCAGACCCCCACAGTGATGCCGGCTTCCCTCCACTCCTTTCAGCAGCTGCAAGCACACAATAGGATCTTTCAGGATGGAGAATGGGGAAGGGTCCGGTAAATACTTCACATTTACCAGCTCCCTCCTTTCCCGAATTAACACAGTGAGTGATTGGTACCGATCCTTCACTATATATATATATATATATATATATATATATATATATATATATCTGAAGTGTAGTAAACTATGGGTTTTTTTGGAAGGGGGGCCCCTGCCAGGTTGGCTGTATGGGACCCTGTGGTTTCTAACAGCAGCCCTGGATGTCACTGGTGCTGTCCATGAAGATCATGCTATTCTGTAACACCACATACAGCATAAAAGCATCTCCCAGGTATGTAATTTAAAAGATTTGTGTTTTTTTCAATGTTTTCCTAGAAATCACATTAAACGGATCCTCTCCCTGCTGCAGAGTATTTCCAGTTTTTAAGATTTTATTATATATAGTCATACCCTCCCATAGGTTTCAATGGGGTTCGCTGCTAAGTTTGGGTTTCAAGCAGGATTCCATTAACAGCTCAAGAACTGAATTTGGACAGATTCTCTCAACCCTATTTATCACAGTTTTACATTTTGCTTAGAGTGCTCTTCTAAAATACAGTGAGTATCATTTAAAATATACATGTGAAGAACAGATAAGATCCTATGCTTCTCAAATCTGACAAAACATTGTAAACCGCTATTTTTAAGCCAGGAAAAAAACACAGCACTCCCAATGGGCTCCTAAAAAGCCTTTCCAAAAGCGTAGGAAGTAAAAAGATGTGACTTTGCAAAAAAGCAGTTCCAAAAAAAAAACCATTTGTTGCAAAATGAAAATAATAAAACCATGAAAATGTTGAGTTTAGTGTTGAGTTTAGTACTGCACTGTCGACAGGATCAGTGCATGGGTTGAGAACAAAATGAAACAGAAGTTGGGCTCATAGTAAGCATCCTTTTTAATGAGTACAGGTAACACAGCCAATGAGTACAGGTAACACAGCCATGTTTAAAAAAAAAAAAACATTTTTAGCCCATCATTTGTCAAGCCCTTGATTACTGTGGGGTACCCTGCTGAGTTTTGCTGAAAAAAAAACCTCACAGCTGCCTCTTCTCTGACCAAATATAATAAGCAAATGTACTATAAACCCATAAAACCTTGAGAGGCCACCTGAACCCTGAGAGACACTAAGGACCTGTAGGGGATGGGACTCATAAAGATGCTGGCCAACCACCTTTACCACATTACTCTCCCCACAACCCCTCCCAACCCATTTTCTCCTCCATCCCCTCTTTGTTGTTGCAACCCCATCCACACCTAATGCTTCTGCTCTCTCTAAGCTGCTGTTAACCTTTCCGCACTCCCCCCTCTATCCCCTCTACATGAGTTCCCACCTCAGCTCTGGGCCTAGGTCAGCAAACTCCATCTGGACTCACACAAAACAGGCCTATCAATCACATACAATAATAACATTAAGGCTGACTCGCTCCCTACCGTCCTATAACCCAGTTAAAATTTCTGAGAGTGAACTCAAAGGAAGCATAAGACCCTTACCAGAGCACAGAAAACATCAGGGTAATTTAATCCCTACTTTTATATCCAATTTTTCTTTCATGCTCTGCAATTGATTGAACTACTCCCACCTGAAATGTACTGTATATTTTCATATTAACTTTATGTTCCACTTTTGTACCCATAATGGCATTACAAAATTGTAGTTAAAAAATGCCAATAAAATGATTATAGAAACAAAATAAAATATACACTAAACCATTAGAGTTTCCATTTAAATGCAACAATTAAGAATTATTTGTATTCATTTTATTCTTTCCAACAAAAAAGCAAACATTTATGTTAATAATTATGTTTTATACTGTAAAGTAGAACATTTTCTTATGATCAAATTGCTAAATTGCTCTAAATGTGTCTAAAAGTAAATTATACTTCATTACAGCAGTTAAGCGAATTTTTACAATTACCTGACTACCTGTGTCTGATATAAGAGTTTAGTCTTAAGAGGAACAATGCCCTACAGAACAACTATACTTCCATGACTGCATAGCCAAAACTAACTTTCCCCAACTTTTCTATCTTATTTTTATTTCATGCTCTACAATTGAACCACTCCCACCCAGAATGTAGATTTTCATGTCAACTTTATGTCCCACGTCTGTAAGCATGATGGTATTACAAAATTGGAATTTAAAAAAATGTCATTAGAATTGTTATGGAAGAAAAATTAAATTTTCCCTAAACCATTATAGTTTCCATTTAAATGTGATAAAGTGATATTAAAGGCAATTAAAAAAAATGTCATACCTGCTCTGTGCAGTGGTTTTACACAGAGTAACCCTGATCCTCCTCTTCTTGGGTCCCCCGCCAGTGCTCCTGGCTCCTCCCTCCTGCCTAGTGCCCCCAGAGCACGCAGCTTGCTATGGAGGCATCCGAGCAGGCTTGCTCCTGAGCCTTGCTCTGCATGTCTATTCACACACAGAGCTGTGGCTTGGTCCTGCCTCCTCTCTCTCCATTGGCCAATGAGGAGGGAGCCAGTGGCCAATGAGGAGGGACAGTCCTCAAAGAGCTGCAGCTCTTGTGCACATCGCTGGATTGCAATGGAGCTCAGGTAAGTATTAGGGGGGCTGAGGGGGGAGCTGCAAGAATGCATGAAGGTAATAAACCTTGAACCTTTACAACCACTTTAAGAATTTGAATTAATTTATTCTTTCCTACAAAAAGCAAACATTTTTATTAATAATGCTGTGTTTTAAAGTGGAAAATTTGCTTATAATCAAACTGGTAAATTGCTCTAATTGTGCCTGAAAAGTAAATTATACTTCATATACTTACAGCAGTTAAGGGAATTTTTACAATTACCTGGCTACAATAAGTCCCCTACTTACAAACGAGTTTCGTTCCAGGAGCTTGTTCGTAAATCCAGCAAAGATCAGCGCTTGCAGATAAAGGCTGCGAGCGCTGATCAGTGTGTTCTGGTGGGGGAAGTCCCCCTGTCAGAACACAAAGGCACAGCAGGGGAAATTGCTGCACCAACATTGCTTGTGCTGGTATGGTGATCTGTCAGGTTTTTTTCGTTCAGCCTGCTGTGTACCAGGCTTCACAGGATTGGACATTGGAATATAAATTGAATGTTCGTATGTAGGGGGCTTACTGTACCTGTGTTTAATATGAGTTTAGTCCTAAAAGTAACAATGGCCTACAAGACAAACAACTATACTTCTATTCTATAAAGCTTAATTTCAAGATTTTGTTAACTTTTTACTCAGATTATAGCTCCCAAATGGTACTAACTAGCCAAGATTTTCCTAACTGTCCTTGTTGAATAAAACAAGTTACAGTAATGCCACTGTTTGTCTTCCCTGATAAAAAAAATTACAATTTTGAAAAATTGTACTATGTATTATGCAAAAGATATGAAAAAGCTGTAGACAATTTCTCTACCTAAAGCTATACACCAGGCAATATAAAATATAACAGTCCAACACTGGGCAGCTCTTTTTGTTTTGGACAGAGCAGAGAAGGGTTAAAACCTCTGAAAATTTTTTTTGGAAATAAATGAAAAAGGATAGTTGGTGGTGCCAGATGCCAAAATTACATTTCAAGATGTGAATATGGACTCCAGCCTCCACCTCTATAAAAAAATACAAATTCTGATGAAGGAGATGTTTTCTGGCCTCTGAAACACATTGACTACACATATGGACCATGTCATACTATTTTAATGGAATAAACATTATATTTGGATTCTATAATATATTTTGGACCTTGGATGTGGCGCTCTATTCTTGTCTCTCTGGAGTTTTTATAGTTGTCTGTTTACCCATAGGAAGCAATAGAAAACTTTTCATGCTTGTATCCTTCAGAGTTCTGCTTCCTTTACCAAAGATTGAAAGGTTATAAGGTGAGGGTGGCGGAAGTAGTAGAAATTCTATTTTGTACCCTTTAAAATGACAGATTAGACCCAGAGGCCCGGGATGTTTTACAGCCAAAAGACTCCCCCACTCCAAGACATGGGAGCACCCCTTCATTGTGAAGAGGTCTTCTGGGCAGGTTTGGTGGCCCTAAGGGTCCAAGGTGTGCAGCAAAGGAAGTACTAAGCTTAATTTTGAGGTTAGTGCTTGGGGAAAGCAAAAAAGGCACTTTTGTTGAATAGAAGTGGAAGCCATAGGAGTAAGAGACTTAGGCTTCTTCTTGTGGTGTAAAACAGAGGGAATGGTTACAACAACTGCAAAGGTTTCAGAATCTTCTTGTTTCATCCCATTTCCTGGAAAGTGAGGTTGCTGGTTACAAATGTCTGATAGAAAGCCAATCAAGGCAGAATCTACAAATTTATAAATAACACTGTTCAACAAATTTTTATTTTTTGCCAGTTTTGGAAACAAAAGGATCCATTTCTTAATGAATTTCACATTCTGAGTTCAAATATAACAATGAAATTTGTCAATTGGCTCTAGTTTTTCTGTAAACGGAAAGTTTTCTACTATAGGCGTAATGACTATATAATGCACAATAATTATATAGATAGATGTCTTTCCACAAATATAAAGCAAGTGATATTGACTACATAACAAAGCCTAAATGGCATAATATATTGCATAGGATTACCAAGAAAAATTATAGCCATAAGCTAAGTTGAATCATTTTAATACTTAGGATTCTCACTAGTTTTGTCTTCAGTTTGTGTCGGTTTTGCTTCTCTGGGCTTTTCTCCTGTATTCGAGGAAAGGGCTATCTCTTACAACTGCACGTGACTACACGCTTCAGGTTCTTCCTCACTTGACTCAACCACGAAGGATTCTGGTGCTTTAGGAATTGGTAGCCCCTCTCCATGAGGAACTGGACGTATTGCCGATGGAATATTTGGATAGTGCACAGATAACTTTTTCTTCTTATTTAGCCCTTTTACAATTGGAGGCACCATACAAAAGTAACAATTACTAACATGATCTGTTGGCTCTCTCCAAATCATTGGCACAGCGAAAGGCATAGATGCCTTTTTTCCATTCAACCATTGCTCCAGTGCGTCCCACAAGAATTGCAGCATATATGTGGTGCCCAGCTCTTGTCCTGGTCTCCTATCTTGCAGCCAAAATACAAGTTGTAGGCTTTCTTAATCATTCCTGTTATCCTCCTTTTTTGTGAGATAAAAGTTATTTCACTGCAGATATAGCAGAAATTATCTGCTTTATTCACACAAGTTCGAGGCATTACTGAGTAGCCTATATAAGCATAAAAGGAAATGTAAAGACGCTGTCGAACTACAATCAGCTACAGATACTGCAGCTTTTATGCAGTGAAGTGATGCAATTAAAGGCTAATATTGCATCATCTCAGTATACATGCAATTTTCTATTGGTCACCAGTATCAATTGCGCAATATGCAGCTGAAGTTGCATCATAATTTTGAATGGCTTACGTCATTAGATGGGTGAATATATCATGGAAACTAGAGCCAATCAACATTTTTTAGGGTCATTTTCGCTTTCAACACCCCAAAATTATGTAAGATTAGCTAATTTTATGCCCAAAACTTTTTACCTGTTGAACAGTGTAATCGTTTACAGCAAAACTATCAAGCAAAATGGGTAAGTTATGTCTAAATGATTTTTAGGTGAAGCTTTCAAATTCAGATTGTGAACTCA
Source organism: Staurois parvus (assembly GCF_062004578.1). Lineage (NCBI taxonomy): Eukaryota > Metazoa > Chordata > Amphibia > Anura > Ranidae > Staurois > Staurois parvus. Next base: position 10,055,754 of record NW_028317927.1, on the reverse strand, counting down.
CTATAAAGATGATATGGTTTAAACTTACATTAGTTGTAAACCCTAAGGGTAGGTTTAGATTTGCAGCTAAATTGCCATGCCTTTGAAAAACGATCCGTGTTCCGCAGAGTTTTACCCCACAAATGTGGCCCTAATGTGCATTGCACACAGTTGCGGGGCATTTGCAACACATTCCACTTTGCTTGACAGTGGCAATCATTTTTTCCATTGGCAAGATGCAAATCATAATGAATGAGGAATATGAACACCCCATCTGCTGCCTTTGCAGCTTCAGGGGAGGTTGATTGGGGCGTGCTAAATACATTGCTCAACCACAAGTTTAATGAGCCCTTACTGACTGAAATTTAGTTTTCAAAAGCACTGTGAATCATACAAATTGCCATATTATTCAAAATAAAATACCTGCTTTCTCCGTTTTCACATCCTCAGAGCAATGCACTGAAATGGCTACATGATATTTTCCCTGGTGAGTTTACTGATGACGACAACAGTGGTGCTTGCCTACATATTGTACCGTACAGTATGTTGGAGCAGCATCCTTCCATCTCCATCAAAAGACAGTAGGATAGGTTGACAACGCAGAAAAGCAATTGATATTCAGAGTTAAAGCATTGTCACCCTATAACAGGAACTGCCCTTCATGTAAAGATTGCCACATATTACTTTAATTAAAGCTGCATACTTAAGCATAGTGAAAGTTTTGATGTTTCAATAGAATGTTAAAAATTAAGCAAGATGTTTGGAATTTGGTTTACATATATTTTGACATATTAAAGTTTGTGAGATTTTTTTTTTAAACAAAGCTTTTTATTTTTCAATTTACATACACTCAGCGGATGAAACACTCCAAGGATGCATCATGGCAACAAAGTAACTTATGTAACAGAACTGATAGATTGACCAATATGAGCAATATAATATTTTGCATAGAAAACTGATTAGAAAGATTCACGAAATGTCAGCAGTTAGAACCTCTGAACAGAAACTCTGAAGGCAGATGAGACAAAAGAGGGGAGGCATTGTGAGTCAGTAGAGTGTGTAGAGGATGTGTAATGGTGAGCTATGATATATATCCAAGGATAAGAAGGTCAGGAGATATCACAGAACTTTGAATGGGAACTGGGGTGCTTAGAGTATGTCAGTTGTCATGCGTAAGACGTGGATGTTGAAGTAGAAGAGAAGCGTATGAAGAGGAGATAATCAAAAAAAAGAAGGAGCAGAGAAGATAGGTAGATCTATTCAGAAGGAGAAGAAAGTGGAGAAGGAAGCTAGTATGGAGAAAAGATGGGAAAAAAAAAGAGAGAGGTGGAAAAAATGATGTTGGAACGGGCCAGAGGATCCCCTCCCAAGAAGTCGTTGAGAATATTTGGTAATGAGCCGAGCGCTGTGTTTTGAGAGAATAGAGCTAGAGGCAACTCCCTGTATCAAAAATTGATATACGTGTTGTAAGTCCTCGCTGATTAAGAGTGGGGGGGAGAAGTTATAAAAGAATGTGCGATGAAGATGAAGTATAAAGAAAATGGTAGAAGAGGTAGGTGAAAGGAAATATGGCTTGGTTGCCTAGGTTGGCTAGAAGTGGTGTGAGAGCAGCAACAAACGAGTATTGTAAGTGTTTTAGATATAGTCATGCACACCTTAAATCCTCATAAATCAAAACAATATGTCCGGATTTACTGGATCATGTTTCCAGATTGGGGCATCACAGAAGAGCCATGAAGGAAAAACTGATGCTCTGTGGTTGGAAAGGATTTTTGAACATAGAGTCTCCATTTTCGATTATATTGATCCTCTCTGTGCTGGAGGGATGAGGTGAGGAAGTGGAGCTGGTCCAGACGAAGAAGTGCATTAAGAGCTGACTTGACATCCGAGATATTTGGAGGACTGTTGGAGACCCATTTTTTCAATATGGCTCTCCTCGCGACCATCAGGCAAGAGGACAGCCATGGTTTTGTGGCTCGGAGAATGGCAAGCTGAAGCGGATGAGCCCCTGTGGAGACCAATTCCAAATTGCCGAAGAGAAGAGGTAAAGGGTCCCTTGGTAGTTGTAGAGAAGTGATGAAGGCGATATAGCTGAGTAGTTGGGACCAAAAAGAAGATATTAGTTGGCAATCCCAAAATCTGTGTTTCAGCGAAGGTTTATAGTGTCCACACAAAGGGCAGGTAGACACCGAGGGATTCCCACGGACATACAGGCATGGCATATAGGCACGGTGCATTAACTTTAATTGTTGCTCTCGCCAGAACTCATTGGAGTTGAAGGCACAGGTATTGTTGAAACCAGTGAGGATTTGATCCATTGAGAGTGTGTTGTCAAAGTCTCTGATCCAAGGAGAAGTAGGAGTGGAGGCCTCTAGAGGGTGCACATAGTGTAGGTTTAATGGTCCATAGATGTGGGATATTTTGTATTTTTGATTTCTAACTAAGATGTCTATGAACGAGGAACGGAAGCGACCAGATTTAACCAATGTTATCTTGTTCACATAATTACAAACTTGCAATACATACAGAAAATGGTGAGGAGGTAGATTGAAAGAAGTTGAAATCTGAGAAAAAGATAAAGGAAAGCCAGAGGCCGTGTCGTATAATTGGCTAACTAGTTTGAGGTCCCTTTCCAACCATAGATCATAAGCTGCGTGTTGTTGAGGGACAGAAAAAGCAGGATTACGATGTATGGGGAGGAAACGGGAAACCCATGGGGATACACCTAATTTACGTCTGATCTCCCTCCATGTGATAAGGGTATCACGGATGAGTGGATTATATTTTAAGTGTGGAGGTAGTGAGTTAGGGTTTGAATGTAAAAGGGCTGCAAGATCGAAAGGATGGGCCATGGCAGATTCCAGTTGCAGATTAGAATAGTTGGAGGATTTGGTCAACCAATCTATACACACCCGTAAGATGCAGAAGAGATTATATACTCTGATATTTGGAAGACCAATTCCCCCCTCACATCTAGGCAGACATAGCTTATGCAGGGCAATGCGTGACCGACGTCCTTTCCAAATAAATGTAGAGAGCGCTTTGTTTAGTCTAAGTATGTCCGTATGCTTAAGTAGTAGAGGGATGGTCTGAAGAGGGTATAACAATTTCGGGAAGCTCACCATCTTGAAGAGGTGGGCTCTCCCTACAAGTGACAGTGGTAACTCTTTCCATACCTCTAGTTCGCCTATAATTTTTTGAATTGTTGGTGAAAAATTGAGCGAGTAGAGAGAAGAGGCAAGTTTTCCAATTTTGATTCCTAAGTATGTAATATGATAAGGGGCAATTTTGAAATGAGAATTATGAGCCCATGAGGGAGTGCGTGCATGGAATAAGGGAAGGACTTCGCTTTTCGTGAAGTTAATACGAAGACCCGAACAGTGCCTGAAGGCTGTGAAAATATCCTGTATATAGGGCAGGTCATGAGTTGGGTTGGCAGTGAAAATTAAAATGTCATCAGCAAACAAGGCTAAACGTAGATCTTGTTGAGCTATTTGGACTCCGTGCAGCTGTGAGTGGAACAGAAGGAAGCGGGCTAAGGGTTCCAGGGCCAAATTGAAGAGCAGGGGGGATAAGGGGCACCCTTGTCTTGTTCCTTTATGCAGTTTAATAGGGGTAGATGTGTGCCCTGCAGCAACCACCTGTGCTGTAGGAGCTGAGTACATAGCTTGGACTACATGAGTGAAAGGGCCTGAGAAGCCAAATCTATGTAAAACCATCTGCAGCCACTGGAAGTTAACATTATCGAAGGCCTTTTCAGCATCAAGAGAGATTATCGCTAGATCTTGGTGAGGATTAATTTTAGCATGATTTAACACTGCTAGTACTTTGCGGATGTTTGAGGCAGCAGAGCGTCCTTGTATGAAGCCCGCTTGAGAGGGATGAATGATGGAAGGCAAGATAATAGCTAAACGATTTGCGATAATTTTTGATAGAATTTTGGCATCTAAATTTAGAAGGGAGATCGGCCTATAGGAACCTGGGTCAGACGGGTCTTTGTCTTTCTTTGCTATTAATTTTATATGTGCCTGAAAGGCAGACGGAAGATAGGCACCCCCTTCTAGTATAGAGCAGTAAACTGATTGCAGGGTAGGAGAAAGGGTTGTGGCCATGAGTTTATAGAACTCAGAAGTGTATCCGTCTGGGCCAGGGGCTTTACCATTAGCCAGAGTTTTTATAGCGGATTGAATATCGGATTGAGATATAGGAGCATTAAGAGATTGGAGTGCTACGGGATCGATTTGAGGAAGAGCAATGCCTTCTAGAAAAGACAAAGCCTGTGATTGGTCAATAGGGTCGGGGCCATATAGTTTAGCGTAGAAACTTTCCAATATGGAAACAATTTCTTCAGGGGAGTGTTTCAATATACCCTGAGAGTCCTTGAGGGAGGTGAATTGTGTAGGAGTAAACGGTTTACGGCACAAGCGAGCCAGGAGTTTGCCCGGCTTGTTGCCAAATTTATGATATTGTAAATCAAGATGTGATTGGTGCATGGATTCTTGTGCTGTTGCCCATGTTTCAAATTGGTGTTTTGCCTCTAGCCAAGCTTTCCTCTGTTCATGTGTGTTGGAGTCAGCCAAATTTTTTTGAGTCCGTCGGAGTCGGTTGCTAGCTTCTGTGTATTTTAGAGCGACCTTTTTCTTATATGCCGATGTAAAGGCGATGATTTTACCACGTAAAACCGCCTTTCCCGTTTCCCAAAATAGGTTAGGATTGGATAAGTGAGCTGCATTGGTGATCTGAAAGTCTGCCCAAGTATCTTGGAGTTGACGTAACACCTCCTGGTTATTTGCTAAGAAGGAAGGAAAGCGCCACGTTTTGTAAGATTGTGTGTTGTTAAGATAGTTGAGGGTTATGGATATGGGAGAATGATCCGAAATAACTATGTCATGTATATCTGAGGAAGATGTGTATTGCAAAGCAATAGAATTGCAAAAAAAATAGTCTATTCTGGAAAGCGAATGGTGTACCGGAGAAAAGAAGGTGAATTCCTTCCCATCTGGGTGGGCTAAACGCCAAATGTCTGTTAATTGCATTGCTTCCGCAAATGTAGACAGTTGTGTGAGCGTTGATTGGGACTCTGAAAGTGGGCGATGATTGTGTTCTAGTGATTTTGACTTATCTTCAAAGGCATTCATAAGTGAATTGAAGTCCCCTCCGACTACTAAAGGTAGGTGGATGTAGGCGGACAGCTTTGAGGACAGGTCCTGAAAAAACTGTTTTGACGGTGAGTTTGGAGCATAAATATTGGTGAGGACCAGTGATTGAGAGCCTACTTTGAGGTGTACCGCTAGGAATCTGCCTGCCTCATCAGTGTTGACCGAGATTATGTCAGGTGCGAGCTTTTTGTGTATCAGAATGAGCACACCCGCTTTATTATTGAGTGAGGGAGAACCTATAACGTGCCCTACCCAAAGTTTCTTCATACGAACAAAGTCAGATTGGCCTAAGTGTGTTTCTTGGAGTAGTGCTATATCTGCTCTGAGATGGCGGAGAATAGCCATGCGTTTATGAGGTGATCTTAAGCCCTTGACATTCCAAGAATAAATACGTATCATTAGGTCACGTGATAGGAGGTGAGTACAAAGGTAGTGGACTTACAGTTTTGTAGGGTGGAGCCAGCTATCCCCCCATTACCGCCCAATCTCTGATGAAGTGTGGTCGACTCCCAAGGAAGGGGTGATTCTCCAGAAAAATATAAGAAAAAAGAACAGAAGAAAGGAGAGAGAGAGTGGAACATGGTGGCCCAACTGGGGCCTATCAGAAGAGCAAAACAAACAAAAAACCATAACAGTGTATTGGACTTCACATAAATCTGCATGTTGTCCCTGTACTGCGACCAACGTAACCGGGAAATAGCAGAGTAATGATCTGCAGCAGTGGCTCATTGGAGTTGTTGAGAGGGCAGGGGAGCATGGCCCCCATGCCTAAATGGCATCGCCAAAGGGAAAAGAGGCTCAACAAATCGAATGACCAGAGCGGAACCGTGGTCGAGGCAAGGCACAGAGAAGGGATGACACAGTAAGTATAAGTATATGCTATCAAGCAGAATGAGAGGAAAGTACCACAGGACAAACTAAGTTATTGCTTTCTAACAGCTGGTATAGCTATCTGTGGACTGAAGATGATAGCTAAAGGCACAAGAAACTTTTAGTCAGTTAAATGAGGCAGGTGGTCCAATTCGTGGAGTAAACCGTATAGCGCCTGAGAGAGTGCGCCAGCTCAGGATTGGCGAGATTTAGAGGGAGCAAAGTTGGTACGTGGGCGTTTCGGTGGATCCTTGCGAGGGCTTCGCTGATCTCTAGGGCCTGAGGTGCGAGGGTGAGGAGACGTCGCACCATCCGTAGCCATCAAAGAATCTTGTAAATATTGAGCGGCTTCTTCAGGGTGGACGAAAGACTTTGTATCGCCAGAAGGTGTAGTAAAGCGGAGAGTAGCCAGATAAGCCAGGGTGAATTTGTAGCCCCTTTGGTGGAGCGTGGCACATATTTCCTGAAAGGCCTTACGTTTGCGGGATACTTCTTGCGAGTAATCGGCAAATAGGAGTAATTTGTGACCATCTACTTGTAGGGATCGAGAATTGCGGAAAGAATTAAGAATAGACACTCGATCAGCATAGTTGAGATACTTGACTATCACCGATCGCGGTGTACGGCGGTCATTCGAAGGCGGCCCCAGGCGATGGGCTCTCTCGACCTGACACAAAGTGGTTAGACCTAGAGCTGAAGGTATACGTGTGGAGCATAATTCTGGAAGCACCCCGGTTGAAAATGATTCTGGAAGGCCCACTATGCGCAGATTATTTCTGCGTGAGCGATTTTCTAAATCATCCAACTTGTCTAGGATGGATTGGTGCGTACGATTGGTTTGAAGCGCACCTGAGCGCAGCGAGTGAACATCGTCCTCCAAATCTGACAGACGCTGTTCCACTTCAGTTAAACGTTTACTATGATCACCTATGTCTTTTCTGATCTGTTCAATGCCTGTGGCTACTGCATGATCCACGGCTTGTGTGATTGTGGGCAGGAGAATGGCAGCGACTGCTTGAGCAATTTTTTCATACATTTCTGAGGAACTACAGGTGCCAGGAGTAGAGGTCAGGGCTGGTATAATTATATCAGTGTGTGCAGGGAGGGTGTGTACATCTGCACCAGCGTTTATGACAGCCTCTGTGCCTGTGTCCATTGAATTAACATGGGCGGCGGCCATCTTGGCTGCAGGAGGGGGAGAACCGTATCCCTCTCCCCTCGTGGTGGGACCTGAGCTCTGAGGAGTCGGCAGGAGGAATCGCTCCATGCCGGAGGGACTGAGGATCGTGCGGGGGGGCCAGTGGGGAGCTCCTGAAGCCGCTGACAGATGTCCCCTATGCAGAATGCCGGCTTTGTATGCGGGGATCCCGGGAGCCGCGGGTCTCACCTCCTCACAGCATCAGCGCCGGAACCGGAAGTCAAGTTTGTGAGATTTTAATGTAAATACAAATAGAAGACTGTACTAGAACATAAAAATATATGTTTCGGAAAACAAATCTTTTTTTAGTCACCCAAACGCCAAGCATGGTATGTTACCTGAATGTCTTACTTCTTTCCCAAATTCAGTTTAGTGCATATCGACAAAACTCACTAGTAAATCAGTTGGGTTTTGTCAAGTCTTGATCTGGATAAACTGATTTGCTTGTCTCCGAATATAAATTGGAATGCTCTTAAACTACAGAGTTGGGCATGAAAATGTTAATAGCTACAGAATCAGCTTACAAACTTTGTCAGGGTAGTTTTTTTATTATTAATATTAGGTACATAGCTTAAAAACGCCAATGTGTTTGCAAAAATAATGTTTGGTAAGAAGACAAATAATTGTGACTAGAATTAATTGCATTGTCTAGACTAGTATTGATTTGTAGCACCTTATCTGAGCCCATTGAAATAAGTAATTCACACACAAGTCATCCTGGGAATCATTAAGTTGTTTTGAACAATATGTTCTACAAAACTGGCAAGTATGTTAAAAAAAAATCAAATTTTATGTTCAAATTCTGGTTTAATAATCCAGAGCAACCAATAAGCTCCCAACCTTCAATAGTTTAGAGCAGTTGGAACCATGAAGAATTATTTTTGATTGGTTAAAATAGTTTCTTATACTCTGCACAGCCTGCTTTTACTTTTCTAAAGGCATAGTCCGCTTTTTGAAAACATTTAATAAACGCACCCACATTCATAAAATAAACAATGTGCATTTGTTACATTTTTGCATTGAAGCTTGAAGAGCATTGCAACCATAACCAGAGTATCACAGGTGCAATGCATGTGCTTTTGAACATTAAACCCAAACCTAAGTCCATACAGATGTACAGACTTTCTGTTATGGGGCTGGAAGATGTGTTCACTGGACTAAAATTGCTGTGATGTCACTGCCCTGCTATTGGCATGCTCTGCAGAGTCCCAGAGTCCATCTGTTGTGGTGGAAGATGGGACTAATTTTTTTCATTAAGCAATTGATCCCATGCATAGCCACACTGAATTTAAAAAAATCACAGTCTACAGTAAGAAGCATGCTGCTACTCAAGGGGGCTGTTTGGATTAAGAGTGAAGGTGTATGGTACCATTCTTTACATGAAACCTGTTCTAAAATGTGAACTATACCTATAAATGTTCGCTTGTGTATATATATATATATATATATTTCTTAGATCTTATCATATGGACTTCAACTCTTATAAGGGAGTCAGTTTACTTTTCTAAATATTCCTTTCAGTAAGGTAACATTGTAATAAATATATTTTTAAACTGTTACTATTGCTAATTGCTTTGGATTTTAGAACTTTTCTTACAATTTAAGCCTCGCCGTCTGCAATTTAATTTCTTTTAATTTCTTGTAAAAAGCAATTACTGACTACAGCACCTAGAAAGAAGCTGATAACAACTTCGAAAACTAGTACCTCCTGTTGTGAATTAAAATCATTTTTTGTTTTTAGAACCATTTATTGGATGTTAGTCTAATTATACCAATTATTTCTGTCAGTTTTTTTCAGTACATGCAAATTCTGCAAAATGCGCATACATCCTATTAAGCATTATTGTTGTCAAACCAGTGGTGCTGAGAAATGTTAGACAAAAATTAGACAGATGCAGTTCTCACTCGATTAATTGATGATCCTGACTTCATCCATCATTATGTGTGAATCAAACAAAAATCACATCTGTAGCTACTGATTGCTGGAAAGCTGGACTAGGTGATCATTTTAATCATAAAGTAGAACAATGGTCAAAACTAAAAAGTACTATGTAATATTTTAGTTATTAAACATGTCCCTGTTTGTTTTTCTTATAGAGTGCTTATAGGTCTAGTGACAACGCAGCTCCTCTTCTATACAAATCCCTTTGTTGAACCACTTGCATCCCACAGTTTCCTAATTGGGCTACAGATGGGTGCTGTGATGTCATGAATGGAACTGTGATTAGTGTCCCTTACCATGCTGTATCATGTCAATCAGTATGTAAGACATTCCTAGGTCTTGCCTGTTCTGCATTTATTGGGAATTACCCACTTATGGGTATTACCCATTAATCCCTCCTGCTTTCTCAAATATCTGCAAGGAGGCTGAATGTAAGTTGTATAGGACATAACCAGTTGTCCATCTTAGTCCCACAACATGGTCTTTTGAGCAGGCATGGCGAGTAGAATCATGGGAAATGTAGTTTGCAATGGGAGACTCAGTAGTCAGCATACTTATCAGAAATCACATGCTATTTCTGTGAAAACTCTTCCATCATCAGTATTGGGATCCTGCAGCGGAGGCACAGATTAGGGTGATTATATATACAGTACACTATTGCCCCTATTGCCACTACACTTGCCAAAAGTATTAGGATGCCTGCCTTTACACACACATGAACTTTAATGGCATCCCAAGCTTAGTCCGGATAGTTCAATATTGAATTGGCCCACCCTTTGCAGCTATAACAGCTTCAGCTCTTCTGAGAAGGCTGTCCACAAAGTTTAGGAGTGTGTCTATGGGAATGTTTGACCATTCTTCCAGGTCAGGCACTGATGTCAGATGAAAAGGTCTGGCTTATAGTCTCCGCACGAATTCATCCCAAAGGTGTTCTATCGGTTTGAGGTTAGGACAGTTTGACAGGCAGGCCAGTCAAGTTCCTCCACCCTAAACTCGCTCATCCATGTCTTTATGGACCTTGCTTTGTGCACTTGTGCACAGCCATGTTGGAACAAGAAGGGGCCATCTCCAAACTGTTCCCACAAAGTTGGGAGCATGAAATTGTTCAAAATGTCTTGGTATGCTGATGCCTTCAGAGTTTCCTTCCGTGAAACTAAGGGGCCAAGACCAACCCCTGAAAAACAACCCCACACCATAATCCCCCCTCCACCAAGCTTTACACTTGGCACAATGCGGTCAGGCAAGTACTATTCTCCTGGCAACTGCCAAATCCAGACATGTCCATCGGATTGCCAGACAGAGAAGTTTGATTCGTCACTTCTGGCAACACATCTCCACTGCTCTAGAGTCCAGTGGTGACATGCTTTACACCACTGCATCCGATGCTTTGCATTGCACTTGGTGATGTAAGGCTTGGATGCAGCTGCTCAGCCATAGAAACCCTTTCCATGAAGCTCTCTACACACTGTTGTTGTGCTAATCTGAAGGCCACATGAAGTTTGGAGGTCTTTAGCTATTGACTCTGCAGACAGTTGGGAACTTCTGTGCACTGTGTGCTTAAGCATGCGCTGACTCCACTCTGTCATTTTACTGTTGTTCCCAGTTGCTTCAACTTTGTTATAATACCACTAACAGTTGACTGTGGAATATTTAGTAGCAAGGAAATTTCATGGATGGACATATTGCACAGGTGGCAACCTATCATGATACCATGCTTGAATTCACTGAGCTCCTGAGAGCGACCCATTATTTCACAAATGTCTTTAGAAGCAATCTGCATGCCTAGGTGCTTGATTTTATACACCTGTGGCCATGAAGGTGATTGGAACACCTGAATCTAATGATTTGGAGGGGTGTCCCAATACTTTTGGCAATATAGTGTGTGTGTGTGTCTGTGTATCAGGGGCGGACTGACCATTTGGAAACTCAGGCACTGCCCGAGGGCCCGGGGTCAGTAGGGGGCCCCAAAAGATGCCCCTGGTACCTTTATCATAGGCTTTTTTGAGTTTGGGCAAGGACACAGGGGCCCCATGACCCCCTATTGCCTGGGGGCCCCATGAGTTGTCAGTCCGCTCCTGGTGTGTATATATATATATATATATATATATATATATATAATAGAATATGCAGGAGAGCACTGATAAAAATGTTAAAGCAGCTGACACTCAAGATATAGGTAACAGTCCCCACAGGTGTATACATATAAGAAAGTACAGCGCTAAAATTATATAATTATATATATCATGTAAAACAATCAATCAAATGCAACATATAGAGTAATAAAACTGCATATAAATCAGCTGGGAATCAAATTTGTGAATCAATGTGACATTCCGTGCACTAAAGTGCAATATATAAACTAAATACTATTCATGGTTGCAGAAAATGCTGCATCAAAAGCTATGTGCATAAATATAGGCATTATCAATAAATAAATGTGACATTGCGTGCTCTAAAGTGCAAAATGAATACGATTAGATCAATGAAATTCACAATTGTATAAAACCAATAAGTGCAATATTGTATTCAATATTCCATCCAAATAGCTGTGTCTTTGTGATAATAAAGTGCAATAATGCAAGCTGCAGGGTGTGAGTGCGCGATCAATCACACAGGGAAATTCACCACCTCGGATGGGTGTACACTCACCAGAAAGTATATGATATCAGGCATATATTGAATCACATCTGGAGGTGGAGAGGCAGCTATATGGTTAACCCCCTGGCTGCCTCTCCACCTCCAGATGTGATTCAATATATTGTGTCCAATCACAGATATGGTTTTGTGTTTCTAAACACACAGAACTCTGTGTACATAGGAACAGTGATCTGGCTGTTTCTTCTCCCTGAGATGCAGGAAGAAAAAACAGGCAAATTAGTAAGTGAAAGCAGCACACATTACACTTGTTAGGCACACAGTTAACCCCTTGATTGTCCCTAGATGTTAACCCCTTCCCAGCCAGTGTCATTATTACAGTGTCAGTGTACAGAATTACCACTGATCGCTGTATTTTCGTCACTATCGACTTCAGTGTCAGTAAGTGACCCTCCCAGCCAGTGTCTGTATGTACCAGATTGCCCGCCACCCTATCACAGTCTTGCTATAAGTCGCTGATCACAGCCATTGCAGTATAGCATCTATAGCTGTATAAATTCAAGTATATATACCATAGTTTGTAGATGCTCCAACGTTTACACAAACCAATTAACCTACTCTTACTGTAATTTTTTTTACCAAACACATGCAGCAGAATACATTTTGGCCTAAATTTATGAAGAAATTAGATTTTTACATTTTTAATTGGATAGTTTTTATAAGAGAAAGTAGAAAATATTGTATTCTTTGTTATCAAAATTTTCAGTCTTTTTTTTTTGTTTATATAATAAAAAAAAACAGGTGGTGATCAAATACCAGGTTTTATTGCCAAACCCTAATTGAACAAGCTGAGGTTAAAAGCTGATGGGCTACCATGCATAGCTGCACCTGATTCTGAGTGCTCCAGTTTGAGCCCTGGTTAATACTGATGCGGTGCGGAATTTGCAGCGCTTTCTGTGCGAATTCCACACTGCATCAGTATCGCACCCCGTTCATGTGAACCACTGTGGGTGTGTATGTTAAGTTGACAACACCCTGAAAGCGGTCCACAAATGCGGTGCGATGTGCAAAATCGGATCGCATAGGTGTGAATACCCATGCGATCCGATTCTAGTGCGGACCAGAAAAGGGTCCTGCACCTTTTTTGGTGCGGGTGCTGTGTGATTAGAGCCATACAGTATGTATGGCTCCAATCGCATCACACACAAATTGCATGTGATTTGCACAGGAATGCAGTGCAGTTCCTGTGCGAATGACATGCAATATACCGCACCGTATATATATGAACCTGGGCTTAGTAAACCTACCTTTTTGCGTTTCTTTACTTTATGAAGTTTGATTACCATTAAATGCTCATAGTTAGAATTAGGGGAGCAAAGGAAAGGGCTGGTAGTTTTGATGAAGGATACCCGAGGATCAGCTTTAATTCACTTTTCAATATTATGTGTGTAATATTTCACAAGACATTTCCACTTTTGTAAAAAACAGGACAAACCGCTTCATTATTAAGTTTATTCCAAGGCATAAGGTGCCCTTCTTAACCTTTTGCTGGTCAGCCTTTTTAAAAAGTCTTTAAGGTTTCTTAGAGGCTGTCAGACTATTTTGAGCTACATAGCTTTCTTCAAGATGATACAGCTCAAACATTGGAAAGCAATGCAAATCAGTTCTCTAGGGGCCTTTTGAAAAAGTTAACCAGCAATGGCTCAAGGTCACTCGTATGTTTTCCTGCAGCTTAGCAGCAACTTAATTATGATAGATTTTATTGTTTACTTACTGTTCTGTTTCATGTATTTTTTAAAATATTTTCTTTATTATGGTCAGCACTAAAAAATGAAGTAAAAAAAAAAATAGGTCAAGTAAATATTGTATATAAATATTTTGTATTCTCATAACCAGTAAGCAGTTGGAGCTTTAGGGCTCATTGGCACCACAATGCTCTTGCATTGCATCAGTTGTCACACATTGACGCATCCGAATTAATGGGCTGAAAGTCATAGCATTTAATGCGAACATAGGGCAGGCTTCATTTTATTGCAGAACACACGCACTTTGGAGGTGCTTTGGGGTGCCATTCACAATGAATTGGACCACACCGCACCAATGCATGTATTGTGTGTTAATGCATGTGGTGTGAATAGCCCCTTTGGCTTCTAAGATGTTCCAGTTTTGTCTTACCGCCTGCTGGAAAAAAGCCTGTGTATAGAGCTTAGTGGCTGAAGCTGAGAGGTATACAAGGTATATATATAACTGGATGACTCAGAGCACTGAGTGACAGGAGAAAACTGCTGCTATTCCCTTTCTTTGAAGATCCACCCCGTTCCAGGAATATAATATATACAGTTGTGTTCAAAATAATAGCAGTCAGACATCACTAACCTGATCAATGACTGTTTTTGGTAGGAATGATATTTCTACATGGCAAATAATTTACTAGCAGGTGTAGTAGAGTAATAGGAATCCAACAGACCCAAAAGTCATGACATGCATGCTGCTGATTCTGCGTAATTGAATCACTAATTGAAAGGGGCATGTTCAAAATAATAGCAGTGTGGAGTTCTATTAGTGAGGTCATTCATTCTTTGAAAAACAGGTGGCAATTATTGCCCTTATTTAAGGAAGGAAGGCAGCAAATGTTGTACATGCTGGTTACAGTGCATTTCTCTCTGAAATTCTGAGGAAAATGGGTCGTTCCAGACATTGTTCAGAAGAACAGCGTACCTTGATCAAAAAGTTGTTTGGAGAGGGGAAAACATATAAAGAAGTGCAGAAAATTATAGGCTGCTCAGCTAAAATGCTTTAAAATGGCAACCAAAACCTGAAAGACGTGTAAGAAAGAAAAAAACTACCATTCGAATTGATAGAAAAATAGCCAAAATGGCAAGAACTCAGCCAACAATCAGCTCCAGGAAGCTCAAAGAAGGTCTAATGTTACCTGTGAGTACTGTTACAATTAGAAGACGCCTATGTGAAGCCAAGCTATCTGCAAGAAGTCCCCCGCAAAGTCCCACTGTTGAAAAAAAAGACATGCTGAAGAGTAGAGATGAGCGAATCGAACATGACGAAGTGGAATTCGTTCCGAAGATTTGGAAAAATTCGATTTGCGACGAATCCGAAGATTAGCAAACTTCGGATGCACGAATCGAATTTTCCCAAAAATGGCGGCGACGTGTGGCGACAGGAGAAAATGGACAGAGAAGATGGGGTGGGGATCTCTGGGAAGGCGCGCAGACAAGGCGCGCTGACCCATAATGCATTCATGAGTCATGAATCATGACATGTGATCGCATTAGCCAATCAGCAGCCAGCCAGCACTGTGTAATGGTGGAGCTATAAATCGCGGCCATCTTAGAATTCTCCATTAGCCTCCGGTCATTCAAGAGAGACAGACCTGTCTGTATTAAGGGACAGAGTTAGGGCCACAGAGACTTTAGGGCCACAGAATCGTTACTCAGGGACACAGAATCGTTACTCAGGGACACAGAATCATTACTCAGGGACACAGAATCGTTACTCAGGGCCACAGCTATCAAAGAATCGAAAACTTTAAAGTGACATACACCCTTTTTTTTTTTGGTGGCTGTCGTGCACAGTTAGTGCTGCAGTTTGCCGATTGTGCAAAATAAACTGACTTTCTGCTTCACAACCACTATTGTACGTTCAAAGAGTTAAATCCATTTACACGCCGGCTGGCGGTAATATTTTTTGGGTGATTAGTGCATTCCAGTGACACAAACGTACAGTTTCCAGCCAACGGCAAGCTGCAATTGACCGATTGTGTACAATAAACTGACTTTCTGCTTCACAACCACTATTGTACGTTCAAAGAGTTAGATCCATTTACACGCTGGGTGGCGGTAATATTTTTTGGGTGATTAGTGCATTCCAGTGACATAAACGTACAGTTTCCAGCCAACGGCAAGCTGCAATTGACCGATTGTGCAAAATAAACTGACTTTCTGCTTCACAACCACTATTGTACGTTCAAAGAGTTAAATCCGGTTTTATTTTTGGGGTGCTTATTGAATTAAAGAGTATGTCAGACAACACGCAGAGGAGTGGCAGAGGAGGCAATGTTTCAGGAGCGAGCAGACGTGGCAGCAGAGGAAGGGGTCGAGGCAGCACTAGTCGCAGCCAGAGGCCAGTGCTCCCGGTGTCATCCAGCGGTCGTGTCTCCACCGACAACCCTGCCGTCATCGATTGGTTGACTCGGTCGTCTTCCTCTTCCCAGGTCACCTCTGACACCTACAGCCAACGGTCGGTGGGTACGTCAGACACAACCGTTAGTTGGCATGGCCCGGGAGCAAGCCCACTGAAATCACGTGTCCTCGACCTGCCCCTGTCCTTTGGTGTTCCCTCACCAAGCGAAGTATCGCATGCTGTGGGCTCAGCCCCACAGTGAGGAAGAGCTAACAGAGGGCGGTCAGGAACGGGGGGAGACATCCGCCTCTTCAGCAGCCAGGCGAAGAAGTAGTGGCGAGGAGAGTGGCTCGGTAGCCGGTCTAGAGACAGGTCTGTCTCCTGACCCACACGCAGCCGAGGGGGCTAGTAGTGACGCGGAGACCCTAATTGATGATGATGAGGCTGATCGCACTTGGCAGCCTCGTCGTCATCAGGCTATTGCTTCCGTATCATCAGGAGAAGAGGGTGCCAGCTTGCCAGCGAGCAAAACAGTCGGTGGGTTGCCCAGGAGGCAGCAGGGTCGCAGCAGTGTCAGTGGAGCCAAACGGCCACGGAGTAGAGCACCAGCTCCACTGCAGCCTACCACCACGGCCAGTAGTGGTGCCGATGTGCACGGAGGAAGTAGCAGTCAGCCAGTGAGGAGTAGCGGGGGCAAAGTTTCCTACTCGGCGGTGTGGCAATTTTTCGTCACGCCGCCTGAGGAAGTAAACGTAGCCGTATGTCAACTATGTGGCCAGAAAGTCCAGCGTGGCCAGGAGGCCAATGTTGGGACTACAGCGTTGCGTCAGCATATGCAGCGTCGCCATTCGGTGGCCTGGGAAAACCGTGATAAAGATACGGCGGTTCTGCCTGCCCCAGCCCCTGCTCCATCACCCGCTCCGTTACTTGCTCCGTCACCCGACGTCAATCGCCCTCTATCAGCCAGTCAAGGCTCCAACACCTCTGCTGAGGGGAGTTGTTGCTCGTTGGCATCTTCCGCTCGTTCAGATGCTCCTTCTCCTGCTACTCCTCTTCACGGATTCCGTCAGCAGTCTTTCTTGGAATCCGTTTCCAAGAGACAACAGTTTGTGAGCACGCACCCGACGGTGCAGAAGCTGAACGTCCTCCTGTCCAAGTTGCTGGTGCTGCAGTCCCTCCCTTTCCAAGTGGTGGACTCAGCACCTTTCCGAGAAATGATGGCTTGTGCCGAGCCGCGGTGGAGAGTGCCAAGCCGGCATTTCTTCGCCAAAAAAGCAGTGCCAGCCCTGCATTCACATGTAGAAGAGATGGTGGGCCAGTCTTTGAGCATGTCGGTCTCTGCCAAAGTGCACGGCAGCGCCGACGTGTGGAGCTGTAACTACGGTCAGGGACAGTACATGTCATTTACGGCCCACTGGGTGAACGTGGTGCCGGCACAGCCGCACCAGCAACTTGGACAGGTCACGCCGCTTTTGCCTCCACGTTTGCACGTCCTTGGTCCAGCAAAGATGTCCGCCTCTACCACCTCTTCTTCCGCCGTGTCCTCAGCCGCCACCCCCGTGCCAAGTCCCATTACCCGACCGGCATATCACATGTGCAGGGCGCAACGGTGTCACGCTGTGCTGCACCTGGTATGCCTTGGCGAACGTAGTCACACAGGGGAGGAACTTCTGAGTGTAATGAACAGAGAAATCGACAGATGGCTGTCTCCGCGCAAACTGAAAATCGGAACCATGTTGACCGACAACGGAAAGAACATGGTGTCTGCTCTGCGTCAAGGAAGGTTGTGCCATGCGCCATGCATGGCTCACGTGTTCAATCTGGTTGTCAAGCGGTTCCTAAAATCCACCATCCCACTGCAAGACATCCTTAAAATGTCACGTAAACTTTGCATGCATTTCAGCCATTCCTACACCGCAAAGCACACCCTCCTTGAGCTGCAGCGGCAGAACGGAATTCCACAGCATCGCTTGATCTGCGATGTTGCAACAAGGTGGAATTCAACCCTACATATGTTAGACCGCCTTTACGAACAGCGAAAGGCCATCACCGATTTCCTGATGTTACAAGCGGATAAAGGTACTCCCCTGTGTAACTTAGATGTCAGCCATTGGCAGCTCATGCGTGACACCTGCCGCTTGCTCAGGCCCTTTGAGGAGGCCACGCTATTCGTGAGTCGGCAGGACTATGGGATGAACGACGTCATTCCTCTGTTGCACGTCCTGGAACAAATGCTGTTAACAATGGCTGGTCAGGGTGCGGTAGACGTGGCGCACAGATCTCAACGCCACATGACCCCTGTGGGGGCAGGACAGGAAGAAGAGGAGGAGGTAGAGGAGGACATTGGTGCTCAAGAATTATTGAGTGAAATGGGTGGTTTTTCCACTCAGAGGACAGGAGTGGAGGAGCAGGAGCATCTGGTAGAGGAGGAGGAGGAGGAGACAGAGGACCCAGACGCACCGTGGCAGTATGCTGTGGAGATGGAGGCAGGGAGTCCCTCGCATTCCTTGGCACAAATGGCCCATAGCATGCTCGGTTGCTTGCGTAGCGACAGCCGAATAATAACCATCAGACAGAGGGATGACTTTTGGCTGTCCACCTTGTTGGACCCTCGCTACCGTTCAAAAATGGTGGCCTTTTTCACACCTGCTGAGAGGGAGGCCAAAATAAAGTACTATAAAAACCACCTATGTAGTCATGCAGTATATAGCCCTATCGGCCACTTTCTGGCATCCAGTTGCTGTAGCCCCCATCAACACACTGTGCCACGGGCCCCTGTACCGCCTTCTCATACTGCTGCCAGAACCATCCTCTGCCATGTGCGTCTTTGTCGTCTGCTCACGCTGCTGGGTTCCAGTTTTAAACCTAGGCCTGTGTATGGCTTCCGAATACTGCTGCCTCCACCGCCACCCTGCGCCATGTGCCTCTGTCGTCTGCTCACGCTGCTGACGGCTTCCGCTTTTTAACCTAGGCCTGTGTATGGCTTCCGAATACTGCTGCCTCCACCGCCACCCTGCGCCATGTGCCTCTGTCGTCTGCTCACGCTGCTGACGGCTTCCGCTTTTTAAACTAGTCCTGTGTATGTCTTCCGAATACTGCTGCCTCCACCGCCACCCTGCGCCATGTGCCACTTTCAGGTCTCCTTACACTGTTGGTGGGTTCCATTTTGTGATAGGGTGCTGTATGGCCTTCCATTGCTGCTGCCTCCACCGCCACCCTGCGCCTTGTGCCTCTGTCGTCTGCTCACGCTGCTGACGGCTTCCGCTTTTTAACCGAGGCCTGTGTTTGGCTTCCGAATACTGCTGCATCCACCGCCACCCTGCGCCATGTGTCTCTGTCGTCTGCTCACGCTGCTGACGGCTTCCGCTTTTTAACCTAGGCCTGTGTATGGCTTCCGAATACTGCTGCCTCCACCGCCACCCTGCGCCATGTGCCTCTGTCGTCTGCTCACGCTGCTGACGGCTTCCGCTTTTTAAACTAGTCCTGTGTATGTCTTCCGAATACTGCTGCCTCCACCGCCACCCTGCGCCATGTGCCACTTTCAGGTCTCCTTACACTGTTGGTGGGTTCCATTTTGTGATAGGGTGCTGTATGGCCTTCCATTGCTGCTGCCTCCACCGCCACCCTGCGCCATGTGCCTCTGTCGTCTGCTCACGCTGCTGACGGCTTCCGCTTTTTAACCGAGGCCTGTGTTTGGCTTCCGAATACTGCTGCATCCACCGCCACCCTGCGCCATGTGTCTCTGTCGTCTGCTCATGCTGCTGACGGCTTCCGCTTTTTAACCTAGGCCTGTGTATGGCTTCCGAATACTGCTGCCTCCACCGCCACCCTGCGCCATGTACCTCTGTCGTCTGCTCACGCTGCTGACGGCTTCCGCTTTTTAAACTAGTCCTGTGTATGTCTTCCGAATACTGCTGCCTCCACCGCCACCCTGCGCCATGTGCCACTTTCAGGTCTCCTTACACTGTTGGTGGGTTCCATTTTGTGATAGGGTGCTGTATGGCCTTCCATTGCTGCTGCCTCCACCGCCACCCTGCGCCTTGTGCCTCTGTCGTCTGCTCACGCTGCTGACGGCTTCCGCTTTTTAACCGAGGCCTGTGTTTGGCTTCCGAATACTGCTGCATCCACCAACACCCTGCGCCATGTGTCTCTGTCGTCTGCTCACGCTGCTGACGGCTTCCGCTTTTTAACCTAGGCCTGTGTATGGCCTTCAATTGAAGCTGCTTCTGCTCCGCCACTCTGCCATTGGACTCTTGATAGTCGTCTCCCCACGCTGCTGCTGGGGGGACTTTTTAACATAGGCCTCTGTATGGCCTTCAATTTTAGCTGCTTACGCTCCGCCACTCTGCCATGGGCCCCTGTACCGCCTCCTCATGCTGCTGCCAGGCCCGTAATCTGCCATGGGCCCCCGTACCGACTCCTCATGCTGCTGCCAGGCCCGTAATCTGTCATGGGCCCCTGTACCACCTCCTCATGCTGCTGCCAGGTCCAGAGTGTGTCATGGGTCCCTGTACGGCCTCCCATTGCTGCTGTCTCCATCGCCACACTCTGCCATGTGCCACTTTCAGGTCTCCTCACACTGCTGGTGGGTTCCATTTTGTCATAGGGTGTTGTATGGCCTCCCATTGCTGCTGCCTCCACCGCCACACTGTGGCTCCACACTCTGGTTTTGGCCCCGTGACTGCCCAAATGAGTGAAGTGTGCGGTGATTCCAAGATCGACCGCACTCATCTGCATGTCATACTGACTGACAGTATTATTTCTCTTCCCCAGCAGACTCCAAGGGCATTTAAATTAAAGGTACAGTGTTCTGCACTAATATAAAGGCTCTCTGAAGCCTAGAAACACCCTTTTTATAAGTTAAATTCGCAGCGAATATATTCGGCACGAAGCGAATTTAATCGGCGAATTCGGCGAATCAGCCGAACCGAATTTTTGAATAATTCGCTCATCTCTACTGAAGAGGTTACAATTTGCCAAAGAGCACATTGACTGGCCTAAAGAGAAATGGCCCAACATTTTGTGCACTGATGGAAGTAAGATTGTTCTTTTTGGGTCTAGTGGCTGGAGACAGTTTGTCAGACGACCCCCAAACACTGAATTCAAGCCACAGTACACTGTGAAGACAGTAAAGCATGGTTGCGCAAGCATCATGATATAGGGATGTTTCTCATACTACAGTGTTGGGCCTATTTATCGCATACCAGGGATCATGGATCAGTTTGAATACATCAGAATATTTGAAGAGGTCATGCTGCCTTATGATGAAGAGGAAATGCCCTTGAAATGGGTGTTCCAACAAGACAACCACCCCAAACACACCAGTAAACGTGCAACATCTTGGTTCCAGACCAACAAGATTGACGTTATGGAATGGCCAGCCCAATCCCCGGATCTTAATCCAATAGAAAACTTGTGGGTTGACATCAACAATGCAGTTTCTGAGGCAAAACTAAGAAATAGAGAAGAACTGTGGAATGTAGTCCAATCATCCTTGGCTGGATTACTTGTTCACAGGTGCCAGAAGTTGGTTGACTCCATGCAACACAGATGTACAGCAGTTCTCAGAAACAGTGCTTATACAACGAAATATTAATTACGTGATTCAAAGAAAAGCAAAATCTTCAAACATTTTTCAGTTTATATAGTGAATGTTTGAGTTTGTAAAGAAGAATACAAACACTGCAATTTTTTTTGAACAGTCTAATATTCACTTTTCTTCAATTTATTTAGAGGAACAACACAAATTTGATATATTTTTCTTCATGTTTTGATTTGGAATAGAATGTGTAGTGTTCCCAATGCATTTTTGTGTATGGAAATAAAAGCTATTAGAAGGATTTTGAGCTTTATTCACTTTTTTCAACACACTGCTATTATTTTGAACACAACTATATATATATATATATATATATATATATATATAGTGACAGTAGGCAGGTGAAATCACCTGGTTGCGTCCTGGATGGACGATACATTTGTAGAAGAAGATGAAAGAAAGAGCGCACAAACCTTGCGCATTACCTCAATAAATAGTGACTAATTTTATTATTAAGGAAATATACTCACAAAGTGATGGTATAACAGGCATAAGTAACCATAATCCAAACAGGGTTACAGGTAAATCCAAAAGGGGGGGAATGAAGGCTAACGCGTTTCGAAGGGTGCTCCCTTCTTCATCAGAGCTGGGTTGAGCAGATAGAGACTTCAGTATGGCAGAGTTCCCATGGCAAGGAGATATTCAGCCACTGAGTGTCAGTATTAGCAACAACACCTGAAAGACCAACATCCTAAAAAAGTTCAGACTTCTCCTTGCTCTCATCTCTCTACAGTTACTATAATACCTCAAGTCTTCTCAACAGCCTTCACTGAGAGGGGTGATGGTATAGCAATGGGTGCCACAGGTCCTTGCACCCAATCTAATAGCAGTACACCACCTATTGATTTCACCAGTTGCTGAACCATACAAAAATACTGTTCTACCCATCCACATGCTCAGCATCTAAATGTTAACATTAAATGATATGGAAATGCTTGGTCAAATTGCTAGCATTACAACTGCTGCCTTTCCATCTGGTGGACTCTGCCCCCTTACGTGAATTTGCGGAATGTGCTGTACCACAGTGGCAGGTTCCGAAAAGACATTTCTTTTCACGTAAGGGCATTCCAACTCTGTACCATCACGTGGGAGGCAATGTTTTGGCCTCGTTGGACAGGGTGGTCAGCAGCAAGGTTCACATTACTACTGGCACGTGGTCCAGCAGGCATGGTCATGGACTACTGACAGCTGGGAATGATGCAGGACAGGGTTCAGTGCTGGAGCTTGTTCCGCCCCCACGCCTTAAAAAAACTGGTGGTGATTCTGCCACATCTGTCTACTCCACCCCTTCTCTTTCTCTTCCTCTATGGTCTCTTCTGCTGAATTGAAGTGCTCCCTAAGCGTTCAAGGGGTTACGCAAGTAGTCAGGCTAAAATATGCCATGCGGTGCTTCAGCTGGTCTGTCTAGGGGACAGGAGCCACATCAGGCAGAGATTCTGTCAGCTCTGCAGGGGCAGGCTCAGAGGTGGTCGATGCCACAGCAGCTTGAGCCAGGAATGGCTGTAGGCAACAATGGCACCAACCTATTCTCCACCCCCCGACAGGAACACTTGACACTGACACATGTTGCATTCTTGGCAAACGTCCTGAATTTGGTGGTGCAGCATTTCTTGAATAGACACCCAGACTTACAAGATCTTCTGAGGCAGACCAGAAATGTCTGTGTCCATTTCAGGCAGTCATACACGCCCAGTGTTCGGCTAGCTGACATTCAACGGGAATTCAACCTGCCCACCAACTGCCTCATTTGTGACATGCCCACCAGGTGGAATTCAACATTGGCAGTGCTGCAGCAGCTGCACATGCAGAAGAGGGCTACCAATGAGTACTTGTGTGAGTATGGCACAAAGAGCGGCTCAGGGGAGCTTGGCTTCTTTTCGCCACGCCAATGACTGCTGCTAAAGGATGTATGCACTGTCCATTCACCATTTGAGGAGGCCACAAGGATGGTGAGCATCAGTGACACTATCCCTCTAGCGCGGGTGTCGGCAACCCGCGGCTCCAGAGCCGCATGCGGCTCTTTTTCACCTTGACTGCGGCTCCGGAGCACACTGCCCACCAGGTGACAGGCAATAGGGCAGCAATGGGCAAACTACGGCCCGGCGGACCTTTTAATCCGGCCCGCGGAGCTAGGCTCCTGCTAGGCTCCTCTCACAGTCCGCCCTGAAGACCGGTGTAGCATGAAAATCTGTCTCCTATGAGGATCTGTCCCCCTCGACGTATCTGCGCATGTGCCGGAGATCGCCGAGCGGCTGCCAATGCCTGAAACTGGCACATGCGTAGATACGTCGAGGGGGACAGATCCTCATAGGAGACAGATTTTCATGCTACACCGGAACGGCGCGGGAACACGGCGAGAGGAACGCGCGGAGCAAAGGTAAGTGAATTGACACAGGGGGGACTTGGGGACTTAATATGGGGGATGAATTAATATGGGGGATGAATTACTATAGGGGGGATGAATTACTATATGGGGGATGAATTACTATGGGGGATGAATTACTATATGGGGGATGAATTACTATGGGGGATGAATTACTATATGGGGGATGAATTACTATGGGGGATGAATTACTATGGGGGATGAATTACTATATGGGGGGATTAATTACTATGGGGGATGAATTACTATGTGGGGGATGAATTACTATGGGGGATGAATTACTATATGGGGGATGAATTACTATATGGGGGATGAATTACTATGGGGGATGAATTACTACATGGGGGATGAATTACTATATGGGGGATGAATTACTATATGGGGGATGAATTACTATGGGGGATGAATTACTATATGGGGGATGAATTACTATGGGGGATGAATTACTATGGGGGATGAATTAATATATGGGGGATTAATTACTATGGGGGATGAATTACTATGTGGGGGATGAATTACTATGGGGGATGAATTACTGTATGGGGGATGAATTACTATATGGGGGATGAATTACTATGGGGGATGAATTACTACAAGGGGGATGAATTACTATATGGGGGATGAATTACTATGGGGGATGAATTACTATAGGGGGGATGAATTACTATATGGGGGATGAATTACTATATGGGGGATGAATTACTATGGGGGATGAATTACTATATGGGGGATGAATTACTATATGGGGGATGTATTTTCAGTTTTAAAAATGTGGCTCTCAAAATAAATTTCAATCGTGGTTTTGGCGAGATTTGGCTCAGTTGAAAAAAAGGTTGCCCACCACTGACCTAAGGCTATGATTGTGATTATGACGATACACTGTGGCCCTGATTAACCCTTTGCTTACTGGGCCCTTAAACCCCCTTCATGACCAGAGCGCTTTTTGCAATATATGCAGTGTCGGATTTGTTTTAAATGTTGCAATGGTTTTGCGGCCCCCAGTCTTTTTTTCCCTCTCGGAAACGGGTCCAAGTGGCTCTTTATGTCTTAAAGGTTGCAGACCCCTGCTCTAGAGGGATGCTGGATCACACGCTGCATGGAATCATGAACAGGGCACTTGAGGCAGAACAGCAGGAGGAAGAGGAGGACTTCCTTTCCTCTCAAGGCCCCCTTTATGCAGATACCATTTTGGTGGGGCCGCAGAACACACAGGAGGAGTGGGAAGAGGAGGAGGATTAGTGGCAGCATGGAAGTAGAGGATAACATATGGCAGTCTTCAAGAGATGGTTTCCAGTCCCCAGAAACCCAGCCAGGAGTAGCACATGGCTGAGAAAAGGTAATTCCTGACAGAGCCATCCTCAGTGACCAAGAGGACTCAGAATCTCATGCCTCCTCAAACTTGCACTGTGTGGGTGGAGACGGCAGATGGCTGACTGATGCCTTTAAACAATTCTTAAGTCCTCAGCACCCAAGGTTGTAAGGCCCCTTTCACATGGGGTGGACCTGTCAGCAGATCCTCTTGCTCAGTCGGGGTTCTCTCCACTGATCCCCGGTGAGCAAGTGGATGACAGGTCCGTGTCTGCTCTGCTGCTGCAGTCTGACAGGAATCCATCTGACTGCCGTCCGTTTCCATCCGCCTGCCATCCCATCCGATCTGATGGACAGAAGGGGAATGGATCCCCATCCATCTTTTTTTGGAGGACCGGATGTCAGCAGATGTAAACGGACACATATCCGTTTACACCCGCCACTCCATAGAGGAGAATAGAGGTTCACTTGCCCATTTTTAAGGCGGACCCAATCTGTGTAAAAGGGGCCTTAGGTTTAAGCACCCATCATATGGTGCAGGATTATCTAGGGGCAAGAGCAGACTTGGAGACCTTTCCAACTGAGCATCCACTGGGTTACTGGGTCTTGAGGATGGATCACTGGCCAGAACTTGCTCAATATGCTATTGAGCTACTGGCCTGTCTTGCATCCAGCGTGCTTTCTGAATGGACATTCAGTTCTGCTGGAGGTTTTGTGATAGATAAAAGAGTGCGTCTGTCCGCAGACTCCATTGACCATCTGACATGTATCAAAATGAATCAGTCCTGGATCAACAGCAGTTATCATGCCCCTGATTAGGTTTGCCACCTCATCCCTTTAAAACCAAACATATATTAATTACATAGGTTCTGTGGCTAATTAAGGTGTTAATAAACTCAATGCCATATCTGCATTAAATTAATCTCAGAGCCTGTGTAATTAATATGTGTTCAGTTTAAAAGGATGAGGTGGCAACCCTACCCCTGATGCTGATGTATTTGATTAACCTCTTCCATACAGGGCACTTTTACCCTCTTCCTGCCCAGGCCAATTTTCAGGTTTCAGCGCTCTCACACTTTGAATGACAATTGCGCGGTCATACAACATTGTACCCAAACTAAAATTTTATCATTTTCTTCACTCAACTAGAGCTTTCTTCTGGTGGTATTTAATCACCGCTGGGGTTTTTATTTTTTGCTAAATTACTTTTTCTACATGTCTTTGGTGAAAATAACCCAAATTAGTATTTATTATTTAGTTTGTAGGAAAGTTATAGAGTTCACAAACTATGGTATAGATCTGAATATTGATCAATCCTGAAGTACTGAGAGCCAATCTAATTTCTTGAGGGCCAATAATGTCAGAACAGTACAGATATCCCCCAAATGACCCCTTTAGCCAGTCCGACGTATTTTATAAGAGGCATGGCGAGTTTTTTGAACTTATAATTTTTTTGTCATCATTTTTCAGAAAATGAAAAAATGAAAAAAATTATTTTCACTTTTTTTTTTACATACTGTCACAGTGCAGTACAGCGTCATCATATAACTGGCATGGGACACTGACTGGTGACAGTATAAAAAAAAAGTTATAATTTTTTTAATTAGTTTTTTTAATTTTTTTATTAGTTTTAATTTTTTATTACTTTTTTTTCCTTTTTTTAAGATTTTTTTTCATATTTCACTATTACCAAAGTAGTACAATGTTACCATAGTAACATTATACTACTTTGGGGAAGTGATCATTTTTTTACACTATTTGCTTATAGCAAAGAATTACTTTGCTATAAGCAAGCATTTACCTGGATGACATCGATTCATTCAGGGGTTTTTTTTTTGTGCTTAGCTGTGATTTGGCCATGGCTAATCACATGACACATCTGGGCTGTGATTGGCCCAGCTTGTGCATGTGATCGCTGTGACCATTCACAGCTAGGCACACTAGTAGACAATGGATGGTATGAATGAAGCCATCCATTGTATACAACTGTCATGTGACCTGCTGTGATTGGTCACAGCAGGTCACAAAGTACCAGCAACGGGCCAGTACTCAGATCTGTCATCAGCTGTGTCCGAGATACACGGCCGGTGACAGATCGAGCCACTGCGCTGCTCTGCGGGCGTGCAGACTGTGCATGCCCAAAAGGACGCCATATGGCGTCCACCCGGAACGGCAAGGTGCTCGCCCGGTTGCCATCTGGTTAAGGTTAAGTTTGTTAGGGATCTGGAATCCCTTGAATACTGCCTATGGTACCTATCCTATTTCTGAATCCTGATTATGCTAGCTTCCAACAATGTTTTTAGTTTAGGGCACCACGACACCCAAGGCTCAAATTTTGCAATCCTGCACTCATCAAGAATTCCACCCCGCAATGCACTGCGCTCTCACAGAGGGGAGAATACTCTCCCAGAAAAAATACAAATAAAATAAAGAATAATGGCTAACAAAAAAAAAAATAACACAAAAAATACATTATAAAAAAATAACAGCGTAGTGTTCCCCCCCAATACATACCAGACCCTTGAGGGGGGTCATACCAGGCCACATGCCATCGGCATGAGGGTAGTGTCCCCTTGTAGATGGGGACAAGGACCTCTTCCCAACAACGCTTGCCCCAAGGTTGTTGGGGTCTGTGGGCAGGGGGGCTCATTATCATCAGGGTACTGCTTTAAATAGGGGGGCGCCCTAATGCTACCCCCCTTGTGTATGAGTAAGGGGTACTTGTACCCCTACCCATTCACTAAAGGGTTAAAATTGTGAAAAAATAAAAAGACTAGACTTTTCAAAAAATCCTTTACTGGACAAAAAAATCAGTTTTGGACAAGATCTTTATTTTAAAAAAAAAGCAAAACAAAATGGTTCCAATGTTGTTATCCATCGTCATTCACGTCGTCCAGCACCTGCCAAGCACTTGCCGCAATCTAACATTTGCAAGTCAGACGTAATCAATTGGATGGAGCTAGTTGTGAGAGGCCCTTGTTTCCATCTGCATAGACACCATCCCAATGCTGACCGCACGTATCCTGATAAGTTCAAGTCCCATAGACTTGCACTGAGTTTGAAGTTTGCGGTTGAACTTTTGTTAGGTTCGAATATTCGGCTGTGAACCGAACACAGGGGTGTTTGGCCCATCACTATTCTCTAGTATTTTATGTATCAAGCCACTAGACCAGTGCCATTTTTCTATACTCAATACTTGATATGTTGTTTTTGTAGACATTTTTATCAAACAGCCAGATAGACTAAGATGAAAACCAGAATGAAGATACAGTATCTCCCATAAAAGTTGCAGTACAGCTCTAGGTGGAAAAGATTTGAAGTAAAGTGCCTTCAGAATATTACAGTGAGTTTTTATTGCAAGGCAGAGCAAAGTGAATGGTTCATGTAATATACAGGGATACTGACCCAAAGGCACATTGCAGGAGGAGAGAAGTCATTTTATAGAAACACTGCTGAATAATTTGAAATTCTTTTTACTAGCAAGAGCATAGTGGCATTACCACATAAGAATGCATAGATACTGTTCTTATTATGTGTGACAGGACTACAAAAATTGCAGGTAAAATATAACAAATATATATCAGATAAAATTACATATTTTTGCACAAGCTTCAATAATACTCTAAATAGCTGTGTATACACTTTGTTTTATAACTAGACAATAGCAACAGACTATATGGAACTACAAAAGTCCCATTTTAAAGTGAACCTGTACTTTCTTGTTTGAGGCAGAATTTTATAAAAAAATTATTGTATTGTAGTACCCTCCTAGATTGGTGCTAGTGTAGGTAAATTTAGCTCTTAGCTCCACAGTAATCAGTTGAGATGTGTGTAATTATTTTGGTCTGTTCTGTATTTTACAGGCTGCAGGTGTAATTGCTCTTCCCTGCATTACAGAGCACTCTAGGCTGTTCTAGGACTTTGGGGTGGAACAAATAGGCAGCATGAATATTTATACTCTTAGCCAATCCCTGTTGGGAACTGCACAGATGGCTGCTGGGAAGGTGTATGAATAGTCCGAAGGCAGAACAGCATTGTCTTCCTACATGGGACTCCACCTGTTCAGGTGGGGGGTGGCTACTTCCCACCTGATGCCACTGTTCATCGAGGTCCCAGCTAGGGCTAGCTGGGGGCTTATACTTCAGTCCTGCTTTGGAGTTACTTGGATTTCTGCTCAATAATCCAATCAAAATAATTCTGGGGAGTGGTATTAGTCTTTTTTAACCTCTCCCTCACTATAAAATGTCTGGAAGGAGGCAACCAACTACCTAAAGGACATTTATGTGTACTGATCCTGTAGTTTCTCATTTGAGACAGAGTAACAAGTTTGATGAATAGTCTGAACCCTCCAGTGCATTTAATTACCTTCATCTCAATCTCTAGCTGCTCTGTTCATCCTCTGGGCAACCCTAATAAATGTCATTGTGTAAGTATCAAGTGGTTTGTTGAATGGTGAATACACAGTGTTAAGGAACCTGTCCCTTCCCCCATGTGACCTGACTGGGCCTGGTGGCTGACTGATTCAGCACCCAGTGATGTATTTTTGGAAGCAGGTTTGAGTTATTTTTTACAAAGTAGCTTCAGTGAAATTCACAAACTCCCACCTCCAATATGTTAATGCTGCTGACACTAAATGTGTTCCCACATATGTAAACAGTAAATACTCTATGAAACAGTGCCGTGCAATATAATAAATAAAATGTATGCCATATGTGCAATCTTCAAAATAAAGTGCCTGTGCAATTACCCATATAACTTTTCATAAAGTGCATATAACCATCACAGTGTGTACATAAACAATATGTGATATAGACATCCCATATAACAGAGAAAGTCCTAATATATAAATATTTCAAATCTTCTACACAAGGTTGCTCAATTTTTGTACATATTACTGCATGTTCCTGCCATGTGCAAAAACACCCATATGTGTTCCTCCTCCACTGACACACATATATACTCTCACCTCCTTATTTGACCTACAGATATTTAGGTCAATCAGCGCTTTCCCTTTTAACCCGGGTAGGTATAATTCCTTTATTGCTCCACCCTCCTCCACACTCTACTCCAGAATGGCCTTCCTATTTCTTATCCAGCATATGCTCCGAACATGCATAAAAAACGCCCATCATAGTGTATCATTTATATAAACCAGTATTTATTAAAAATTGAGAGCACTCACAGAAAAAGTGTCCAACTGGGACACTACAGTAGGAAAACTTCCACTATATTACATCCAGTGTTCTATGGTGACTCACAAAATGGCGGCTAGCAAACTTCTGGATGTGCGGCTTGACGTCCTCGGCCCACCCTAAGCGTGACTAAAAATTACTTGGAATAGCTTTCATTTTTACAGTTATGTTGAGTCACATCATTCACATACGGAAGTAAGGCTGCTAACAGCAGGGATCTGCTTGCATAAGTGAACGATAGCTATCAGAACTCAGCTGGGAGAAGGGAAGGTTTTGCTGACACTCCTAAAGTCTTCAATGAGCTGTCAATAGCACAGTCAGACACATCCACCGGGTAAGCACTGTCTGTGCCTGGAACCTCTCCAAAATGAAGTGCTGTCTCAAGTAATTTGCCTTGGTCTCTAGATAGGAGCACACCTCCCCTCTTGAGTGCAGCTACTGCAAATCTAACATCAACTTCCTCAATATTCAATAACTTCAGTGATTTAGCTTACCTACATTTCATTCTGCAGCTGCTCTGTTCAACCTCTGGAGCACCTTCATTAAACATTATTGTTTAAGTATCAGGTGGTCTGTGGGATGACCCATAGACAGTGCTAAGGAACCTCTCCCTGTCCCCATGTGACCACCAGACTGGGCCTGGAGGCTAAATGCTCCAGCACTTAGTGCTGTATTATGGGAGGTAGGTTTGAGGGATAGCCTACAGTGCTTTTACTTACATAGATCTCATTCTGAAGCAACACTGTTCACCCTCTGGCACACCTTCATTACATATGTGGATGTGTTAAGTGGCTCACACCTAACTGAATTGCAGAGGAACACAGTCTGCATTCCTGTGTGTTTCCTTTCTGTGCAATTTTGTGATTTTCAGCCAATCCATTTGAATAGGCTGAAATCTCACTGAATCACACCAGAAGTAATGCATGTAAATGCACTACATCCAAATGGAGTGGTACAGCGATCTGGTGCAGGCAAGTGCAATGTGTTTGCAATCTGCGTTTGGGGTGTCGCTAGAAATACATTGACACCCACACCATATTGGGGCACAGTGTTTTAGTGGTTAGCACGTCTGCCTTGCAGTCAATGGGTCATGGGTTCAATCCTGACCATGCTGCCTCCTGCATGGAGTTTGCATGTTCTCCCTGTGCTTGTGTGGGATTCCTCTGGGTGCTCCAGTTTCCTCCCACACTCCAAAGACATGCTGGTAGGTTAATTGGCTCCTGTCTAAATTAACCCTAATATGTGTATGTATGAATGTAAGGTAGGGACCTTAGATTGTACACTCCTTGAGGGTTAGGGACCCTGTTCAATATATATATGTGTAAAGCGCTGTGTAAATTGACTGCGCTATATAAGTACCTGAAATAAATAATAAATATTGCACACCCAGTTTGTTTTCAACAAGATGTGAAAAACCTGCACCTCATTCTGGTGTGAACATGCCCTAAACACTTGCATTAGCCAAATACTAATTTGATATTTACAAGCTGTGAAAAAATTTGACTGTTGTATTGCTATTTCCTGAAACCACTACAATAAAATACTTACAGTTAGTCAGATTGAAAAAAATACACCAGTCTAGCTTGTTAAACAAATAGAAAAAAAAATAGATGAAAAACATCCATATTCACAATTCTTTACCCACAGTTGATCTAAAGGAAGGCAAAAAGAAAACTTATTGCATATGGGTTTTGATAAATACATAGGTTTCTGGATAATAATGTAGCGCTCACCCCCGAAGGAGCCACTGGAATTATTGCCAGGTTCTTTTCCAAGTAGTGCAGAGGCAGCCAGGCACACAACAACAGTCTCTCAGAAGCAGGGGCGGGCTGACCATTTGGAAACTCGGGCACTGCTCGAGGACCTGGGGTCAGTAGGGGGCCCCATAAGATGCCCCGATACCTTTTTCATAGGCTTTTTGAGTTTGGGCAAGGACACAGGGGCTCCATGATCGCCTATTGCCCCCTGAGTTGTCAGTCCGCCCCTGCTCAGAAGTGTAAAAAGCTACAGTAAAGCTAGAGACCTGAAGAATAAATATGGTTTATTGTTTTCTTATAAATTATATTTCCATATCATGTACAGGCTATACATTCTGAATATAAAACAATACAAAATATCTGGCTGACAAGACTCTCCTCTCTGAAATTTGTAGTTTTATTAAATTTGTATTCAATTTAATGAACCATGAATTGCACAGGTCTGGTTTGATGAAGAGCATCAGCTACCAGATAAATACACTTTCAACTTGAAATATATTTAAATGTCAAGTTTTCTGAGCGAACCCATCTCTAAGTGGAAGGAAATGTTTGTTGGCAAATCAAATTACAGTTATTTATTTAAAAAATAAATGATACCGTTCAAAGCTTTTAACATATTTCCTGATGTTTTTCTTATGTGTTTGTCTAACTAGAAAGGTACTGTATAACAGAAAATGAAGGATATGAATAGTAAATTGCCTGCAAAAGAACAAGTTGATGTATTGATGTCCCTATGTGACCGTTGTTTGTATAGAACCAACCAATTGCACTGTAAGATGTCTAATTTCAGGAAAGGGGGCTATAAAAGCCAATGGATAGGAATAGTGATGGTACTGCTTATTAAAAGATAGAGTTAAGCCGTCAAGATTCTAGTACAGGTTTGAAAAAGAACATTTGGGGGGGGGGGGGCATGTCCAGCAGCAGACCAAGATGGCCTCATGGAGGAGCCGCCGACTTTGACAGCGGAACAGAGCGACGGGGGACAGCAGGAAACTTAGCCTTGACCGCAGCCTGCATCCTGACAGTGTGGGGCACATACCCAGAATCATGGGGAAGAGAAAGATCAAGGAGGAACTCGCAAATTGGCAGAGTTCTACACTAAAACTAATTTATATGATCCTTGGAGATGTCTCCACGCGTCTGAAAAAGACTCCACATACTATTAGGCTCCTCATAAGTCCTACTCAAGGCTTGACTTTTTCTAATGGATCTCCAATTATTACAGAATGTCTCCAAAGCAGAAATACACCCGATGACGTGGTCAGACCACGCACCTATATCCTTAACTATAGAAGAGACTCTAAAATTCCCTTTATGTTTCCTAATCCTATTTTTCATTCTACCCTTTCAAAATCCTTGCAGGAATTCTTTGACATTAATGCCTCTTCCAATACTAATGTATTTAATACTTGATGTGCACATAAAGCCTATTATTGATACAAGCTTCACAAGAAAAAAAGACGAAGAAAACAAGTATTTTCTGAAATTGTAGATAAAATTGCTAGACTGGAATCCCAACACAAACAATCCCTTTCACCTAATATCTTACAAGAGTTACAAACTAATCAACTAACACTTAGAAACCTTCTACTACTCCAACATGAAAAACATCTTAAACGTGCTAAAGCTACTTATTATACACAGGGAAACAAGGCAGGTAAGATGCTTGTGAACTACCTTAATGCTAGATAATCTAAATCTAAACTATCATCCATGTTGGATCCTGTATCGAACTAAATAACGTTTTACCCCAACAAAATAGCGGAGGATTTTCGCTCCTACTATTCTTAATTGTATAATCTTAAAGATGACCCAAATACTCCCTAGCCTACTCCTGACCTTATTAAGTGTTGTTTTAGCACTTAACCTCTCGCTGCCTAAACTCGATTAACAAAAGCTGGAAGAGTTAAATCAACCTATCAAAACATTACCAAAAGGGAAATCGCCTGGTGCAGATGTTTTCTCTGCAGAATATTATAAGGAATTCCAAGACACGTTACTGCCTCATCTTAAAAAAACTTTTGATGAAGCTGTGACCTCTGCATCATTACCCCCTGAGATGTTGAAGACAATTATAGTCACCTTACCTAAACCTGGTAAAACTCCAGACCACCCCCAAAACTTCAGACCAATATCCTTATTAAATACCGACCTTAAAATACATGCTAAAATTATCACAATTCGCCTATTAAAAATAACCCCTTCTCTCATTCAAGCTGACCAAGTGGGCTTTGTTAAAGCAGCAGATGGCACCCATAGAGTACTTAATTTGATGAGGATTACTGAAATTTGTAAATTTTCTTGGCATTGGACGCAGAAAAGGCTTTTGATAAGGTCCACTGACAATACCTAGATGCTACTCTAAACAACTTTAGTATTTATGGGTATATTAAATTGGCTATTACGGCTTTATATACAGTCCCCACTGTGCAAGTGTTTACATCTAACGCTCCATCAGACTCTTTTATAATCACCAATGGTACTAGGCAAGGTTGCCCCCTGTCTCCTATTATTTTTTCCTTAGTGATGGAACGATTGGCGACCGCAATTAGACGTAACCCATTAATCTCCGGCACTCAAGTAGCAAATAACCCTCATAAAATAGGGTTATTCGTAGATGACGTTATACTTACTGTAGCAAACCCCTTAAATTAATTAATGGAGATTTCAAAAACTTTGAAGGTTTTCTGCAAAGTTTCATAGTATAAGCTCAACATAACAAAATCCTGCGCCCTATCAGTGGGTATTGCAAAGGGCCCATTAAAATGTCTTAAAGATAAATCCTCTTATAGCTAGACTCATGAGAAATTAGACTACTTGGACATATGTATATCTGCCCCTTCCTCCAATACGTTTAAAGATAACTATGAGAAATTATACCAGTCAATCCTAATGGAACTTACACAAATTGAAAAATGTGAACTAGTTAGGTAGAATAGCGGCTTTTAAAATGTCGATATTTCCCAAAATACTATATTACTTTAGAACAATTCCACTCATTATACCCCATACTTACTTCCTGAAGCTGGATGCAGCGTTGAAAAAATATATATGGAGAGGGAACAAATTGTGGATTGCATTCCTGTCTCTTACTAAGCAAAATCTATGGGAGGATTGGGGTAACCAGTTATCTCCACTTATTACCATGCTGCACTTCTGGGTCAGCTTCAAGCATGGTTAACCCCTTCAGATAAGTTATGGGTTCAAAGAGAACAGAATGTAGTCCCTAACAAAGACCTCCAAGCTTTATTGATGGCTAGAATCATTACACCTAAACTTTTAAACACCTACCTTCCTTCTATTTCAGCAACACTTGAAGCATGGATGATAGGACTAAACAAAACATGCCACTCCTCACCTAAGCTCAGAATGGATATATCATTAATAGCGTATGATTGTTTTATACCCAATCTTAACATGAGACCATTGAGAGACTTTGGATACCGTACCTTCACTGAGATCCAGTGTCCACAGTTAGGAAGATGTATGTACCCTTTTATCCAGATTAGCAACTATCATATATCCAACCAAAAGAAGGGGGTGGAAGTGGACTCTAAGATATGGCATGCCATATCGAATCCTATTGGGCTTAAAAAAGGAATATTGTGGTTCTATAAGTACCTACAATATGAAAACAATAATTCTACCTTGACATGTGTGGCTAGGTGGGAGAGGGATCTGCAAAGATCATTTACTCAAGATAAATGGCATGCTGCTATTAACCTGGGTATCACAAAATGCTCCAATATTGGGATAGCTCCTTAAAAATCCTATACCGTAGTTACATCACCCCATGCAAATTATCTAAGACGCATTCTGACACTTCACCCTTATGTTGGAGGGATCGCGGTAGTGTGGGCAATTTATTAAATGTTATGTGGGAATGCAACTCTATACAAAATTTTTGGCATGATGTTTTCTCACTAATTTCTCAAGTGTCTAGAATGATCACAAGACCAACCCCTCATCTAGCATTATTAAATCTTACTTTAAACCTCTTCCCTGTGCAATATAGAACAATAATTGGCCACGTTCTAATTCCAGCCAGACTTATAATTGCTAATGCATGGAGGTCCTCTAAAACTTTTACTTTACCGGATGTTATAAATAGCATACGCTCTCATTATATCTATGAGAGGGCTTTCACCGTCTCATCCCATAATATCACGATCTTCAATACTAGGTTGTCCTGTTGGAATAATATGTTTAATATTGCAAATCTATAGGATTTAATTCAAATACGTACTTAATAACTGGTGATGGTGCATCAGTTAGAGCTAATATGTTTCAGAATTTGAGCTCTGTTGATTCTTTATCCATTTTCTATCCTTCTATCTTTCTTATATACTTACTCTATACTACCTAGAAGCAGGACTGTATCTTTTGTCTATGCTTAAGAAAAATGTGATGATTGCACTGTGTATATTAGGTCTGTATTATATGGTCAAATCATTATTATTAATGTATGATGTTGTATGTACATTTCTTGGTTTGATACTTGACTTTATATGTTATCATTAGAGATGAGCGAAGAAATGAAAAATTCGATTCGACTGATTCGGCGAATTCGTGGACAATATTCGATTCGAGTCGAATAAATTCGCTGTGAATTTAACTTAAAAAAGGGTGTTTCTAGGCTTCAGAGAGACTTAATATTAGTGCAGAACACTGTACCTTTAATTTAAATGCCCTTGGAGTCTGCTGGGGAAGAGAAATAATACTGTCTGTCAGTATGACATGCAGATGAGTGCCGTCGATCTTAGAATCACTGCACACTTCACTCCTTTGGCCAGTCACGGGGCCAAAACCAGTGTTTGGAGCCACAGTGTGGCGGTGGAGGCAGCAGCAATGGGAGGCCATACAGCAACCTATGACAAAATGGAAACCAGCAGGAGCGTGAGGAGACCTGAAAGTGGCACATGGCAGAGTGGGAGCAATGGGAGGCGGTACAGGGACCCAGGTCACACTATGGGCCCAGCAGCAGCGTGACCAGGCGGTACGGGGGCCCATGGCCGATATGGGGCTTGGTGGCACCTATGGAAGGCCTGTAATCTGCCAGCAACCTATGACAAAATGGACAACCGCAGGAGTGTGAGGAGATTTCAAAGTGGCACATGGCAGAGTGGAAGCAATGGAAGGCCGTACAGGGACCCAGGTCACACTGTGGGACCAGCATCAGCGTGAACAGGCGGTACGGGGGCCCATGGCCGATTTGACCTCATTCATCCCATAGTCCTGCCGACTCACGAATAGCGTGGCTTCCTCAAAGGGCCTGAGCAAGCGCAGGTGTCACACATGAGCTGCCAATGGCTGACATCTAAGTTACACAGGGAGTACCTTTATCCGCTTTTAACATCAGGAAATCTGTGATGGCCTTTAGCTGTTCGTAAAGGCGGTCTAACATATGTAGGGTTGAATTCCACCTTGTTGCAACGTCACAGCATGAGGAGTCGGTACGGGGGCCCATGGCAGATTACATGTCTGGCAGCAGCTATGTGAGGCCCGTAATCTGCCTGCACCCTATGTCAAAAAATTTAACACACCAGCAGTGTGAAGAGACCTGAAAGTGGCACATGGCAGCAGAGTGTGGCGATGGAGACAGCAGCAATGGGAGGCCGTACAGGGACCCATGAGAGACTCTAGACTTGGCAGCAGCATGAGGAGGCGGTATATAGGGGCCCATGGCAGATTAGGGGCCTGGCAGCAGCTATGTGAGGCCCGTAATCTGCCTGCACCCTATGTCAAAAAATTTAACACACCAGCAGTGTGAAGAGACCTGAAAGTGGCACATGGCAGCAGAGTGTGGCGATGGAGACAGCAGCAATGGGAGGCCGTACAGGGACCCATGAGAGACTCTGGACTTGGCAGCAGCATGAGGAGGCGGTATATAGGGGCCCATGGCAGATTAGGGGCCTGGCAGCAGCTATGTGAGGCCCGTAATCTGCCTGCACCCTATGTCAAAAAATTTAACACACCAGCAGTGTGAAGAGACCTGAAAGTGGCACATGGCAGCAGAGTGTGGCGATGGAGACAGCAGCAATGGGAGGCCGTACAGGGACCCATGAGAGACTCTGGACTTGGCAGCAGCATGAGGAGGCGGTATATAGGGGCCCATGGCAGATTAGGGGCCTGGCAGCAGCTATGTGAGGCCCGTAATCTGCCTGCACCCTATGTCAAAAAATTTAACACACCAGCAGTGTGAAGAGACCTGAAAGTGGCACATGGCAGCAGAGTGTGGCGATGGAGACAGCAGCAATGGGAGGCCGTACAGGGACCCATGAGAGACTCTAGACTTGGCAGCAGCATGAGGAGGCGGTATATAGGGGCCCATGGCAGATTAGGGGCCTGGCAGCAGCTATAGGAGGCCCATAATCTGCCAGCACCCTATGTCAAAAAATTCTACACACCAGCAGTGTGTGAGGAGACCTGAAAGTGGCACATGGCAGAGTGTGGCGATGGAGACAGCAGCAATGGGAGGCCGTACAGGGACCCATGAGAGACTCTGGACCTGGCAGCAGCATGAGGAGGCGGTATATAGGGGCCTATGGCAGATTAGGGGCCTGGCAGCAGCTATAGGAGGCCCATAATCTGCCAGCACCCTATGTCAAAAAATTCTACACACCAGCAGTGTGAGGAGACCTGAAAGTGGCACATGGCAGCAGAGTGTGGCGATGGAGACAGCAGCAATGGGAGGCCGTACAGGGACCCATGACAGACTCTAGACTTGGCAGCAGCATGAGGAGGCGGTATATAGGGGCCCATGGCAGATTAGGGGCCTGGCAGCAGCTATGTGAGGCCCGTAATCTGCCTGCACCCTATGTCAAAAAATTTAACACACCAGCAGTGTGAAGAGACCTGAAAGTGGCACATGGCAGCAGAGTGTGGCGATGGAGACAGCAGCAATGGGAGGCCATACAGGGACCCATGACAGACTCTGGACTTGGCAGCAGCATGAGGAGGCGGTATATAGGGGCCCATGGCAGATTAGGGGCCTGGCAGCAGCTATGTGAGGCCCGTAATCTGCCTGCACCCTATGTCAAAAAATTTAACACACCAGCAGTGTGAAGAGACCTGAAAGTGGCACATGGCAGCAGAGTGTGGCGATGGAGACAGCAGCAATGGGAGGCCGTACAGGGACCCATGAGAGACTCTAGACTTGGCAGCAGCATGAGGAGGCGGTATATAGGGGCCCATGGCAGATTAGGGGCCTGGCAGCAGCTATGTGAGGCCCGTAATCTGCCTGCACCCTATGTCAAAAAATGTAACACACCAGCAGTGTGTGAGGAGACCTGAAAGTGGCACATGGCAGAGTGTGGCGATGGAGACAGCAGCAATGGGAGGCCGTACAGGGACCCATGAGAGACTCTAGACTTGGCAGCAGCATGAGGAGGCGGTATATAGGGGCCCATGGCAGATTAGGGGCCTGGCAGCAGCTATGTGAGGCCCGTAATCTGCCTGCACCCTATGTCAAAAAATGTAACACACCAGCAGTGTGTGAGGAGACCTGAAAGTGGCACATGGCAGAGTGTGGCGATGGAGACAGCAGCAATGGGAGGCCGTACAGGGACCCATGAGAGACTCTGGACCTGGCAGCAGCATGAGGAAGCGGTATATAGGGGCCTATGGCAGATTAGGGGCCTGGCAGCAGCTATAGGAGGCCCATAATCTGCCAGCACCCTATGTCAAAAAATTCTACACACCAGCAGTGTGTGAGGAGACCTGAAAGTGGCACATGGCAGAGTGTGGCGATGGAGACAGCAGCAATGGGAGGCCGTACAGGGACCCATGAGAGACTCTGGACCTGGCAGCAGCATGAGGAGGCGGTATATAGGGGCCTATGGCAGATTAGGGGCCTGGCAGCAGCTATAGGAGGCCCATAATCTGCCAGCACCCTATGTCAAAAAATTCTACACACCAGCAGTGTGAGGAGACCTGAAAGTGGCACATGGCAGCAGAGTGTGGCGATGGAGACAGCAGCAATGGGAGGCCGTACAGGGACCCATGACAGACTCTAGACTTGGCAGCAGCATGAGGAGGCGGTATATAGGGGCCCATGGCAGATTAGGGGCCTGGCAGCAGCTATAGGAGGCCCATAATCTGCCAGCACCCTATGTCAAAAAATTCTACACACCAGCAGTGTGTGAGGAGACCTGAAAGTGGCACATGGCAGAGTGTGGCGATGGAGACAGCAGCAATGGGAGGCCGTACAGGGACCCATGAGAGACTCTGGACCTGGCAGCAGCATGAGGAGGCGGTATATAGGGGCCCATGGCAGATTAGGGGCCTGGCAGCAGCTATGTGAGGCCCGTAATCTGCCTGCACCCTATGTCCAAAAATTTAACACACCAGCAGTGTGAAGAGACCTGAAAGTGGCACATGGCAGCAGAGTGTGGCGATGGAGACAGCAGCAATGGGAGGCCGTACAGGGACCCATGAGAGACTCTAGACTTGGCAGCAGCATGAGGAGGCGGTATATAGGGGCCCATGGCAGATTAGGGGCCTGGCAGCAGCTATGTGAGGCCCGTAATCTGCCTGCACCCTATGTCAAAAAATGTAACACACCAGCAGTGTGTGAGGAGACCTGAAAGTGGCACATGGCAGAGTGTGGCGATGGAGACAGCAGCAATGGGAGGCCGTACAGGGACCCATGAGAGACTCTGGACCTGGCAGCAGCATGAGGAAGCGGTATATAGGGGCCTATGGCAGATTAGGGGCCTGGCAGCAGCTATAGGAGGCCCATAATCTGCCAGCACCCTATGTCAAAAAATTCTACACACCAGCAGTGTGTGAGGAGACCTGAAAGTGGCACATGGCAGAGTGTGGCGATGGAGACAGCAGCAATGGGAGGCCGTACAGGGACCCATGAGAGACTCTGGACCTGGCAGCAGCATGAGGAGGCGGTATATAGGGGCCTATGGCAGATTAGGGGCCTGGCAGCAGCTATAGGAGGCCCATAATCTGCCAGCACCCTATGTCAAAAAATTCTACACACCAGCAGTGTGAGGAGACCTGAAAGTGGCACATGGCAGCAGAGTGTGGCGATGGAGACAGCAGCAATGGGAGGCCGTACAGGGACCCATGACAGACTCTAGACTTGGCAGCAGCATGAGGAGGCGGTATATAGGGGCCCATGGCAGATTAGGGGCCTGGCAGCAGCTATAGGAGGCCCATAATCTGCCAGCACCCTATGTCAAAAAATTCTACACACCAGCAGTGTGTGAGGAGACCTGAAAGTGGCACATGGCAGAGTGTGGCGATGGAGACAGCAGCAATGGGAGGCCGTACAGGGACCCATGAGAGACTCTGGACCTGGCAGCAGCATGAGGAGGCGGTATATAGGGGCCTATGGCAGATTAGGGGCCTGGCAGCAGCTATAGGAGGCCCATAATCTGCCAGCACCCTATGTCAAAAAATTCTACACACCAGCAGTGTGAGGAGACCTGAAAGTGGCACATGGCAGCAGAGTGTGGCGATGGAGACAGCAGCAATGGGAGGCCGTACAGGGACCCATGACAGACTCTAGACTTGGCAGCAGCATGAGGAGGCGGTATATAGGGGCCCATGGCAGATTAGGGGCCTGGCAGCAGCTATGTGAGGCCCGTAATCTGCCTGCACCCTATGTCAAAAAATTTAACACACCAGCAGTGTGAAGAGACCTGAAAGTGGCACATGGCAGCAGAGTGTGGCGATGGAGACAGCAGCAATGGGAGGCCGTACAGGGACCCATGAGAGACTCTAGACTTGGCAGCAGCATGAGGAGGCGGTATATAGGGGCCCATGGCAGATTAGGGGCCTGGCAGCAGCTATGTGAGGCCCGTAATCTGCCTGCACCCTATGTCAAAAAATTTAACACACCAGCAGTGTGAAGAGACCTGAAAGTGGCACATGGCAGCAGAGTGTGGCGATGGAGACAGCAGCAATGGGAGGCCGTACAGGGACCCATGAGAGACTCTGGACTTGGCAGCAGCATGAGGAGGCGGTATATAGGGGCCCATGGCAGATTAGGGGCCTGGCAGCAGCTATGTGAGGCCCGTAATCTGCCTGCACCCTATGTCAAAAAATTTAACACACCAGCAGTGTGAAGAGACCTGAAAGTGGCACATGGCAGCAGAGTGTGGCGATGGAGACAGCAGCAATGGGAGGCCGTACAGGGACCCATGAGAGACTCTAGACTTGGCAGCAGCATGAGGAGGCGGTATATAGGGGCCCATGGCAGATTAGGGGCCTGGCAGCAGCTATGTGAGGCCCGTAATCTGCCTGCACCCTATGTCAAAAAATTTAACACACCAGCAGTGTGAAGAGACCTGAAAGTGGCACATGGCAGCAGAGTGTGGCGATGGAGACAGCAGCAATGGGAGGCCGTACAGGGACCCATGAGAGACTCTGGACTTGGCAGCAGCATGAGGAGGCGGTATATAGGGGCCCATGGCAGATTAGGGGCCTGGCAGCAGCTATGTGAGGCCCGTAATCTGCCTGCACCCTATGTCAAAAAATTTAACACACCAGCAGTGTGAAGAGACCTGAAAGTGGCACATGGCAGCAGAGTGTGGCGATGGAGACAGCAGCAATGGGAGGCCGTACAGGGACCCATGAGAGACTCTGGACTTGGCAGCAGCATGAGGAGGCGGTATATAGGG
The DNA here is from genome assembly GCF_062004578.1 of Staurois parvus. NCBI lineage: Eukaryota > Metazoa > Chordata > Amphibia > Anura > Ranidae > Staurois > Staurois parvus. Next base: position 10,012,998 of record NW_028317927.1, on the reverse strand, counting down.
GCCCATGGCAGATTAGGGGCCTGGCAGCAGCTATGTGAGGCCCGTAATCTGCCTGCACCCTATGTCAAAAAATTTAACACACCAGCAGTGTGAAGAGACCTGAAAGTGGCACATGGCAGCAGAGTGTGGCGATGGAGACAGCAGCAATGGGAGGCCGTACAGGGACCCATGAGAGACTCTAGACTTGGCAGCAGCATGAGGAGGCGGTATATAGGGGCCCATGGCAGATTAGGGGCCTGGCAGCAGCTATAGGAGGCACATAATCTGCCAGCACCCTATGTCAAAAAATTCTACACACCAGCAGTGTGAGGAGACCTGAAAGTGGCACATGGCAGAGTGTGGCGATGGAGACAGCAGCAATGGGAGGCCGTACAGGGACCCATGAGAGACTCTGGACCTGGCAGCAGCATGAGGAGGCGGTATATAGGGGCCTATGGCAGATTAGGGGCCTGGCAGCAGCTATAGGAGGCCCATAATCTGCCAGCACCCTATGTCAAAAAATTCTACACACCAGCAGTGTGAGGAGACCTGAAAGTGGCACATGGCAGCAGAGTGTGGCGATGGAGACAGCAGCAATGGGAGGCCGTACAGGGACCCATGAGAGACTCTGGACTTGGCAGCAGCATGAGGAGGCGGTATATAGGGGCCCATGGCAGATTAGGGGCCTGGCAGCAGCTATGTGAGGCCCGTTATCTTGCAGCACCCTATGTCAAAAAATTAAACACACCAGCAGTGTGAAGAGACCTGAAAGTGGCACATGGCAGCAGAGTGTGGCGATGGAGACAGCAGCAATGGGAGGCCGTACAGGGACCCATGAGAGACTCTAGACTTGGCAGCAGCATGAGGAGGCGGTATATAGGGGCCCATGGCAGATTAGGGGCCTGGCAGCAGCTATAGGAGGCACATAATCTGCCAGCACCCTATGTCAAAAAATTCTACACACCAGCAGTGTGAGGAGACCTGAAAGTGGCACATGGCAGCAGAGTGTGGCGATGGAGACAGCAGCAATGGGAGGCCGTACAGGGACCCATGAGAGACTCTAGACTTGGCAGCAGCATGAGGAGGCGGTATATAGGGGCCCATGGCAGATTAGGGGCCTGGCAGCAGCTATGTGAGGCCCGTAATCTGCCTGCACCCTATGTCAAAAAATTTAACACACCAGCAGTGTGAAGAGACCTGAAAGTGGCACATGGCAGCAGAGTGTGGCGATGGAGACAGCAGCAATGGGAGGCCGTACAGGGACCCATGAGAGACTCTGGACTTGGCAGCAGCATGAGGAGGCGGTATATAGGGGCCCATGGCAGATTAGGGGCCTGGCAGCAGCTATGTGAGGCCCGTAATCTGCCTGCACCCTATGTCAAAAAATTTAACACACCAGCAGTGTGAAGAGACCTGAAAGTGGCACATGGCAGCAGAGTGTGGCGATGGAGACAGCAGCAATGGGAGGCCGTACAGGGACCCATGAGAGACTCTGGACCTAGCAGCAGCATGAGGAGGCGGTATATAGGGGCCTATGGCAGATTAGGGGCCTGGCAGCAGCTATGTGAGGCCCGTAATCTGCCAGCACCCTATGTCAAAAAATTAAACACACCAGCAGTGTGAGGAGACCTGAAAGTGGCACATGTTTGAGGCATGATTCATGGCGGATTTAGTCAGTTGTGTCAGGAACTGGTGGTTTGAAATCCAGACTAATCCACGCCTGATTCATTTTCACAAACGTGAGTCTCTCCACACTTTGGGTGGACAGTCGTGTCCTCCGCGGAGTTACAATACCTCCTGCCGCACTAAACACGCGCTCCGATGCCACGCTACTGGCCGGGCATGACAGCCTTTCAAGGGCAAATTCAGCTAGTTGGGGCCAAAGGTCAAGTTTCGTTGCCCAGTAGTCAAGGGGATTGTCTACCTCGGTTGGCAGGGTGCTGTCCAAGTAGGCCCAAGCCTGTTGTTTGAGCTCCTGCTCCAGGTCCACCTGATGCTGCTGCTGCTGCTGCGGCTGGTTAGTAGTTTCCTCACTGCGCTGGTGAAGAAAGCTACTCATCATCGACTGCAGACTGAGGCAGCCGCTGCTGGTGGAGCTGCCACTGCTCCTACCACCCCACCCCTCCCCTGCTGCCATGCCAGCGGAACGCGAGCGCACAGGGCCCACAGTGTCTGAGGATGGACGTTGGCGCACAAAGGCAGAGACCAACTGACTACATAGGTGGTTTTTATAGTACGTAATTTTGGCCTCCCTCTCAGCAGGTGTGAAAAAGGCCACCATTTTGGACCGGTAGCGAGGGTCCAACAAGGTGGACAGCCAAAAGTCATCCCTCTGTCTGATGGTTATTATTCGGCTGTCGCTACGCAAGCAACCGAGCATGCTATGGGCCATTTGTGCCAAGGAATGCGAGGGACTCCCTGCCTCCATCTCCACAGCATACTGCCACGGTGCGTCTGGGTCCTCTGTCTCCTCCTCCTCCTCCTCTACCAGATGCTCCTGCTCCTCCACTCCTGTCCGCTGAGTGGAAAAACCACCCATTTCACTCAATAATTCCTGAGCACAAATGTCCTCCTCTACCTCCTCCTCTTCTTCCTGTCCTGCCCCCACAGGGGTCATGTGGCGTTGAGATCTGTGCGCCACGTCTACGGCACCCTGACCAGCCATTGTTAACAGCATTTGTTCCAGGACGTGCAACAGAGGAATGACGTCGTTCATCCCATAGTCCTGCCGACTCACGAATAGCGTGGCCTCCTCAAAGGGCCTGAGCAAGCGGCAGGTGTCACGCATGAGCTGCCAATGGCTGACATCTAAGTTACACAGGGGAGTACCTTTATCCGCTTGTAACATCAGGAAATCGGTGATGGCCTTTCGCTGCTCGTAAAGGCGGTCTAACATGTGTAGGGTTGAATTCCACCTTGTTGCAACGTCGCAGATCAGGCAATGCTGTGGAATTCCGTTCTGCCGCTGCAGCTCAATGAGGGTGTTCTTTGCGGTGTAGGAATGGCTGAAATGCATGCACAGTTTACGTGACATTTTAAGGATGTCTTGCAGTGGGATGGTGGATTTTAGGAACCGCTTGACAACCAGATTGAACACGTGAGCCATGCATGGCGCATGGCACAACCTTCCTTGACGCAGAGCAGACACCATGTTCTTTCCGTTGTCAGTCAACATGGTTCCGATTTTTAGTTTGCGCGGAGACAGCCATCTGTCGATTTCTCTGTTCATTACACTCAGCAGTTCCTCCCCTGTGTGACTACGTTCGCCAAGGCATACCAGGTGCAGCACAGCGTGACACCGTTGCGCCCTGCACATGTGATATGCCGGTCGGGTAATGGGACTTGGCACGGGGGTGGCGGCTGAGGACACGGCGGAAAAAGAGGTGGTAGAGGCGGACATGCTTGCTGGACCAAGGACGTGCAAACGTGGAGGCAAAAGCGTCGTGACCTGTCCAAGTTGCTGGTGCGGCTGTGCCGGCACCACGTTCACCCAGTGGGCCGTAAATGACATGTACTGTCCCTGACCGTAGTTACAGCTCCACACGTCGGCGCTGCCGTGCACTTTGGCAGAGACCGACATGCTCAAAGACTGGCCCACCATCTCTTCTACATGTGAATGCAGGGCTGGCACTGCCTTTTGGGCAAAGAAATGACGGCTTGGCACTCTCCACCGCGGCGCGGCACAAGCCATCATTTCTCGGAAAGGTGCTGAGTCCACCAGTTGGAAAGGGAGGGACTGCAGCACCAGCAACTTGGACAGGAGGACGTTCAGCTTTTGCACCGTCGGGTGCGTGCTCGCAAACTGTTGTCTCTTGGATACGGATTCCAAGAAAGACTGTTGACGGAATCCGAGAAGAGGAGTAGCAGGAGAAGGAGCATCTGAACGAGCGGAAGATGCCAATGAGCGACAACTCCCCTCAGCAGAGGTGTTGGAGCCTTGACTGGCTGATAGAGGGCGATTGACGACGTCGGGTGACGGAGCAAGTAACGGAGCGGGTGATGGAGCGGGGGCTGGGGCAGGCAGAACCGCCGTATGTTTATCACGGTTTTCCCAGGCCACCGAATGGTGACGCTGCATATGCTGACGCAACGCTGTAGTCCCAACATGGGCCCCCTGGCCACGCTTGCATTTCTGGCCACATAGTCGACATACGGCTACGTTTACTTCCTCGGGCGGCTTGAGGAAAAATTGCCACACCACCGAGTAGGAAACTTTGCCCCCGCTACTCTTCACTGGCTGACTGCTACTTCCTCCGTGCGCAACGGCACCACTACTGGCCGTGGTGGTAGGCTGCAGTGGAGCTGGTGCTCTACTCCGTGGACGTTTGGCTCCACTGACACTGATGCGACCCTGCTGCTGTCTCCTGGGCAACCCACCGACTGTTTTGCTCGCTGCCAAGCTGCCACCCTCTTCTCCTGATGATGCGGAAGAAATTGCCTGATGACGACGAGGCTGCCAAGTGCGATCAACCTCCTCATCATCAAGTAGGGTCTCCGCCTCACTACTAGCCCCCTCGGCTGCGTCTGGGTCAGGAGACAGACCTGTCTCTAGACCGGCTACCGAGCCACTCTCCTCGCCAGTACTTGTTCGCTTGGCTGCTGAAAAGGCCGATGTCTCCCCCCGTTCCTGACCGCCCTCTGTTAGCTCTTCCTCACTGTACAGTGGGGCTGAGCCCACAGCATGCGATACTTCGCTTGGTGAGGGAACAGCAAAGGACAGGGGCAGGTAGAGGACACGTGATTTCAGTGGGCTTGGTCCCGGGCCATGCCAACTAACGGTTGTGTCTGACGTACCCACCGACCGTTGGCTGTAGGTGTCAGAGGTGACCTGGGAAGAGGAAGACGACCGAGCCAACCAATCAATGACGGCAGGGTTGTCGGTGGAGACACGACCGCTGGATGACACCGGGAGCACTGGCCTCTGGCTGCGAATACTGCTGCCTCGACCCCTTCCTCTGCTGCCACGTCTGCTCGCTCCTAAAACATTGCCTCCTCTGCCACTCCTCTGCATGTTGTCTGACATACTATTTAATTCAACGATTAGGTGTCCCTGAGTAACAATTCTCTGGCACTCAGTAACAATTCTGTCTGTCCCTGAGTATGAATTCTGTGGCCCTGAGTAACAATTATGTGTCTGTGCGAGTAACAATTCTGTGTCTGTGCGAGTAACAATTCTGTGTCTGTGCAAGTAACAATTTTGTGTCTGTGCGAGTAACAATTCTCTGGCACTCAGTAACAATTCTGTCTGTCCCTGAGTAACAATTCTCTGGCACTCAGTAACAATTCTGTCTGTCCCTGAGTATGAATTCTGTGGCCCTGAGTAACAATTCTGTGTCTGTGCGAGTAACAATTCTGTGTCTGTGCAAGTAACAATTTAGTGTCTGTGCGAGTAACAATTCTCTGGCACTCAGTAACAATTCTGTCTGTCCCTGAGTAACAATTCTCTGGCACTCAGTAACAATTCTGTCTGTCCCTGAGTATGAATTCTGTGGCCCTGAGTAACAATTCTGTGTCTGTGCGAGTAACAATTCTGTGTCTGTGCAAGTAACAATTTTGTGTCTGTGCGAGTAACAATTCTCTGGCACTCAGTAACAATTCTGTCTGTCCCTGAGTAACAATTCTCTGGCACTCAGTAACAATTCTGTCTGTCCCTGAGTAACAATTCTCTGGCACTCAGTAACAATTCTGTCTGTCCCTGAGTATGAATTCTGTGGCCCTGAGTAACAATTCTGTGTCTGTGCGAGTAACAATTCTGTGTCTGTGCAAGTAACAATTTTGTGTCTGTGCGAGTAACAATTCTCTGGCACTCAGTAACAATTCTGTCTGTCCCTGAGTAACAATTCTCTGGCACTCAGTAACAATTCTGTCTGTCCCTGAGTAACAATTCTCTGGCACTCAGTAACAATTCTGTCTATCCCTGAGTATGAATTCTGTGGCCCTGAGTAACAATTCTGTGTCTGTGCGAGTAACAATTCTGTGTCTGTGCAAGTAACAATTTTGTGTCTGTGCGAGTAACAATTCTCTGGCACTCAGTAACAATTCTGTCTGTCCCTGAGTAACAATTCTCTGGCACTCAGTAACAATTCTGTCTGTCCCTGAGTAACAATTCTCTGGCACTCAGTAACAATTCTGTCTGTCCCTGAGTATGAATTCTGTGGCCCTGAGTAACAATTCTGTGTCTGTGCGAGTAACAATTCTGTGTCTGTGCAAGTAACAATTTTGTGTCTGTGCGAGTAACAATTCTCTGGCACTCAGTAACAATTCTGTCTGTCCCTGAGTAACAATTCTCTGGCACTCAGTAACAATTCTGTCTGTCCCTGAGTAACAATTCTCTGGCACTCAGTAACAATTCTGTCTATCCCTGAGTATGAATTCTGTGGCCCTGAGTAACAATTCTGTGTCTGTGCGAGTAACAATTCTGTGTCTGTGCAAGTAACAATTTTGTGTCTGTGCGAGTAACAATTCTCTGGCACTCAGTAACAATTCTGTCTGTCCCTGAGTAACAATTCTCTGGCACTCAGTAACAATTCTGTCTGTCCCTGAGTAACAATTCTCTGGCACTCAGTAACAATTCTGTCTATCCCTGAGTATGAATTCTGTGGCCCTGAGTAACAATTCTGTGTCTGTGCGAGTAACAATTCTGTGTCTGTGCAAGTAACAATTTTGTGTCTGTGCGAGTAACAATTCTCTGGCACTCAGTAACAATTCTGTCTGTCCCTGAGTAACAATTCTCTGGCACTCAGTAACAATTCTGTCTGTCCCTGAGTAACAATTCTCTGGCACTCAGTAACAATTCTGTCTGTCCCTGAGTAACAATTCTCTGGCACTCAGTAACAATTCTGTCTGTCCCTGAGTAACAATTCTCTGGCACTCAGTAACAATTCTGTCTGTCCCTGAGTATGAATTCTGTGGCCCTGAGTAACAATTCTGTGTCTGTGCGAGTAACAATTCTGTGTCTGTGCAAGTAACAATTTTGTGTCTGTGCGAGTAACAAATCTCTGGCACTCAGTAACAATTCTGTCTGTCCCTGAGTAACAATTCTCTGGCACTCAGTAACAATTCTGTCTGTCCCTGAGTAACAATTCTCTGGCACTCAGTAACAATTCTGTCTGTCCCTGAGTATGAATTCTGTGGCCCTGAGTAACAATTCTGTGTCTGTGCGAGTAACAATTCTGTGTCTGTGCAAGTAACAATTTTGTGTCTGTGCGAGTAACAATTCTCTGGCACTCAGTAACAATTCTGTCTGTCCCTGAGTAACAATTCTCTGGCACTCAGTAACAATTCTGTCTGTCCCTGAGTAACAATTCTCTGGCACTCAGTAACAATTCTGTCTATCCCTGAGTATGAATTCTGTGGCCCTGAGTAACAATTCTGTGTCTGTGCGAGTAACAATTCTGTGTCTGTGCAAGTAACAATTTTGTGTCTGTGCGAGTAACAATTCTCTGGCACTCAGTAACAATTCTGTATGTCCCTGAGTAACAATTCTCTGGCACTCAGTAACAATTCTGTCTGTCCCTGAGTAACAATTCTCTGGCACTCAGTAACAATTCTGTCTGTCCCTGAGTAACAATTCTCTGGCACTCAGTAACAATTCTGTCTGTCCCTGAGTAACAATTCTCTGGCACTCAGTAACAATTCTGTCTGTCCCTGAGTATGAATTCTGTGGCCCTGAGTAACAATTCTGTGTCTGTGCGAGTAACAATTCTGTGTCTGTGCAAGTAACAATTTTGTGTCTGTGCGAGTAACAATTCTCTGGCACTCAGTAACAATTCTGTCTGTCCCTGAGTAACAATTCTCTGGCACTCAGTAACAATTCTGTCTGTCCCTGAGTAACAATTCTGTCTGTCCCTGAGAATGAATTCTGTGGCCCTAAGAATTCTCTGGCACTCAGTAACAATTCTGTCTGTCCCTGAGTAACAATTCTCTGGCACTCAGTAACAATTCTGTCTGTCCCTGAGTAAAAATTCTGTGGCCCTAATAACGTTTCTGTGGCCCTAAGTAACAATTCTCTGGCACTGAGTAACAATTCTGTCTGTCCCTGAGTATGAATTCTGTGGCCCTAACTAGCGTTTCTTTGTCCCTAAATAACGATTCTGTGGCCCTCATTAACAAGTCTGTGTCCCTGAGTAATGGTTCTCTGTCCCTAAGTAACTTCTCTCTGTCCCCAATTCTCGTTTCTGTGGCCCTAACTCTGTCCCTGTCCCTAGTACAGAGCGGTCTGCCTCTGTTCAATGACTGCAGGCAAATGAAGATTTCCAAAATGGCCGCTATATATACCTCGACCATTACACAGTGCTGGCTGGCTGGCTGCTGATTGGCTGATGCGATCACATGTCGTTGAGGAATGCATTATGGGGCAGCGCGCCTTGTCTGCGCGCCTTCCCCGACATCCCCGCTCCGTCGCCGCACATGTCAGCCGCCATTTTCGGAAAAATTTCGATTCGCGCGTCCGAATTAGGCTGTTTTTCGGATTCGGCACGAATCGAAATTTTTCCGATATTCGACTCGAATTCCACTTCGGATACTTCGATTCGCTCATCTCTAGTTATCATTCCTAGTTTGGCGGATCAGGACAAATATACGAGTGTATTATCATTGTTATAATTGGTATTGAGTCTGTACCTATTTTCTATCTTGATATGCTTTGTTAAAATTCTATATAAAAGAATTGAAAGAAAAAGAACATTTAGGATGGTCTGTGATTAGAATTGACACATTACTACATTTTATATTAAGCAAATTAATTAGCTTTTTGACTGACAAATGTTTTGTTTGTTTTCAAGACTGATCAGCTGATTTAATTTAAGTACAGAAAGTATTGATTGTAGCAAGTTATAGATTTAATTTCACCTTTCATCAGTCAGAACAATAAAAATAGTTGATGGCTGGTTGCTATGGATTGCTGTTCTTTGCACATAGTTCTTTCCATCTATCATTATATAACCACACAGATGGCTTATATTTTTGGATTTAACACATAGAGTGCATAGCACACATCACAGTTGACAGACTATGGTTGTATAGAACTGTACTAAGGATACAAAAATTGACAGCGCTTTATCAGTCCAAATGTTAAAAGTAGTCAATCTTCCTCTTCTATCTATTACATTTTAATAGGGAACAGTAAAATCCCTTTATCAGGGATAGTAAAATACAAATCCTGAAATGTCAGTTCTGATTTAATAAATTCTTTGAATTTTCTGGCAACAAAGGGCTTTGTGGTTTGGAGGAGAAGGCGATTAACCACTTGCATACCATTCTGTAGTACCACTTCATTAACAGGTAATTTTTCATTTTCCATGCCTATGATAATTTGACAGACTGACAAATACAAAACTGTACCCAAAAGAATTCTATGATTATGTGATTTTTGAGACAGATACAGCTTTCTTTAAATGGTATTTAATAACCAATGGATTTTACATTTTTTAGCATGTAATGGAAAGAAAGGAAAACATTTAACTCAAAAACAAAGGTGGGTTGATAGTCATTGAAGGTACATAAACACAATCACATCACCAATAGCACTGCATCTGTGAGCCCAATCTGTTACCTGCTATACTACTAGCCAAGCCTTAAGGGTGGCACTCAGGGGATAAACATTCCGGAGTTCTAGACTTCCAAGCAGATGACTGATTAGTGGGAAGAACTTCTTGATTTTACCTCACCTCTTGTAGCAGACTGCACATCTGGTACTGTGGTCATGTGTTCCTTTTCAGTAGATTCTCCACATCTCTAATGGCGCTCCCCATTCCGCAGATCATGCTCCATATTTTGAGCAAGTTCTCTGCATGCTGGTAAGAGTGGAAAATGACCCTTTTCTGCCTCTACCTGCAGCTCCTCCTACCTCAGTCTTTCATTTCTAAAACCCCTACCCAGCCAGATTTACCTTCCCCCTGTCATAAGAGTCCCATGGTTTTGTAGTTTTAGCGTAGCATACTTGTATGTGCTGTTTTCCCAGAGATGTTACACGTGAAAATATCTTATTCTTTTCATCTTTTAGGGAGAAGGTATCTATTAGTAACAAAATCTAGAGAGAAGAGTGGCAGTGGAAGTAAGGATGAGAAAGAGCTTTCCAGTATCTTCTTCCTCCATTAATAAATATCAGATGAAGTGTAAAATGTAGGCACACTACCTTTCCCATTACCTCTGTAGGTACAGTGTACTATTTCAAAAGCATCTGTAGGCGGCTAACTTTCCCAATGCTTTGATAGGTATACTACCTTTCCCAATGTTTCTGCAGGAGTACTGCCTTTCCCAGTGCCTCTGCAGGAGTACTACTTTTACCAATGCCTCTGTAGCATTACTACATTTTCCAATACCTCTGTATGAGTTATAGGGGAATAATGGGAAACCCAGAACAAAGACCATGAAGCATTATCTTGAAGACGGCCTTTACTATATCAGTTGTGGGGCCATGAGTGGGTGGGTGATTATCTTTCTTGAGATGGAGATGAGAGCATACACTTGGTAAACCCACAATTCGAAACTGGAAAAATGATTGTTCTAGTTTGGTCCATAGTTTACTGCCTTTTTTGAGAGCACCAGTCTAGGAGTGTATTCAAATGGACCACTTCATGATATTTGACAGAGTCTGGGAATCCAGCATGGAGCAAGGTGGCAGCAGGGTGCAGATTCTTTGTCACATCCTTTGTGTTTTCCAATTAACTTGTTGGGTGCCAAGTCTTGGAAGTTTGAGAGGCCTACCCCTGGGGTGAGATCTTCTGGGCTATGCTAGGCACCTTGTACAGGGTCTCACACTAATTCATGCACAAGGAGTACTTTAAGGCAGGTCTCTACGCTTAGAGATGAACGTACACTACGTACACTTGCACAACAACTGTTCTCCAGTTATTTTCAGGTTCCAGTGTAAATGCACATCTTCTCACTGTAGTTTGCAATTAGGCTGGCTGTGCAGAACTCTGACCACAGCCACCTGTCCAGCATTTCCCACTACCGGTCCATGGTAGTAGCATGGAACCCGACTGTGCACGTAGCATAGGGCTCCAAAGTGCACTTGACTAACTCCTGAACTTCTGTACCTCTGTACAGGATGGGGACCTCTGCAGGGCAGTTCTACCCCAGTTGCTGTGGGAGACAGAATGCAGTGTAGGGAGTGCTGACAACATTTCCCTCACAGCTATAGGCAATTCTTCCTAAAACAGGTACACGTTTACAACAGGCTACTTGTTGACTGTACCTTCATTGCTCATGGCAACCACATGCATAACTTGCACTAGTTTTGCTCTTTAAGTGCTGACCCCATGTGCTAGTGACCCAAGCTGAAGACTAAGTGCAATGTGTCGATTACATGCATTACACCCCTTTTTAAAGGGCTTCAGACCAGGCGTATGATAAAGTTTCAAAGACCTTACGTAACAACTTCAATACCAGGCACTTTTACCCCCTTCTTGCCCAAGCCAATTTTCAGGTTTCAGCACTCTCACACTTTGAATGACAATTGCACGGTCATGCAACACTGTACCCAAACTAAATTTTTTAAATTTTGTTCACACAGCTAGAGCTTTCTTTTGGTGGTATTTAATCAGCCATGGGGTTTTTATTTTTTGCAAAATTAATAAAAAAAGACTGAAAAGTTTGAAAAAAAAACATGTTTTTCTTTGTTTCTGTTATAAACGTTTGCTGTATTCTGCTACATTTCTTTGTTGAAAATAACCCAAATCTGTATTTATTATTTAGTCTGTAGGAAAGTTATAAAGTTCACAAACTATGGGATACATCTGAAAATTGATCAATCCTGAAGTACTGACAGCCAATCTAATTTCTTGAGGCCCAAAAATGTCAGAACAGTACAGAAATCCCCCAAATGACCCCTTTTTTACAAAGTAGACAGTCCGGCGTATTGTATTGTACTGTCACCAGTGCAGTACAGTGTCATCATATAACCGGTGTGGCGGTGATCAGGGACACTTTTTTCTATTTTTTTCTTATTTTTTATTACTTTTTTTTTCTCTCTTTTTTTTTAAAGATTTTTTCTTCATATTACACTATGAACAAAGTAGTATAATGTTACCATAGTAACATTGTACTACTTTAGGGAAGTAATCAGTATTTTTTTTACACAATTTGATTGCTTATAGTAAAGAATTTCTTTGCTATAAGCAAGCATTTAACTGAAGTCGATTCATTCAGGTTTTTTTGTTGTGATTAGCTGTAATTGGCCACGGCTAATTACATGACACAGACGGGCTGTGATTGGCCCAGCCTGTGCATGTGGTCACTGTGACCATTCACAGCTAGACACACTTGTATACAATGGATGGCATGAAAGAAGCCATCCATTGTTTACAACTGTCATGTGACCTGCTGTGATTGGTACTGTCAATGGGGTCGTGTCCGGCTGTGTCCGAGGTACACAGCCGGTGACAGATCTCTTCACAGCGCAGCCCTGTGGGCACGTGCAATGCGCGATCCGGGAAAGACATCATATGTCACCCTCCCGGATCGATGAGAATCCCGCCCGGCCATCATTTTCCTATAGGCCGAGTGGGAAGTGGTTGAATAAAGTGCAAAAAGTCCAAAGAACAACAGAACTTTCTAAAGTATTTTCAATGACAGTCATTTTTCCTAATTCCCTAGTTCCTAAACCTAATCTGGCTATGTGCTGCCCAGGCATACCTGCAGAGGTCAAATCCATGTAGTCACAGCATCAAACAGAGGTATGCTCCAGCAGCTGGTATCATTTACCTGGTGATGGAGGCCAATGGAGAGATGGCTTCCCTTGCGGCAAAGTTACAGACTCCCCTGAGAGTGGGACAGCAGGAGTCAGGCCCAAAGCGGCACAGGTCGCCTGTAGGAGTGCTGGTTGGTGGTCCACCCAGAAGCACAGCTGATGTACGGAGATAGGTCTGCAGACAGGTGGTGCCTGTGCGAGGTATGCAAGCCCTTCCAGGATTTAGAGATTTACTGGATAGCCGGTTCAAGCCAAGGTCAGTTACCAGGTGGGAATCAGAGCAGACGTAGTCAGATGGGATAGCCGAGGTCATACACAGAGGAGAGAGAGAGTATCCTTAAGCCAGATCAGGGGTTAAGCAGAGTAGACAGATCCAAGAGCAAGCCAAGTCAGTGTCAGAAAATCAAAGGTCACAATAACACAGGAAAAAGGAACAAGGCACAGGGAGCTAGAGATCATCCAGCAACTTGAGGAAGTGATGAGCCTCCTTATAAAGGCCATATGGCACCAAACTGAGGCTGATCTGTGCTTCTGCGGCCATGACAGAAATGCCAGATCTTCCAGAACTTCTGCCGTGGACAGAACCCTGACAGCTGGTGTCTTACCCATGTTTATACATCTTGGTGGCAGGCTGTCTCATCGTGGTACTTTTTCCAGGTGTAGCTCTCTTCAGGGAACCTGGGAGACAGCCAAGATCGTGGACAAGAACCAAGGCTAGATAATGGCAACAGCAGTGACAGACCTCCTGACCTGACCCACTGTCCACTTTTATATGCACAGGTGCAGTGGGTCGGACCGAAAGATCCTGCCAAAAGACAAAGAACAGGGAAGAACATTAACTCCTACCCTTCCAACCAGGGCAGCACCTAATTAACTTTGGGACTGAATCTTCTTTAAAGTTAGGAGCCTCTGTAGGTGTTGAATAACAATGTTTTACATATTGTGTGTGTATATATATATATATATATATATATATATATATATATATATATATAAAATCAGTCTGTATATACAGTAAAGCATGCTTGTTATACTCACTGTGGAACCTAAAGGGCAAATCCTCTGCATTTTTGTAAAAAGGCTGTTTGAGCCTTTCTTCTCTGCCCTTCCTCTTGTTGAAATGATCCCCTGATACAGACTTAATCCGTAGTCAAATGCACATGCTCAGTTTGGTGTGTATTGCTAGAGAGTTTTTTTTGTATTTCTTGGGAGAGTGCATGTGTCAGGAATGGACTCAGCACTGGTGGTGGGACTCACCTGCCATGTGGGCTGCAGTACCAGGGCTGACCAGTGGGTGCTCTCAGCAGCCAGAAGCTCACTCCTGTAGTCAGCCAACACCTGGGCTGATTGCAGGAGGTGTATTTAAGGTATGACCAGGCCTGTGATCAGGGTCTTGGTGTATGTTTCCCATGAGCCCCTGTACCTGGTATCCTGTGTTCCTGCCTCGTTGCTGACCCTGCTTTGATCCTGACCTCTGCTGACCGTCTCCTGTTGAACCCCTGGCTACTCGGATCCCTAACACCAAGGCCAGTCCTGACCAGAAGTGGCTGCACAGGGAAGCCATCTTGGCTTATTGTTGTGAAGGATGCATCCTGAGGATGTTGTATATTTGTGTCTGCTAGTCTTTGATGACAGAGATTATGCCTATGACACTCTACAGGAGTATACCAGGGATCAGCTGCTAGAATGCATACGGATCGCTCATTTTCTAGTGGATCAGGGCACAGAGTTCTTTTTGCTGCCATTTATTGCAGACCAGGTAGAGTCCCTGGTATGGTTATTAGAGGATGATGTGGATTGCTTCTTGGAGCATTATTCTGCATGTTCACAACAGGTGCTTAGGGATTGTATATACGCAGTGCAGTCTTTGACCAGACGGGCTTTGTGTAAGCTGAGCTTTGTTCAGCCAGTACTGCAGACATGGTCGGATTTGTTACATCCAGCCTCAGTCAGCTTGCAACAATCCAGTCCTTCTTCTAACCATTACTCTGCTCAAAGCTCTCTTCCTCCAGTTCCCACAGCACCCCCAGTGACAGCCCAGTATACCCTGCTAGCTACCACATGTCAGTCCCCTGCTCCCACTCGCTGCACCTATCCTGCCTTTTACCCTGTAAAGAAGACCTCTGTAGCAACTGCTCCCTCCTTTGTTCCATCCTCCGGCCCTTCCCTGTCTTCAGCTGCTCCATCCGTTTACAGACCTGCATTCACTTACAGTGCTCCAGTAACTAAACCCAAGAAGAAGCGAAAATTCTTTCCAACCAGTACCATACTACCAGTATCCAAACCGGTCAGCCTGCTGTCTGAGGACCCGCCTTCCGTTGTCCAGCCTGATGCCCTGATGCCCGATGACCCGATCCGGCCTGATGACCCGATCGTGCCAGATGACTCGGTGCCCGCTGTCGAGCTTGGTGACCCGGTGCCTGCGGTTCTGCTAGATGGCTCGGTGCCCGCTGACTTGCCCCGTGACTCGGTGCCCGCGGTTGTGCCAGATGACTCGGTGCCTGATGACTCCGTGCCCACTGACGTGCCCGATGACTCGTGCCCGCTGTCGTGCCAGATGACTCAGTGCTCGCTGTCGTGCCAGATGACTCGTTCCCCGCTGTCGTGCCAGATGACTCGTGCCCGCTGTTCTGCCAGATGACTCCTTGCCCGCTGTTCTGCCAGATGACTCCTTGCCCGCTGTTCTGCCAGATGACTCGTTGCCCGCTGTCGTGCCAGATGACTCGGTGCTCGCTGTCTTGCCAGATGACTCGTTGCCCGCTGTTCTGCCAGATGACTCGTTGCCCGCTGTTCTGCCAGATGACTCAGTGTCCGCTGTTGAGCTTGGTGACCCAGTGCCTTCTGTTCTGCCAGATGACTCGTGCCCGCTGTTCTGCCAGATGACTTGTTGCCCGCTGTTCTGCCAGATGACTCCTTGCCCGCTGTTCTGCCAGATGACTCGTTGCCCGTTGTCGTGCCAGATGACTCGGTGCTCGCTGTCTTGCCAGATGACTCGTTGCCCGCTGTTCTGCCAGATGACTCGTTGCCCGCTGTTCTGCCAGATGACTCGGTGTCCGCTGTTGAGCTTGGTGACCCGGTGCCTTCTGTTCTGCCAGATGACTCGGTGCCCGCTGTCGTGCCAGATGACTCGTTGCCCGCTGTTCTGCCAGATGACTCGGTGCCCGCTGTCGTGCCAGATGACTCGTTGCTCGCTGTTCTGCCAGATGACTTGTTGCCCGCTGTTCTGCCAGATGACTTGGTGCCCGCTGTCGTGCCAGATGACTCAATGCCCGCTGACTTCCCCGGTAACTCGGTGCCCGCTGACTTGCCCGATGACTCGGTGCCTGCTGTCGTGCATCTGCCCGCTGCCCAGCCTGACATGCCTCTGTCCGCTGCCCAGCCTGACGTGCCTCTGCCCGCTGCCCAGCCTGACATGCCTCCACCCGCTGCCCAGCCTGACGTGCCTCCGCCCGCTGCCCAGCTTGACGTGCCTCCGCCCGCTGCGCAGCCCGATGTGCCTCTGTCCGCTGTGCAGCCTGATGTACCAGCCCCTGATGTCCAGCTAAACTGGCCAATAACTGATTCCCAGCCTGCTCCTGGAAATCCTGTGTCCAGCGACCTGCCTTCCTGGGTTCCCCTACATAAAGAGAAGTCTGCCAGCAGGAAACCCAGCCAGCCGGTTGACTCCGGCAGTAAGATATCCAGCCAGTTACCTGACCCGGGCGGTGGAACATTTTGCCCACTAGGGACTGTTTGGAGCGTCCTGAGGCCGCTCCTTGAGGGGGGGGTACTGTCAGGAATGGACTCAGCACTGGTGGTGGAACTCACCTGCCGTGCGGGCTGCAGTACCAGGGCTGACCAACGGGTGCTCTCAGCAGCCAGAAGCTCACTCCTGTAGTCAGCCAACACCTGGGCTGATTGCAGGAGGTGTATTTAAGGAATGACCAGGCCTGTGATCAGGGCCTTGGTGTATGTTTCCCATGAGCCCCTGTACCTGTTATCCTGTGTCCCTGCCTCGTTGCTGACCCTGCTTTGATCCTGACCTCTGCTGACCATCTCCTGTTGAACCCCTGGCTTGCCTGATCATCCTTCTGCCTGATCCTCGGTACCACTACCTGCTGAACCTGGCTTGTGACCCCGACCATTCTCTGCTTGCTCCTCCTGTACCACGATGACTGCACGATACCGACCCGGCCTGTCTGACTACGCTTACCTCATCCGACGATCCATCCATCCCGCACGGATCACCTTTAGTAAGTCTGCCTGC
This sequence comes from Staurois parvus, assembly GCF_062004578.1. NCBI lineage: Eukaryota > Metazoa > Chordata > Amphibia > Anura > Ranidae > Staurois > Staurois parvus. Next base: position 9,996,079 of record NW_028317927.1, on the reverse strand, counting down.
CTCTTCCCATCAGACTCCGTTCCTGCACTCCCCTGCCAGTACTCTCTACCACAGCCGGATGCACTCAGGGGTCGCGACCTGGTTCCAGTCTGCACCAAGTCCATCCCCACCATCAGGGGCCTTGGTGAATAGCAGGATGGGACTTAGACCCCGCGTCCTGAGGAAATACGTGCTGTGGGCTGCTAGAGACACTGCCAGGTGGCACCTGACAGTACCTTACGGCCTGCCTGACAATTCCACCTCTCCAGCCTGATTATGCCTGTGTTCCTGAAGCCTGCTACTTCCCTGTGTCAGTCCACACATTTGTGGTCATACCCGGATCCCTAACAGCATGTGATCAGCACAGGGCCAATCAGCACTGTCTAGACAGAGGGCCAGGGGTTTTACATCCTCCTAGAGCAGAAAGAAAAAGAAAACTCTTCCCTCAAGCTTTAACCAGTGCTCTGCTGAAGTCACAAGACTGCTCTAACTGTTGATGAGAAAAGGTATTTAGCAGTTTATATTTATTAAAATAATTGCATTTCCATATTGTGTGTACTGTGGGAAACCGGATATAGTATCACTTTAACTCCCTGGAGTGAGCCTACGTTTAGGTACAAGAAGCAGTCCTGTGAGGTGGTGGCAATCAATGCAGTGTTTCCTGGCACTCATTCCACAAATACATTTCTGACTAACACGCTGAGCAAGCCTAATGATAGTCAGTCTTCATATATGCAGTTCCACAGTTTACAACAACCTTGCAGCTCTCTCAAACAGGACTTACCTGTTCCCCAGGATTGAGAACACTGATTGCAGGTTCCAGGTAAGTCTAAATTGCCCCAGGGGATAGGAGTAAAACCCAAACTGGACCGAGGATCAGAGATCCCTAAATGTATATGAGAGGAGCCTGGGAGATGTCTAAAACCAAAACAGATCTTTCCCGTCTCCCTCTGAGACACACTATATATCTTCTCCCCCCCCTTGGTTCAACCACAGGCTTGGAACACCTGTGGCCCAATAGGAATGAACCTGGATAGGACATCTATGTTTCCCATCTTAGCCCTTAATCTGTGTTTTACGGTGATAAAATAAAATCTTGTACAGCCATTTAGTTCATTAAGTTTTCTGTTTAGGTACACTACAGAGTATTCTTCCCCATTGTGTACCTGTGACAACACTGCTCCAATACCAACATCAGATGCATCTGTATGAGCCACAAAATCGGGGGCGTACAGTACTGGCTGTGCACAAAGGGCTCTCTTCAGGACTTGGAAAGACTCCTCTGCTTCTGGGGACCATTTTACCATTACTGAGACTTTCCCTTTTGTAAGGTCAGTTGGTGGGGCTGCTAGAGTTGGAAAAGTTTAGATAAACCTTGTATAGTAACCCGCAATACCAAGGAAGGCTCTGATCTGCTTTTTATTTGCAGTGTGTGGCCATTCTTGTATGGCTTCTATTTTGTTTAACTGAGGTTTCACGGCTCCTTGTCCAATAGTGTAGCCCAAATATCTAGCTTCTTCTAAACCAGGGGTCTCCAAACTATGGCCCTCCAGGTGTTGAGGAACTGCAAGTCCCTTGAGGCTTTGCAAGACTCTGAAAGCCACAAGCAAGACTCCCAGAGGCAGAGGCATGATGGGACTTGTAGTACTTCAAAAGCCAGAGGGCCATAATTTGGAGACCCCTGTTCTAAACCAACGGCACACTTTTTGGTATTTGCCGTAAAACCTTCCTTGAAGAGGAAATCGAAGACAGCCTGGACACGGTGAAGTTTTAACAAGAAGCTATTATGTAAAGGGCCAGTACGTGGACTGAACATGGAGGATTTCCTAAAACAGTTGATGTTGTCTAATGCTGTCTAATGCTGCACAACAGCAACAAGCATAGTACTACAACAACAAGGCAGTGCAGGAAAACACGCAGGTGCTGATTCAGCACAATCAACAGAAGATCAAGGCTGTTCAGGAACAGACATGTGTGCTGTTTGGAAAGTTAATGACAGCTGCAAAAACTGATCGTAAGATATTACAAAGGTAGAGCAATAGCTTGCACAGAGGTCTCCGAATAAAGCCAAAGGAGTTCTGGACTGTTCTTCATCCATCAAAGTGGGTCGCTTCTTATCCAAGATGACTGCTGATGATGACTCAGAGGCCTTTCTGCTTACCTTCGAAAGAACCTCAGAGGGAAGGCAGGCCAGAAGGCCTATTATGATTTAAAATCTACAGATGAATGGGATTATAAAAAATTCAAGCACAAAACTTTGGCACGACTAGGTGTTACCTTGGCAGTACAAGCGCAGCGGGTCAGCAGCTAGTCTTTCCAAGTTGAGAGGCCTCCACGATCACAGATATTCAACCTTATTCACCTGGTATGAAAGTGGCTACAACTGGAGTCCCTGTCTAGGCCACAAATAGTGGCGTTTGTGGTCGTGGACTGTTATCTAAGTCTCTTTGCCTATCCCCCTGCAGAAGTGGGTGAGCCAAGAGGACTCCAAGTCAGCTAATCATCTGGTGAAGCTCGTTGAGAGTAATTTTGACGCTAAGAGCCTGGTTGCCTCCCCTACAACCTCACAGACTTTCCACCCAAAGCCACAGTCTACCAAGGCAAATAGTAAGACTGTCCCAGGGGAAGTGGGTGGTAAGCATGGCAAGGAGATGGGGAGAGATATTTTGGTGCCAGGTCTGAAGATGGGCGTCCCAAACCATGGTAGTTGGTGCCTGTCAGCAGACCTAACTGGGCCAATAGTATCCTATAGCCACTGACAAGTTTGAAACTGACCTAGGAACTGTGACCCATCAGGTTGGAGCCATACCCCACTTAGTGCATGAGGCCATAATTGGTAGGGATTTCCCTATATTTTGGGAACTGTGGGATTGTCCAGGCTTGCTCACAGTAACGAAATAAGAGGTTGAGTCAGAATCCTTGGCCAGCACAGATAATGTGGTTTCAGAGAATTCCTCTCAGGGGTTCCCAGATTTTCCTTTCACTGTTATGGAAGGAAAACTGGAGGAGTCTGAGAATGCTGCCAAAGCCAGTGAGAGTGGACAGCCTTCTGCTAACATGGAAGCTACATTAGAATTTGCTAATCTTAATATGCATGAGGAAAACTTTGGTACTGAGCCTGGAAAAATGTGGTAATGATTAATGATGTACCTGTCGAACAAAGGGACCGACTCTGTTTTCATTATTTTAGTAGCAACGAGGATTTACTGTATCATGTGTATAAAAAGAATGATGAATATGTTGAACACTTGATGGTTCCTAAGCTGTGCAGAAGGGTGGTATTGGAACTTGCTCATGGACATTTGTTAGGAGGCTATTTGGTTTTTGAGAAAACCACTGAACGAGTGTTATGCAGGTTTTACTGGCCTGGGGTACAGAAAGACATTGAGAATTACTGTCAGTCATGTTCTGTATGTCAAATGTCAGCACCCTAGCTCCATTTTTGATGTCCACTAGTGCCATTACTAATTATTGAAGTGCCCCTTGAAAGGATTGCAATGGACCTTGTGGGTCCACTGCCCAAGGGTCATCAGCATATTCTCATGTTTATGGATTATGCTAATATATGTAAATATATATATATATATACATACATACACACAAACAATATTTTCAAATTTGAGGAGTAATGACATCATTATTGCAATTCTGTTAGCAGTTACAGGAAAAGGTTGTTAGCCATAATAAACTATATATTATAATCATTTTTAAAGATGCATCATAAGGTAATTTTTCACTGCTTATTATGCTTCACACGAGAGCACATGGCATTCATACTACAGCCCTCTTATGTTTGTGACCAGGTTAAATATAATGTTTCCTTGTACACTTCTTTGTCCCTGAAGACAATGTTCTCATAGTGGTGTTCATAACAGTACAGCATGTTTCATAGCTGTCCAACAGCACAGCTCAGTGGTCTGCAAGGCTCATGCATGCCAATGAAACAGGTCTGAGTAGCAATAGCAACATATGTATAATGGCCTGTTGTAAAAGTGAATGAAAATTCATGTATGCACTGCTTATTCTGTATTTCTAAACTTTTCTTTCAAAAGTGTAAAAGTGAGTGTTATGATCTACAGTATACCTTTTATTAAATATGTATTTGCAAAATGAAGAATCCTTTACAAAAAAGGACTAGGAGCAAAGATGCACATTCCTGGCACTCCTATCAGGCAATCTCAGTGAGCCTACACTTGAGTCCACCTCACTGACCATACACTAGTAGAGTTTTATACAATTTTTTTCATTTTAAGAACTTTCCTTCAATTTTCTAGTCATTAGTGGGGTCAAATTGACCTTCATTTTTGACTGCAGTAATTAGAAAATTTAAAGGGGTAGTATGGAATTTTTTTATTGAATAAACAAACTGAATAGTGAACAGTGAATTTTTTTTGTTGTCCATTCATTCTAAAACCAATTGTTATGTAAAAACAAACAAAATGTTGAAGTACTTTCAAAAATTACATTCCTCAATTCATCAAAAGTACTGAGAATTTTCATATAAATGTTTGTATGATCATTTCTTCAAAAATCTACTAGCATATGGCCAGCGTAAGGCCACATACTTGCCCGGCCTGATCTCACAGAAGCTGACTATAAAAGGATATAGAGATAAGTAGTTGGACCCTGTGCACTCTGCACAGGTTATAAACATGCAAATATTTTTGATTCCTGGGGGTGGAGCAGTCTCAACGCATTTTACAGGCCATATGCATCTGCTTCATCAGGAGTGATGATATGCTGTTTGCATGAAATAACTGCAGACATAGATATAAATTAACCGCTTTAGCGCCGCCCCATAGCAGAAATACTGCTACAGGGTGGTAGCTATGCACAAAATCACATATATATACATGATTTCGCATTTCCGAGTAGGGGGAATGTACCCTACCCATGCTGACATTCGCAGCCTCGGCTGTCAGTCACTGGGCCCCGGCCGGTGATTACTTGCTGGTGGCCGGTGATTGCCGAGCATCCCTGACGGGGGCCAGAACTGTTTGTAAACTGTTTTTCTCAAAATTGTCGGTCTTTGTTTTTTATAGCGCACCACACAGGCGATCAAATGCCACCAAAAGAAAGCTCTATTCGTGGGAAAAATAGGACATAAATTCAATTTAGGTGCAGTGTTGCATGACCGCGCAATTGTCCGTTAAAGTAATTTAGAGCTGTAATGCAAAAAACGGCCTGTTCAGGAAGGGGGGTAAATCCTCAGGAGGGCAAGTGGTTAAAGGATAAGTTCACTTTTCATAACATGTTACACCCATATTCAGGGTGTAACATGTTATAATGAGACCGGCCCCCACTCCCCCGTTTTATTTCTAAAAAAAAAACCTGGCTCCAGCCACAACACTTATGCACTGTGTTCTGTGAATAAGAAACTACAAGTCTCGACAGCCTTTGCGGCTGTTGACTTGTAGTTCTCAATGAACTACCAAGGGGCTGTGGAGTGCTGTGGTAGTTCATTGAGTCTTCATATCAGTATATCTGTTTGCCTGTACATCCCGTATGGGCAAGTAGATATACTGACAGATCTGCAGGAGACCTGCATGACACCAGCAATCTGCTGATTGCTGACCGCTGGTGCAATGGTTTACAGGCTTCCAAAACAAAAAATAATAAATGCACATTTTTTGGATGTAGTAAGTAATTACACCAGGGATTACAGCCCAAGTCTCTGCACAAACAGGGAGGAGGTGGATAAAACTGGGATTTGTAATTCCAAAACTGATCAGAACACAGCCTGTATTTGCATTACCGAATCTGTCTAACTGTGACAGACATTTTAGATTTCAAGGAGCATTGAAATCTCCTAACCCTCTATTATTATTTCATTAACCCTCATCTAATAAAATTTTCTTCACTCCACCACAATGTCATCCTCCTTTTCTTCTTTTCCCCTCTATTACAGGCTTACGCCTCCAAAATGCCAGCTGACCGTCCGCTACATTAGTGGCATGGAGTGCTAAGAGCCACTAAGCTGCTTAGCTGCACAAGTTTGTAGGCAACAGACAAAGCAGCCAGTTAGAGAATAATCTAATTTTGCACATTCCATTAACAGTTCTATGAGACCAGCTGCAGAATGACAGCCAAAATCACAATGACACATTTTGCAAGAAAGTTGAGCTCAGCATCTGGATTGTAAAGCTGCCAAATATAGTTTTTTTCATGTTACACAGATGTCGAAAGCACAATCCCGGCAAGAACCACAAATGAAACACATGCAGTTTTTTTGTAGACGTTAAAAATACACATATCTTTATAGACATCTCTTTTTATTTTGCCTTTTGCTAACCAATGCAATTCATATTGATAAGGTTGACAGTTTGTGTATTGTCAAAGCAAATCAGGCCGCCCACAAAGGGCTTGCATATTGTACTTTGCCATATGAAATCTGAGTTTATTAATGCTTCTTTTGTCAGCTCAGCTGGATTTAGATTCTGACAGTGTCATAATTTAAGTTAGAGAAACTATACTGGTTTTGGGGCAATTTTATATTTGCAAATTAATAAGTTGATCTTTTTTATTGATTTCCATTTTAATGCTAATCATTTGTATAAAATGTTATTTTACAAATAATTATTTAATACAGGGTGACACAGCATGATCTGATATCTACTAAGACTACGCTCATGCACAGATTCCACAGTATACTCCATTGTCTAATAAGAATATCCTTCTGGGTGGAGTTTTGCTGGATAACAGACACCCATTGTTGCTTGTATGCACTGTCTATGCACTGCTCTGTTGCCTGCTGGAACCTTCCAAATTCCCTATGTAAAGTTTGTGTTGGGTCAAGGTCTTAGGGTTCATGTACACTACAGCTGATAAACTGACGTTCAGGAGCTGTTCAGCGTTTTTTCAGCAGCCCCTGAACTCACCCTAATGTTTTCCTATGTGTCCATGTGCACTATGTCATTTACAGTCGTTTACAGGCAGTTGAGTTTACAGTCGTTTTTTTGAACGCACAAAATTTGCGTTCAGCAGCAGATTTTATCAGCGTTTCAAATGTCAAATGCTTTTAAACGCGGCTAGCCATGTTTTTAAGCGTTTTCATTTTACATTTTTTTTTACTTTTCCATTTCCAGATGCTATCCAGAGTCTTTTTTCATCATGAAAAATGCATGCAAAGCGTTTTCCTGGTACTCAAAAGGACCTGGTACACCATACTGTGAGGTTTTGCATGAAAAAATATGTTAGACACTGCTGCTATAATTTCTGCACAGAAATGAGCTGGAACACATCCAAACACCACAAAAAAAAAAAAAAAAAAGACAGCTAATCTCAACAAATACTGCTCTCTCTATTTCTCTCAAAATGTCTGAAATAGTTAATTTTTTACTGTTTTTCAGTGCATTCTGGGCATTTTGGAAGGTCTCCTGAGGTTATCTTTAAAAAAAAATTCTAAACACAAACGCGCATAAACAGCAATAAACGCAGTATGCAAACGCTGCTAAACAGACGTTTTTTAACCTACGTTTTCCAGCAGTCAGATTCCATCGCTCAGAAGTTGTAAAGTTGTGTTCAAAATATTAGCAGTCAGACATCATTAACCTGATCAATCACTGTTTTTGGTAGAAATGATATTTCTACATGGCAAATAAAGTAACTAAAGTTACCTGTGAGTACTGTTACAATTAGAAGACGCCTATGTGAAGCCAAGCTATCTGCAAGAAGCCCCCCCACAAAGTCCCACTGTTGAAAAAAAGACATGTGCTGAAGAGGTTACAACATTGACTGGCTTAAAGAGAAATGGCCCAACATTTTGTGGACTGATGGAAGTAAGATTGTTCTTTTTGGGTCTAGTGACCGGAGACAGTTTGTCAGACGACCCCCAAACACTGAATTCAAGCCACAGTACACTGTGAAGACAGTGAAGCATGGTTGCGCAAGCATCATGATATGGGGATGTTTCTCATACTACAGTGTTGGGCCTATTTATCGCATACCAGGGATCATGGATCAGTTTGAATACATCAGAATACTTGAAGAGGTCATGCTGCCTTATGCTGAAGAGGAATTGCCCTTGAAATGGGTGTTCCAACAAGACAACGCCCCCAAACACACCAGTAAACGTGCACCATCTTGGTTCCAGACCAACAAGATTGACGTTATGGAGTTGCCAGACCAATCCCCGGATCTTAATCCAATAGAAAACTTGTAGGGTGACATCAAAAATGCAGTTTCTGAGGCAAAACCAAGAAATAGTGAAGAACTGTGGAATGTAGTCCAATCATCCTGGGCTGGAATACCTGTTCACATGTGCCAGAAGTTGGTTGACTCCATGCAACACAGATGTACAGCAGTTCTCAGAAACAGTGCTTATACAACTAAATATTCATTAAGTGATTCAAAGGAAAGCAAAATCTTCAAACATTTTTCAGTTTATATAGTGAATGTTTGAGTTTGTAAAGAAGAATACAAACACTGCAATTTTTTGAACAGTCTAATATTCACTTTTCTTCAATTTATTTAGAGGAACAACACAAATTTGATATTTTTTTTTCATGTTTTGATTTGGAATAGAATGTGTAGTGTTCCCAATGCATTTGTGTGTATGGAAATAAAAGGTATTAGAAGGATTTTGAGCTTTATTCACTTTTTTCAACACACTGCTATTATTTTGAACACAACTGTACATGGAGCCTTACTCAGGGTAAGGACATTGCCCTCTCCCCTGCAGGGTAGGGGGCAGCTATCAGGATTAGGAATTAAGCCCTGAGATACCAAGCACCGTATTTTAGGGTAGTGAAGAAAATCACATGCCTAGAATTACTGGATCTTTCACAAAGGTCCATTTAGTGAACATAGCAGCAGGGGAGCAAGTGAATAAGAATAAAATGACAAGTAATGTGTTCTTTGTAGAGTTTGACCCTTTCACTGCATCACTCACATTTTAGCTGTCATTGCCATGAACCTCTAAATGTTTCACTCCTGTCAATACCTCTGCCAACACATCTCTCCACCACAATCCTAAACTCCTAACTCAATGCCTGCTTACGGAATTTTAGAATTTTCAGGTACCCCTAACATGTACTGTAAATTATTTAGGTTTTAATGGGGAAGACTGCAGTAAATTAGGAAAATTGCATACAAATTCCTTATTAAACCTGTAATGCTTTCCAACACATGCCACAAGCACAACTTATGTATGCATTCTACTAAGTTTAAATTTGATTGCAGGCAGTTAATTTTCAAGCTTGCTATTGGATAGTATCTCAGTACAAATGTCTGGTACAGCTGGTGGTGCTTGCTGGTCACAGCTAGTAAATTTTTTGTGTGACAATAGGGTACGTATAGTCTGGAAAATTATAAACTGATAAAACTATATGAGGATGGAAATTTGTGGTAATAGTAACAGTTTTTACCATGCCTTGGTGTTAGTTCGTGACTGTTGGCAACTATGATACTGTAGCCTTATGGGAAGATTTATGTTGCAATGAATGGTTTGAAAGCCAGTTAGTTCAAGTCAGATAGGTTCCCGATAAGGAACAATGACAGTCTTGGTTTGGTATATACAGTGATAGGTATCTCTGCTGCTCTTCAATGCACGAACACCTTGAGTTAGAGCATGCTCACCGCACACAGCAGACTGAAGTCTCAGCCAGACCGCTGTGCTGAGAAAGACTGGGTCAAGAGGGTTAGCTTCACTTCAAGCCACAATTTTAATATATTCAAATAAACAGTAATAAAAAGTTTCCATTTACATGTTTTGCTTTTAGAAACAAATGCAACCCTGTCTTTATAAAAAAAAAATCAATTGCGTCAGCTATAACCAGCACCTTTACTAGACTACTCCACATTTTCCCAGCTCTAACATTAAAGATCCCTTTCCATATGCATGAGATAAAACTTATTTTTCTGCAGTCACATAAAGTATTTTGTGGTGGCCAACATTTAGTTTTTTTGTGGACCTTTTGTATTTTTTTTAAAGCAATTATATTGTACCTTAAGCACCTTCTCTTAAGAATTACCAAACTCAGCTCAATTAAAAATACCCTGTTACTATGCTGACTCTGCATCTCCACTGTGTATGTGACACAAGAGATGATCACAGACTGCGTACATTATTATTATTATACAGTATTTATATAGCGCTAAAAGGTTTGCTCAGCGCTGTACCTTATAGTGGGGGACAGTACATAAGACAATACAGTAACAATACAATACACGAGGGGGCCAAGGGCCCTGCTCTTTCGAGCTTACAATCTAGGAGGGAGGGGATAGTGGTACAGGAGGAAGTGCCTGTGGGGGATGGTGTTGTAGAAGGAGATCGGCTGTTAGGAGATTGAAGATGTGGGTGAGGGAGCGTAGGATGGAGGAGGAGGGTGACCGGAGGAGTTGTGTGGAAACAGGTTCAAGGGGGCAAGTGGTGAGGCGGGCTTCTGAGAAGCCCTTAGTGACGTCCTCAGTGGTAGCAAGGCTGAAGGAGTGGAGTGTTGGGGAGGTTATAGTGTGCGGGACGTTAGGTGTGGTGGGAGGTTTTTGCTCCATAATCACTCCAGCGCACGACTGCGTCGTTTAAGATTTTTAGTGTGGTCATTCTGCCAGGGTTGAAGCGGTCGGGGTCTAATGCTACGTGTGGTTAGGGGTGCTAAGGAGTCTAAGGCAGCTGACAGCGAGTCGTTGTACGCAGTAGTGGCCAGGTCAGGGCATGACAGTGGAAGGATACTGTCGTACAGATGGTCAGCTGCAGAATGAAGAGGGGCCAGGTTCAGGTTGCGGAGGTTACGGCTGGTGATGGTTTGACGTTTGGGGGAGGAGGCGTTATAGGACGGGGAGACGGAGAACGTAATGAGGTTGTGGTCAGAGAGAGGGAAAGGGGTGTTTGTGAGGTTGTGGAGGGTGCAGAGATGAGAGAAAACGATGTCCAGGGTGTTTCCATTGGTGTGGGTGGAGGACTGTGTGCACTGTGTGAGTGCAAAAGAAGAGGTTAAATTGAGGAGTTGGGATGTAGCCGGATTGTTGACATTGAGAGGGATATTGAAGTCTCCAAGGATGATGGTGGGTAGCTCAGAGGAGAGGAAGAAGGGCAGCCAGGCGGAAAAGTCATCAATGAAGCTGGATACTGATCCAGGAGGCCGATAGATTACTGCAATCCTCAGAGGGGTGAGAGAGAAGAGTCAGATGCAGTGGGCCTCGAAGGAGGAGAAGGATAGAGAGGGGGGGTTTGGGAAGACCTGGAAGGTGGTCAGCGGTGACAAGAGCACACCGACCCAACCACCTCTATGGCCACTCGGTCTGTGTGAATGGGACCAGACAAGACCTCCATAGGAGAGTGCTGCAGGGGAGGAGGAGTCAGTGGCTTGGATCCAGGTTTCAGTGACCGCTAGGAGGTTGAGGGAGTGGGAGATAAATAGGTCATGGATGGCAGTGAGCTTGTTGCAAACCGATCGGGCATTCAGGAGTGCAACCGAGAGTGGAGGGATGGATGCGGGAAGGAGGGGGACAGGTATAAGGTTGAGGGGGTTGCGGCGGTTCGTGGGGGTAGGAGGGTGCCTAGTGGGTGAGTGAGGTGGTGAAGGACCAGGGTTTGGGGAAATATCCCTAGAGGTAAGGAGAAGAAGAAGTGTGAGGAAAGTGATATGGGAGCGGGATGTACACGAGCGCACATGCCTTCCAGGCCTGGTGTTTGGGTCAGCAGAAGAGTGAAGTATGAGCAGGAGGTGATGAGAGCAGTAGTAGGGAGATGGTAGCAGTGTGGGTGAGATGTACAAGTTTTGAGGTGGAGCAGAGGGGTAAAGAAATGAGATTTTGGGAACACAAAAAGTGATATGAAAAGGAGAAGTAGAGGGGACATATTAAAAAGGTACTCAGAGTGACACACAGATTTGTAAGAGATGTTGCCCAGGGTGTTTGCTTGCAGTCTGTCCAGCAGGCAGTAGAGTTTCTTGCTGTTGTTGTGTCTTCCTGCTGCTTGAGTTCTCCTGCTTTAGTTCAACTGCTGTGTTTAACTGCTTCTTAGCACTCCATCAATGCAGCACTCACTCAAAAGCAGCACCCATATCAGAGACTGTGCCCCCCATCAGTGATCTCCCCCCATGAGCTGATCTAAATTTATAGGGAGATGCTCAAATGAACATTCAACTCCACCCCAATTAGAAGCTGATAAGGATCACAAGAATAGTGGGGGATGTTTCTCAGGAAACAGACTACAGTCATAAAACGGGTGCAGCTGGAGGTGAGAACTGGTCAACATGGTACATGGCACAAGGGATGGTTAGAATACAGTATGCTCCACCACAAATATTACAGTATGCATCACAAATATTACAGTTGCTTCACAAATATTTCAGTTGCTCAACCATAAATATTACAGTATGCTCCACCACAAATATTACAGTATGCATCACAAATATTACAGTTGCTCCACCACAAATAATAAAGTTTCTCCACCACAAATATTACAGTATGCTCCACAAATATTACAGTTACCCCACCACAAATATTACAATATGCGCCATAAATATTACAGTTGCTCCATCGCAAATATTACAGCATGCTCTAAAAATATTACAGTATGTTCCACCACAAATATTACAGTTGCTCCACCACAAGTATTACAGTATGCTCCACAAATATTTCAGTTGCTCCACCACAAATGTTACAGTATGCACCACCATAAATATTACAGTATGCATCACAAATATTACAGTTGCTTCACAAATATTTCAGTTGCTCAACCATAAATATTACAGTATGCTCCACCACAAATATTACAGTATGCATCACAAATATTACAGTTGCTCCACCACAAATAATAAAGTTTCTCCACCACAAATATTACAGTATGCTCCACAAATATTACAGTTACCCCACCACAAATATTACAATATGCGCCATAAATATTACAGTTGCTCCATCGCAAATATTACAGCATGCTCTAAAAATATTACAGTATGTTCCACCACAAATATTACAGTTGCTCCACCACAAGTATTACAGTATGCTCCACAAATATTTCAGTTGCTCCACCACAAATGTTACAGTATGCACCACCATAAATATTACAGTATGCATCACAAATATTACAGTTGCTCCACCACAAATAATAAAGTTGCTCCACCACAAATATTACAGTATGCTCCACCACAAATATTACAGTATGCGCCACAAATATTACAGTTACCCCACCACAAACATTACAATATGCACCATAAATATTACAGTTGCTCCATCACAAATATTACAGCATGCGCTAAAAATATTACAGTTGCTCCACCACAATTATTACAGTTACTCCACCACAAACATTACAGTATGCTCCATCATATTTCAGTATGCACCACAAATGTTACAGTTGCTCCATCATAAATATTACAGTATGCTCCACAAGTATTACAGTTACTTCACCACACATATTACAGTATGCTCCACCATAAATATTACAGTTACTCCGACACACATATCACAGTATGCTTCACAAATAGCACGCACACTTCCATACCCACCAGCACGGTATGCGGTAGAAACTCTCAGTTGTCTGTGACAGATAAAAATGTTCGGGATTCTACTCGGGACGAGCTCCGAGCAGGACAGTTGTTAGATATTAAGGACTATCCAGGCATTTCGTGACTGTTGGCAACTATGATACTGTAGCCTTATGGGAAGATTTATGTTGCAATGAATGGTTTGATGAAAATGTCTCTTTAATTTCTCCTTATTGCTGAGGTCATCCAAACCCCATATTAACATGGTTGCCCTTTTCTGCACTCTTTGTGCTTCTGTACTATCCTTCTTTGGCAGTCGGTGCTCCCTATAGTAGCAATTACTTCAAGGGAAAGAACCCCCAAAAGTGCTGCACTAGCACACAACCAGGTATCAAATTACAACTTAAGGTTGTGGAAAATATGCAAAGAATACAAAACATAAAAACACATACACACAGGGTTCTGGTATCCCATGAAAGTAGGATCCAAGTCACCTGGAATAGAAGTTGAATTTTAAGAACTCTAGTCATTGGGTAAAGATTTCGATCTATTTTTAAATATAGGGACCACCTTGCTTTGCATCAGTCCATAGGTGACTGATGAATTCTTACCATTTGAAGCATTACTAAACCCAGGGCCCTGCATTCACTATATCTGGTCTCCCACAGTACACACAACATGGAAATGCAATTTTTTTAGTAAATATAACCTGCTAAATACCTTTTTCTCATCAGCAGTATTTAGCAGTCTTGTGACTTCTATCAGTGTCTGGCCGAGCACTGGTTACTGTTGTAGGAAGAGTTTTCATTCTCCTCTCACTGTCCTATTAGGCTGCGTGACCCCTGACCCTCTGTCTGGGCAGCTCTGATTAGCCCTGTGCTGATCACATGCACCCTCCCAAAAACAAATCTCTCTAGCAATACACTTCAAACAGAGCATGTGCAGACTTGCCACTGCTGCTCTGTACTATGGCAGATGGATTGGGGATGGTAAAAGAAGGGGAGGATCAGAGAAGACAGGATCTTACACAATGCAGAAGATTAACCCCTTAGGTTCCACAGTGAGTATAACAACCATGCTTTGCTGCATATACAGACTGATTTTACTGTTGTGGGTTTAGATTCCTTTTACATTTATTTTACATAAATACATGGGAGTTGATTTACTAAAACTGAAGAGTGCAAAATCTGATGCAGCTGTGCATAGTAGCCAATCAACTTCTAACTTCAGCTTGTTCAATTAGGCTTTGACAAAATAACCTGGAAGCTGATTGGTTTTGATGCAGAGCTGCACCAGATTTTGCACTCTCCGGTTTTAGTAAATCACCACCTAATGTCTGTGGTCTTTAGAGAGCAGTGAGAAGCATCTTCCTTTGCAGAGCGTGTAGGAATGACACCAGTCAGTATTTCTATTGTGGATGACTTCCATCCACCTCCATTGCAACTAATGCAAAGCCAACATAGGACTCATCAATATACATCAGAGGCATGAATAACCATTATGCTATGTTCTGCCACATTGCAAATTTCCCCACTGCCTAGAACAAAGATCACTCTTTTGGCAGTTCTATTTTTAGATGCTGCATATTATTGAAGGATTTAGCATTTGTTTTGCTTGCTCAAGATAGGTGAGCAACACTTCCGTCAAACAATAGTGAGCAAGGAGGGTAGGCAAGTGATACAAATAAGAATTACTTTTTTATGTTTAAAATAGCACAATCAGTTAACACACTTAGAGTTCTATAAAGACTTCCATAAAAGAAATGGTATTTTGGTCATACTTCACGTCAGTAAGATGGAAGGGTGAATTTACTGTATTAATATCCCCCCTGCCACTACCATTGTTTATGTTACAAGAGCCTGCCATAGTCCCAAGTGGAGCACGTTTGTATAGAATATCTAGGCATGGACTATATAGGTGCACCTACAGCATGGCTGATTTTACTTCCAAAATTGTACAATATTTAAGGACGTACAAGCAAAGGACAGATAATGTAATTACAGTATGTGTGACTAGACTGGACACTTTGCTTGAGGTGATTGTAGCCGTATTAGTGCACTTGCAACAGAAACAATTGAGTACTGACGTGATACTTTTTTTATTTGCACTAACATACAATTTTGAGGACAAGCTTTCGGGGTATGTCCCCTTCTTCAAGGTCGACCTTGAAGAAGGGGACATACCCCGAAAGCTTCTCCTCAAAATTGTATGTTAGTGCAAATAAAAAAAGTATCATGTCAGTACTCAATTGGGCTGGACACAAAACTATTACGGGGCTCCAATCCTTTTAATCTCCATCTTCAAAGCAGTTCATCTAGAGATACAGAATATGAATTACATTCATAAAACTGTGTGGAGGCTCTTATGCTTCATATACCGTACAATAAATGTATCGAATTGTATTTACCCAACTATATTGCAACTTGCATAAATCACTATGTAGTCAGAAAACTGTGGGCTCCCTGTTCTTCTGGGCTTCATTGCAGTCACATGGTTTGTCATGGCTATAGCAATTCCCTTGGGACTGCGTACTCCAACAAGCCATCCATGTGATAAATGGGGAAATGCTTGAGGTGAAACTCTAGTAGGGAAGCTTCCACCTTCCCCCTTTGTTTAGAGGGGAATCATATAATTAAGAACAAAAATTTCCTCTCGGTTTCCTTTTTCAGTTGTCCCTCTTATGGATCTAAAATACAGATCAAAGCCCAGAAAGCTGGTAGGTATAGCTTACCACAGAGAACATGCCTGAAAACCTAGTAATGCTAGCCATTCAGGTTAAAGCTTGAGATTACATAAAACAAAATACAAAATCAGCACAAGGGGCATTACCTACATTACCACACACATCACACTGAAGGTAAGTAATGTCACTTTTACTTATATACTGTTTATTTTTCAGGTAACCTTTGGTGTTAGGATTTCTGAGAGAGACTACTCCACCCAACTGGTTAAATATTTTGATCAAAGTTTGTTGAGTTATGTTGTGCTGAGAGGACCGCCAATGGCTTGACTATAGACTTCACCTGTTTCAGCAGGAATCTTCTGAAAACCTAGCCTTGTGTGGCCAGCAAAAGATGGCGGCTTTGAGAACGGTTATCTGAAAGAGCTTTTAATAAGCAAAATTTTCAATCTACAAGCACCAGTCACTATTCTGAACCCATTCATAGGTTCTCATATTCCCTGGTAGAAAGAGGGAGACAAAAGATGTGCATGCTATCAATTG
This sequence comes from Staurois parvus, assembly GCF_062004578.1. Lineage (NCBI taxonomy): Eukaryota > Metazoa > Chordata > Amphibia > Anura > Ranidae > Staurois > Staurois parvus. The sequence continues at coordinate 9,979,450 of NW_028317927.1, read as the reverse complement.
ACCACCTGTCATTTGTTCAACACAACTTAGTTCTGTTTTGCATTGTTGGCATTAATCTTTACATGAACTCCATATAGTGGCCTGCTGGAACTATTTTACAATACAATTATAGGGACCTGCTGCCTCTACTGTTAACTGGTAATATCACAGCATTATGTATAATTATGTATTAGCACTTCCTGTCTCTGTCATCTCAGCCACATGTCCTGCCCATGCTGCTAAATCCAGGCCAGAAGGAACTATTATGCAAGTATGTTCTACTAGTCTAACCATAGCTGCCCATAGCTTCTTGAGTGTGCAGCTCAATCTTTGTGATAGACAATGTATCTCTGCCCCACTGTTATTATCTCACACATTGCGTGTACAGTGTCAGTTAGCTTGGTCTGTGCTACAGTATACAAAGTTTATATACAGCTCCTGGTATTTTAGTTGACATTGTCTCTTCTGCTCTTTGAATCTATAGCTAGTTTATATTATCACATGATAGTTTAAGTTTTTTGGAGTATTCGATGTGTGCAAAATTGGATCACACAAATACTCATAAGCATAACAATTAATTAAGTAATGGCAGATATGGATAACAAATGTAATAATATAAGAAAATTTAACAATACTTAACTAAAGATGTTGGCATGGCACAGAGGATCAGCGTCAGATGCATGCATGATGGCAGCTCTGAGATGAGACAGTTATTGCAAATTCTAGTTTTGTTATACAGGACTTGTGTGTAAGGAATAGCCAACCCCCACTGCAAACTACAATATGACCTTTTAAGGACTTGGTCAGTTTGCAGTAGCTTTCCTTTGGTGAGTCAGCTAAGGTAACAGACTTTGTCCTTGTATGGCCCTTTACCAAGACTTGGAATTCATTTTTAGATATTATGAGCCACCTAATAAGGAAATATGAAATATGCAATTTCCCCATCATGGTTGCATGGCAGATTAGAAACTACTAGGGACTAAGAGGCACAGTACATAGGCAACTCTGAGTTCCAGTGCCATGCCCAGTTTCTACTGGTGAGAATTTGCATTCCAGGCTGGTTGGACAACAGTTGGAGGATCTCCCCATCACTGCTGATTTTGTCTTCAGGTCTCCCACACATCAATGGATAGCACATCACGATCATCCTCTGGGGCCCCTGCAACTGAACTTTGCTGCAACATTTAGATCAGAGGTATCGTTATTAAGATCTACTGTATTCTCGGGTATATACACAATTCACAAGGACTCTTGTGGGCCCTTTGCTGATAATACCTGTTTGTACATTGGATGTATGTACTATTAATAATCTTTTCTTATATAAAGCTTGTATTCTTTCCAAACCAGTGTGCATCTACATACTTATGGTTATTGTTACATGCTGATTGCAGTGCTTCCTTTGCTCCCAATTACTTTCATTAGATTAGTCCTTAATTTCCCAGGAAGGGAATTTCATCTACTCACAGAGGCCCTGCCCTGAGTGGAGGCACCACCAACTTTATTATCAAACCCACACTTTCACTAAGTGAAGACTCTGGTTCTTTTATTTTCTTACAGGTGTAGCGCAATTTCCTGTTTGGGTTAGGGCCATTTGTCATATCCCCCATAAGAGAACTACACAACAATTCAAACTACTATGAAAGAGTATTTTGACCCCCTTTTGCTTCCAACTTCTTGGTAAGTGGAACTACCACTTCTAGACAATCAATTGCATCATCAACTTTCATCTATTCTCTTGTTGCAGCATTTCTGGTAAGCAAAGAGACTTATCACTGTACCAAGCTACTATTATTTGGCAAAAATTAGAGACAAAATTCTACAAATCTAGTTAGCATTCAGCAGAACATTATGCTATAATTATGTAGCCTGGCAGAACATTATGCTATAATTATGTAGCATGGCCACAGACATTCATAGCTCCCAATTCTCTGAAATGATAAAGAGGGACACCTTTAATACGCAGTACACTTCCCTGCCACAGCTCCGGTTACTTGGACCACAAAGATCTAATATGCAGAAAGCAATTGGCTAAACCTTTATTTTTCCTTTACATTGACTTTGCAAAATAACAAATGTAATATAGAGGTTGGATAAAAATTTTAGTGCAGCATAAAAAAAGCCAAAGGTAAAAAAAAAAAGGTGGGGTAGACAGCAGAGAAAAAAGTCAGATAGTTTGAAAGAAATAAACCAAGCCATTTAACTATTAGAAGCCAATCTAAAGAATATTCTTTCTTTCACTGGCCTAAATATGAACCTAGGTAAAGAAAATTCACACTATTGTCTGCAGGTCCCAGAGAGCCACACAGAAAGGGCCAAAGGGCCACATGTGCCTCCTGAGCCACGACTCTAAATGATTTTAGGTTGTGCTCACACTCAGACTGTTTTAAGTGAACTGTACTTAGGTCCATGGTCCACTTGTACCCCTTTCTATTTACCTGCTAGTTTGCCCTCACATTGGACTTTAAGCAAGTGATCCCAGGCAAATGTAATCATCAGTATGTGACTGTTCATATCTGATATGTGAGGAGTAAATTTCTCTACCAAAGCACACTGTTTAGGCAGAGACCTGGGCCTATTTTCTGTGCAGTTCAGCAGTCTTGAATTATTGCCCTGCCATAGCTCACTGTGTATGTACCAAAAGGAATTCTGTGGCTATTTTCAGTGCAGTGCACCAACTGAGAATGAATCCCCTCACATAGCAAAATGGAGTTTCTCTGCTTCATATTTTGTTTGTGGCTTTGGAATTGTATTGGAAATGGTGACACTAAACTATCTCACTTGCTTTATCAAAATGTACAATTTGCAGTGCAGATATTTGAAGCAAAGCTGGCTGTGGACATACGATTTTGCACAGACAGCAGATGTTAAGGGAAGATTTGGCAGCTTATTTGGGAAGAAGATTGCACATCCTTCACCAAGGCGAGAACCTGACCCACTACCCACCCTTCAGTAGCTGTTTGTCATTAGCAAAAACATTGTGGTGAAAGGTGTAGCACTACTCCCTCAGAGGCTGTTAAATAATTTTCGGGTTCCCGGTCTTTCTTGACCCTACTCTGGAAACCCAACCCCTGCTGTCACCACCTTAACCCTCTGGCCAGGAGAATCCTCTGGTTGCCTCTTTAAGTGATATTCAAGTGGTACCCCCTTTGGCAAACACAGGGTAGGGTGTAGGACTTGGCAGAAATTACAAATGGGCAAAACACACTTCTGTAGAAATTGGTTCTTCTTGAGCCACAGCAGCAAATTGCAGCACTGAAGGAGCATCTTGGTGAATGGGCAGGCTGTTAAGGGAGTGATAATACAGCTGGGCCTGCAGAGGGCAGATAGTGCAGTAGACCCTTGTGATTGGATATGCTGGAACTGTAATAAATAAGTAGACCAAACAACTTGAGCCTTGACACGTGTAGCTTGAAAACAAAAGTAGTCAGGCTGAGTAGAAAGTAACTGGATTTGGTAAGGTCATGTGCAACTTAGATGGCTCGAGTATAGAATTCTCTCACCCGATCTGTGGCCTTGGTCAGGTGGCAGATGGTCTCTCTGTAGACGGGGTCCCCGTTTCCTCATGGTTCCTCTATCAGAGGTCACTTTGGACAGCAGCACTCTGGATTGCCTGCTCACAGGGCTGTCTGCCAGACTTGTCAGCAGTGTCAGTGATATCAGCAGTGTCATCGGTCAGCAATTTCTCCTCTCTTTTGCGCTCTTTGCATTCTGGCCCAGCTTGGACCTCCGGCATTCTGCAAGGTCTTCTCCTTACACCTGCTCTGCAACTCTCTCCGTCCACTTCTTGTCCTCTAGTTCCAGGTCTTCTGTATTTATCTTCCCCTGCTCATCCACCAGCTCCTCTGGCAAATGTAGTTTGTTAACTCCATGTTTTCAACAGAATCTGTATAAATGGGCTGCAGGACACTGCCATCTTGTGTCCATTTAACATCCTGCAAACAGTATTATGGCAGGGTATCACACAGGTATAAGTCAACATGCATAGGATGATTTGATTAAAGCAATATTAAAACCATAAGCAAACATTCATTTAATGGCAGATTACCAATTCTTAGACATGGTGGCTACATTAATTTTCTTTTTCAGGCTCTCTATCTTCTATTTTCATCTGGTGCTCTGACCAGCAAGTGTGTTGTTTTTCAACAAAACAAACTCTCTTGCCCTTACAGGGATGAGACAAACCATTTACTACTGACAGGGGTGCTTACAGTGATCATATTTTATTTATGTAGCCCCTCGGAAGCCGTTTGGTAATTTGGGTTCTCTGTTCTGCACCTCTACTCTAAGAAGACCCTCAGCCCTTCTGACACACCTGGTTGAATGAAAGTTACTGCAAACAGTTATAAGAACATGAGTATAGATACTTTAACCCGGCTGTGAATCAGCACCAGGAATAGACACAAGACCGTTTAGTGGTAAATAAACGGAAATGCATAAACAAACACATGTAATTTAGTTTCAGACACAGTCCACTTAATCAGTATAATCACTATGCCAAGCTAATTTAGAATAGAGTTCTGTACCACTAGATTGGGATTAATTCATGAATCAGCAAAGTCAATAATAATCAGTGCATATAACCATCAACTGCAGGGTAAATAATACTATAACTAGTCTCGAGTGCACTCTAGCAGAATATTGTGCAATGTCCCCTGAGATGTACTTCGTAGCTTAAGCAATAGGTGAAGGTCTCTGTGTATCAGCTATAAAGGCACAGTCTTTAGTCCTAACTCTTCAGCCATCTTGCGTTGGAGCCCAGTTGTACCATTGGTGAACATGAGAATAGTCCCAGTTAAATCTGAAGGCAGCATAAAGGCTATTAGATGGCTGTATAGTCCATTCTTAAAGAACTTAGTCTCTTTAGCAGCAGATAGTAAATCCCCAAAGCATCTCACCAGCCCCAGTGATATTGCAGCTCACCATTCGTTCACACACACAGCCATTAGTCCACTCTCTGCTCTGCACCCAGGTGACTCTGGCCATCAATACACCAGGACTCCGGATCTTGGTAAGGCCACTGTTATGCAGCAGTAGTGGTGCACACTGGACAGCAATGTGCGCTCTCCAGGCTCCCTCATACTAAGAGGAAGTTGTGTCCTGTATAGCTTGAGAAAATGCAGCTGTTTCCTTCCTCCTGGCAATCTGCCTCTGGGAAATGCAATTCAAAAGCTCCTGATTACTCAGTAGAGTCTGGACTACAGTTCTTGCAATGCAATTCTTCCTGACTCAATCTATTGAACTCTTCCTGCTCAGCAGCTCCTTCCTCTTGATAATATGGCTGTTAACCAGTTCAGCACTGCAGGGCAGCAGCTACAGAGAGCAGCTGCAGCCAGTGTTTCTCTCACCCTCCATTGTTAGCCAAAGCACCTGGCTACACTTTTTTATGTAAAGTATTATCTGGAGTTTGGTTTCAATGTGTTAGTGTATTTAAATCTGCTAGTACATTTTACACCCCCCGCAGACTGGCAATGCTGCTATCTGCTGTGCCCCCTGTGCTCATTCATTCAGAGAGGTAGCACTTCAATTCAAGAGATGTGCTACTGACCAGATCACCTGTATTTTTATGCTGTAATATTGTACATTGGCTAGACAGTGTATAGGTAAGCTGCAATGAGATGAGGTAAGTAACATCATAAAAATAAGCATGAGAATGTATACCGTTGCTACAAATATTGTTACAAATCAAAAGACCCACAACTTTTTTTTCTTTTAACTTTTCAAGAGGATATACTCATACACAATCATTATGATATTCCAAATGCTGAAACTAATTGTATTTTTTTTATCATTACATTTCCATCTGCTATCAGGAGCTTCTGGGGTCATCCAAGAAGTATTGTGTGGTGGAGTCAAGTTGTTACCATCTGGACAGATGTAGGGTGAAAAAGAAATTTTAGAGTAAGAAAGAGCACATTTTTTTCACTTTTGCAACATCTTGTGACCACATCTTCAAAGAGAGATAACTAGAATAAGGAAGCCAGTACCTGCGGAGTAATGTGTGGCAATATGTATCTGCAAACTGGCCACAAATGTGGAACTCAGAAACATCTCCCATTTAATTGGGGTTGGGGTTGCAGTCACAGTAGCCTATGACGTTACCTTTGTAATTGTGAAACATTTGCTTCCCCTCTACATCAGGACACCCTCTGATGATGAATTCCATGTCTTCATTTAAGGTTTCCGAGACTGGTGGGGTTTCCCACAATGTGCAGGGGCTATAGATGGAACTCGTATTAGGATTTTAGTGCCACTAGATAGTCCTGCAGACTAATACAACCTTAAAAGTTTTTACTCTGTCATCCTGTAAGCAGTGGTGGACCCTGCTTATGGGATGTCAATGTGGGTTGGCCAGGCAAAGTTTGCACTGCAAGAGTTTTTGACAATTCATCTTTATACAGGAAGGGTTAAAGTGGTACATTCTTCCCTAATGTAACAGAGAGGTTTGCTGGAGCAGGTGTGCTCTTGGTGATTTTGGGGGATGCAACATATCCACTACTATCCATCCATGGTTGATGAATCCATACCCTGAAAACAAGGAAACAACTCAGATTACCTTCAACAAATACCTCAATAGGGCATGGATGAGTGTGGAGAGGGCATTTGACTGTCTAATGGAAAGATAGCGGTATATAGTTACATAGTTAGTCTGGCTAAAAAAAGACAAAAGTCCATCCAGTTCAACCATTAAAAAAAAAAAAAGTTATAATTCTACACTCACAGTTCATCCAGAGGAAGGCAAAAAACCCAGCAAAGCATTATCCAATTTGCTCCAGCAGGGGAAAAAATTCCTTCCTGATCCCCCAAGATGCAATTGGATATTCCCTGGATCAACAAACGGTATGTTTTTCAAATTGACAACATCAACACCATCATCACAGCCTGCTGTGTTGTTCAAAATTTTGTGAAGTTAACAGTGAGGAATATGATCATGTTGAGATAGATGTTGACAAAAAATATGAGACATGATTGCAATCCTCATGAAGATAACAGCATGTCAAAGCTGATTCCTAATTGCTCCTAATGTTAAAAATGTGTTACAGTATCTGTATTGTATTCTTCTGATAACATAATACTGCTGAGTTCTATAACATTTTTGTTCGTAAAATATAACCAAAGCCCAAACCGTTGATATAGTTGTGAGAGGTCAGAACTACTGTCATGTTGTTTTTGCTATCTGTGTCCCCGTGGATTTTCTCACATCTCTATATGTTCTGGTGACCTTTAGCATCAAATACGAATGAAAATACAGTCATGGCCGAAAATATTGGCACTCCTGCATTTCTGTCAGATAATGCACCATTCTGACAAGAAAATTGCTGCAATTACAAATGTTTAGACATTCTCAGGTTTATTTCTTTTGGTTAAATTGGTATAACATAAAAAAGTGGAGAAACAAAAAGTCAAATCTGACACATTCCATGCAAAACACCAAAAATGGACTGAACAAAATTATTGGCACCTTTCCTAAAATTGTAAGAAATAATTGCATTCCAAGTTTGTGATGCTCCTGTAATTTCTAAATAGACTCACCCATATCCGTTAACAGATCTTAATGTTCCTGTGTCCACTGTGTGCAACACTGCCAGAAGTTTACAGCCCATGGCACTGTAGCTAATCTTCGTAGATGTGGATGAAAGAGAAAAATTGATCAAAGATTACTATAAAGGATTGTTCGAATGGTGGATAAAGAACCTTGATCAACTTCCATACAAATTCAAGCTGACCTTCAGGCACAGAGTACAACTGTGTCAGCTCGCACTATACATCTCCATCTGAATGAAGAGAGACGCTATGGTAGGAGACCCAGGAGGACCCCATTGCTGACACAGAAACATAAAAAAGCCAGATTGGAGTTTGCCAAAACTTACCTAAGGAAGACAAAATCCTTTTGCAACAAGAAATGAGGCCTTTAAAGAAAATAATACAGTCCCTTCAGTTGAATACGCATGAAAACCAGAAGCTGTGTTGTTATCTATGCCAGCGTGGTGAATATTCATTCGATCATAAGTATAATTTTATGTTTTATTAAAAAAAAATTTAAAGTGATTTTAAAGGTTATTTTTTTTAAATAACAAACATATATACTTATCTTCTGTGTGTGGAGTCGTTTTGCACAGAGCAGCCTGGATCTTCCTCTTCTCTGGTCCCCAGCAAGCAGCTTTCTATGGGAACACCCGCAGCTTCATGTGTCCATTCTTGGCCACACACCCTCTCTCTCCTCATTGGCTGGCTTGCTGTGATGGACAGCAGCTGGAGCCAATGGTTCTCACTTGCTGTCTCAGCCAATGAGGAAGCAGAGACTCAGGACAGCTGAGGCTGTCTTTCACATCGCTTGATCGCGATGAGGCTCAGGTAAGGATTGAGGGGGCTGGGGGCACTGCTGCACACAGAAGGTTTTTTTTACCTTCATGCATAGAATGCATGAAGGTAAAAATTCCTGAGCCTGTACAACCACTTTAATGGTTTGATGCTATGAGGAGTTTTCAGTTTGCTTGCTTTGCATGTATACACCATCTATTGAGTTATATACCATACATCTGAGCGATATTAATGATCACTATTGGGGTTGATATGGAGAATTGATATCAAGGTGGAGTACACAAAGCGCTTTTGACCACTCTGAATAACAGGGTCATCTAATCTGGTGAGCCCGCATCCTACTTGCATTGTGGTGGCGAGAGATACTGCTGTTGATAAATGAAGAGGAATACAGACTCTTGATACACTTCAGTTCACTAATTGTGGACTTTTTGGTTTTTAATTTACTTGTGCACCATATATTTTGGTTGTTATTTTTAGCACGTAGTTCATTTATTTATATTCTGCATGGTTTTTTTTGCTTGATTAACTTCAATTTGTCAAAATTTAGCACAACACTTTATTTTTACTCTAGTTGGGAAAAGGAACCCTTCCAATCTGAGACCTGAGAACTGGAGCAGTTGGCGAAAGAACAATGGTCCAAAATTCCAGTTGAAAGGTGTAAGAAACTCATTGATGGTTACAGGAAGTAAATGATTTCAGTTATTTTTTCCAAGGAGTGTGTTACTTACTATAAAATTGAGGGTGCCAATAATTTTGTCCAGTCCATTTCCGAGGTTTTGTGTGGAATGTCTCAGATTTGGCTTTTTGTTTCTCCACTTTTTTGTGTCATACCAATACAAACAAAAGAAAAAACATGAGAATGCCAAAACATTTGTAATTGCAACAATTTTCTAGACAAAGTGATGCATTATCTGACAGAAATGCAGGGGTGCCAATATTTTGGGCCATGACTATACATAGCAGGAATATGGGGGAAATCTTACAATTAGAACACTAATCCTAAATTTAATTTCCTTAAGAAAGATATCCTCTTGTGGCTATGGGACAGGAAGTTTTGGGACCTTTCCACAATGGGACACAGATGATAAACTTTGACAGGGCATTATGCCATCTCTCTCTGAACACAAAAAAACCAAAAACATTTTATTAAGTGGATTTAATAAACTGGAGAGTGCAAAATCTGGTGTAGCTGTGCATGGTAGCTAATCCACTTCTATCTTCAGCTTGTTAAATTAAGATTTGACAAAAAGAAAACTGGAAGCTGATTGGTTTCTATGCAGGACTGTACCAGATTTAGAACTCTCCAGTTGTACTAAAACATAACACATCGGTCTCCAAACTTTCTAAACAAACGGCCAGTTTATTTTCCTGCACACTTTAGGAGGGCCAGACTAAGACAAGTAGAAGTATAAAATGGGAGTAACAAAAAATGCACCTGTGGTCAGTAGGAGGAGGAATAGGGGCCGCATCATTGGTATTCGTTGGAGAAATAGTGTCCCATCATTGGTGTCAGTTGAAGGAATAGTGTCCCATCATCAGTGTCATTGAGATGAATAGTGTCCTATCATTAGTGTAAGTGTAAGCGATAGTTTCCCATTGTTGGTGTTGGTGGGAGGAACATGGTTCCAACATTTCTATCAGTCCATTTCCGAGGTTTTGTGTGGAATGTCTCAGATTTGGCTTTTTGTTTCTCCACTTTTTTGTGTCATACCAATACAAAGAATACAAAGATGAAAGTAGGCCCCATCATTGGTGCCAGTGGATGAAAAAGGGCCCCATTATTGGTGTCAGTGGAAGGACTGGTGCATAGAATCATAAAATCATATAAAATACATGTCACATTGTGGACTGCATGCACACACATCCTATATGTCATCTATAGTCGACAAGTTTCATGGGTGTACTGCTTCCTCAGGACTGGGACTTATGATATCTCTCTTCAAGTCCACGGTTATTCAATCCATGCATTTGAATTCGTACAATATCTCAGTGTATTCTCTTGACATTCAGACTAGCAATAACATCCATGGTGCCATCTCTTGGACATATAGCCAACCATGAATACTAATGAAAAATCAAAAGAACAAAAAAAAAAGAGAAAACCAACAACTCCAAGGAGGTAAAAACTGTGTATGGTGCCCATCAGACTACCAACTATCCTCCACCAAGATGAACCAAAACAAACAGGTCAAAGTGGTCTGTCCAGCCTGTGGGGAGACCTGAAACAATAGTAATATATAACCTGTACTTAGAGTCCACAACCTCTGGAACTCACACTTCATAAAACCAGCACCACCCTCTGTCTCTGCAAGGTCCCTGCAAGTTGAAAATGTGGGACAGTCCTGCATAATCCAAGACTGTTGGGAGGTATGGACACATACTCATTGTTTGTTTAATGTTATGCTTTGCATTATATTATCAATATTGCTATCATCAATTAATTATGTGCTTTCTTATTTCACTCCAAACCTTCACCTGCCCTCTTTATTCAATAAATTCTGATGACATCTACAAGGTTTACAATGTAAGTTAGTGAAGGACAGGAGGGTTTGGTTGCATGTCCAGTTAATACATTATACAATTTTCTTGTTCAATTTCCTTTAGATCTACCTTCTACTATGTAGTGCAAGGGCCTGCATGATTGCATGCAAATGGAAAGTGTTTAGGTTTGACTCATATTATATGGTTTTGGTAAATCTAAAGAAAAATTGAACAAGAAAAGTAACAAGTAGGGACTGTAGAACACCACAAATGCCAAGATATCATGCTGAACCTGTGCTAAGGTAGAGGTACTGTATGTAATGCTAAAAACATCTGAATGGTGTTGTTACCAGCAAGCATTCAAAGTAAAACCCTCCTTTGCCAGCCTGAACCGAGGTATTCACAAAATACAAAGGGTCACCCTATGAAAAGCAATACTCTGATCTGCAGTGACCAGCTTCTGTGTTTGCTGAATCTCGGACCTCTATAAAGCCTCACTACTGGTCCATCACTGTAGTGGGTTGGCTACTGTTTACAGATTGAAACAAATCTCTATTTGGGGATAAAGAAAATACAGATAACATTTATTATTTCTTCCCAGTCAGACTGAAGAGACAGCAAGTGGTAAAAATCTCATTAGAAGCAGTTTCTTAGCAGTAACACTTATTATCGTAAGACTTTAATTTGTAATATTATGACCTTTAAACACTGCCACACTAGGCAGTGATTGACATTTACTTTGTAAATGCCTTAATTTGAAGCTTTAAATGAAGCATTGACATCCCTTTAGTGCATCAGTAGCAGGTACACATACTGTAATTGAAAAGAAAGAACATTTCCAAAACCTATGATAGCTAACAAGGCAAACAGTGCTCTCTAGTGGTAAATACTATTATTACACGTATACTAAACATTTGAGTAATTTCAGAACTCAACAAAGCACAGATGGATGGGAGCTAGTTACCTCACTTTCAGTGAACTTGACATATTGAAGTGCAAATTCTTACTGCAATAAAATACTTTATATTGCATTCTACCTCCTCCAAATCTCCAACTTTTTTTTGGCTGTTATGATCAAACTTCCTGTTAGAGGGTGGCTACATTCATTCCCTGTGGTCCCACCACATGTAGGAATGTAGCCACTCTCTTTTGCTCTTTAGAAAATGCACTGGGGACTATGGGATCTGTAGTGTACAAAAAGCAGTGCACATGACCGCAGCTAACATGCATTGCTCCAAATGAATGGAAATGAGGGGGAAAAGGAGAGGTTCAAGAGCTTGCAGGGCATGATACAAGGAGGGAAAAAAAACAGTAAGAAACAATTTAATGAAAAATAAAATTCTGATCCATTAAAGGATAACTCATTAAAAACTTTTGTTTTGTTTTAGATAATATGAATAGCACCACCTGCCTGGAGTTTGCATGTTCTCCCTGTGCCTGCGTGGGTTTCCTCCAGGTACTCCTATTTCCTCCCACATTCCAAAGACATGCTGGTAGGTTATTTGGATCCTGTCTAAATTAGCCCAAGTATGTGTATGAATGTAGCTTAGGGACTTTAGATTGTACGCCCCTTGAGGATTAAGGACCCATGTGAATGTACAACATATATATATGTAAAGTGCTGCATAAATTGATGGCACTATATAAGTACCATAAATAAATAGGGATTAAGTTTTTATTGCTGTCTGTGTCCCTGTTGGGGAGATTTACCCTCTGTATTTGTTCTATTTACCGTTATCACTAAGCATGAAAGTAAAAGAAAATCCCACATTTTGTCACCAGAACAGGAATAGAGGGAAAATCTTCCAAATGGGGACACCAATTCTGGTTGCAACCAGATATCCCCTCACTTTGGAGGGATTTCCTCTTACTTCCTGTTTTGAATACAAGATCGGAAGTAAAGGGAAGACTCTCCAATTGAATACAGATCCAAAATAAAAAATATTTTATTACCCAAATTTTGGATTGCCACCAGAATAGAAATAGAAGGGATATCTTCCAATGGGGGCCATACTTTTTGTGACCCTGGTGATAACAAGGGATTTCCTTGCTTTGGAGAGATTTTCTCTTAATTCCGGTTTTGGCTATAGGACAAGAAGTGAAGGGAGATCTCCTCAATAGGATACAGATGATTATAAAAAAACTCACATATAACCCTTCCTTACTCTATCCAAAATGAAAAAAAAAGTGTTTCGCCTTTATTTCTTCTTTAACCACTTGACCTCTGGAAGGTTTTACCCCATTCATGACCAAAGCATTTTTTTTTGCTATTCAGCGCTACTTTAATTGGCATTTGTGTGGTCATGCAACACTTTAACTAAATGAAATTTATATCATTTGTCCACACAAATAGAGCACTTTTGTTGGTATTTAATCACCACTGGGTTTTTTTATATTTTTATTAATTAAACGAAGCCTAATACATTGTCATTCTTTTTAACTAGGTCACATCCCACATCAGCCTCATACATTTTGAAGTCTGCCTGCTTTGTAAACGTTGATCCACTGCCTTGGAAGTTCTCCAAGATGTGAGTGCTACACTGAGGAACAGCTTTTCTCAAAGATGTCCTCTCTTCATGCAAGGGGAAATAATATACAAAAGGCTAGATATGTGCCCTCCAAGGTTCTGATTGACAGGCAGCAATAGAAATCAGAAGTCATCTTCTTGCAGTCTGCAAGCTACTGCAAGCTTTACCTTCTAAAGCATATCAATGGTCAAAATGTAAAATCATATGTAGCACCCACTAAGTGGGGCTAGTATGAGGTAAATTTATTTTTGGCTCATGATGGAGAGTAAGCCTGAATTTCTGTGGGTGCAGTGTGAGGTCAGGCTGGATAACTAGATGACTCAACAGGTTGGGACTCTATCATCTCCACCTGGTTCTGGAGGTCTATGGAAGCTTCCAGAAGCCAGTAGGTGGAAGAATCTGACCAATCCCAGGCCGAGGCCCTGGCAGTGTGGTAGAATAGCCCATAAATATGAGAAAGTCATGCTAGCAGATAAGCTCAATAGGGAGCCTTGCTTCCAGGCTGGAGGCTGGAAGCTGAGGAGACGTTGAAGGAGGGAGCTCCACTGCTCTGCTGTCCACCGGGGAAGGACAGCCGGCAAAGCTTAGAAAGGAGCCAGCCCAACTAGAAGGCCTGAAAGCAGTCCTATTCACAGCTGCAGGACAAGGACAGTGTGAGTACCTCTACACTCCTCAGGGCCTAGAATTGAGATATCTGCTGGTTGTAAGTTCTGGCAAGTCTTCAGGAGACAGTTCATAGCTTACCCAATCCCTTGTCCTGGGATCAGATACCATAGCCAGGTGGGCTGGTATTCTGTGCACCAAGGGGACAAAGAGCACCTACACATTGCCACATTACTTGAAAAATCTATCCAGGGGACACCAAGCTCCTAGACGAGGATTACTTTATTAAGGACTGTAATGGTTCCAGCTGGACTGCAGACAAGTGTCTGTCGTTCTTTTTACTAAGTGTGCTAGAGTAGGAAATGTCCTCATTCTGCTACTTCTTCAACCAAATTGGGCACTCCATAACCCCTCTACCCCATCCAAGTTCAGTTCCTTAATAAAACAAAAAAAACCAAGTCCATGGACTGTTTCCTGACTTGTGTATTGCCTGGCTGTGCAGAGCTGAGAGGAACCCATTCAAATCCAAAATCCCCTGAGGGGGTAGTGTTACACATATATTCACTTCCACATTGTCTTTCAATTATTTATTGTCTATTCTTATTACTCTGAATGATCTTGAAATTTGAACACTTACTTGTGAAGATTCCAACACATTTAGTTCCTTGAATTCTATGACACACATTCACTATGCCCTGTGGGTATAGTGAGTATATTTGCTTCAGTTTCCTTTTCTGGACACTCCTGTAGACATGTTCACCCTTTTGAAACCAAAGTCCCTGTAATCAGGGTTTGGAGGCTCTTTCCCACCAAAAGTCTTTCTGAGCCCCTGAATTTCAGGTCCCAAACGAGGACTTACCAGTCCTAAGAGCCCTTTCCCCACATGGGTGAGAATCCCTGAATACTCAGAAACTGTATTCAAGTCATCCCCATTAAAGAAACAATAAACCAAAAACTGGGGCATGTATCTCCCATCCAGGATTCATTCCTGACGTCCTCTGCACATGGTATAAAAATCATCACCATAGAACAGTCAGAACATGAGACAAATAAAATAATCAGTACAAGACTGGAAAATGTAGAGAAAGCTAGCCCATAGAACCATCAAGAGTCAGACACAACTAAATTGATAACATCATGATCACTGCAACTTTGTGCTGTATATTTCAGATGATGCACTGCATTGTATAGGAATAGGTTTGCAATTGTGCTAGGAAACATCACATACTGTAAATCTTCTTTATCTAGTTTATATAATGGGAATGATGTATGAATAATGTAAATATGTGTAACATTTTGTACTAATGACCTAGCATAATAGGCCACATTAAGATGCTCCAGACCACTTACTTGGTTTCAAAGCACATCTACATCAGGGCTATTTTTTTTTTCCAACTTGGGCACCAGTCACTTTGTAGAAATAACTTGAACAACTTGCAGACTGCATAAAGCATGCAGAGGTATAAGAACTATTAGGATACTCCAAACACACTCTCTCCAAAAACTGAATTGTGATGCTCTTTAGATTGCATTTGTTATAATGTTTTCTTTTTTCAGTTCCCACTTTCCTATCAGTACCGATCATCTGGTGCTGAGATCTGGGTGAACTACAGCTATCACAAGAGTTTGCTTGCTTCGCACCTCCTCCATTTACAAAATGCCTTGCATTCTTTTCACTGAACGCAATGCATTGTGTTTAGAGGAGGGCAATTGTGACGTTTACACCTCCTCCAATCACAGAATGCTTTGCATTAAGCAAAAAGAATACAATGCTTTGTATGTATGGAGGAGTTGCTGAGGCAGAGACCTCCTGTGATATCTGTACTGAAACCAGAGCTATATATATGCAGCAGACGTTCAACACTCACAAGAGAGTGCAAGCTAAATAAGCATAACAATTTTAACAAACACTGCAGCAGTCAAATATATGGTTACATTTCAAATGTTAACATTATCTCCACAAAACTGGAAATTCTGAACATACAACTCCTCCTTACTAGGGCCCCCATCTCCAAACCCAATTACCTGGAAGGAAAAAACTTGAGATAGGTAGGAGTGAGCTAACCACTCACTACTCTGATCTGGATACACAGATAGTGATCTACGCAGATGGGACAATCCTATATTCTCTTGGTTTCGATGTATTAGAATTTTAAAGATGAGCGTGTACCCTATATCTTGCTTATATACCAAATGTTACTGGTATCTCTCCCCTCAAGCTTCCTCAGATTCCTAACATCAACCTTCATTGAAATTGTCTGGTCTCAAAAGAAACCCAGAATCCAATTTCATACACTAACTAGAACCAAGTTTAATAAACTGGACTTTACAGATGTCAAAAAATACTATGAGGATTTACTATTAAATAAAACAATAGAGTGGATGTATCAGAGGTCCTAGACACAGTGGGTGAATGTTGACCCTACGGGTCAAAGCCTTAACTCCTTGCTTCCACTACTGCTCATACTACTGTAATGGCACCTAAAGTATTGGACCTGGTGTGGACCTGATATATTTGGCTGGCTTCCACTTGCCCAACAAATACAATTCAAAATGCTAACAACATACAAAGCCATCCACAACTCTGCTGTAAGCTATATCACCAATCCCATCTCTGAAAATATCACCAAAACCATCCTTTTTGCACCTTCTAAGACAGCGGTTCTCAACCTGGGGGTCGCGACCCCTTTGGGGGTCGAACGACCATTTCCCAGGGGTCGCCTAAGACCATCGGAAAATACATATTTCCGATGGTCTTAGGAACCGAGACACCGCTCCTCCGTCTCAGGCGATGTGTGGGCGGGATGATACGCTGCTCCTGTCACCTGGCCACACCTCCGGGATCGCTCAGCAGCTCCGCCTCCTCGCCGCTGATTGGCCACCGGAACTGTAGCTCAGGAGAGGCACACAGGCGGCCAATCACCGGTGAGGAGGTGGAGCTTGGAGAGGAGGAGCCGAGCGGCAGCGCGCGTACATCAAAGAAGATCGAGGGAGCTGCCGGAGCGAGTGAAGAGGAGAGCGGCCAGAGAAGGAAGACAGCTGACAGGTAAGTGAGAGAGCGAGCCCAGGCTGGAGCAGGGGTCAGCAAAGTAAGTATCATTGGTGTCAGTGGGAGGAATAGTGCCCCATCATTTTTGTCACTAATACCAACGATGGGGCACTATTCCTCCCCCCACTGACACCAACGATGGGGCACTATTCCTCCCCCAACTGACACCAACGATGGGGCACTATTTCTCCCCCCACTGACACCAACGATGGGGCACTATTCCTCCTCCCACTGACACCAACGATGGGGCACTATTCCTCCTCCCACTGACACCAACGATGGGGCACTATTCCTCCCCCCACTGACACCAACGATGGGGCACTATTCCTCCCCCCACTGACACCAACGATGGGGCACTATTTCCCCCCCCCCTGACCCCAATGATGGGGCACTATTCTCCCCTCCACCACACTGACATCAATGATGGGGCACTATTCCTCCCACTGACACCAATGATGGGGCACTATTCCTCCCCCCACTGACACCAACGATGGGACACTATTTCCCCCCCCCCCTGACCCCAATGATGGGGCACTATTCTCCGCTCCACCACACTGACACCAATGATGGGGCACTATTCCTCCCACTGACACCAATGATGTGGCACTATTCCTCCCACTGACACCAGTGATGGGGCACTACTCCCACTGACACCAGTGATGGGGCACTACTCCCCCCACTGACACCAGTGATGGGGCACTATTCCTCCCACTGACACCAATGATGGGGCACTACTCCCCCCACTGACACCAATAATGGGGCACTACTCCCCCCACTGACACCAATGATGGGGCACTATTCCTCCCACTGACACCAATGATGTGGCACTA
Source organism: Staurois parvus (assembly GCF_062004578.1). NCBI lineage: Eukaryota > Metazoa > Chordata > Amphibia > Anura > Ranidae > Staurois > Staurois parvus. The sequence goes on along the minus strand of NW_028317927.1, from coordinate 9,961,658 downwards.
TTCCTCCCACTGACACCAGTGATGGAGCACTACTCCTCCCACTGACACCAGTGATGGGGCACTACTCCCCCCACTGACACCAGTGATGGAGCACTATTCCTCCCACTGACACCAATGATGGGGCACTACTCCCCCCACTGACACCAATGATGGGGCACTACTCCTCCCACTGACACCAATGATGGGGCACTATTCCTCCCACTGACACCAATGATGGGGCACTATTCCTCCCACTGACTCCAACGATGGGGCACTATTCCTCCCACTGACACCAACGATGGGGCACTATTCCTCCCACTGACACCAACGATGGGGCACTATTCCTCCCACTGACACCAACGATGGGGCACTATTCCTCCCACTGACACCAACGATGGGGCACTATTCCTCCCACTGATACCAACGATGGGGCACTATTCCTCCCACTGATACCAACGATGGGGCACTATTCCTCCCACTGATACCAACGATGGGGCACTATTCCTCCCACTGACACCAACGATGGGGCACTATTCCTCCCACTGACACCAACGATGGGGCACTATTCCTCCCACTGACACCAGTGATGGGGCACTATTCCTCCCACTGACACCAGTGATGGGGCACTATTCATCCCACTGACATCAGTGATGGGGCACTATTCCTCCCACTGATACCAACGATGGGGCACTATGCATCCCACTGACATCAGTGATGGGGCACTATTCCTCCCACTGACACCAGTGATGGGGCACTATTCATCCCACTGACATCAGTGATGGGGCACTATTCCTCCCACTGATACCAACGATGGGGCACTATGCATCCCACTGACATCAGTGATGGGGCACTATTCCTCCCACTGACACCAGTGATGGGGCACTATTCCTCCCACTGACACCAACGATGGGGCACTATTCATCCCACTGACATCAGTGATGGGGCACTATTCCTCCCACTGATACCAACGATGGGGCACTATTCCTCCCACTGATACCAGTGATGGGGCACTATTCCTCCCACTGATACCAATGATGGGGCACTATTCCTCCCCCCACTGACACCAACGATGGGACACTATTTCCCCCCCCCCCTGACCCCAATGATGGGGCACTATTCTCCCCTCCACCACACTGACATCAATGATGGGGCACTATTCCTCCCACTGACACCAATGATGGGGCACTATTCCTCCCACTGACACCAATGATGTGGCACTATTCCTCCCACTGACACCAGTGATGGGGCACTACTCCCACTGACACCAGTGATGGGGCACTACTCCCCCCACTGACACCAGTGATGGGGCACTATTCCTCCCACTGACACCAATGATGGGGCACTACTCCCCCCACTGACACCAATAATGGGGCACTACTCCCCCCACTGACACCAATGATGGGGCACTATTCCTCCCACTGACACCAATGATGTGGCACTATTCCTCCCACTGACACCAGTGATGGAGCACTACTCCTCCCACTGACACCAGTGATGGGGCACTACTCCCCCCACTGACACCAGTGATGGAGCACTATTCCTCCCACTGACACCAATGATGGGGCACTACTCCCCCCACTGACACCAATGATGGGGCACTACTCCTCCCACTGACACCAATGATGGGGCACTATTCCTCCCACTGACACCAATGATGGGGCACTATTCCTCCCACTGACTCCAACGATGGGGCACTATTCCTCCCACTGACACCAACGATGGGGCACTATTCCTCCCACTGACACCAACGATGGGGCACTATTCCTCCCACTGACACCAACGATGGGGCACTATTCCTCCCACTGACACCAACGATGGGGCACTATTCCTCCCACTGACACCAACGATGGGGCACTATTCCTCCCACTGATACCAACGATGGGGCACTATTCCTCCCACTGATACCAACGATGGGGCACTATTCCTCCCACTGACACCAACGATGGGGCACTATTCCTCCCACTGACACCAACGATGGGGCACTATTCCTCCCACTGACACCAGTGATGGGGCACTATTCCTCCCACTGACACCAGTGATGGGGCACTATTCATCCCACTGACATCAGTGATGGGGCACTATTCCTCCCACTGATACCAACGATGGGGCACTATGCATCCCACTGACATCAGTGATGGGGCACTATTCCTCCCACTGACACCAGTGATGGGGCACTATTCATCCCACTGACATCAGTGATGGGGCACTATTCCTCCCACTGATACCAACGATGGGGCACTATGCATCCCACTGACATCAGTGATGGGGCACTATTCCTCCCACTGACACCAGTGATGGGGCACTATTCCTCCCACTGACACCAGTGATGGGGCACTATTCATCCCACTGACATCAGTGATGGGGCACTATTCCTCCCACTGATACCAACGATGGGGCACTATTCCTCCCACTGATACCAGTGATGGGGCACTATTCATCCCACTGACATCAATGATGGGGCACTATTGCTCCCACTGATACCAACGATGGGGCACTATTCCTCCCACTGATACCAACGATGGGGCACTATTCATCCCACTGACATCAGTGATGGGGCACTACTCCTTCCACTGACACCAATGACATGGCACTACTCCTCCCACTGCAAAATTACAGTTATGAAGTAGCAACGAAAATAATTTTATGGTTGGGGGTCACCACAACATGAGGAACTGTATTAAGGGGTCGCGGCATTAGAAAGGTTGAGAACCACTGTTCTAAGACCTCCTGCTTGCCAGTTTCATCATCAGCTCCTCCAGTGCTCATCATCAGAATTTCTCCTGAGCCACTCCCATCCACTGGAATTCACTACCCAATCTGTTTAGCTCAGTCTCCTGCTCTGCTTTCCTTTTGGTGATCCTTGAAAACTCATCTCTTCAGCGAAGCCTATCCTGCCACTTCTCTAGAAAGCCTTTCACAACCACTATTAAATCTGGACTCTCCTAACCAGATAGAAAGGGTATTTGCGTCCATTTCAGGGCATTGCACAGTGTTTTGCTGCTATATAAAAACTGCTCAAAGTGACACATGTTGACCTCCCAAACTACTTGGCCAATTGAGAACATGAATTGTCTCATGATCTCACTTCAGAACACAAATACAAAATTCTTCTCTCCACCCATATTGGTATAGAGATGGTATAGTGATCCAGTGTACCTAATTAGATGGGGTTATGGAACTTCTTCATTGTGTTGGGTGTGTGGTCTAGTCCCAGGTGCGCTCTCTTATATTTGCTACAAGTGTTCACTAATAAAAATCTTTCTGGGCACATATTGGCAATGTAATTTGAAAGCTAACTATTGTGACTCATACATAGGACCCTTGGTGCTGCTGTTGCACAATACACCCAAGTTTGTTTCCAAATATAATAAATCAATTATGCCCACCTCCTAAATGCTGCTAAAAATCTGGTCCCAAAATATTGGAAGCCCTTTAGTCCACCAACAGTGATGGAATGAATACTGTAATTAGATAAAATACACCGGATGGAAGATCGCTAACCTAAAAAAGTTGACTGTGAAACTTATTACAAAATCTGTGTGAGCTGGTTACATTTTAAAAGCACTAGTGACACATATATTTTCTTTAACTACCTACTATGTTCAAGATTAAATAATTCATCTTTTTTCACTATAAAATGTTTTATATGGGTATTTTGTACTTTAGTTTTTAGCCAGCTAGAGCACTAGGTTCCCCATGGTTGAAACAAGACAATTGTCTACAGAGTGCAATAGTTAAGGCTCATATTTACAAACACATAACTGAAATAATCAGAAGACTGACTCATCTCCCTTTTTGCTTTGTTCAAAACAGAACTGTAGAGTCTGAAAAGCTTCTGTTATTCTCTCTTTGGAAAACCCATATACAGTATACTCATATTTTCCTTTACTGTGTTGGAATAGTCACCTTTAACCCTTTTTTAAACTCTCATCATCCCTGGTATACTAAGTCATACAGTTGCAAAAAAAAGTATGTGAACCCCTTGGGATTACGTGGAGTTTTGCATGAATTGGGCATAAAATGTGCTCTGAACGTCATCTAAGTCACAACAATAGAAGAACACAGTCTGCTGAACATAATATTACACAAACATTAGATGTTGCCATGGTTTAATTGCACATAACATGTAAACATTCACAGTGCAGGGAGGAAAAAGTATGTGAACCTTTGGACTTAATAACTGGTTGACCCTCCTTTGGCAGCAATAACCTCAACCAAACGTTTCCTGTAGTTGCAGATCAGACCTGCACAACGATCTGGAATAATTTTGGACCACTCCTCTTCACAAAACTGTTTCAGTGTAGCAATATTCTTGGGATGTCTGGTGTGAATCGTTCTCTTAAGGTCATGCCACAGCATTTCAATTGGGTTGAGGTCAGGACTCTGACTGGGCCACTCCAGAAGGTGTATTCTGTGCTGTTGCAGCCATTGTTTTGTTGAATTACTTGTATGCTTTGGGTCATTGTCCTGTTGCATCACCCATCCTCTGCGGAGCTTCAGTTGGAGGACAGATAGTCGTACGTTTTCCTGCAAAATGTCTTGATAAACTCTGGAATTCATTTTCCCATCAATGACAACAATCCGTCCAGGCCCTGAGGCAGCAAAGCAGCCCCAAACCATGATGCTCCCTCCGCCATGTTTTACAGTGGGGATGAGGTTTTGATGTTGGTGTGCTGTGCCTTTTTTTCTCCACACATAGTGTGTGTTTTTCCCAAACAACTCAATCTTGGTTTCATCTGTCCACAGTATATTTTGCCAGTAGTGCTGTGGAACATCCAGGTGCTCTTTTGCAAACTTCAAACGTGCTGCAATATTCTTTTTGGACAGCAATGGCTTCCTCCATGGTGTCCTCCCATGTACTCCATTCTTGTTTAATGTTTTCCTTATTGTAGATGTGTCAACAAAAATGTTAGCATGTGCCAGAGATTTCTGTAGGTCTTTAGCTGACACTCTGGGATTCTTCTTTACCTCATGCAGCATTCTGCGCTGTGCTCTTGCAGTCATTTTTACAGGACAACCACTCCTAGGGAGAGTAGCAACAGTGCTAAACTTTCTCCATTTGTAGACAGTCTGTCTTACCGTGGACACATGAACATCATGGCTTTTGGGGATACTTTTGTAACCCTTTCCAGCTTCATGCAAGTCAACAATTCTTGATTGTAGGTCTTCTGAGAGCTCTTTTCTGCGAGGCATGGTTCACATCAGACAGTGCTTCTTGAAACCAGTAAACCCAAAACAGGTGTGTGTTTTTTAAGGGCAGGACAGCTGTCAGCAACACATCCAATATCATCACACTGATTGGAGTCAAGGTTGGCTCACTCCTGGCTCCAATTAGCTTTGGGAGAAGTCATTAAGCTAGGGCCTCACATACTTTTTCCTCCCTGCACTGTGAATGTTTACATGTTATGTGCAATTAAACCATGGCAACATCTAATGTTTGTGTAGTATTATGTTCAGCAGACTGTGTTCTTCTATTGTTGTGACTTAGATGACGTTCAGAGCACATTTTATGCCCAATTCATGCAAAACTCCACGTAATCCCAAGGGGTTCACATACTAATCAGGTCAGGTTTGTATACAGCACCAACAGTCACTGCTGGCTATGACCTGACCAGAAACTAATGTTGAAAAAAACATGCCTAATTGCTTTTGATTTCCGAGTTTTAAGTCAGGGCTGGATAAATCTGTAGTTTTTCTTCCCCACCTTTTTCTATAACCTACAAATGTATGGTCAAATGATGCAACTAGATCCCTGAGGGTGGCCAGATAGTGTCTGCACATCTTCAGGTACAACTATCACAAAATTTTCCCTTTCCTAGAACGTTTTTAATAGATAGTAGTACCTCTTTCAGATTGTATTACTCTCCCCAGCGGGGACCCATCAGCAAATTGTCAGGTTTTTATTGCTGTCTTTATTTCCACTTAGGAGAGCTCATCCTTACTTAATGTCCAGATGGCAGATGTCATACTGAACAGGAAGTGAAGTGAAATTTTTCAAAAGACGTTAGAGATAGTAGTCTTGGCTGCGTTTTAATTGCTCTAAATACTTTGGTATTGCTGATGTTATGTTTTGAATAATGGCAACCTGGTATTAATTTCAGTAACTATTTCCAGATTATCTCTCAAAGGCAACTGAATTGTATATTTCCATTCATATGAAGTTATGTTCCTTTTCTTCTTAAGAAATCAGCCAAACATCATGTTCTTTGAACAAATGTATTCCATATGTCAGAGGCCTGTACAATCTGTTACTCTGCTTCCGTGTTTGCGGCACCCATGCAAGTTATTATTACAGCTAATTAAACTAATTCATTATATTAAACCAAAATCTGACATTCCTACTGATGATGTTTCTGTGTCTCTAGACACAGTAAGGATGTTACATATGTTAAAGTATAAAAGAATAAGCTTTTAGAATAGATGTGACATCTATATACCTTTTATGACGTATTATCACTGAAACAACAGTATGGGAATAAAAGTGGGATAACACTAATTCTTCTGTTTTAATAGTCTTGACCCTCATTTATAAACATTTTAACTCTTGCAACCCTAACATTCAGTAAAGGACAGCACCCAGCACAACAGTTATGCATGATGATCACAAAAAAGAGATCAAAATACAGGTGTTTGGTGTATGTGTTAGAGCAGTTTTTCTCAAACTTTTCAACACAGAGGAACCCTTGAAATAACTTTCTGGTCTCAGGGAACCCCAGCTAAAAATGACTATATTTACAACTCACTTAGTGAGATGGTCAGTGGGAAGTATGCTCCTTACACTTGTGGTCATTGTCATTACCCTCTTACAGATACCTAAAAATATTAAAGGAGTCAGTAGGAACTTATTTGAGAGGCAGAAATTGCTCATATCTCAAGGAATTCCTAGCAACCTCTGGAGGAACCCTGGAAGAGAAACCCTGCGTTAGCGCAATGATTAGAGATGAGCGAATCGAACCAGGCAAAGTGGAATTCGTTTCGAATTTCAGGAAAAATTTGATTCGCGGCGAATCCGAATATTAGCATACTTCGGGTGCGCGAATCGGATTTTTCCCGATCAGCCGGCAAAAGTGTCCCTGCAGAGAGCTCCGCTATTTCTGACAGTTCTCTGACAGTTCCTTCACATGTACAGCGGTTGAAACATTGTATCTATTTGTTTCCATTTAGGATACAGATGTTTTTATTCGGAAATAGATAGATACAATGTTTCAACCGCTGTACATGTGAAGGAACTGTCAGAGAACTGTCAGAAATAGCGGAGCTCTCTGCAGATACACTTTTTGCTGTACTGGAATACTTCTTCTTTTCATTCTTCTTTTCATTCTTCTCATTCTTCTTTTCATTCTTCTTTTCATTCTTCTTCTCATTCTTCTTTTCATTCTTCTTCTTCTTTTCATTCTTCTTTTCATTCTTCTCATTCTTCTTTTCTTCTTCATGAAAAGAAGAATGAGAAGAAGAATGAAAAGAAGAATGAAAAGAAGAATGAGAAGAATGAAAAGAAGAATGAAAAGAAGAAGAAGAATGAAAAGAAGAATGAGAAGAAGCATGAAAAGAAGAATGAGAAGAAGAATGAGAAGAATGAAAAGAAGAATGAGAAGAATGAAAAGAAGAATGAAAAGAAGAAGAATGAAAAGAAGAATGAAAAGAAGAAGAAGAATGAAAAGAAGAATGAGAAGAAGAATGAAAAGAAGAATGAGAAGAATGAAAAGAAGAATGAAAAGAAGAAGAAGAATGAAAAGAAGAATGAGAAGAAGAATGAAAAGAAGAATGAGAAGAAGAATGAGAAGAATGAAAAGAAGAATGAGAAGAATGAAAAGAAGAATGAAAAGAAGAAGAAGAAGAATGAAAAGAAGAAGAAGAATGAAAAGAAGAATGAAAATAAGAAGAAGAATCTTTTCATTCTTCTCATTCTTCTTTTCATTCTTCTTTTCATTCTTCTTCTTTTCATTCTTCTTCTTCTTTTCATTCTTCTTTTCATTCTTCTTCTTCTTCTTTTCATTCTTCTTCTTCTTCTTTTCATTCTTCTTTTCATTCTTCTTCTTCTTTTCATTCTTCTTCTTCTTCTTCTTTTCATTCTTCTTTTCATTCTTCTCATTCTTCTTTTCATTCTTCTCATTCTTCTTTTCATTCTTCTTTTCATTCTTCTTCTCATTCTTCTTTTCATTCTTCTTCTTCTTCTTTTCATTCTTCTTTTCATTCTTCTCATTCTTCTTTTCTTCTTCATGAAAAGAAGAATGAGAAGAAGAATGAAAAGAAGAAGAAGAATGAAAAGAAGAATGAAAAGAAGAATGAGAAGAATGAAAAGAAGAATGAAAAGAAGAAGAAGAATGAAAAGAAGAATGAGAAGAATGAAAAGAAGAATGAAAAGAAGAAGAAGAAGAATGAAAAGAAGAAGAAGAATGAAAAGAAGAAGAAGAATCTTTTCATTCTTCTCATTCTTCTTTTCATTCTTCTTTTCATTCTTCTTCTTCTTCTTTTCATTCTTCTTCTTCTTTTCATTCTTCTTTTCATTCTTCTTCTTCTTCTTTTCATTCATCTTCTTCTTTTCATTCTTCTTTTCATTCTTTTTCTTCTTCTTTTCATTCTTCTCATTCTTCTTTTCATTCTTCTTCTTCTTCTTTTCATTCTTCTTCTTCTTTTCATTCTTCTTTTCATTCTTTTTCTTCTTCTTTTCATTCTTCTCATTCTTCTTTTCATTCTTTTTCTTCTTCTTTTCATTCTTCTTCTTTTCATTCTTCTTCTTCTTTTCATTCTTCTTTTCATTCTTCTTCTTTTTCTTTTCATTCTTCTTCTTCTTTTCATTCTTCTTCTTCTTTTCATTCTTCTTCTTTTCATTCTTCTTTTCATTCTTCTTCTTCTTTTCATTCTTCTTCTTCTTCTTTTCATTCTTCTTTTCATTCTTCTCATTCTTCTTTTCATTCTTCTTCTGATTCTTCTTTTCATTCTTCTTCTTTTCATTCTTCTTTTCATTCTTCTTTTCTTCTTCATGAAAAGAAGAATGAGAAGAAGAATGAAAAGAAGAATGAGAAGAATGAAAAGAAGAATGAAAAGAAGAATGAGAAGAAGAATGAAAAGAAGAATGAGAAGAAGAATGAGAAGAATGAAAAGAAGAATGAGAAGAATGAAAAGAAGAATGAAAAGAAGAAGAAGAAGAATGAAAAGAAGAAGAAGAATGAAAAGAAGAATGAAAAGAAGAAGAATGAAAAGAAGAATGAGAAGAAGAATGAAAAGAAGAATGAAAAGAAGAATGAGAAGAATGAAAAGAAGAATGAAAAGAAGAAGAAGAATGAAAAGAAGAATGAGAAGAAGAATGAAAAGAAGAATGAGAAGAATGAAAAGAAGAATGAGAAGAATGAAAAGAAGAATGAAAAGAAGAAGAAGAAGAATGAAAAGAAGAATGAAAAGAAGAAGAAGAAGAAGTAGGATGAAAATAAGAAGAATTCCAAGCCGGCAAAAAGTGTATCTGCAGAGCTCCGCTAAGTGTATCTGCAGAGCTCCGCTATTTCTGACAGTTCTCTGACATTCACTCCATACAGCGGTTGAAACATTGTATCTATTTGTTTCCATAAATGGAAACAACCGCTGTATGGAGTGAATGTCAGAGAACTGTCAGAAATAGCGGAGCTCTGCAGATACACTTAGCGGAGCTCTGCAGATACACTTTTTGCCGGCTTGGAATTCTTCTTATTTTCATCCTACTTCTTCTTCTTCTTCATCCTCATCCTCCTCTTCTTCTTCTGAGGATGAGGATGAAGAAGAAGAAGAAGAAGAAGTAGGATGAAAATAAGAAGAATTCCAAGCCGGCAAAAAGTGTATCTGCAGAGCTCCGCTAAGTGTATCTGCAGAGAACTGTCAGAAATAGCGGAGCTCTGCAGATACACTTAGCGGAGCTCTGCAGATACACTTTTTGCCGGCTTGGAATTGTTATTTTCATCCTACTTCTTCTTCTTCTTCGTCTTCATCCTCATCCTCAGAAGAAGAAGAAGAGGATGAGGATGAGGATGAAGAAGAAGAAGAAGAAGTAGGATGAAAATAAGAAGAATTCCAAGCCGGCAAAAAGTGTATCTGCAGAGCTCCGCTAAGTGTATCTGCAGAGAACTGTCAGAAATAGCGGAGCTCTGCAGATACACTTAGCGGAGCTCTGCAGATACACTTTTTGCCGGCTTGGAATTCTTCTTATTTTCATCCTACTTCTTCTTCTTCTTCTTCATCCTCATCCTCAGAAGAAGAAGAAGAGGATGAGGATGAAGAAGAAGAAGAAGAAGAAGTAGGATGAAAATAAGAAGAATTCCAAGCCGGCAAAAATGTATCTGCAGAGCTCCGCTAAGTGTATCTGCAGAGCTCCGCTAAGAAATAGCGGAGCTCTGCAGATACACTTTTTGCCGGCTTGGAATTCTCCTTCTTCTCATCCTTCTTCTTCTTCTCATCCTTCTTCTTCTTCTCATCCTTCTCCTTCTTCTCATCCTTCTTCTTCTTCTTCTCATCCTTCTTCTTCTTCTCATCCTTCTCCTTCTTCTCATCCTTCTTCTTCTCATCCTTCTTCTCATCCTTCTTCTTCTTCTCATCCTTCTCCTTCTTCTCATCCTTCTTCTTCTTCTCATCCTTCTTCTTCTTCTCATCCTTCTCCTTCTTCTCATCCTTCTTCTTCTTCTCATCCTTCTTCTTCTTCTCATCCTTCTTCTTCTTCTTATCCTTCTCCTTCTTCTCATCCTTCTTCTTCTTCTCATCCTTCTTCTTCTCATCCTTCTCCTTCTTCTCATCCTTCTTCTCATCCTTCTCCTTCTTCTCATCCTTCTCCTTCTTCTCATCCTTCTCCTTCTCCTTCTTCTCATCCTTCTCCTTCTCCTTCTTCTCATCCTTCTCCTTCTTCTCATCCTTCTCCTTCTCCTTCTCCTTCTCCTTCTCCTTCTCCTTCTCCTTCTCCTTCTTCTCATCCTTCTCCTACTTCTCATCCTTCTCCTTCTTCTCATCCTTCTCCTTCTTCTCATCCTTCTCCTTCTTCTCATCCTTCTCCTTCTCCTTCTTCTTCTCCTTCTTCTCATCCTTCTCCTTCTCCTTCTCCTTCCTCATCTCCAAGGGCATTTAAATTAAAGGTACAGTGTTCTGCACTAATATAAAGGCTCTCTGAAGCCTAGAAACCCTTTTTATAAGTTAAATTCGTAGCGAATAAATTCGCATCGAATCAAATTTCTTCCTCAAATTCGGCGAATCAGCCGAATCGAATTTTTGAATAATTCGCTCATCTCTAGCAATGATCAAACTTGTGTAACTTTCTGGCAGAATAGAGATATTTGTGTTCTATGCTCCAGTCCTGACAGCATTTTCTACAATTTCAGGGTGTACCTGTGATTGCTCCATTTAGCTGCTTGTAAAATTGGCTACTAATATTTCGAGCTGTAAAACTAAAGCTTTCAGCCAGTGTCTTGCTATACAGTACTTTATAAGACTGGAAGTGCTCATTGATGACCTGTGTAAGGAGTGTGTCTAACAGCTGAGACAGAACTTGGAGGTGAAGGCATGCACATCTTTCGGTTCCAGCTAATTCTTCTTTGTTGCCCAAAGTGTGCCTGTACTTGATTCTTAAAAAAGGTTGGAAGTAGGTTAATGCAGACCTGCAGAGGAGCCAGCAAATATCTTTGTTTATATCCTACAGCAGGGTTTCTCAACCAAGGTTCCGTGGAACCCTACGGTTCGTCCACAGGTTACTAGGGGTTCATTGAGTGATGAGAAATTTCTGCCTCTCAGATAAGTTCCCACACTAACACCATTGATCCTTTTCGATATCTATAAGGGGGAATTATTCCCAATGACTACAAATGTAAGAAGCTTCATCCCACTAACCACACTAATATATCATGATATAGTCATTCTTAGCAGGGGTTTCCTGAGACTGGAAAGTGATTTCAAGTGTTCCTCTGTGTCGAAAATGTTGAGACAGGCTGTCCTAAAGTGTGCCTGGATCTTCAATTACAACCCAAGAACTTAGTAGAGATTAATTTTCAGTACCATTTCAAAGCCCAGCAGATTCTGAGACCATAAGGGTTATTTCCTACATTCAGACGTAAGAAGGGCAGATCTGAGAGGTAAAGGATGCTTTACATCTTGATCATCCTGTAAAACGTCAGTTCCCTTGCACCACAATATGTATTGTGCTCTTGGCTCAACAAAATTCACCCATGTATGCTGATGTTCTGACACATGGAGTTGATTTACTAAAGGCAAAAGGATGTTCACTTTGAAAGGGAACTTTATCTTAGCTTATTTAATGCAGAAAAAAATCACTTTGGAAAGAATACCTAATCATGTGCAAGGTAAATTTAACACAAAATGTATTTTTGCTTGCACATAATTGGATGATGGAAGCCAGCAGAGCTTCACCTCATTCATTAAGCTAATAGAACATTTCCTTGCGATGTGCACAGCCTATTTGCCTTTAGTAGATCAACCCCATGTGGAAAAAAAGAAACTAATGCTGCCACCACATCTAAGGGCTATTAGGCTAACAAATATTACATTTTTGCTCTTGGTTTTAGTTTACTTTAGGAGCTTCCACTCCTCATATTTAGAGATAAAAACTGGGCAGCTTTTGGAAACAGATGTGACTCCTATTTCTTTGCCACTACAAGTATTAATGGAAATCCTGTCAGTCTATGTGATTTGAAGTTTTATGTGCATAGAAGAGTTTACTCATGTCAAGTGTGTTTCATCAGTGAAACATTTGCCAGCAGAAAATAATTACGACCACTTCCGCTAAATTCTGCCACATCTCTCTTTGCAGCCTTTCCCCAAATCTGCCCAGAATTGTTGCACACGTGAGAGATTTGTCAGAGTGAATTTAACATCAATATACATCCAATCTCATAATTCCCTTGAAATGAATAGCAGATGAGTTAATAAAAGTGTTGTCTTATTTTGGGAAGCCAAAATGATCTGATTCATCCATGCATGTAATCTGTTGCCAGTATAAGCAGCTCTGATATTGGAATGGCTTCTAACCAAAATGTTATTCAGACTGCTTCTTTTCTGCTTCAAATTGTTCTACAATGTTGATCCAATAGCTACAAAGTAAAGTTTAGACATCAGTGCAGAATAAAATCACCTTTGAAGATTACATCCATGAAGATGTCCTATGTTTGAAGTAACTGACTCTGACCACATCTCTGGCCAGCAGATATTTTCCATAGAAGCACAACTGTATGATTCCTAGATTGCTAGGGACAGGAGGGTGATTTTAGGAAATGGCTTATTTGCCACTGGTTTTCTTCATTTGTTTTCTACTTGGAATGTGGTAGGTAGAGGACATGGGGTTGGGTGAGGATGGGGTAAGTGCCACCTGCAAAACTCTTGGACATTCTGATTCCTATTGAGTTTTATGTTTGTCTGTCTGCCTATCTGTCTGTACATCAGACATTTTTGCAAGAACTCCTTTTTTATTTTTATTTAAAGGAAGCCTGTGCTGAAAGAAATACTGGAGAAGCTATTACTTGCTTCATGAAAATGTTGACTGCTGGCAGTCCTCTTGATCCTCTGACTTCAATACTTTGATCGTCACTTACTCAGAATAAGAATGCAGAACATGAAGTCAGAACTACTTATCTGCATCCATATTCTGGGTTGGTACCTCAAAAAGTAATGATGACATTAGATTAACCTGACAGGCAACTAACAATTTGTGTGGTGAGGCCAGAAATGGAATCCTCCATTTTACTTTCAGTATGGGTTTCTTTTACCTAAGGTTTTCATCATAGAGTTACTCCTAAACAAGAATACATTGGGGAACATTTATAAAGCAAATAAGCAACACAAATAGATGTTTCAAATCGAAACAAAAACGAGAAGCGCACCAACCTTGCGCATTACTTCAGTAACCAAAGTTTATTAATTATAAAATAATACTCACAAACAGCAAATAAAATCAGGCATGTAAGTCCTCAAAGGGACCTGAAAGATAAAGAGCCAGCACGGATCCCGGGGTAGATACTCAGTACAGCTGACGTGTTTCGAAGGGCATCCCTTCTTCATCAGAGGACTTACATGCCTGATTTTATTTGCTGTTTGTGAGTATTATTTTATAATTAATAAACTTTGGTTACTGAGGTAATGCGCAAGGTTGGTGCGCTTCTCGTTTTTGTTTCGATTTGCAGTATTGGTTGGGCTTCCCCAGCCTTATTTGGAGCTGCACAACTCTACATGCATTGGTGGTCGATCTTTCCAGGTCTGGTTCCATCTATTCGCCACCCGCCTGAGTCCTTGAGTGCAGGAGATTTCGCTTATGACAAATAGATGCTTACCAGGCTGCCTGAACCCTGTCCCTGAAACTCCAGGGAGCCAACTGCCACAGATTTAAAAAGTCCTGTGATAGATTTAACACATAATATTGACAGATTTTGTACTCCAAACAGGTGATCAATTAAAAAATGTTCAGGGTCAGACTTTATTCTGTCACAGTGCTCCTTTAGTGCAGCTGAGGGAGGGATTTATAACTCGCTAGTAATCTTGTAGTAAATCTATCACAAAATTTACCTCACAACTCCTGTTTAGCACTGCCTTGCTATGCGACTGAACTGATTAAAATCCCCCATTGAGTTTTCTAGACAGTTACAATAAAGCTAGAGCATGTGAAAAGCCATTCCTGCAGATGACCTCTATGTCAGGAGTTAGTGAAGGCAACAATGTGGCTTGTTTAGAGAAGCTATACAGTACTTCGGGAGAAAAGCTTAGAGGATGGAAAACACTGGAGGATGAACATATTACAGGAACAATATGTATGAAATAAAAGCAATAAAATGGTAACCAGATAGTTACATTGTTAGTCTGGTTGAAAAAAAGGCACAAGCCCATCTAGTTCAACCAATAAAAAGAAAAAAAATATATACAATCCTATATAAAAAATCCTATACCCACAGTTAATCCAGAGGAAGGCCAAAAAGCATGATCCAATTTGCTTCAGCAGGGGAAAAATTCCTTCATGATCCCCCTAGAGGCAATTGGATATTCCCTGGATCCACTTTACCTATAAATGTTAGTATCCACTTATATTGTGTGCCTTTAGGAAATAATCCAGGCCCTTTTAAAGCAATCCACTGAGCTAGCCAGAAGCAACTCTTCAGGGAGTCTATTCCACATTTTCACGACTCTTACTGCGAAGAAACCTTTCCATATTTGGATATTAAATCTCTTTTCCTCCAGTTGTAATGAGTGCCCCCTTGTCCCCTGTGATGACCCTAAAGTGAATAACTCTACACCAAGCTCACTATATGACCACTTACAGTATGTATTTATACATGTTGATCATATACCCCCTTAATCTCCTCTTCCCAAGACAGAATAAATTCAGTTCCTCTAATCTTTCGTCATAGCTGAGCTCCTCCATGCCTCTTATAAGTTTGGTTTCCCTTCTCTGTACTTTCTCCAGTTCCCCAATGTTCATTTTGTGAATTGGTGCCCAAAACTGAACTGCATATTCCAGATGAGGTATTACTAATGATTTGTACATGGGTAATATGATATCTCTCTCTCTCTCTCTCTCTCTCTCTCGTCTATACGTCTTTTAATACAAGAGAGGATTTTGCTCGCTTTCGATAGTATAAATCAGTTTTATTAATTTGTTGCAAGTCAACACCTGACCGAAGAAATGATGGGGTAAAAAAAAAGAAATGAAAAATAGGAAGAAGGTGACATGATTTCCAAAATGTTGGGGTACATCACAGTAATTCAATAGTTAAAAAAGATTCATGTCCATAATGTTCAGCCTCTGATAACTCTGATAATTCTGTGTATAGGAAGGCGTGTAGTACTAGCAAAGACTGAAAGGAAAAGTGAACATTGAAAAGTTAAAGTGGTTGTACACCCCTAACGTATACCAACTGACTTGACTAGCCTCAGGTTATACAAAGAGATGAAACAATCCTCCTGTGTATGCTCTACCTGTTTATCTGCAGCCTTCTATTCTGTACAGCCATTCAAAGTACATAATTTATACAGAATTTCTACGCTCCAGAAGGCAGGGAGCAGGGATCTGATGTCACATACTGCACAGCATAGAGCACAGAGCTGATTGTAATCTGAGACCTGAGTAGAGGGAATAGACACACTCCCATATGCACAATCTCAAAAGGAAACATGCACAAATGAGGCTGCCAATCACCTGTTGTGGGATGTAAAGGGGGCCGGGTGATCTCCCAGGATTGTCTGGTGTCAGCATAACCTGTCAGTGACTCATGTAGATAGCAGTTGAATGGCAGAACAGACAGAAATCACAGTAGTTACTTTGGATAGAAGCAAGTACACACTATAGAAGGATATACTTTGTTTTTTATTCATTTGTGAGGTTTACAACCACTTTAAGTACAAATATTACATTTTTACTTTATTATTAAAACCCATTGTTTTGTGTGTATTGATCTAATGTTGGCTCTCAAATCTCATGATTCACAGGTGGTTTGGTCTGTAACAACCATAAAACAGCTTTTCAACTTAAAGAATATATGAACACACCAGCAGTAATTTTACCTGTGATATACAGTATGCTGTTTATGAGATTTTATATTAAAGGAAATGTATAGTCATATCAGTTTTTCTTGGATATAATGTACATGTAAAAGTGTCCAGCCTGTGGTAGGGCTGATGTCAGATAGCACACTCTGCAGCTAGCAATCTTGCTGCTGGCAATTTTGACAATTCAGATTTGTTGAAAGGCTGCCTGTCTGTCCCAATGGAATCACTCCTTCCCTCTGTAGCTGAGGCAGCTCCCCTTGATGGTAATCAAGATTCATAAATGAAGCATACACAGGGGCAGCTATATTTGTGTAGCCAGATGCTGCGCTACAGCAATAGGAAGAAGGAGACATTGCCTATTATTTTTTTCGATACTGATATCATAAAATACTGATCTCATCTTGTGAGCAGGGGGAGAGCTAATCCCAAGCAAGCCCATAGACTTCAGAGCGCTGAGATTCCTGCGAGGTGTAGTACGTTGGGGGCAGCCAAATAATGGGATAAATAGACTAATTAGACTACAGATCCCAATATGCACTGGAGTGGAGAGATTTTTTGATTTTTTTAAACAACCTGGGAAAGTTCTTGATTTTGGCACTGAGGCAGTTAGAGAGATAGCATCTCTGTCTGGATATTTGCCTGCAAGCTGGAGACCATACCATACTGAGATTGGGAGAGAGGACATCTGGATGCAGCACAGCACTGCCCACATCACAGCACCTGCACCTCTACTACAGGAAGAGTGTCCACTTACCCTCTGCTTCCTACAGCTGATCACCGAAGGCTTTCAGGGAAGTGACCAAGTGGACCTCCCCTTCTACAGTGAGAAGTCATCGCAAGATCCCAGAACAGGTGAGAGGGCTATTCACTCATTGCTGATATGGCTAGTTGGGACTGAGCCACTGAGAGCAGGACACCAAGTGTACCCAATCTATACTGTACTCTACAACACACGTATTCCACACCTAGAATGCAGCTATACCAATCCTATACCACATTATACTGAACCTTTACCACATCTGAACCACATCTTCCTTGCAGCTGTGCTGAGACTATACCATACCTATACTGTATGCAGGTTGACTGAGACTGTCCTTAAGTGCATCGATGCTCAAGGGCCCTAGCGATAGCCGGCAGAAGACCATCTCAAAGAATTGCCCCTCCCATAATAATTATTCTGCAAGCATTCTTGGTTCCCCTGCTCCTCCAATACCATCCTTCTTTTTTTGGACAGTGCATACCCAGTCAGTCTAGCATCGCTGCCATCAATGCGCTCGGGCAGTATAGTTCTAGCACTCGATAGATTCAACTTTACTACTGCTCACCGCTGCATTACCTGTTTCATTGCTACTATTTATGCTGATCTGGATGCCAAATGTCATCTTATGCCTAGTCCTTAATGTTAATCACCTTGTATGCTAAATTTTCTTATATTACCGTTGTTAATCCATTTCATGCTTGTCTACTTACCAACTATATTGGTTTGGCGTTGGTTTTCTTTGATATAGAACTATAGCATTACTATTGGGTTTCAAGTATTACTTTCAGTGAAAACCTGTGTTATTGTATGTTTGAACACTCAACCTGGTGTGTCAAAGAGGCTGAGGTTCCTTGGAAGGTCTAGGCAAAGAAAAGAGGACCCATCCTATCCAGCAGCTCCAACGGGGGTAGAGCTACATTTGTTTATTTCATGTACAACCTCAACTCATACTATTACAATACACTAAGGCCCACACACTGGGCGATTACATGCATACAGTGGATTCCAGTGGCAAGAATCGGTAGATTCTTGTGGCTGGAATGACAGATGTATGTTAATGGCAGCAGCTGTTCAGTCTGTACAAACTAATGACAGGCTGACAGTTGCCATCCCTGCTCATATGTAACTACACACCAAGGGATATCTTGCTGTTAGAGATGCGTCCAGGCTCAGACATCTGTCCATAACTGCAGGTAACCTCTTAATGTGCAGACATCTGAACAGCAATGGTTGCTGTCAGGCTGTCATTACCTTGTACAGGCTGAATGGACACTGCTATTTACATAAACCCCAGCAGCATAATCAACTCATTCTTGCCCCTGAAATCCAGTGTAAGTAAAGATGGTCTAATGGTTACCAGTAGATCGCGGATGCAATACCTGTGGAGGAGGGGGTGGGAGCAGCTGGGAATAGAGAAGAAAAACTGGAATCAGGAACAAGGGAAAGTGGGTACAAGGCAGCAGGGTACAGGGTGCAGAGCAGCAGCAAGATCAGGATAATGGCTAGCAGTATATGGCAGCAAACAGAGCTATCAGATCGGGACCAGGGGCGGACTGACAACTTATGGGGCCCCTGGGCAATAGGGGATCATGGAGCCCCTGTGTCCTTGCCCAAACTCAAAAAAGCCTATGAAAAAGGTACCAGGGGCATCTCATGGGGCCCCCTACTGACCCCGGGCCCTCGAGCAGTGCCCGAGTTTCCAAATGTCAGTCCTGATCGGGACTGTATGGGTTTTGCTTACCTATCCCCTACCTACAATGCATCTTCCCTCAGTCACCATACATTTCCTGACCACCTCAACCTCTCACTGCTTTTGTCATGGCAGCAGAAATTGTGGGTAATGGCGGGTACGCAATACCTCAATGTCCCAAATTGAAATTGCACGTATACTAAAAAGTCAGCAGCACTGTCCCCAGTGCTGCCCCAATCTAACAGCAGCCTCTGGGATTCACTGGTATAAATGACTTTAAATACCTTCAGACCCATTCATTGTATGAATGGGTTTGGAGATAAATAAAGCCATTCATGTGAATGTAGAAAGCTAAAGTGAGCACAATGGTGACCAAACACAAATCCATTTATAATTTTGAAAAAATGTAGCAGGAGGGCAGCTTCTCAGTTATCATTTCTAAACAGCCTTTGCTGGAGGTAACAAGGGATGGCCAGTATACAGTATCTAGGACTCTATAAGAGTAGTCCCAGTCCTTATATCATCCTCTGGAACCCAGGTCCCTTCTAGCACATGTACACCTAGGAGTCCACAACAAGGTCTGTACTTACAATGTTTTAGGAGTTGTCTGTCACCCAAACTCTACTGGTAGATCCTCAGTGAGGAAAATAAAATATCCTTTTCCAGGTCAGGACTCCAGGATGATGTCCTACAATAGATAATCCTTTAGCAGTCTTCTCTAGGCTCTCAGCTCTCAGCCCATTACCTGATCAGGCTCAGACCTCCCTGGTCACCTTCTGGATACCTCTTCCCAGTGATTCGCTAGAGCATGATAAATACTTCATACTGGTCATTTCACTCAGCCTGCCCTATATTCTGGAAGGGAGAAACCAAACACTCAGCTTGGGAAACCCTGACCAGACAAACCAGACAAAAGCAATGGATCACTGCTCCACCGACTTCAGTGAAGCCAAAGGCACCTTTCACACGGGTGTTCCATTTTTTTCATCAGTTTAGTCACATTTTTCCAAGAAAAAAACGGATCAGTTTTTTTTATCAGATTTTACATCAAGTTTTACATTAGTTTTTACATCAGTTTTCATCATTTTCTGTGTGTCCATTTACATCCGTTTTTATCCGTTCCATTTTTTTTACGGGAACAAAAATAGGGCTTTGATCCGTTCTAAAAAAAACAGATGTTGAAGGATGCAGATGTAAACAGATGATCATCCGTTTACATACTTTTTTCCATAGGGATGCATTGATGTTCATTTTTCATCCATGAAACGGAATGCCCATGTGAAAGGGGCCAAAAACTAAATTTAGCCTAGCAGTCTAACCAGAGAAGGGTGCTACAAAAAACATTGTCTCTGTCATAAAGGATTGTAGTTTTTCTAAAATTCTAATTTAGGTCACAGATTCATATGAGTCAAATAATTTATGCTTTATAGGCTCATTTGATTTCCTTTTATTTATGCTATAAGACAACATAACACATATACATGCACAAATGTTAAAATAAAAGTAAAAAATAAACACAGGAAATAATATGAAATAAATAAAATATAGGAACAATGAAGCGTTTATGAATTCCAAATTCCAATGAATTACTCCTCTAGTTGGCTTTCATTTCAGTTATAATGATTTTTGTGTTTCAGCCATACACCCATACACCCACGTGTAATCTGTTCTAATAAAATTGTATCTCTTTTCTAATTATGGGATGATGTTTCTTTTTAAAATAGAAATAATTTTCTGTGCAATGCATGTGTGTATATTTTATGCAGGGCTAGTGCTAGATAAAATGGGTCCCTGGGCACTTATAAAAATGGGGCCCCCCGTGCTGAAATTCAGTATTTCCGGACGGGCCTCTGAAAGTAAGAACCTATACAGTAAACCAGCCTGTCTCAACCTTTTCAATACAGAGAAATCCTTGAAAATTACTATATCTACAACTGATTAGTGTGATGGCCAGTGGGAAGAATGCTCTTAACACTTGTGGTCATTGGGAAGAATTACTCCCTTACAGATAGCAAAAAAGATTAATGGTGTCAGTGGAAACTTATCTGATAGGCAGAAATATCTTTTCTCAAGGAACCCCCAAACAACTCTGGAGGAAACCTGGTTGGGAAACCCTGCATTAAACTGTAGAAGCAAAATGTGAGTGTGTTTTTAGGAGGTACAATAAATAGTGCTAAACCTTTCAGCCTCAACATGCTATGCACATAACAATCTTCTCAATGTGGTTAAATTGCTGTAATCAGCAGCAAAAAAGGCTCATGCATACTGTACATTAGTACAATACTCTGCGCTTAGATACAAAAGTTTTATGCATCTCAACACAGCAGTATGTTGACCTATCGTGACATGCAATAGGAATTTTTGGAGACTAGAGACATGCTATAGAACTTTTTGAAGGCTGAGGACATACTATGTTGAAGACTGGGAAAATGCTACAATAATGATTAAAGACTTTGGCCCTGCTATAGGATATTATATAGACTGCAAACATGCTACAGGAGTTGGAAACTGTGGACATGCTATAGGATATGATATAGACTGTGAACATGCTACAAGAGTTGGAGACTGCGGATATGATATAAGAATTATTGGAGAGAGGGGAAATGTTGTAAGAGTTGTTGGACATTGGGGGCATGCTATATGACTGTCGGGAAGTGGAAACAGTCATGTATGGATGGGATCGTGGAACCTCCATGCAGCATTGTACAGGATCACCAGTAGTATCTCAGAATGTAGAACACTAGGAGTATAGGGGTCACTTGGAATCTTCTCAGGAGGCCAGGGACACAAGAGAATACTGGAGGCACACTATGAATCTTCTCCACTAGAAGTCACAGGGGACATTAGGCAACTTCTTAAAGAGCACTCCATGTCCTGGAGGTCCTGGTGCTAAGAACACTAGCTGTTGCTCAGGAAAAGCCTGAGGAAATTTGCAAAGTTTAAATAGAAGGGAAGACTGTCTGGTTGGGCTGGATGTGTAGCTAATTGAGTCAACAACAGGTTGTTAACCAGTCTTGAGCACAAGCCTTGTGGGATAACAGGTAACAGCAGAACCTTGCAAGTTAATGCTATAGACTTACATGTACCAGCATGCCTGCTGGTCTTTGGGAATAGAGGGGATAGGTCTGTAAGACTGAGTTGTTAGAGAAAAATGACATGCTATAGGAGTTGTTGGAGACTGGGGATGTGCTATAAAAGTTGTGGAAGACTGAACATGTCATAAGAGTTCCTGGAGACTGTAAACTTGCTATAGGAGTTGTTAGAAACTTTGAACATGCTGAAACGCCCTCCATGTTAGTGAGGAGTGAGGTAGTGAGGTTACCTCAGGACAGGCTGGGAGGTTCTACCAGGTCAGGGCTCCTGGAGCGCTCCCACCTCTCTAGAAATGTGTGAGCTTTCTGGAGGAGGGGAGCAGGCCCAGATCTGCATGTTTGAGGGACACTGACCAGTCCCCTTGCAGGAGACTGGGCATGGTGACCAAGGCAACCCTCAAATATCAGAGAACCTGGGGAATAGTGTGCTGGGTTGGGTGGAACATGGATTGTGGAAGGCTGGAGTGTGGAGCCTGGTAAGAAGCCCCAGAGAGAGGAGCCCACCTACAGGTAGGTCGCTGGAGAAGAGGATCTCCACTTCCTCCCATGTCTCCCAGGGAGGAAAGCCTGTGCAGCATGGAAGGAGCCAGATCAGTGTAAGGCCTGAAGGCAGCCACCAATCCACGAAGCTAAAAGGAGAGGACAGTGTGAGTACTCCTACACGCTGGGCCAGATAAGGGGAGAGGACAGTAAGGTGCAAGACCCAACTAGCTTCTCATCTGAGACTGTTCTAAATTAACAGCTCTCAGGCCCCATTGCCCAGGAATACCCTCAGTGCAGCTGGGTGACGAGAAGGAATCATCCAGGGTCTGAGGAGGTACACCAAGTCATTTTTTTTGTCATTCATGCTGTAGGATGTAAATTTCCAATAAATAAACCACTTAAACACTGGTAAATTAAATTTGTTTTATTAAAAACAGTATATTTTCCCCCAAAAGTTCCCCCAAAATACTTACCAGACCCTTAAGGTATGTGGCTACGGATGATTGTTTGTGCCAAATTAATCAGTAGTGGATGCAACACCCTACAAGTGTCACTGTCATTGCAAGACCTCTGAAAAGGGATCTGTGGTAAAACAGTTTTCAGAAATGTTTGACAGGTGGTGAGGAGGTGCTATGTTGCCTCCTAACTGCCTGTTTTAACCATGTAACTGCTTTAGGGCAGTTGTGCAGTCATGCAGTGGTACTGCCACTGAAAATGGCAAATGGGATTATTTTTTCTGTTACCTCAGCATGTGTACAACCCAGTTTGGCTACCTTTGCAGCTTAACCAATGGCCGACCGACATGTCAGCAAGTGGCCATGACGTGCATAGCAGAACTTATTAAGTGTTCTTGCATGGCAAGACAACTTATTGTTATCTCACATATATATTCTTATTATTATAGCCAAATTTACCACTCTAACTCCTCCCACAGTTTTTACACTACATAGACAGTAATATACCAAAACGTGCGGATTGTTCCCGATTGGTGTGCTATTACTTTGTGGAAAGTTTCGCCGAATGGTTCACGAAATATTGGCGTTTTTGAGGTGAAATTGGTCCCATAGGAATGAATGGCGGAATGTTCAAAACTAGAGTGGGAACTGACAAAAGCTAGAGTGTGAGCTGAAAAATCAGGACATGATTTCTAAACTGCCATCACTCCCTCATTTTCATGCCCACCTACACAAATCTTATATCAAAATGTTCAGCTATCCCTGTTGCCACTAAAAATGTCCATAGTCCTGATAGTTTCCACAATATGACCATTTGTTTGCAACTCACGCTGCCCATTGACATTCATTGAAACTCCACTCTAGCCATCTCAAATTTGTAGGGCAATTTCTAAACTGCGTCTGTGCCTTCATTTTTAATATTTCAGAGACATACTATGCATCAAAATGTAGGTCTGGGTCTTGTGATTCTCACAATATAAAGCTCTTTGGTGTAGGATTCATCATTTGCAAACTACAATCATTTGAAGATGGCAACCGCCAGTGAAGTGAGCAAGTTGGAGCAGTTTGTTTTTAACCGCTCTTCTCTGCTCTTGCTGTAGAGTAAGTTGCCATAGGAACCCAGGTGTGTGAGCAGGCAGCAGAGTGACAAGCCACTCCACCCTGTTACTCCGCCCACTCCAGTTGTAGACTACTGGTGGAGGCAAGAACACTTCACACAATTTCCCCAGAAATTGTAGCTTTTCTAGTTTTCAATTGTATCCTTGGGTGGCTCACATTTTGCCACGCTGTTTTGACGTCTAATTTGTAAAATTACTAGTTTTGGGTATTCAGTGTTTACATATTGTTTATACTGTTTAAGTATTGATTGTCTTAGTTTCTAATAGATGTACTGCTACTCCCGTAGGGGCTGCTCGATGATGCTTGTGCCCAGTGATTGCCCTGACCCTGCAAGCCTCCTGACACCTCTGACACTCTGAGTTCAGTCATAATTCAATAATAGAGAATAATAATGCAAGAGACACAATTCTTTAGTAACACCTCTATATTAGTGCTTGTAGATCAAAGGAACAATGGGATTAGTGTGCACAATTCCATTAATGTGTGAAAGCAGAAACACTAGTACAATAGGAACAGTCAATTAGCAACCTTAACAGATTATACAGTTATAAGAGGGGGAAGAGAAGGCTTGCTGGCTTATCAGCTCCCTCTGGGCCACCTGCACTACAAGGGGTAGGCAGAGGATTATGTAAAAGTATACGCCTCAATAGGTATATGTAGGTACCCTTGTTTGAGTAACACTTACTGGCCAGATTACTGGCCAGTACCCTTGTTTGAGTAACACTTACTGGCCAGATTAATGGAAAGAAAGAAAATGAATGCAGCTATCACATCTAACAATTGGTAAGCTATAATATAATAAAATGTTTGCTTTTGGGTTTAATACTGCTTTATCAAATTTGTTTCCATCCAGTGAGCTCCAGTTCTCACTGGTAAAATGAATAGTGTTGCCTTCTTGCTCAATCCCTAAATCTGCAAGATTTTATTTCATACTGGACAAGCAAACAGCTTGCTATAAACAAAAGAACTATAGTTACTTAAAGTGTTACTAAACCCACAACAATAAAATCAGTCTGTATATGCAGTAAAGTATGCTTGTTATACTCACTGTGGAACCTAAGGGGTTAATCCTCTGCATTGTGTAAAAAGGCTGTTTGATCCCTTTTTCTCTGTTCCTCCCCTTTTCAAGTGACCACCTCTTATCTCCAGACTAAACCATAGGCATGCACATGCTCAGTTTGGTGTGTATTGCTAGAGAGGCTTTTTTTTGTCTTGGAAGAGTGCATGTGATTAGCACAGGGCCAATCAGCACTGTCCAGACAGAGGTCAGGGGATTTCCATCCTCGTAGATCAAAAATAAAACTCCTCCTACAAGCTTTAGCTAGTGGTGGGCTGGACACTGATAGAAGTCACAAGACTGCTCTAACTGCTGATGAGAAAAGGTATTTAGCATTTTGTATTTACTAAAAATAATTGCATTTCCATGTTGAGTGTACTGTGGGAGACCAGATATAGTGAATGCAGGGTCCTGGGTTTAGTAACACTTAAATGAAATTACAGAACTGTGTTATACTAAAATGAGGATGGTGTACTTTCTGGACAATCACTTCATTATTTAAAATGCCCAAAGGGCAGATAAGAGGTTTATATCAGTGAAGAATGGGTTAGAACCTCTTCCGGTGTTTTTTTCTGTGTGTCCTTGTTGGGGAGATTTACCTTTGATTTTATTCGGAATAACCCAAAGGTGGACACATACAGTGTTTTTTAGACTGGAGAAGAGTTCATACTTATGTTTTTGCTGTCTTTCTACCCATTGGAAGACATGACAGGTGTCAAACAGAACAGGAAATAAGGGAAGCGCTCTCCAAAGGATATACCGCCAACAGATTTGGTTGGAGTTGGGTCTTAGTTTCTCATTTGTGCATCTCTGATATTACCTTTTTGGACAATGGCAGTCTGGTATGAATTTTTAATGACTGGACTATTTCCAGTTTATCTTGACTGAGTTGTCAACTGAATTGTAAATTTCCATTCATATGAAGTTCTGTTCCATTTTCTCTTTAGAGATCAGCCAAACATCATGTTCTTTTAAACAAATGTACTCCATATGTTGGAAGCCTGTGCAGTCTGTTACTATGCATTTGTGTTTGTGGCACCCATGCAAGTTATCACAGTTAATTCAATTAATTTATCCTACTATATCAAAATCTTTCATTCCCACTGATCATGTGCCTGTGTAACTAGAAACCGTATGTTACATATGTTAAAATATAGAATACCAAGCTTTCAGAATACTGCAACTTCTACATACAGTAGAGTACAGTTTCAAAGTCAGAATATTTCTTCTTTTGCTATCATGAAACACTTCAAAAAGAACTTGTCATAACTGGGCTTATGGACTTTTCTAGATAGTCAGAGAAAAAGCTGAAGTTTAGTAAAGATTTACTTTTAAAACCGCACCAGGGACAGTACTTAACAAAAGAGTGTCCCATGTGCTGGTGGTTGCTGTGTACAGTTTAAATCCAAGGTCCTCTGCCCCCAGTAGACATGTGCGGTTGGTTTCATTCTGAATTGAAATTTGGACAAATTTTTTGTTATTCGGAGATTTGGATGTATCCGAATGACAATAGTAACGATTCCAAAATAACGAAACAAAATTTGATTGGAATTTGAACAAAATTTGAATTAGAATCAAATTCTAATCAAATTTGAAAAGGAAAATAATTGAATAGAACATAAAAAAATAGCATAGATTAGAATAGAATAGAAAAAAAAAGAATAGAAAGGAAAAACAATAGAATACAATACAATATAAAAGAATAGAATAGATTAGAATAGAAAATAAAAGAATAGAATAGAATAAAATAGAATATAACTGTCTTCTGAAATTCAAATAGAATAAATTTGAATTCAAATAGAAAAGAATAGAATAGAATTCAATAGAATAGAATAAAATAGAATATAACCATCTTCTGAAATTCAAATTCAAATAGAATACATTTGAATTGAAATAGATTAGAATAGAATAGAAAATATTAGAATAAAATAGAATAGAATAAAATAGAAATTCAGTTACAGGTTTGCAGTGAATCATGGCTGACAGAGCAAATACAGTACATACCAACTGAGCTGAGACATGAGATGAAAACAGCCACACTGCTGTGACTCCATTAACCCCTCATCTGCCACATTGATAACGCTCTCCTGTGGAACGTCCCACTTTGTAGGCCCAGCACCGATAATACTGTCCTGTGGTGAGAGGAGACGCAGCGTCACTCCTCATTGGCTGACAGGTGAAGCACTAGAAGGGTTGCGCAAGAGGTGAGTGTGACAGGGCTCTTAATGTCGCCTGAGCACAGCAGCATTAGGTCCCCTGTCCCTTAAAACTGGGGTAATGTGTTAGGCTTGTGTTTCTCAACCTTTTTACCTTCGAGGAACCCCTGGAAAAAAGTTTGGGATCTTGGAGAACCCTTGAAATAATATTCACATTTACAGGTCACGGCACATTAGTATTATCAGCGAGCTGTCGATAATATCAATTATTTTTAGAAATAACATTAAATAAAATAATAAATATTAGAATTTACATATTTAATGTGAAACTTGTGCTTTCACTTTCCGCAGAGATGCTTCATTCTGTGTCCAACTTGGGATAAACAGTGTGTGGTGGGGGCAGCAGGACACATTATCTGGGAACAGGGCACATTACATGGAGACAGGGCACATTACAGGGGGGAAAGTCACATTACATGAGGGCAAGGACCATTATGTGGGAGCAGGGCACATTACGTGGAGGCAGGGCACAGGGCACATAGCATGGGACAGAGCACAGGGCATGTTAAATGGAACAGAGAACAGGGCACATTGCATAGGACAAAGCACATTACATAAGACAGGGCATAGGTCACATTACATGGGACAGAGCACAGGGCACATTGCATGGGACAGAGCAGATTACATGGGACAGTGCACAGAGCAGATTACATGGGACAGAGCACAGGGCACATTACATGGGACAGAGCACATTACATGGGACAGAGCACAGGACACATATCATGGGATAAGGCACATTACATTGGACAAAGCACAGGGCACATAGCATGGGAAAAGGTACATTACACAGGACAAAGCACATGGCACATTACATGGGAAAGAGCACAGGGCACAATAAATGGGACAGAGCACATTGCATGGTACAGGGCACATTACGTGGGACAGGGCACTTTACATGAGACAGGGCTCATTATGTGGGACAGGACACATTGCATGAGGCAGGGCAGATTACATGGGACAGAGCACAGGGCACATAGCATGGAACAGGGGACATAGCATGGGACAGAGCACGGGGCACATAGCATGGGACAGAGCACAGGGCACATAGCATGGGACATAGCACGGGGCACATAGCATGGGACAGAGCAAAGGGCACATAGCATGGGACACAGCACAGGGCACATAGCATGGGACAGGGCACATAGCATGGGACAGAGCACAGGGCACATAGCATGGGACACAGCACAGGGCACATAGCATGGAACAGAGCGCAGGGCACATAGCATGAGACACAGCACAGGGCACATAGCATGGGACACAGCACAGGGCACATAGCATGGGACACAGCACAGGGCACATAGCATGGAACAGAGCACAGGGCACATAGCATGGGACAGAGCACAGGGCACATAGCATGGGACAGAGCACAGGGCACATAGCATGGGACAGAGCACAGGGCACATAGCATGGGACAGAGCACGGGGCACATAGCATGGGACAGAGCACAGGGCACATAGCATGGGACATAGCACGGGGCACATAGCATGGGACAGAGCAAAGGGCACATAGCATGGGACACAGCACGGGGCACATAGCATGGGACAGAGCACAGGGCACATAGCATGGGACAGAGCACGGGGCACATAGCATGGGACACAGCACGGGGCACATAGCATGGGACACAGCACGGGGCACATAGCATGGGACAGAGCACGGGGCACATAGCATGGGACACAGCACAGGGCACATAGCATGGGACAGAGCACAGGGCACATAGCATGGGACAGAGCACGGGGCACATAGCATGGGACACAGCACGGGGCACATAGCATGGGACACAGCACGGGGCACATTGCATGGGACAGAGCACGGGGCACATAGCATGGGACAGAGCACAGGGCACATAGCATGGGACATAGCACGGGGCACATAGCATGGGACAGAGCAAAGGGCACATAGCATGGGACACAGCACGGGGCACATAGCATGGGACAGAGCACAGGGCACATAGCATGGGACAGAGCACGGGGCACATAGCATGGGACACAGCACGGGGCACATAGCATGGGACAGAGCACAGGGCACATAGCATGGGACAGAGCACAGGGCACATAGCATGGGACACAGCACGGGGCACATAGCATGGGACAGAGCACGGGGCACATAGCATGGGACAGAGCACAGGGCACATAGCATGGGACACAGCACGGGGCACATAGCATGGGACAGAGCACAGGGCACATAGCATGGGACAGAGCACGGGGCACATAGCATGAAACAGAGCACAGGGCACATAGCATGGGACACAGCACGGGGCACATAGCATGGGACAGAGCACGGGGCACATAGCATGGGACAGAGCACAGGGCACATAGCATGGGACATAGCACGGGGCACATAGCATGGGACAGAGCACAGGGCACATAGCATGGGACATAGCACGGGGCACATAGCATGGGACAGAGCAAAGGGCACATAGCATGGGACACAGCACAGGGCACATAGCATGAGACAGAGCACAGGGCACATAGCATGGGACAGAGCACAGGGCACATAGCATGGGACACAGCACAGGGCACATAGCATGGGACACAGCACAGGGCACATAACATGGGACACAGCACAGGGCACATAGCATGGGACACAGCACAGGGCACATAACATGGGACACAGCACAGGGCACATAACATGGGACACAGCACAGGGCACATAGCATGGGACAGGGCACTTTACATGGGACAGGGCACATTACGTGGGAACGGGGCACATTACACAAGAGAAGGGCATATTATATGGAGGCAGGGCACATTACAAGGGAGCAGGGCACATTACATGGGACAGGGCATATAGCAAGGGACAGAGCACATTACATGGGACAGAGCACAGGGCACATTACATGGGACAAAGCACAGGGCACATAGCATGGAACAGGGAACAGGGCACATTACACGGGACAGGGCAAATTATATTGGACGGAGCACAAAGCACATTACCTGGGACAGGGCACATCACATGGGAAAGAGCACATTACATGGGACAGGGCACATTACATGGGAAAGGGCACATTGTATGGGACAGACTGTTGGGCACAGTGTGGGGAACACAGCTGAGCACATTAATGTACTGGTTTCTTTCTTCTTCTACCCAGCTTCAGAGGGGACTTTCAACAGTCCTCCAGTAGCATGCTGTTCCCTGTCGGCCCCTCCTCCTATCCTTTCCATCCCAGATAATGTCACATACAAGCACCAGATGACGTCACATACAAGCACCCGGGATGGACAGGAGGGGAGAAGGGGCAGGTGGGGAACAGCGCACTACAGTCAAATGTATGCAGCTGCTTCCCTGCACCTGTGTCCATGCAAGCTACCTGTCAGCTGCTTGTAACTGACAGGTAAGTTGTCGTGGAACACTGGTTGAGAAAAAACACTGCATTAGGCAAATTAGGCAGCCACAAGGCTCCTGTGAGTGCAAGACCTTAAGCGGCAGCCCAATTCAAGAGCTGCCTCTGCTCTTGAATTACTTCAACCCCTCTGACACACTAGGCTAGGTGAACACAGCTTGCAATATCACAGGCATCACTGACGCTGTGTTAGGAAACACACAAAACGAATTAGTAAAGGCAAGTTTCCATACATTGTCACACAAGATGATTGTTAACAATAAAGGCAAGAAAGTGGATTGGCAATGGTAATAGTGCAACTCCACACACAGTATGATCAATAGTCAGCAGTAGGAATAGGAAAACACTATACACCAGGATCAGCATAAATAGTAGGAAGATCACTGTGGGTGCAGCAATGGACAATATTCTGGTTGGATTAACTGCATTCAGGAGACCATACAATCAAAGTGCAATTATTAATAAATGGAGTTAGTAGAATGGCTTTGTAGGGCGGCAGTACATTATTTGGTCTTCTGCCAGCTACAGTGGGGATCGAAAGTTTGGGCACCCCAGCTAAACATTTGTATTAATGTGCATAAAGAAGCCAAGGAAAGATGGAAAAATCTCCAAAAGGCATCAAATTACAGATTAGACATTCTTATAATATGTCAACAAAAGTTAGATTTTATTTCCATCATTTACACTTTCAAAATAACAGAAAACCAAAAAATGGCGTCTGCAAAAGTTTGGGCACCCTGCAGAGTTAATATCTTGTACTGCCCCCTTTGGCAAGTATCACAGCTTGTAAACGCTTTTTGTAGCCAGCCAAGAGTCTTTCAATTCTTGTTTGAGGTATCTTTGCCCATTCTTCCTTACAAAAGTCTTCCAGTTCTTTGAGATTTCTGGGCTGTCTGTCACGCACTGCTCTTTTAAGGTCTATCCATAGATTTTCAATGATGTTGAGGTCAGGAGATTGTGAAGGCCATGGCAAAACCTTCAGTTTACGCCTCTTGATGTAATCCCCCGTGGATTTTGAGGTGTGTTTAGGATCATTATCCATTTGTAGAAGCCATCCTCTCTTTAACTTCAGCTTTTTCACAGATGGCATCAAGTTACCATCCAAAATTTGCTGAAATTTTATTGAATCCATTTTTCCTTCTACTCGTGAGATGTCCCCTGTGCCACTGGCTGCAACACAACCCCAAAGCATGATTGATCCAACCCCATGCTTAACAGTTGGACAGAGGTTCTTTTCATTCAATTCTGTGCCCCTTCTTCTCCAAACGTACCTTTGCTCATTCTGGCCAAAAAGTTCCATTTTAACCTCATCAGTCCACAGAACTTGTTTCCAAAATGCATCAGGCTTGTCTATATGTTCATTTGCAAAGTTCAAACAATGATTTTTGTGGTGAGGACGTAGAAGAGGTTTTCTTCTGATGACTCTTCCATGAAGACCATATTTGTACAAGTATCTCTTTATAGTAGAATAGTGGACCACAACTCCAGTGTCTGCCAGATCTTTCTGGAGGGATCGTGCAGTCAAACGTGGGTTTTGAATTGTTTTTCTCACAATCCTGCGAGCTGTTCTGTCTGATATTTTTCTTGGTCTTCCAGATCTTGCTTTAACTTCCACTGTCCCTGATGACTGCCATTTCTTAATTACATTCCGAACAGAAGATATTGACATCTGAAAACGCTTTGCTATCTTCTTATAGCCTTCTCTAGCTTTGTGAGCGTCAACTATTTTCAGTTTCAGTTTTCTAGACAACTGCTTAGAAGAACCCATGGTGCTGATTGTTGGGGCAAGGTCAGATGAGTCTGGGCATTTAAAACCTTTGAGATTGACATCTCCTGGTCTTCCCAGACGATGATTGAGAACAATCCATGACACTGGCAGGTCTCAGCTTGGCAAAGGGGGCAGTGCATGCTATAAATTCTGCAGGGTGCCCAAACTTTTGCAGACGCCATTTTTTTGTTTTCTGTTATTTTGAAAGTGTAAATGATGGAAATAAAATCTAACTTTTGTTGACATATTCTAAGAATGTCTAATCTGTAATTTGATGCCTTTTGGAGATTTTTGCATCTTTCCGTGGCTTCTTTATGCACATTAATACAAATTTTTAGCTGGGGTGCCCAAACTTTCGATCCCCACTGTATAATTGGGGCCCATAAGCAGTGTTGGTGAACTTATCAACAGCCTTGGTCAGTCAGCATGCAGTATAGGTGCTATGTAATAAATATCCTTCTTCTGGTAACTCAGTCCCTGCTATCAGTGTGCAAATTGTGGACAATGCGTTTTCTCACCAGTCCCTGTGCTATGACTGTAGACTCCCACTGTAGGAAAGGGGCCCCTTGTCTTTGTGCAGATGGCTCTGGTGAACAGGAGTGGAGAAGGGAAGTGTGAGAAGATGCTCCAGTCTCTTTAAAGCAAGGCATGATGAGTGGGATAGTCACTGTTTATGCTGCTCTGCCCCTGTGTCACTGGCCTTAGGCTTAAGGTCACTGTCCCTGATGGTCTGGTCTCCCGCAGAAATGTGGGCACATAGACTGATGTGCTGCCAAGAGGAAGAGGTTTCTCGTGCAGTCTGGTAACACATACACATATGTGGTATCGCTGTGATCATCGGGAGCAGGAACATTTATTTTGGGTTTTTCTTTGGTGCTGGTTTATGGTAGGGGCAAGAAATATACAGCTATATTTAAAAAAATTATTTATTTTACTATTTTGGGCCAATTTTCTTTTGACAATAAAAAATCAGGAGATATAGATTTCCATTTGCCACCAAATGAAAGCCCAATTTGTCCTGAAAAAAAGGTATAATACACCTGGATATACAATGTAGTTGTGATTATATATACAGTTTTAATAACACATGTCAAAGTTGCAAAATTGTGCTTAGGAATGTTCACTTTTTTTTACTCTTAGGCGGAAAGGGGTTAAGGTCAAATCCGAATAGACCATTATTGACTTTGAAGAGGCATTGTGTTATTATTACAAACGTAATAAACTCATATACAGTATACAAAATGAGAATAGGCTGTCTATGCCTTCCTCTAGTGTAGACCAACTGTGGTTTAGAATAATGTATATGTGCGTTTGTGTGTTTTGTTGTTTTTTGGGGGTTTTTTAACTGGATGAACTTGTGTCTTTTTCAGTGAGTCTAGGCAACTATAATGTGGGAGGTTGGTGAGTAAGTTTATTGGTAGAAGTTGGAATTAGCTTAACAGTTTATCAGGGTACATTTTAGGATCCCGAGTTCACAGAGATGAGGTTATGTACAGGTACCTCTGGGTAAATGCATTTTCTTTTACAAAGGGTTTTATTATAGAATAAGCAGAGGTAAACACACAATCGAGAAAGATATACATTGACCAACAAATATGAGACATACAGGGCATTGTTGAAATATTTCAAAGCATATACTTGTAGAAACATAAGCATAAGCTGAGTATTTAAGTGTCGTGGAAGAGAAGACAAGGAAGGGGGAAAAAAAAAAAAAAGGGAGGGGAAAGGGGGAAACGAAGAGCAAACATTTGAAGGTCAATGAAAATGCAAACTCCAATAGAAATTTTGCCATATCAGCTTAATGAAAACAGGAGAGGCCTGAGGAAAAGCCTCTCCAGATTTTAACATATATATTCCAGACAGTGGGCTCACAAAGGAGGGGTTGCAGAAGTAGTATTGCAGATGTAGCACTTAGAGCAATGATCACAATCAGTACAATTAGCATAAGAACAGCTTGGACAGAAGAATAGAGAGGGACAATCGATGAAATGACAAGGACAAAGATAAAACATAAAAACAAAGACAATCACAATAGGGCTCCAGGGCGACCGCAACAGAATCGATCCTCAAATTGACAGAAGGGGCTGGTCAAATCTCGATGGGTGGGCTGCCACCAGCCAGGGACGCCATATCTGCAGGAATTTGGTATGGGTATCCAGCAGTATAGCTGTCAATTTTTAATTAACGATTATAAAGTTCATCCTGTTTTTGACAGCCTCGAAACTGAGGAGAGGAGTATTCCAAGCCCTCGTGATAGTCAGTTTATTAGTCATAAATAAATGTGATGCCAGCTGCCATTCAGGGCGGAGAAGGCCCTCCAGTGGTTTAAATAGGAGCGCTTCATGTCCACATGGAGCATAGTGGGGAGAAGGGCATAAACCCTAATCCATAATCTGCTAACCTTAGGGCAAGTCCACCAGATGGGTAAATGCATTTTACTCATGTTACCAATTTAGTAACTTTCAGTTGTTTTAATCTAAATTACAATTTAGCCATGGATTCATGCCCAACCCACTTCAGAAAAAAAGCTATTCAACTTATGGACATTCACTTCTCTGAAAGTGGAGGGAATTATGGATGAGGTAGCAATAGATTTTATAAAATGGGACTCTGTAGAAAATCCTAAAAACAAATCCTAATATAAAAGGAAGATCCAATCTCATATGTTAAAGAAGAACTCCTAGAATTATATTTTTATTATAATACAGGATTTATATAGTCCAACAGTTTGCACAGCCCTTTATAATATACAAAAGGTACAAAAGGTTATAACTGTAGGGGATGAGCTGATGGAAGTGATAAAAGTTCGGTTGGAGATGTGATAGGCCTCTCTGAAGAGATGAGTATTCAAGAATTGTCTAATGGCAGCCATAGAAGGTAATAGCCTGACAGATTGAGGTAAAGAGCTCCAGAGGATAGGAGAGGCTCCGAAGAAGTTCTGGAGATGAGCATGGGAAGAGGAGACAAGGGAGATTGAGAGCAGGGGGTCTTGGGAGGAGCAGTGAGGACAGTTTAGGTGATTACATTTAGAAAAGAGTTTTAGGGGTTGATTTACTGAAACAGGAGAGTGCAAAATCTGGTGCAGATCTGCATAGAAACCATTCAGCTTCCATTTTTTTTTGTCAAAGCTTGGTTGAACAAACTGAAGTTATTATTATTATTAGAGATGAGCGAATCGAAGTATCCGAAGTGGAATTCGAGTCGAATATCGGAAAAATTTCGATTCGTGCCGAATCCGAAAAATAGCCTAATTCGGACGCGCGAATCGAAATTTTTCAGAAAATGGCGGCTGACATGTGCGGCGACGGAGCGGGGATGTCTGGGAAGGCGCGCAGACAAGGCGCGCTGACCCATAATGCATTCCTCAACTACATGTGATCGCATCAGCCAATCAGCAGCCAGCCAGCCAGCACTGTGTAATGGTCGAGCTATAAATAGCGGCCATTTTGGAATTCTTCATTTGCCTGCAGTTATTGAACAGAGGCAGACCGCTCTGTACTAGGGACAGGGACAGAGTTAGGGCCACAGAAACGATAATTGGGGACAGAGAAAAGTTACTTAGGGACAGAGAACCATTACTCAGGGACACAGACTTGTTAATGAGGGCCACAGAATCGTTATTTAGGGACAAAGAAACGCTAGTTAGGGCCACAGAATTCATACTCAGGGACAGACAGAATTGTTACTCAGTGCCAGAGAATTGTTACTTAGGGCCACAGAAACGTTATTAGGGCCACAGAATTTTTACTCAGGGACAGACAGAATTGTTACTGAGTGCCAGAGAATTGTTACTCAGGGACAGACAGAATTGTTACTGAGTGCCAGAGAATTGTTACTTAGGGCCACAGAAACTTTAATTAGGGCCACAGAATTTTTACTCAGGGACAGACAGAATTGTTACTGAGTGCCAGAGAATTGTTACTCAGGGACAGACAGAATTGTTACTGAGTGCCAGAGAATTGTTACTCAGGGCCCCAGAAACTTTACTTAGGGCCACAGAATTTTTACTCAGGGACAGACAGAATTGTTACTGAGTGCCAGAGAATTGTTACTCAGGGACAGACAGAATTGTTACTGAGTGCCAGAGAATTGTTACTTAGGGCCACAGAAACTTTACTTAGGGCCACAGAATTGTTACTCGCACAGACACAGAATTGTTACTCGCACAGACACAGAATTGTTACTGAAGGCCACAGAACTGTTACTTAGGGCCACAGAATTGTTACTCGCACAGACACAGAATTGTTACTCGCACAGACACAGAACTGTTACTGAGGGCCACAGAACTGTTACTTAGGGCCACAGAATTGTTACTCGCACAGACACAGAATTGTTACTCAGGGCCACAGAACTGTTACTTAGGGACAAAGAAACGCTAGTTAGGGCCACAGAATTCATACTCAGGGACAGACAGAATTGTTACGGAGTGCCAGAGAATTGTTACTCAGGGCCACAGAAACTTTACTTAGGGCCACAGAATTTTTACTCAGGGACAGACAGAATTGTTACTGAGTGCCAGAGAATTGTTACTCAGGGACAGACAGAATTGTTACTGAGTGCCAGAGAATTGTTACTTAGGGCCACAGAAACTTTACTTAGGGCCACAGAATTGTTACTCGCACAGACACAGAATTGTTACTCGCACAGACACAGAACTGTTACTGAGGGCCACAGAAACTTTACTTAGGGCCACAGAATTGTTACTCGCACAGACACAGAATTGTTACTCGCACAGACACAGAACTGTTACTGAGGGCCACAGAACTGTTACTTAGGGCCACAGAATTGTTACTCGCACAGACACAGAATTGTTACTCAGGGCCACAGAACTGTTACTTAGGGACAAAGAAACGCTAGTTAGGGCCACAGAATTTATACTCAGGGACAGACAGAATTGTTACGGAGTGCCAGAGAATTGTTACTCAGGGCCACAGAAACTTTACTTAGGGCCACAGAATTTTTACTCAGGGACAGACAGAATTGTTACTGAGTGCCAGAGAATTGTTACTCAGGGACAGACAGAATTGTTACTGAGTGCCAGAGAATTGTTACTCAGGGCCACAGAAACTTTACTTAGGGCCACAGAATTTTTACTCAGGGACAGACAGAATTGTTACTGAGTGCCAGAGAATTGTTACTCAGGGACAGACAGAATTGTTACTGAGTGCCAGAGAATTGTTACTCAGGGACAGACAGAATTGTTACGGAGTGCCAGAGAATTGTTACTCAGGGACAGACAGAATTGTTACTGAGTGCCAGAGAATTGTTACTTAGGGCCACAGAAACTTTAATTAGGGCCACAGAATTTTTACTCAGGGACAGACAGAATTGTTACTGAGTGCCAGAGAATTGTTACTCAGGGACAGACAGAATTGTTACGGAGTGCCAGAGAATTGTTACTCAGGGCCACAGAAACTTTACTTAGGGCCACAGAATTTTTACTCAGGGACAGACAGAATTGTTACTGAGTGCCAGAGAATTGTTACTCAGGGACAGACAGAATTGTTACTGAGTGCCAGAGAATTGTTACTTAGGGCCACAGAAACTTTACTTAGGGCCACAGAATTGTTACTCGCACAGACACAGAATTGTTACTCGCACAGACACAGAATTGTTACTGAAGGCCACAGAACTGTTACTTAGGGCCACAGAATTGTTACTCGCACAGACACAGAATTGTTACTCGCACAGACACAGAACTGTTACTGAGGGCCACAGAACTGTTACTTAGGGCCACAGAATTGTTACTCGCACAGACACAGAATTGTTACTCAGGGCCACAGAACTGTTACTTAGGGACAAAGAAACGCTAGTTAGGGCCACAGAATTCATACTCAGGGACAGACAGAATTGTTACGGAGTGCCAGAGAATTGTTACTCAGGGCCACAGAAACTTTACTTAGGGCCACAGAATTTTTACTCAGGGACAGACAGAATTGTTACTGAGTGCCAGAGAATTGTTACTCAGGGACAGACAGAATTGTTACGGAGTGCCAGAGAATTGTTACTCAGGGCCACAGAAACTTTACTTAGGGCCACAGAATTTTTACTCAGGGACAGACAGAATTGTTACTGAGTGCCAGAGAATTGTTACTCAGGGCCCCAGAAACTTTACTTAGGGCCACAGAATTTTTACTCAGGGACAGACAGAATTGTTACTGAGTGCCAGAGAATTGTTACTCAGGGACAGACAGAATTGTTACTGAGTGCCAGAGAATTGTTACTTAGGGCCACAGAAACTTTACTTAGGGCCACAGAATTGTTACTCGCACAGACACAGAATTGTTACTCGCACAGACACAGAATTGTTACTGAAGGCCACAGAACTTTTACTTAGGGCCACAGAATTGTTACTCGCACAGACACAGAATTGTTACTCGCACAGACACAGAACTGTTACTGAGGGCCACAGAACTGTTACTTAGGGCCACAGAATTGTTACTCGCACAGACACAGAATTGTTACTCAGGGCCAGAGAACTGTTACTTAGGGACAAAGAAACGCTAGTTAGGGCCACAGAATTCATACTCAGGGACAGACAGAATTGTTACGGAGTGCCAGAGAATTGTTACTCAGGGCCACAGAAACTTTAATTAGGGCCACAGAATTTTTACTCAGGGACAGACAGAATTGTTACTGAGTGCCAGAGAATTGTTACTCAGGGACAGACAGAATTGTTACGGAGTGCCAGAGAATTGTTACTCAGGGCCACAGAAACTTTACTTAGGGCCACAGAATTTTTACTCAGGGACAGACAGAATTGTTACTGAGTGCCAGAGAATTGTTACTCAGGGACAGACAGAATTGTTACTGAGTGCCAGAGAATTGTTACTCAGGGCCACAGAAACTTTACTTAGGGCCACAGAATTTTTACTCAGGGACAGACAGAATTGTTACGGAGTGCCAGAGAATTGTTACTCAGGGCCACAGAAACTTTAATTAGGGCCACAGAATTTTTACTCAGGGACAGACAGAATTGTTACTGAGTGCCAGAGAATTGTTACTCAGGGACACATAATCGTTGAATTAAAGAGTATGTCAGACAACATGCAGAGGAGTGGCAGAGGAGGCAATTTTTTAGGAGCGAGCAGACGTGGCAGCAGAGGAAGGGGTCGAGGCAGCACTATTCGCAGCCAGAGGCCAGTGCTCCCGGTGTCATCCAGCGGTCGTGTCTCCACCGACAACCCTGCCGTCATTGATTGGTTGGCTCGGTCGTCTTCCTCTTCCCAGGTCACCTCTGACACCTACAGCCAACGGTCGGTGGGTACGTCAGACACAACCGTTAGTTGGCATGGCCCGGGAGCAAGCCCACTGAAATCACATGTCCTCTACCTGCCCCTGTCCTTTGCTGTTCCCTCACCAAGCGAAGTATCGCATGCTGTGGGCTCAGCCCCACTGTACAGTGAGGAAGAGCTAACAGAGGGCGGTCAGGAACGGGGGGAGACATCGGCCTTTTCAGCAGCCAGGCGAAGAAGTACTGGCGAGGAGAGTGACATAGGGTGCTGGCAGATTACGGACCTCCCATAGCTGCTGCCAGGCCTCTAATCTGCCATGGGCCCCTATATACCGCCTCCTCATGCTGCTGCCAAGTCCAGA
Source organism: Staurois parvus (assembly GCF_062004578.1). NCBI lineage: Eukaryota > Metazoa > Chordata > Amphibia > Anura > Ranidae > Staurois > Staurois parvus. The sequence continues at coordinate 9,921,609 of NW_028317927.1, read as the reverse complement.
GTCTCTCATGGGTCCCTGTACGGCCTCCCATTGCTGCTGTCTCCATCGCCACACTCTGCCATGTGCCACTTTCAGGTCTCCTCACACACTGCTGGTGTGTAGAATTTTTTGACATAGGGTGCTGGCAGATTACGGGCCCCCTATAGCTGCTGCCAGGCCCCTAATCTGCCATGGGCCCCTATATACCGCCTCCTCATGCTGCTGCCAGTTCCAGAGTCTCTCATGGGTCCCTGTACGGCCTCCCATTGCTGCTGTCTCCATCGCCACACTCTGCCATGTGCCACTTTCAGGTCTCCTCACACACTGCTGGTGTGTAGAATTTTTTGACATAGGGTGCTGGCAGATTACGGGCCCCCTATAGCTGCTGCCAGGCCCCTAATCTGCCATGGGCCCCTATATACCGCCTCCTCATGCTGCTGCCAGTTCCAGAGTCTCTCATGGGTCCCTGTACGGCCTCCCATTGCTGCTGTCTCCATCGCCACACTCTGCCATGTGCCACTTTCAGGTCTCCTCACACACTGCTGGTGTGTTGAATTTTTTGACATAGGGTGCTGGCAGATTACGGGCCTCCCATAGCTGCTGCCAGGCCCCTAATCTGCCATGGGCCCCTATATACCGCCTCCTCATGCTGCTGCCAAGTCCAGAGTCTCTCATGGGTCCCTATACGGCCTCCCATTGCTGCTGTCTCCATCGCCACACTCTGCCATGTGCCACTTTCAGGTCTCCTCACACACTGCTGTTGTGTTGAATTTTTTGACATAGGGTGCTGGCAGATTACGGGCCTCCCATAGCTGCTGCCAGGCCCCTAATCTGCCATGGGCCCCTATATACCGCCTCCTCATGCTGCTGCCAAGTCCAGAGTCTCTCATGGGTCCCTGTACGGCCTCCCATTGCTGCTGTTTCCATCGCCACACTCTGCCATGTGCCACATTCAGGTCTCTTCACACTGCTGGTGTGTTGAATTTTTTGACATAGGGTGCTGGCAGATTACGGGCCTCCCATAGCTGCTGCCAGGCCCCTAATCTGCCATGGGCCCCTATATAACGCCTCCTCATGCTGCTGCCAAGTCCAGAGTCTCTCATGGGTCCCTGTACGGCCTCCCATTGCTGCTGTCTCCATCGCCACACTCTGCCATGTGCCACTTTCAGGTCTCCTCACACACTGCTGGTGTGTAGAATTTTTTGACATAGGGTGCTGGCAGATTACGGGCCCCCTATAGCTGCTGCCAGGCCCCTAATCTGCCATGGGCCCCTATATACCGCCTCCTCATGCTGCTGCCAGTTCCAGAGTCTCTCATGGGTCCCTGTACGGCCTCCCATTGCTGCTGTCTCCATCGCCACACTCTGCCATGTGCCACTTTCAGGTCTCCTCACACACTGCTGGTGTGTTGAATTTTTTGACATAGGGTGCTGGCAGATTACGGGCCTCCTATAGCTGCTGCCAGGCCCCTAATCTGCCATGGGCCCCTATATACCGCCTCCTCATGCTGCTGCCAAGTCCAGAGTCTCTCATGGGTCCCTATACGGCCTCCCATTGCTGCTGTCTCCATCGCCACACTCTGCCATGTGCCACTTTCAGGTCTCCTCACACACTGCTGTTGTGTTGAATTTTTTGACATAGGGTGCTGGCAGATTACGGGCCTCCTATAGCTGCTGCCAGGCCCCTAATCTGCCATGGGCCCCTATATACCGCCTCCTCATGCTGCTGCCAAGTCCAGAGTCTCTCATGGGTCCCTGTACGGCCTCCCATTGCTGCTGTTTCCATCGCCACACTCTGTCATGTGCCACATTCAGGTCTCTTCACACTGCTGGTGTGTTGAATTTTTTGACATAGGGTGCTGGCAGATTACGGGCCTCCCATAGCTGCTGCCAGGCCCCTAATCTGCCATGGGCCCCTATATACCGCCTCCTCATGCTGCTGCCAAGTCCAGAGTCTCTCATGGGTCCCTGTACGGCCTCCCATTGCTGCTGTCTCCATCGCCACACTCTGCCATGTGCCACTTTCAGGTCTCCTCACACACTGCTGGTGTGTTGAATTTTTTGACATAGGGTGCTGGCAGATTACGGGCCTCCTATAGCTGCTGCCAGGCCCCTAATCTGCCATGGGCCCCTATATACCGCCTCCTCATGCTGCTGCCAAGTCCAGAGTCTCTCATGGGTCCCTGTACGGCCTCCCATTGCTGCTGTCTCCATCGCCACACTCTGCCATGTGCCACTTTCAGGTCTCCTCACACACTGCTGTTGTGTTGAATTTTTTGACATAGGGTGCTGGCAGATTACGGGCCTCCCATAGCTGCTGCCAGGCCCCTAATCTGCCATGGGCCCCTATATACCGCCTCCTCATGCTGCTGCCAGTTCCAGAGTCTCTCATGGGTCCCTGTACGGCCTCCCATTGCTGCTGTCTCCATCGCCACACTCTGCCATGTGCCACTTTCAGGTCTCCTCACACTGCTGGTGTGTTCAATTTTTTGACATAGGGTGCTGGCAGATTACGGGCCTCCCATTGCTGCTGCCAGGCACGTAATCTGCCATGGGCCCCCGTACCGACTCCTCATGCTGTGACGTTGCAACAAGGTGGAATTCAACCCTACATATGTTAGACCGCCTTTACGAACAGCGAAAGGCCATCACAGATTTCCTGATGTTAAAAGCGGATAAAGGTACTCCCTGTGTAACTTAGATGTCAGCCATTGGCAGCTCATGCGTGACACCTGCCGCTTGCTCAGGCCCTTTGAGGAGGCCACGCTATTCGTGAGTCGGCAGGACTATGGGATGAACGACGTCATTCCTCTGTTGCACGTCCTTGAACAAATGCTGTTAACAATGGCTGGTCAGGGTGCGGTAGACATGGCGCACAGATCTCAACACCACATGACCCCTGTGGGGGCAGGACAGGAAGAAGAGGAGGAGGTAGAGTAGGACATTGGTGCTCAGGAATTATTGAGTGAAATGGGTGGTTTTTCCACTCAGCGGACAGGAGTGGAGGAGCAGGAGCATCTGGTAGAGGAGGAGGAGGAGGAGACAGAGGACCCAGACGCACCGTGGCAGTATGCTGTGGAGATGGAGGCAGGGAGTCCCTCGCATTCCTTGGCACAAATGGCCCATAGCATGCTCGCTTGCTTGCGAAGCGACAGCCGAATAATAACCATCAGACAGAGGGATGACTTTTGGCTGTCCACCTTGTTGGACCCTCGCTACCGGTCCAAAATGGTGGCCTTTTTCACACCTGCTGAGAGGGAGGCCAAAATTACGTACTATAAAAACCACCTATGTAGTCAGTTGGTCTCTGCCTTTGTGCGCCAACGTCCATCCTCAGACACTGTGGGCCCTGTGCGCTCGCGTTCCGCTGGCATGGCAGCAGGGGAGGGGTGGGGTGGTAGGAGCAGTGGCAGCTCCACCAGCAGCGGCTGCCTCAGTCTGCAGTCGATGATGAGTAGCTTTCTTCACCAGCGCAGTGAGGAAACTACTAACCAGCCGCAGCAGCAGCAGCAGCATCAGGTGGACCTGGAGCAGGAGCTCAAACAACAGGCTTGGGCCTACTTGGACAGCACCCTGCCAACCGAGGTAGACAATCCCCTTGACTACTGGGCAACGAAACTTGACCTTTGGCCCCAACTAGCTGAATTTGCCCTTGAAAGGCTGTCATGCCCGGCCAGTAGCGTGGCATCGGAGCGCGTGTTTAGTGCGGCAGGAGGTATTGCAACTCCGCGGAGGACACGACTGTCCACCCAAAGTGTGGAGAGACTCACGTTTGTGAAAATGAATCAGGCGTGGATTAGTCTGGATTTCAAACCACCAGTTCCTGACACAACTGACTAAATCCGCCATGAATCATGCCTCAAACATGTGCCACTTTCAGGTCTCCTCACACACTGCTGGTGTGTTGAATTTTTTGACATAGGGTGCTGGCAGATTACGGGCCTCCTATAGCTGCTGCCAGGCCCCTAATCTGCCATAGGCCCCTATATACCGCCTCCTCATGCTGCTGCTAGGTCCAGAGTCTCTCATGGGTCCCTGTACGGCCTCCCATTGCTGCTGTTTCCATCGCCACACTCTGCCATGTGCCACATTCAGGTCTCTTCACACTGCTGGTGTGTAGAATTTTTTGACATAGGGTGCTGGCAGATTACGGGCCTCCTATAGCTGCTGCCAGGCCCCTAATCTGCCATAGGCCCCTATATACCGCCTCCTCATGCTGCTGCCAAGTCCAGAGTCTCTCATGGGTCCCTGTACAGCCTCCCATTGCTGCTGTCTCCATCGCCACACTCTGCCATGTGCCACATTCAGGTCTCTTCACACTGCTTGTGTTTTCAATTTTTTGACATAGGGTGCTGGCAGATTACGGGCCTCCCATAGCTGCTGCCAGGCCCCTAATCTGCCATGGGCCCCTATATACCGCCTCCTCATGCTGCTGCCAAGTCCAGAGTCTCTCATGGGTCCCTGTACGGCCTCCCATTGCTGCTGTCTCCATCGCCACACTCTGCCATGTGCCACTTTCAGGTCTCCTCACACACTGCTGGTGTGTTGAATTTTTTGACATAGGGTGCTGGCAGATTACGGGCCTCCCATAGCTGCTGCCAGGCCCCTAATCTGCCATGGGCCCCTATATACCGCCTCCTCATGCTGCTGCCAAGTCCAGAGTCTCTCATGGGTCCCTGTACGGCCTCCCATTGCTGCTGTTTCCATCGCCACACTCTGCCATGTGCCACATTCAGGTCTCTTCACACTGCTGGTGTGTTGAATTTTTTGACATAGGGTGCTGGCAGATTACGGGCCTCCCATAGCTGCTGCCAGGCCCCTAATCTGCCATGGGCCCCTATATACCGCCTCCTCATGCTGCTGCCAAGTCCAGAGTCTCTCATGGGTCCCTGTACGGCCTCCCATTGCTGCTGTCTCCATCGCCACACTCTGCCATGTGCCACTTTCAGGTCTCCTCACACACTGCTGGTGTGTTGAATTTTTTGACATAGGGTGCTGGCAGATTACGGGCCTCCTATAGCTGCTGCCAGGCCCCTAATCTGCCATGGGCCCCTATATACCGCCTCCTCATGCTGCTGCCAAGTCCAGAGTCTCTCATGGGTCCCTGTACGGCCTCCCATTGCTGCTGTCTCCATCGCCACACTCTGCCATGTGCCACTTTCAGGTCTCCTCACACACTGCTGGTGTGTAGAATTTTTTGACATAGGGTGCTGGCAGATTACGGGCCCCCTATAGCTGCTGCCAGGCCCCTAATCTGCCATGGGCCCCTATATACCGCCTCCTCATGCTGCTGCCAGTTCCAGAGTCTCTCATGGGTCCCTGTACGGCCTCCCATTGCTGCTGTCTCCATCGCCACACTCTGCCATGTGCCACTTTCAGGTCTCCTCACACACTGCTGGTGTGTTGAATTTTTTGACATAGGGTGCTGGCAGATTACGGGCCTCCTATAGCTGCTGCCAGGCCCCTAATCTGCCATGGGCCCCTATATACCGCCTCCTCATGCTGCTGCCAAGTCCAGAGTCTCTCATGGGTCCCTATACGGCCTCCCATTGCTGCTGTCTCCATCGCCACACTCTGCCATGTGCCACTTTCAGGTCTCCTCACACACTGCTGTTGTGTTGAATTTTTTGACATAGGGTGCTGGCAGATTACGGGCCTCCCATAGCTGCTGCCAGGCCCCTAATCTGCCATGGGCCCCTATATACCGCCTCCTCATGCTGCTGCCAAGTCCAGAGTCTCTCATGGGTCCCTGTACGGCCTCCCATTGCTGCTGCCAGGAGGCAGCAGGGTCGCAGCAGTGTCAGTGGAGGCAAACGGCCACGGAGTAGAGCACCAGCTCCACTGCAGCCTACCACCACGGCCAGTAGTGGTGCCGGTGTGCACGGAGGAAGTAGCAGTCAGCCAGTGAGGAGTAGAGGAGGCAAAGTTTCCTACTCTGCGGTGTGGCAATTTTTCGTCAAGCCGCCCGAGGAAGTAAACGTAGCCGTATGTCGACTATGTGGCCAGAAAGTCAAGCGTGGCCAGGGGGCCCATGTTGGGACTACAGCGTTGCGTCAGCATATGCAGCGTCGCCATTCGGTGGCCTGGGAAAACCGTGATAAAGATACGGCGGTTCTGCCTGCCCCAGCCCAGGGTTCCATTTTGTCATAGAGTGCTGGCAGATTACAGGCCTCCCATAGGTGCTGCCAGGCCCCAAATCTGCCATGGACCCCCGTACCGCCTGGTCACGCTGCTGCTGGGCCCACAGTGTGACCTGGGTCCCTGTACCGCCTCCCATTGCTCCCACTCTGCCATGTGCCACTTTCAGGTCTCCTCACACTCCTGCTGGTTTCCATTTTGTCATAGGTTGCTGTATGGCCTCCCATTGCTGCTGCCTCCACCGCCACACTGTGGCTCCAAACACTGGTTTTGGCCCCGTGACTGGCCAAATGAGTGAAGTGTGCGGTGATTCTAAGATCGACGGCACTCATCTGCATGTCATACTGAGTGACAGTATTATTTCTCTTCCCCAGCAGACTCCAAGGGCATTTAAATTAAAGGTACAGTGTTCTGCACTAATATTAAGTCTCTCTGAAGCCTAGAAACACCCTTTTTTAAGTTAAATTCACAGCGAATTTATTCGACTCGAATCGAATATTGTCCACGAATTCGCCGAATCAGTCGAATCGAATTTTTCATTTCTTCGCTCATCTCTAATTATTATTATATAGTGTTTATATAGCGCCAATAGGTTTGCTCAGCGCTGTACAATAAAGTGGGGGGACAGTACATGATACAATACAGTAACAATACAATACACGAGGGGTTCAAGGGCCCTGCTCTTTCGAGCTTACAATCTAGGAGAAGTCGATTGGATACCATGCACCAGATTTTGCACTCTCCAAATTTAGCAAATCAACCTCACAATGTTTTAGCAAATAATGTAATCAATTTAGGATTTACATCTATTTTAAAGTGAGCTGATCATTAGATATATAGTATTTTTTCAAGTCAAGTTGCCAGACAAGACATTCATCTGATTTCCTCGCCAGAACCAAGCCATAAACAGTTGATCAGATTACTTGGATAGAGAAAACTGAGGAAATGCTTCCCCCTGCAGCAAACTGATGATATCATCCCAGCCTGGGCAATGACACTTTGGTGGATTTTAAGGAATGCTTTTTAGGGCCCATTCACACTAGTCATGTGTGTTAAAGAATGCCTAACACATTCCTGTTAATGTGTGTTATGTCACCCATTAGTGTGTTGTCACACTTCAGCTGCAGAGCTGATCTGTTCTACAAACAAGCAAAGATGATCTGTTACTTGTAGTTCTATAAACATGCGGTCTGTTCTTGCCTTGCTGCACAGGACTGGAAGCTATAGGCATCACTGTATCTCACCTGAAGATTACTCCAGCTTGCTTCCTGGCCAGTTACTGTTCAGCCTTCCAAACTACATCTCTATTTAAAGCCTAAGTGAAGCCAAAAAAATTTCAGACTGTTCATTGACCATCAATCATTTAATTTATGAAAATAGTGTAATAAATACTACATTAAATAATAGTACTGTGAATAATAATAATGTTCTTATGAATACTGTTGACACTTCCACTTGATATCAGCAACTGTCATTATGGATGTTACAATGCTAAACTTGCAGTAATTACACAGCAATCTGTTCCTTAGCAATCCTTGCTGCGTTCAAAGCAATCATATGATAATCTGATTATTAGTAAACAGCTTACAGCCGAAATTATTCGAAGGGACAAGAAGGAAATTTTTTCTCATACGATACCTGATAGTACGATTTTCATTTAAACAGTACAGTTTTAATCCGAAAATACAGTATGAATACAGTACAGTACATTATACCGTTTTCAAATTTTTGTTCTGTCGTACAAGAATTTTTGTAACTTTAGTAACCTCTTCACTTTCAATATGAGACTAGCATGCAAAAAAAATATTCTTACCATGTGTACATGGCCTAACAGGACACACCACTAATATAAACAGCTCAAGGCCATGCTTGCTGGCAGCTGACCATCAAGCCCTTGGTAACACTCTCTTTCCACTAGCCACCTCCTAGACAAAAAACTAGTGTTGTGCTCTACAGAGAAGTAAAAAAAGATTAACTCAACCTGCTGTTCTATAATTTATCATCCACCTGTAGCACCCTCCTAATTTAGCTAGGGGGAGCTAGACTCCAATGGTTAGTCAGGAGATGAGTAGTAGCTCAGGTACAATAGTCAAAGGGGTCAAATTGTGCTCAGGGCTGAGAGGCTTTGCAGGCCAGCCCCTCTGGAATTTCCCCCTGCTTTGAGGCCAGATCCCCTGCTCAGGAAACCTTCCAGATTGCTGGGTGAAGAGGAAAATTTAATCTGGGGTCTGGGGTTGTACATCGTGGAGATGCTGGCTAGATCTCCAATAGAGACTGTGCTGCAGAGAAGCTTGTAAACAGTTCCAGGAAGTTTGTCCTCAGTTGTCAGTTCCCTTGGGCATCCTATACCCCCCTTACTCTATCCCAGTTCTAAATCCCCTCAATAAACTACAAAATAAAAGCTCAAGGATGATTTCTGACTTCAAATGCAAGCTTTTGTGGAGAATCCCATTTGCTTGGCTGTGCAGGACTATAGGGGGACCCAAATCACAGCAACCCCTAAGGGGGTAGTGCTACACACTTATTGACCCTCAGATATTTACTGGACCCCTTGCATTTTCCCATCCACCAAAAGGGGTCAGTTCTGACCTAGCTTCAGTTTGTGTGCACATTATTGTTTTTACTCTCCTTTCACATGATCGGGTCCACCCGTCAGTTCTTCAGGCAGACCCGATCAGACCCTACATTCATCTCTACGGAGCCGCAGGTGTAAACGGAGGGTCCAATTAGGTGTCTGCAACCAACAAGTGTCCATTTACACCCACCAACCTCCAATCTGATTCACTAAAAAACGTAAGGGAATCTATCTCCCTCTGTCTAGGCAGATCAGATTGGAGGGCAGTCCAGTGTAAACAGACAGTCGGTCCCATAGAGCAGAGCGGACTATATCTGCGCTGCATAAAATGAGCAAACACAGACATGTCATCCACCCTCTCTGCTCTGCTCAGTGGGAGATCAGCAGCCTGATTCCACCCCGTGTGAAAGGGGATTAAGTATACCCAATCATAGACTGGTCTACAATAAATAACATTAAGCATATAACCATTACAATTTGTAAAATATGCCTTTTAACAAAAAATCACAGCTACTATTCTATTCATTTTTGTTTTTACCTCTATCCTTTGTACTCAGTAGATCACTGTGTGATGCAGTTTCTGGTAGTTTTATGATGCTGCCAGCAGATGTCAGAATATGACTTCAAAAAGATCTGATCTTCTATCTTATCTGCCATCTGACATGATTAGTGAGAGCTTTCAATAGGAAATAATTGTACTTAATTATACAGTGTGCACACCATCAGCTTAGCACCAGAACTTTTCTTTCTTCATTCATCCTGCTGTTATAGGTTTACCAGAACAATATACTGAAATGCACTTTTTTTACATATTGTAGTCTTGTGTTTCTCTCTTGACTGTTTATGTATTGAATTCATTTTATAGCCCTCTTCACACTAGTGCAATTTCTCCCAGATCTGTTGCTGCACTGCAATGTACGACATTGGAAATCAAATTATTCTCAAATTATTCTCTGTGATGTCCATTACCATCAATGCTACATAGTGAAGTGCAATTTTTGAATACGTTTTTTAACTGTTAGACAGGGTTAATTCGGTTTGTTGCAGGCTGGCTGCTAAGTGAGCTGGGAATTTTTATTTGTTGTTTTTTGACATGCGTGGCCCTTCCATGTGCTCCTTGCTGCAAAGCCCAGTTATAGGTTGGATTGGTTGCCATTTGTTTGTACTGAAGTGAGATTTTTTAAAGGTGCAGGTGTTTCTTTTGCTGCAACATACTATATTTTGACCTCATGGAATTCACTGGGCGTGCATGTACATGCATTTTTAGCGCATACAAATGCTTCAAAAACACATTTGAAAAAACCCTGAATAATGCATGATTACGCAGCAGTGAATCTAAGCTAAGTGCTAACATATTCTGCAGTGCTCTATACGAGTGTTTCTCAACCTTTTCTTAGTCAAGGCATTCTTTAAAATTATGGACAATATCAAGGCACCCTCTAAAATTATGGAGAGTTCCAAGGCACTCTTAAAAATTATGGACCGTCTTGAGGCACCCTTTAAAATTATGGACCGTCTTGAGGCACCCTTTAAAATTATGAACCGTCTTGAGGCTGCCTATTGTAAAATGTAAAACACTATTATAATAGTTTTATGTAACATAGCAACATACATACACATACAACACTCAACATTACAGGTGATTCATGCTTCCAAAGCAAATACACTTGTGCACACTGGTACTGACTAGTATTTCAGTGTTTTTCCTCTCCCTCAGTTTTTCTCCATCACTGAGCTAATGTGACCCCAGCACTGATGGAGAGGGGCAGGGGAGAGTCAAACAGGGATTGTGTGCAGGCAACCGACATCTTCCTTATCAACTGATGATGTCATTGGTTGTCAGGATGCCGGCGGCTAGTAGGTTGTAATGGTGCACAATGAAAACCTGTGGCTTTGTGTAACTAAAAGGCAGGCTTGTTCTACCTGCTGGCTTGATTTCAAGTTTTTGGCAAATTTTAGACATTTTGCCAAGGCTCCCCTGAAGAAACCTCAAGGCACACTGGTTGAAAAAGGCTGCTATATACCATGCATAGACATTGTTAGCTTCACTGGCAGCCAATCAATCTACTAACATTTTTTTTGGCATGCAGAGAAGTCTACAGTACCTGGAGGACAACCACATCGACTTGGGAAAAAACATAGTCTCAATGAAGGTTGTGTTGTTTCAGAAGTATGACTATAATTTCTAAAGTTTGTTGGACTGAGAATAACTCTTACTTTTTAAAAGTGAGCATGTTTATCCTTGGTGGTAGTAGTAGTTAGTCACATTCAACTACACGTGTTCTGTAATGATGAAAATATTTTGCAGCTCATCCAAGCCACTTCTTTAGTTTTAATGGGTAGCAGGGACTTATTCACTTTCTTCAAGCATCCCATCACTGGGTAATGATTAGAGACATTTCCCTGGCTTTGATCTTTATTATTATTATTATAATACAGGGTTGATATAGCGCCAACAGTTTGCTCAGCGCTTTACAATATAAAGGGAGACAATACAGCAACAATACAGTTCAATACAAGAGGGTTAGGAGGGTCCTGCTCCTTGGAGCTTACAATCTAAAAGATTGATGTACAAGACAGTGTGTGTATATTAGAGAGAATCAGAGTTCATATATAGCCCAAAGGCATAACTAGAGCCTTCAGGGGAGGCATAACTAGAATCTTCAGGCCCCCCCCCCCCCATGTACAAAAAAACATGAAGGCCTCCTCTGACCCAAGCCAGGGGCTCTACCCTCCAAGCCCGGAGCCTTTCCCACTGATCCTGGGGCCCTTTACTACCATTACAGGGCCCTTTATTATGGTCCAGCAATAGGACCCTTTCACATGTTCTGTAGCGGATCCCCTTCCTGCCATGTTGGTGCCCCTCCCCCACATGGTGGAATGCCAATTTCCTACTGTGCATGTGTGAGCCACGCTGCACTTTGTGACTGGTCCCACAGTCTTCTGGGACCTGTGTGTGTCTTAGAAGGCTGCAGAGGGAAGGAGGAGGGGGCACAAATTGCCGCAGTCATCTTACCCAGAAGTGGGATCGGGTACCTGTCAAAACCAGGTACCCACTCCTGCAAATGTGGCAGTGGAAGAGGGGGAAGGTGCAGACAAGCGGAACTTCCCCTTTTTGGTGAAGTTTTGCTTTAATGTTATCAAGGCAATAGTTGTGCAAAAGTCAAAGTCAACAGCCAAAGTCACATGCAAGTCGCACCCATCCAAAGTTGCCTTAAAGTCGCAATGTAAAGTTGCAATGGAGTCGCACAAGTGTGAACGGAACCTTATTCTCATTTTTTAATACTTAAATGTTTGCAGACATTTGGTTCTGAGGGTGAACACATCTCAATGTTTCTCCATTACGTTTTGAAACCAAGCATCACATCTTCTTTAATAAAAAAATAATAAAAGCATTATTTACCACGGAGTCTGAGGTACAAACTGTCTTAGGTATTTATGTTTCTTCAGCTTGCACTGAAAAATGACAGAAAAAGAAGGTGCAGTCTGTGAAAAAAAGAAAGACACTTAAACTCCTGCTTCGCACCTGTACCTAGACATTGGAGGTGCCGCATCGTCTTCTGGCAGCCGGGGAAGCTTGAACATCCCAAATCCAATCCTAATGCACATTTTAGGAGTGTATCCTTGACAGATTTAGGATCCTTAGGTTCCCCAGAAGGCTGCTGGAAGGCCATGTCATCAGCATCATATCAGTGAGTATAGACCAGAAGCTAGAGTTTAAAGACTACTAATGTCTTTTTTAGATTCAGTAATTTTTCATGGGGTGACTGGAGCTTAACAGGGGTGTGATAGTTAGTTATAAGTACAAGGTTCATATAAAGGGGCAAGTTTGACATGTCTTAGATATTCTGAAACATTTTGAAAACTCTAATTGCAAATCACATGGCAGGAACATTGATTGCTGCACTTTATAGTGAACAATGAAAAGCACCCTAACTAAAATAAATTAACATTAATCTTGCATTTCCAGTACATACCTAATTACACTGGCAGACTGCAGGTGTCAATGTCCATCACAGTGAATAGCTAGTTTTCCTTACACTATGGGGTATATTTCTTTCAAAGCAGTGAATGTGACTTTCACCGAATGTTCACTGCAGATTAATCTTTCTGGTGTATCTTTTTAGTTAAAGTGATTGATTCCCTTGCATTGAATGTTTGGTGAAAGCCACATTCGCTGCTTTATAAATATGACCCTATGTTATATCTGCAAGTCAAAAATAAACACTTTCATTCTTTTTAAATTGCTGTGGAGTAATTCTATGTATAATGGTTCAATTCATTGAAAAATACAGTAAGACCAGTAAGGTAATGACTTCTTAATAATCCATCATTTATTCAAATATGTCTGCTCAGTTATTTTTATGATGAGCAAAGCTTTTTGGCAGGGATTATTTGTGGTTGAAGAACGGGATACGCCATCTGCTAAGCACATCACACACGTTTGCAAGTGAGTGTGGTTATATGAAATAGTAGGGTCGGTTTGTTTTGAGATCTCCAGATACTTTTAATGTGTTTTTAATATCCATTTTAACAGCACACATACCGTACATGTATTACATGGCATAGCCTTGCATAGTAAATCTAACAAAGCCCATTTTCCTCCACTAAGGAAATGACCCCCATCAAAATATGATTACTATTTTTCCTTCTATTTCTCTGCCCCTCATGGGCCACTTAGCCTTGTTCTTTGTATAAAATATATTTCTCAATAGCTTTATACAGTCCTCCATCCTGCTCTCATAATGTATCCCTTTTAAGATTGCTCTTATACCAGTTTAACAGTTTCCCTCTCTGACATATTTTTCCCATTCTATTGTATGTCTTCCCCTAAATGTTACATTTATAGCACACTTTTTCTTTTGCTAACATGTTTCCTTTTCTGTAGTCCTATCTTCTTCTGCTCTTCCTCAGCTTGGTGTAGGACCACAACTGGAGCCAGACAATCCAGTAGATTTCTGAAGGGGTCAAGACTATCTACCTTGTGATAATGCCACTTAATATGCTACTTTTAGGATGTACTATGTGATACAGAAATTGGATTCATCATAAAAATGCTAAAATTGCTACTGAGGTTTGACTAAAATATGACACTTCTCTTTGGGACCATGACAATACAAAATGTTCTTGGTTTTAGAATAACAATACTCTTCCAGGTATCTCAAGCTGTTCTGTTTCAAATGCTGTTATATGCAATGGCATACCTCCTTAGACCCCGTCTGTGCGCAGACAGTATGATCACTTGCTGACTTGGACAATTCACAGGCAGTCTAAAGCAGGGCCAGATTTAGGGAGGTGCTGAAGGGGGCTGTGCCCCCCCACAGATTTTAGCTGTGCCCACCCCGCAGGCCTCTGAGAGTATATCCACTGATCCATGAACCAGTCTGAGGCAGACAGTTGATGTAGGGTGACACTCTGATAGGGACAATCCCTTTAAAGGGGCACTCTGACAAATACACTGTATATAAGGGGGCACTCTGATGGGGATAATTGATCATATGTAAGGGGACGCTCTGATGAAGACAGTAGATGTATGGGGGGGACTCCTTTAGGGACAGTGATGTAAGGGGGCGCTCTGATGGGGACACCTGATGTAAGAGAGAACTCTGATGGGGACACCTCATGTACGGGGGCACTCTGATGGGGATAACTAACCATATGTAAGGGTACGCTCTGATGAAGACAATTGATGTAAGGAGAGGACTTTATTAGGAACACTAATGTAAAGGGGCACTTGGATGGGGACACCTGATGTAAGAAAGCACTCTGATTGGAACACTGATATAACGGGGCGCTTGGATGTGGACATCTGATGTGAGGGGGCACTCTGATGGGAACAATGATCTAAGGGGCACTCTGATGGGGTCTGATAGAGTAGAGACATCTGATATAAGGAGGAACAGGTTTTGTTTAATCATACTACACCCTGTTCCAAATTATTATGCAAATTCTATTTAAGTGTCACAAAGATTAAATATTTTGTTTTTCAGTTTAACTCATGGATGGCATTGTGTCTCAGGGCTCTTTTGACCACTGAAAACAATCTCGGACACCTGTAATAATTAGATTGGCAGGTGAGCCCAATTTAAGGAAAAACTACTAAAGGAGGGTGTTCCACATTATTAAGCAGAGCACCATTTTCAAGCAATATAGGAAAGAAAAAGGATCTCTCTGCTCCCGAAAAGAGTGAAATAGTTCAATGCCTTGGTTGAGGTATGAAAACATTAGATATTTCATGAAAACCTAAGCGTGATCATCGCACTATTAAGAGATTTGTGGCTGATTCAGAGCACAGACGGGTTTGTGCAGATAAAGGCACATTGAGGAAGATTTCTGCCAGATCCATGCATCGGATTAAGAGAGCAGCTGCTAAAATACCATTACATAGCAGCAAACAGATATTTGAAGCTGCTGGTGCCTCTGGAGTCCCACGGACATCAAGGTGTAGAGTCCTCCAGAGTCTTGCAACTGTGCATAAACCTTCTATTTGGCCACCAATAACCAATGCTCACAAGCAGAAATGGCTGCATTGGGCAGAAAAATACATGAAGACTAATTTTCAAACAGTCCTGTTCACTGATGAGTGCAGTGCAACCCTGGATGGTCCAGATGGATGGAGTAGTGGATGGTTGGTGGACGGCCACCCTGTTCCAACAAGGCTGTGACATCAGCAAGGCAGTGGTGGAGTCATGTTTTGGGCCAGAATCATGGGAACAGAGCTGGTTGGCCCCTTTAGGGTCCCCAAAGGTGTAAAGATGACCTCTGCAAAGTATGTATAGTTTATGACTGACCACTTTCTTCCCTGGTACAGAAGGAAGAACTATGCTTGCCATAATAAAATCATCTTCATGCATGACAATGCACCATCTCATGCTGCAAAGAATACCTCTGCATCAATGGCTGCTATGGGGATAAAAGGAAAGAAAGTCATGGTGTGGCCTCCATCCTCCCCTGACCTCAATCCTATTGAGAACCTTTGGAGCATCCTCAAGGAAAAGATCTATGAGGGTGGGAGGCAGTTTACATCCAAACAGCAGCTCTGGGAGGCTATTCTGACATCTTGCAAACAAATTCAAGCAGAAACTGTCCAGAAACTCACAAGTTCAGTGGATGCAAGACTTGTGAAGCTGCTATCAAATAAGGGGTCCTATGTTACAATGTAACGTGACCTATTAAAATGTTTAAAAAGTTAAAATGTTGTTAAAAGTTTGATTGAAATAGCTTTTGATTTCAGTAAATATGCTGCAAACACAACAAATGACAATTTTCAGTTCTTTACAACCTATAAAGTGTTTTGAAACTTACTGTGCGTAATAATTTGGAACAGTGCATTGTAAGTTTGTTATCTTTAAAAAAAATACTGTTATTAGGAGGTTTGTTCAATAAAATTTGAATTGTACTCTTAATAGTTGATAACATGAGAATTATGCTGACTGTTATTTACATCAATTATTTAGGTAAATGAGAAAAATATCATTTGCATAATAATTTGGAACAGGGTGTAATCTAATAAAGATTATGGTCAGGTCATGAGACTTTGTGACAGGCTGTCAGTGACTCACAAATGATCTAAAGTGGTATTAAACCAAAAACCAAACATTTATCATATTGCAGCTTATTAGTTCTCAGAAGTGATGGCTGCAATAGTTTGCTTTTTTAGGCTTTCTTTTGTCTAGTTTCATCTGGTGATCCAGCCACTAAGTTTGTTGTTTTTCTAAAGAACAAGCTCTCCAGCAGAATGTATCAGTAACAGAGAGGAGACAAACCATTTAACACTGGCAGGGGTACTTACAATGATCAGCTTTTATTTATGTAAAACCTTTATCCAAAAAAGTAAAACAAAAAAAAACTGTTTGCTGTAACTGTTTATAAAGTTTTAGCTGGAGTTTGGCTGTATTTAAATCTGCTAGTACATCTAACACTCCCTCCCCCCAGACTTACAATGCTGCTGTCCAAATGTACCTCCTGTGCTCATTCATCCACAGTGGGGTAACTCTGAAACAGGAGGTGTGTTACTGGCCAGATCAGCTGGTGAAAACAGAGGGAAAAAGGTCTAAGAAAAGAAAACTAATGCAGCCACCACATCTAATGGTAAGCTTCAATATATGTTACATTTTTGGTTTTGGGTTTAATACCACTTGTGTGTATGGTAAAAATGTAAAATCATATATTCAATTCCACATTGTATGTAAGTTATTTCTAGCATACTCCATTTAATATGAATGATCTTGAAGTTTACTTCCTCAAATTATGGGACACGTTCACTATGCCCTGTATGTCGCACATTTCGCAGGGCCTGCCTTGTGAACCAACAAAGTGCAGAGAGAAGAAGTTTCAAGTGGCCGAGCCAGTATGGCATCACTGCTTGCAGGTAGCAAGGTACCATGGGATATGTAGTCCTTAGAAATCAAAAGTAAACCACAAGAATGAGCAACGTAAAAGCCGCAAAGCATGCAGGCAATCTGGGAAGTTAATGAAAGAGAAGGCCAGCAGACAGGCAGCACTTTTACTTGTACTTCTAGTGCAGTACAGGGGATATCTTCCCAGTCTTTTGAGGTGTAAGAACATAATGACTTTCTCTACCTTGTCCCTACGATGACTATCGTTGATTCAGGGAGCAAAAAAGAAGTGAGAACAGCTTCATTTTAGAAATGATTTGTTTATTTGAATGTTGTTTCATTTATACACATTTTACTTTTTTGGACAGTTAACCATTGATAAGTGATATGCTTCATTTTGGGTTCTTGATAGTATAGATCTTGGAGCTGCAATAAATAACAGTTGAATTGTTGGAATGGTACAGATGAACGTTTGTAGTGGTTTACGTTTCAAGAACGCATACTTATTCTATTTTGTGAAAACAGATGGAGCAAATCTGATATTTCCTAGGTACATCTCAACTCTCATGGATATTTTTGGCTGGCCCAATCTAAGAACTAAGCAGTTGATGAATTTTGGCAGTCTGGATTTATGTATTCTCTGTAGACTGGGCAGATTTACACCTGTGTATTAGTTTTCTTTTTCCCTGATCTCGTGAACAATGCACTTTATGAGACTCTACTGTATAGACAGGTAACACTGTAGTTACTGCAGGACCCCTACTGCAAACTTCTCACAGGCCAATAGTCTCCACATGCCATAGTGTGTAATCTAAGTCTCAGACATTCCATTCTCCCAGATGTTCTTAAGCTTCTTGATAAGGGTTAATTTGGTGTGTAATGTGTGCGGAAAGCTTGTTACCATAATTCATAGGCATTCTATACGGTGATGATGGCTGCTGGTTCATGTTTGGAAAAAATGATGATTTTCTTTACGATATTTTCCAGCAACAGGTATCTGGAATATTTCAAACATCCCTGTAGATTCTGCATTGCTGTTCTCCTACATAGGAAACAGATGTTTCTTTCATATTCCTGTTTAACTCAGGTTGTAGAACATTCACATAGTCATTACATTCATTTTTATAGACATCCCTAATATGAATGCATGCTATGCATATCCCAACATAAAGAAATGTAGCGTAGAGGCTGCTAATAATAAGTGCTTCTTCCCTAAAAGTACAGAAGCTGCCCACCACCGCAAGCACCAGTCCATTCACGCCGGCTCTAATAACACAGTCTAAGACTTATCAGTTAGAATGTATTGCTTGAAGAAACTTTACAGGAAAGAGGTTTAGAGTCACAGGATACTCCAAAATGGTCAAAAGCAATAGTGGGAGGAAAAACTTCTCACTATACTTCTAACAGCATCCTTTACTGGAGATAACAGGAAATGGACAGTATATCTAAAACTATATCAGAGCAGCTCCGTTCCGTTTAGCAACTTATGACACTTAGATATACCTCCCAACTTTCTGAGATGGGAACAAGGGGCACCTATTATCAATGTATGTAGGCATGGAACACACACCCTGCCACGCCCCCTTAAAGGAGAATTATACAAAAAAAATTGTTGGTTAAACCCACAAGTAGTTTTCTGACCACTACTATTCCTTTATATTGGCTTTGGAAATTTACAAATGCAGCAATTTAGAAATTGGATGAAAGGTTTAACACTGTAAAACACTATTTAAAAGATAAATAGTGCATTTTATATACAGTACAACTATATAGATCAGACCAAAATGAGGGACAAATGATGAGGAAAGAGGGACAGAGGGACTTTGTTCCAAATGAGGGACGGTCAGGGGCGGACTGACCATTCGAGCACTCGGGCACTGCCTGAGGGCCTGGGGTCAGTAGGGGGCCCCATGAGATGCCCCTGGTACCTTTTATTGGCTTTTTCATAAGCTTTTTTGGGTGTGGGTGAGGACACGGGGGCCCCATGATCCCCTATTGCCCAGGGGCCCCATGAGTTTTCAGTCCGCCCCTGGGGATGGTCCTTTAAAATCAAGGACAGTTGGGAGCTATGCTTAAATCCCTTCTAGTACAAGCACACCCAATGTCCACAGCAAGGCCTTTACTCATAATGTCCTTGGAGCTGTGAGGAAGGTAGAAAGATCCTTCTCCAGACCCAGGACTTCAGAGAAGTAGCCTCCTCCCGCCAAAGCAGTGTGAGCAATGATGTACAGTCAGTCCATCTTCTATGCCCGTAGAAATGTTCAGGCCCCCAGACAGCACACCATAACCTTATGGCTGGCACCATGTTCCTGACAGATTGCCTCCTGGGTGATCAGGAAGGAATTTTCTTACCCCCCTGGAGTGAATTGGATAATGTTTTATTGTTTGGTTTTTTTTTGCCTTATTTTGGATCAACTGTGGGTATAGGATATTTGGAGGTTTTCTATTAGTTTCTTTTTTTCTATTAGTTGAACTATGGACTTGTGTTTTTCAGCTCAACTATGTAACCATTCAATGTGCCTTAACCAAGCTGTCCTGTGTGCCCTGTTGGCTCAATGGCATAAGAAGTTATTTTTTATGTCTCTGCCAACTTTTACTCTGTAGAACAGGGAATAGATGAATGAGGAACAAACCCTACTTTTTATGGATTTGTGATGGTGGGGAGACATCAAGTTGCCTTCTGTTTTTAAGTAGGCTCTAATGTGCTTTACATAGAAAAAAGATTGAAGAGAATTACAGAATGTGGAGAGCTGCTAAGAGTTTTGGCTGCTGATTAAAGGTAAAAAGTAGGGGAGTGGATCAGTGGATCATGTCTACCATCATTAGTACAATGAAAGCTATAGGAACAAATGAAGTAACGTTTGATGATGATAAGCTGAATAAAATAGTGAAACAAAGGGGAGATTAACAGAATAAAAGGTATTCGAGTGATAATACTGTGAAACATGTAAGTATTATTCCTAAATCAAAGTACTTTGTAGGGTTTCTACAAGCCCTAGTGAAAGGAAAACAAGGGTGTGATAAATCCTAGAAATAATAAAAGGCCTCATTCACATGGGCAATTAGAGGCGATCTGTAAATTATTAAGGCTTGAATCAGTGGATTATTTCAGCTGGGATCACCTGTGTGTATGTTTAGCTGCAGCAACTCCTCCTTGTGAATGAGTGACAAGCTGACAGCAGCTGTGGCATCATGCAAGTAAATTCACACATCTACGGCTAGGGACAGATGATCACCGCTGGATGTGCAAATGGAAATGGCTCCTCTCAGCCCCTTATTACTTTGTACAAGCTGAGCAGCTTCCACTGTTTGCATTTACCTGTGATCCCAGCCAAAGGAATCTGCTGAATCTTTCCGCTGGAATCCTATCTATACCACTAATCACCCATGTGACGGAGGTCTAAAAGAGTAGTAATCGACTACTGAAACTCCTTCATCGGCTTACCTTTACATAGGCTATCCCCCTTCAGTCCATCATGAATGCTGCTGCCAGACTCATCCACCTTACCAACTGCTCAGCGTCTCCTACCCCTCTTTTCCTCCATTGGCTTCCACTAACCTAACAAATAAAATAAAAAATACTAACAACAACTTATAAAATCATCCACAACTGCCCCCAGCTACATCACTAACTTGGCCCCAAAATACCAAACCACTCTCTTCGGTCCTCACAAGACCTCCTGCTCTCTAGTTCCCTCATCACTTCCTCCCATGTCCACCTCCAGGATTTCTCCAGAGCCTTTCCCATCCTCAGGAACTCCCTACCCTAGTCAAATAAATTGATCACATTATTTGCTAAAACATTGCAAGGTCAATTTGCTAAAATTGGAGACTGCAAAATCTGGTGCATGGCAGCCAATCAACTTCTAACTTCAGCTTGTTCAACTAAGCTTTGACAAAAAAAAATGGAAGCTGATTGGTTTCTATGAAGATCTGCACCAGATTTTGCACTCTCCAGTTTCAGTAAATCAACCCCTAAAACTCTTTTCTAAATGTAATCACCCAAACCATCCTCTGTGCTCTTCTCAAGACCCTCTGCTCTCAAGCTGCCTTGTCTCCTCCTCCCATGCTCATCTCTAGAACTTCTTCAGAGCCTCTCCCATCCTCTGGAACTCTGTACCTCAATCTGTCAGGCTATCTCTTGCTCTGGCTGCCTTTAGGCGATCCCTGAATACTCCTCTCTTCAGAGAGACCTATCACATCTCCAAATAACCAAACTTTTATCACTTCCATCAGCTCATCCCCTACAGTTATAACCTTTTGTACCTTTTGTATATTATAAAGGGCTGTGCAAACTGTTGGCCTGATGATAATAATAATATATAATAATAGTAACAGTTGAGGTATGAACTATTGTTAGGGGTAAGCAAACCCTGAGTTGTAGATGCTTAGGAATGGAAAACTACAGTATTGTATATAACACCTGAATGATAAGACTAAACTGTTCTGTTGGGATATTTTCTAAAATCTTTGTGCATTTAACTGTATAGGCATACCTCGGTTTACAAATTTAATTCGTTCTGCGGGACTTTTTGTATAGTGAAAAATTCGTAAGCTGAAACGTTGTTTCCCATAGTAATGCATTGAAAACCAATTCATCTGTTCCGGAGGTCAAAAGAAAGTAAACGCTACTAAAATACCGCATGAGTTATTTTATCAAGTCATGTGGTATTTTAGTAGTGACAGCCATGTGTTAATGTTTCAGCTGTCAGCGGGGCTCCCCACTGACAGCTGAATGTAAAAGAATTGCCGGCAATTTAAAAAATAAATTAAAAAACAGTGTGGGGTTCCCCTTCCCATCCATACTAAGCCCTTTGAGTGTGGTATGGATTTTGAGGGGAACTCCCACACCACAATTAAAAAAAACATGGTGTGGGGGTCCCCCCAAAATCCATACCAGACCCTTATCCGAGCATGCAGCCCAGCAGGTCAGGAAAGGGGGGGGCGAATCAGCACCCCCCCTCCTGAACCATACCAAGCCACATGCCCTCAGCATGGGGGGATGTGTCAGGAATGGACTCACCACAGGTGGTGCTGGGGCTCACCTGCCTTGTGGGCTGCAGTACCAGTGCTGACGAGCGGGTGCTCTCAGCAGTCAGAATCTCACTCCTACAGTCAAGCCATCACCTGAGGCTGATTGCAGGAGGTGTATTTAAGCAATGGCCAGGCCTGCAGTCAGTGCCTTGGTGTTTGTTCCCATGAGTCCCTGTACCTGCAATCTGTCTGCTTCCTGCCTGATCGTGACTCTGCTAGAACTCTGCCTGCATTGACCCCGGCTATTCCTGACCACTCTCCTGCCTGCTCCTTTGTACCTTGTCTGCCCGATGGTTACCGACCCGGCCTGCCTGACTGCGTTTGTGTTCCTGCACATATTGTGATTTGTTGGAGGTTTGGGTTTTGCACTGTGTGTACTGTATAGTCTTAATAAATTATTATGTTTTACACTATACTTGAAGCCTACGTTTCCTGTGTCAGTCCACACATCTCAGGTCATACCCGGATCCCTGACAGGATGCTTTGGGGCAGGGGGGCCCCACCCAAAGCACCTTGTCCCCATGTTTATGGGGACAAGGACCTCTTCCCCACAACCCTGGCCGGTGGTTGTGGGGGTCTGAGGCAGGGGGCTTATCAAAATCTGGAAGCCCCCTTTAACAAGGGGGCCCCCAGATCCCAGCCCCCCCCCCAGTGAATGAGTATGGGGTACATGGTACTGCTACTCATTCACAAAAACAAAAAGTGTAGTGTGAAAAAAGATAGGACACCGTCTTTGACAAGTAAAATAAAAAAAATAAAAAATGACTCCCGCAGTAGATCCAACACCAATCACGATGTCAGCCGCCACCCCCAACCCGAAAAAAGGATTTTAAAAAAAGACTCTGCTCCCGACGATGGTCCCTGGCCATCTGCCTGTTCCAGTGGTTTGACAGTTCTGCCCGCAGACCCCCACAACCCTGGCCGGTGACAAGGTGCTTTGGGGGGTGAGCCCCCCTGCCCCAAAGCACCCCCCATGTTGAGGGCATGTGGCATGGTATGGTTCAGAAGGGGGGTGCTCACTCATCCCCCCCCCTTTCCTGACCTGCCGGGCTGCATGCTCGGGTAAGGATCTGGTATTGATTTTGGGGGGGACCCCCACGCCATTTTCTTGGAGTGGGAGTTCCCCTCAAATTCCATACCATACCTGAAAGGCTTGGTATGGATGAGAGGGGGGAACCCCATGCTGTTTTTTTATTTATTATGGTGCCGGTTTTAAATGTAATTACTTTTTTTTTTTTTCTTCACTATATCTCAGAGATTCAGCTGTCACTTTCCCCTCCAGCTAAAAGAAAGGAAGATTCCTTTTAGTTTATTTCATGAAGGTAAAAGAAACAATGTTTCCTTTTAGTTTCTTACCTTCGGGGAAAGTGACAGCTAACTCTGTGAGCTATAGTGAAGAAAAAAGAAAAGCTGGCAATTGCATTTAAAAATCGTCACCGATATACACTTCGTATTGTGAAAAAAATGTAAAAAATATTCGTAAACAAAGGCATTATTTTCAATGGACTTTCATTCATAAACCGAAAATTATGTTAACCGAGGCATTTGTAAACCAAGGTTATACTGTTGATTCTTGTAACTATTCTACAAAGGTACTTGAACCTTGGTCATTTGATCCTGTGTTACTGCAACCTTTGTTGTATACTAATTGGGCCTTGGCCCTTTGTTCATTGAACTCAAATGCTGGAAATGTAAACATTGTAAGACTCAGTAAAAATATAATTTAAAAAAATGTAAACTGATAAAAGTAATTAAGATAACTTGCACTATTTGTACAGAAGGCATTATATAATTTAATTTTTTTATAATTGATAATTCCATTTCAATCTGCAGCAGCCATGATTTCTGAAAACTGGTTACACTGGGGAAAATCTGTCCTGTTTGTGTAGAGAATGCTCCCAGACATCTTATCTCTTTCTCTTGCCATTGGGTTCCTGATTTTCCAACCAGTTTTTCTTATCAGAACACTTGGATTTATCAGTCAGACAAAGCAAGCAGCCCTCCACTTAGCATTTTCATTTTAGGTTAAGAACGTTATTGGAATGGCAGCGTTATTATAATGATCACAAATGGTCCCAGTTTCTTCAAAAAAGAAGAACCTGCAATAAGGAAACAAAACTCTTGCAATCGTGATCATGGATAAGGGGGTACCACCAGTCCTACTATACGGGGCCCAGGCAGCTGGGTGAATCGGATGTTGGCATGGAGGACGACCAGCACAGTGGGGGGGAGGCAATCACTGGATCCAAACCCTATATGGCTCTCTCTGCAGCAGCTGAAGGCTGGCTTCTTCTCCTCTCCCTCCCACCAGGTTTTAGCTGCTGCAGAGGAAAGCCATACAGGGGATTGGTTCCAGTAATTTCCCCATGTCTCACCAATCACTGTCCCTGTGCACCATACGTTTCCTCCTGCTGCTCAGGCCCCCCTGTGTATCACCCTTTACTCCCACAGTGCTGCGGGCTTCCCTCCTCTCCTTCTCACAGGCATCTGGAAGCACACAATAGGATCCTTCAGGATAGAGTGTGGGGGAAGGGTCAGGTAAATATGTCACATTTAGGTCTCATGCATACTAGAGAAGCTAGTTTCTAGCTTCTCTAGTGTGCACAAGACCTAAATGTGACATATTTAGCAGCCTTTGTCCAGTGTTTGCTTTGTTCAGTGTTTCTAAAGCAGTTTTTGCTTTAGAAACACTGGACAAAGCATTTTGTACCAGCATTTAGCAGTGTTTAGCCTTGTGTGTAAGCTACGTTTAGTAGCTTCAGCGTTAAGAAGTGGGGCCATTGTTAAGGAGAGGGCTGGGAAGCAAGCTGCTCCATCCTTAACAACGTATGGGTCATCAGCTGAAAGTACAAAAAAAAGAAAAATTGCTGGCAATATAAGCAAATGTGAAAAAAACTGTGTGGGCCCCCCCCCCAATCCATACCAGGCCCTTATCTGAGCATGCAGCTTGGCAGGTCAGGAAAGGAGGGGGGGGGAAGAGCGAGCACCCCACCCCTCCTGAACCACAAAAGGCCACATGGCCTCAACATGGGGGGGTGGTTTGGGACAGCGGGGGTCCCCCCCAAAGCACCTTGTCCCCATGTTGATGAGGACAAGGGCCTCTTCCCCACAACCCTCGCCGGTGGTTGTGGCAGTCTGTGGGTGGGGACCTTATCGGAATCTGGAAGCCCTTTTTAACAAGGGGGCCCCCAGATCCCGCCCCCCCATGTGAATTAGTATGGAGTAAATAGTACATCTACTCATTCATCAAAAAAATTTAAAAAGTAAATAAAAACACAACACAAGTTTTTGAAAAGTCCTTTAATAAAAAATAAAAAAAAATGTCCCCCAAGTAAATCCATCGTTAACCACTTGCCCTCCTGAGGATTTACCCCCCTTCATGACCAGGTCATTTTTTGTGTTACGGTGCTGCGTTACTTTACCTGACAATTGCATGGTTATGCAATGCTGCACCCAAATGCAGTATATGTCCTTTTTTCCCACAAATTGAGCTTTCCTTTGGTGGTATTTGATCGCCTGTGCGGTTTTTATTTTTTGCACTATAAGCAATATAATCACTATAAGACCGACAATTTTGAGAAAAAAACCAATATTTTGGACTTTGCTATTAAACATGTCCATTAGAAAAATTTTAAAAATCTAATTTCATCATAAATTTAGGCCAAAATGTATTCTGCTACATGTCTTTGGATGACGTGAAAGTCATAGCGTTTACAAATGGCAGTATAGATAATGGGGGGTTTTTTTCCTACTAGTAATGGTGGCGATCAGCAACTTTTATCGGGACTGCGGCAGTCATTCTGACACTGGGGGGGAACTAACTTGGTGTTACTGACACCCCAGTGACACCAATACAGTGATCAGTGCTAAAAAAAAGCATTGACACTGTACTAATGGCACTGGGCAGGAAGGAGTTACTTTGAGGGGCAATCAAAGGGTTAACTGTGTGCTGGGAGTGTTTTACTAGGGGGCGGGGGGGTGTTCTTCACTGTAAGATCACTGATCGGGATGGCTGTACTGTGCACAGCCATCCCAAGCTGTGTGCTCAAGCTGATAGGGAAGAAGATTGTTTGTAAACAAAGCAATCTTCCTCCTTGTCAGAGATGCAGAGATGCTCGGTAATCACCTGGTGATTGACGCAAATGGCAGCATGGATAGGGCGAGCGCACAGCAGCTCGCGTGCCCCCTACCCAGAAATACTCCAAAGACATGCTGGTAGGTTAATTGGATCCTGTCTAAATTGCCCTAATATGTGTATGTATGAATGTGAGTTAGGGACCTTAGATTGTACACCCCTTGAGGGTTAGGGACTGATGTGAATGTACAATATATATGTAAAGCACTACGTAAATTGACGGCGCTATATAAGTACCTGAAATAAATAATAAATAAATAAAATGATTTTGCTCACAGGTGCAGCCCCGTAGCAGTATATCTGCTATAGGGTGGTCCTTAATCAGTTAATCACGATGCCCATCGCCACCACCAACCCACATTTTTTTTATTGCTGACAGTTTTTGTTTTTTTACATTCAGCTCTCAACGGGGAACCCCACTGACAGCTGATGACTCTTCTGTTGTTAAGGACGGGACAGCTGGCTTCCCTGTCCTTAGCAACCAGTACAAAAAAAAATTGCTAAACACTGGGCAGAGGCGTTTAGCAGTGTTTAGTAGAGTTTAGGAGCTGTCAGCATTTTTTTCAGCAAAAACACTGCTGCTCCTGAATGCACTGGTCCTGGGTTTTTTTTTTCTCGCTAGTAAATGCTACTGATACTAAAAGCTTCTAAACGTCTATGTGTGCATGGACAGATAGGATAGTTTGAAGAGCTATTTGGAAACAGTAAAAAAAAGTCTGACGCCCCTAAATCTGGCTGCAAGAATGCATGAGGCCTTTCCAGCCCCTTGCTTTCCTGAATGAACACAATGAGTGATTGGTACCGGTCTCTCACTGTGTTCATTCATAACTGAAGCATTGTAAACTGTGTTTACTTGGAGGGTGTGGGGGTGGCTCTCAGGTTGGCTGTATGGGCCCTATAGTTTCTAACAGCAACCCTGCTTGTGATGCATGTGTAGCGCCACCCTTGAGAAGGTTGCTTATATTTTTCCCAGGTTTCCCCTTCTTTGTCCTGTAGCCAGGGACAAGGTATTTTCCACAGCCAGGTACAGACACTCTTCCGCTCGTTGTCTTCAATGACCAGTCTAGGGGATGTTTGTTTTTGAAGTTTTAATGTAGAACTGGGGATTGGGATGGGGAATTCAGTAGGATACTCCAAAATTAGAACTATTCACACTGAGGACATCTAGCTGATCTCTTAGTTAGGCACTACTGAAGTCCTGGCTGAAATTAGATAACAGACTTCTCTTTAGTTTGTAGCAACAAGCAGTTTAGGAGTGAGCAAAGTCCGTTTTTCAGTAGTACAGTGATGGAAATAAGTATTTGATCCCCTGCTGATTTTGAATGTCTGCCCACTCACAAAGAAATGATCAGTCTAACAATCGAATGGTAGGTGTGTTGTAACACTGATAGACAGAATAGCAACAAAAAATTCAAAAGAAATGCATGTCTAACAAATTATGCACTGATTTACATGTTCATGAGGGAAATAAGTATTTGATCCTCTTCACAAAACATGATTTAGTACTTGGTGGCAAATCCCTTGTTGGCAATCACAAACGTTTCCTGTAGTTGGCCACCAGGTTTGCACACATCTCAGGAAGGATTTTGGCCCACTCCTCTTGGCAGATCCTCTCCAAATCACTAAGATTTGGTGGCTGACGTTTGGCAACTTGAACTTTCAGCTCCCTCCACAGATTTTCAATCGGATTAAGGCCACTCCAGGACCTTAATATGCTTCTTCTTGAGCCACTCCTTTGTTGCCCTGGCCATGTGTTTTGGGTCATTGTCCCACTCCCAGGCTCCATGCTCCACGCTCCAGCCTCTCACTTCATCTTCCACCCAATACTGACCAACTCCTTCCAGGCTCTATGATTCTTAAGGGTTGCCTTAGTCACCATACCCAGCCAACTGCCAGGGGATTGGCCAAGGTCCCTCAAGCATGTAGGTTAGAGCTTTCTCCCCTCTTCCATCCCTCCTTCACAAACTTCCAATGTTTCTGGGGAGGCAGGAGGGCTCCAAAAGCTCTGACTTTCAGAACCTCCCTAGCCTGTCCTGAGGTAACCTCTGTCTCACTCACAGTCTAACGTATCCCAGGCTGCTACTCAGCCTCTAACTGAAAAAAATAGCTAACCTGGAGGCATTACATCTGTATACAATTATATAACACGCAAAGCAAAATTACTGTAAATTATAGGATTTTTTATTGGAGATATACTTATCTTTTCACGAGAAGTAAATGAAATGAGCAATGAGCAGAGTACGCGTTGACATTCCAAAGTGTGACCTAATTGTTAATGAAATGCAGTAGATGAACAGGTCCCTGCTAGCTCCAACAACAAACGTCTTTACATCCAAAGTATTCCTATCATTGTTGCATGTGGAATGTTAACTGCTTTTGTTTCCATCTCAAGGTTTATTGTTTACTCATGGTTGTTTTTGTTTTACTATTAATGTAATGCTCCTTCTTTGTTTCATAGTTAGGTAGGTGTCTGCTTGGCATTAGGCTGCCACATTTTTCATAAATTAAATTATTTTAATTCAGTTTAACATTATAATCCCTGTTTTGTCTCAAGTAATAACTTGTTTATTATAGCCTTGAAAACAGAGATTTCATTGTGCACCTGGAATGTAATTTTGTACAGCATGTGCAATGCAGGGGTAACACAATGACTTCCTTATTTTACATGCAGTGCAAATAATTACAATAATATTCTAATCAGTGTAGAGAAAGATCTCCAGATTCCAGCCAAATTATGATTTCATCGGCTATATGGGAAATTAAGGGATTCACCATCATCCAGACCCATTGTAATCTACTGTAAAATGCTCTAATATTGACATTTGTTCAGTGGACTGAAGTCCACACTTCATTGATGGCTGTGTTAAGATGCCGGATTTAACTGTAGATTGTACTGTATGTTAAATAAAATTCATTTTGATTAATAAAGGGTCACTTTTGTGAAAAAAAATTATAGAAATTAACAATAATAATATAGCATACACAAATGCTACACAAGCCATATTGTAATTAAATATTATTAAAACAACTTTTTCTTCCCAATCTGCAGCCACTGTAATTTTCTGTAAAATTCAATACAATATGGCCACCTGGAGGCTTTCTGTATAGATGGTGTATGGAACGTTATTATTATTATTATTATTATGATGCAGGATTTATATAGCACCAACAGTTTGCTCAGTGCTTTATAATATAAAGGGACACAGTACAATTACAATACATTTCAGTACCGAAGGAATAGGAGGGCCCTGATCGTGGAGTTTACAATCTAAAGGAACACACCCAGAAATGTAATTTCCTGTTTGCGAGATTAGCTCACTGATTTTCCCAGAAGTCTGCACTAAGTTACAAATAACATTTTGGGCATCCTCTGCATTTTTGGTGATTTACTCCTGAAGGGTTAATTACTTATACAGGAATGCAAACACTGCAACTTTTCTTATTGGAGTTACTCTTTGAATTACTCTTTGAATGCAGCTTTCAGCAACAATTAAACACAGGGGGTATAGAAAGGGATATTTCTCCTTCATTTCAGGCCTGTTCTGTCTGACACTTGCCATTTGAACAGCAAGTATAGTGGAATGTACAGAATGGGGACATAGGAAGCAACAAACATTTGGGAGTAGTCCCTTCCACCACACTATTAGAAAAGCTACTCTTATAGTGTTTAATATCTTCATTATGAAGATTCCCCCTGACATCTGTTAAATTGACAGAAATGAGGTGAAAAGTTTCATATGGGAGCACAGATAGTAATAAAAAGTCCCATGCTCATTCTAAAATAAGGTTGCTAGCAGGGGCAGACTGAAAACTCATGGGGCCCCCGGGCAATTGGGGATCATGGGGCCCCTGCCCAAACTCAAAAAAGCCTATGAAAAAGGTACCAGAGGCATCTCATGGGGCCCCCTACTGACCCTGGGCCCTCGGGCAGTGCCCGACTTTCCAAATGGTCAGTCCGCCCCTGGTTGCTAGTCGTCCCCATTTCTAAGGGACAATCCCTGTTGTGATGGATCTGTACCCGGATTCAGTCCTGGGAGTCTGGCACCGTAGAGTAACCACTACAATGTGCAGACTCCAACAGCATCAATGACAATGGTGGTGCTAGAGCATTGTGCACAGCGATCAATGCTGTTGCACATGCGCAGGGTGCTGTAGCCTCGCTATTTAGGATTGACCCTTTTGCAGTGCGACTTGAGTCTGTACTTTGCAATGGCTACAATACAGTATTCAGCTCCCTGGGACAATACTGGGATGACCAGGATAAAGAAGGGGGAGGGCAAAGAAGTCGGATGCCACATATTGGGGACACCAACCTCACTCAATCTGTGAGTTACTTGCCCCTGACCTGACCCTTAAATGTCACTTAATTCTGACCCCTAAACTCTGTTTGATACCTAATCCTGATCAGTGAACCCTGTGCTTACCTAATCCAGATCCCTGAACTCTCTGCGTTACTTAATCCTGACCCCTAAACTCAATGTGTTACTCAATTCTGACCCCTGAAAGCAATGCATTACATAATCCTGACCCCTGAACTCAATGTGTTACTCAATTCTGACCCCTGAACACAAAGCATGACATCCTGAACCCTGAACTCAATGTGCTACTAAATCCTGACCCCTAAACTCAATGTGTTACTTACTTCTGACCCCTAAACTCTCTTTGATACCTAATCGTGACCAGTGAACCCTGTGCTTACCTTATCCAGACCCCTGAATTCTGTGTGTTACTTAATCCTGACCCCTGAATTCTGTGCATTACTTAATCCTGACCCCTGAACTCTGTGTGTTACTCAATCCTGACCCCTGAACTCAATGTGTTACTTAAAATAGAACTACAGGCAATTTTTGTTTTCATTTTGGATAGAGCAAGAGAGGGTTGTAACCCCTGTCAAATTTGTTTCCACCATCTGTGTCCCATTGTGCAGCTTTCCCTTCACTTCCTGTCCCAAAGCCAAACAGGAAACAAGAGGAAATCCCTGCAAATTAAGTGAATTCCTTGGGGATCCCCAGGTCACCAGAACTAGTGTCCCCATTGGAAGATTTCCCCTCTATTACTTTTCAGGGAACAACCCAAAATTTGGGATTTTATTTTACTTTCACTGTCAATAATGGTAAACAGGGCAAATAGAGAGGGTAAATCTCCTTAATCACTTGCCTACCAGGCACTTTTACCCCTTTACGGCCCAGGCCAATTTTCAGCTTTCAGCACTGTTGCACTTTGAATGACAATTGCGTTGTCATGCAACACTGTACCCAAACAAAATGTTTAACTTTTTGTGAGACAGATAGAGCTTTCTTTTGGTGGTATTTAATCACCACTGGGGTTTTTATTTTTTGCTAAACAAACTAAATAACAATGGCTAAAAATGAAAATAAAAAAAAAAGTTTTTTCTTCATTTCTGTTATAAAATGTTGTAAATAAGTAATTTTTCTCCTTCACTGATGTATGCTAATGAGGCATCAGGCATCACATGTGGGCATTGACAGGCATCACTGATGGGCACTAAAAAAGGCAGCACTCATATATGGCACTGATAGGTGGCACTGATGGGAACTGATAGGTGACACTGATAAGCGGCACTGACTGGCACTGATAGGTGGCGCTGATTGGAACTGTTAGGCAGCAGTGATGGGCATTGATAGGCAGCACTGACTAGCACTGGTAGGCAACACTGACTTGCACTGGTAGGTGGCACTGACTGGCACTGATAGGCAGCACTGAATGGCACTGATAGGTGGCACAGAAAGGCAGCTCTGATATGTGGCATTGATGTGCACTGGTAGGCACTGATATGTGGCATTGATGTCCACTGATGGAGACTGGTATTCCCCTCTGAGGAATTACGCTTACCGGCTCTCCTTACCGGCTTTCCGACAGCCACTAAGGCTGTGCGGACTTGTAGTTCATTCATTCACAGAACTCTGTGAATGAATGACGTGACCATATGGGTGGAGCCCAAAGTGACAGCTAGTACGGGGAACTTCTCCTCGTACTTCTGTCATGGGGGGCAGATTGGGCTGCGGCTGCAGCATTGGGAGCATGTTACATGTTCCACCCTAAAAACAGTGAATTTTTGAAGGGCTAATTTACACTGTAGAACAATTTGTGTTGAAAAACAGAAGTTTTAAAAGCACAACAAATATATATGGAATCTGCACTGCGTAGCAAAGACCCCTCTGTATATTGTGTTTCCAGTTTATGAGTCTCCATGTTGGAGCTTATAAAGCAATGGATAAATTAAGGGCAGGTATGTCTGGAGGGAGATATATATATATAAAACACATACATATTATATACACACACACACATACATACACAAGGTGGTATCAAAAAGCACAAGGCTGCCACCACATTCACAGGAAGCACTGACCTTCAAAGGCAGTGTGCCAAAAGACATTGTCTTGTGTACATTGGGAGCTGTGCAACTGGTGCTATTCTGACCATAAGCATTGCCACATCTGCTATTTCATCATGGACAGCAAGTTAGAACAAACAGTAAATATGAAATTCTGCGTGAAACTGGGCAAGTCTGCCACAGAGATGTTTGACATGATTCTGCAGGTTTTCGGAGAAGCTGCAATGAGTCATTCGAGGTGTTTTGAGTGACACACACGCTTCAAGAGATGGAAGATATCACTGGAAGATGATGAGAGATCGGGAAGACCTTCAACGAGCTCAACCCCTGAAAATGTCAAAACAATTTGCCAACTTCTGCATGATGATTGTCAGAGAACAACCCACAACATTCATGCCATTGTCGGTGTGTCATTCGGAATAGTCCAGGCAATCCTCATATGTGATTTGAATATGCGCCATGTTGCTGCCAAGTTCATCCCCAGGCTGCAATGATCTCATTTCCGCACCCACCCTACTCGCAAGATTTGGCTTCTGCGGACTTCACCCTCTTCCCGAAGATGAAGCTCCAGCTCAAAGGTCACCATTGTGACAACATTGCAGAGATCCAGTGCGAATAGCAGACGGTGCTTGACACGCTTCGAAAAGAAGACTTCAAGAAGTGCTAGGAACACTGGGAGTGCCGTATTGCATTGCAAGCGGACTATTTTGAAGTTGATAGTGTATAAACGTAACTAAAGTACTTTCTTGTAAACAGAGCTAGTCTTGAAACTTTTTGATACCACCTCGTGTATGTATCTATATTGTGATATTTTGGGGGATTACGCTCACACTGGCAGCATGTGAAATCAAGATCAGTCTTTATTGTTCAAATAATGATAACAAAAACAGCTTTCTGGCAGCAAAAAGAAATAAGACTGTCCCAGCAGTGGGATAATAGTCCTTCACACACTCTTAAAGTCTCAAGACAACAGGGACCCACAACAAACTAAAAAACACAGGAGAAACTGCTAACCAATTTCCCCTCTCGATGGCATTTCCCTGCAATCTCTCAACTAGGGCTCAGAACCTCTCAAAAAGAACAAAAATAAAGTCATAAATAAAAACATAAATAAAGCAGGAGTGATGAGACCAAGATGCATCCTTGGTGTCTTCTACAATATATGAGTATACCCCAATGAATATATGAGTACACCCCAATAAATTTGTCAGAAAACCTTTATTTTCCTTTCAGAATCAACATTTTCTATGGGACACTATACTGCAAAATACTCCCACAAACGCAGGCCATTGATTGCAAACAAGATTTGTTAATTTACACACACAAAAAAGTATTTTTCCTAACAAATTCATTCAAGACCATGTTGCAAAAAATGAATACAGCCCACTGAAAGCCTTAGGAGCAAAGTTAAATGTTAGACAACAAAATCCTAATTAACAAGAATTCAACTACAGGTGGGTTGCAAAGGGCATTACTGAACAAAGAAAACTCCATCCCATTTCATGCTGTCAGCAATGGCACCACATGGCAGAGAAATGTCAAAATAATTTCATTACACAAGAAATGTGAAGGCTACAAAAAGATCAGCAAGGTTTACTTATCAGTCAGAATACTGTAGCAAAAGTGATACAAAAATTTTACAAAGATGGAACTGCAACCATCTCACAGAGATGTCAAGGCCATCCACAGAAGTTAGTACCTCAACAGGAACGTCTTCTGATGAGGAAGGTTGAAGAAAATCACCATGCAAGTTCACTGCAGTTAGCTAAAGACGTAGAAAGGCAAAATGGGGTGATTGTTTCCCGTGACACAATATGGCGTACACTGCCGAGGAATGGCATGCACGGGTATTGTCCACAAAGGAAGTCTCTCCTAAAGCCTATGCACAAAAAAGCCCACCCAGAATTTGCCAGGGCCCATGCTGAAAAAGAAGAAGACTACTGGGACTCTGTACTCTGGAGTGATGAGACCAAGATAAATGTTTTTGGAACTGATGGCTTCAACACTGTATGGAGTCGCAAAGATGAGGAGTACAAAGAAAAATTCATGGTGCCTACAGTGAAATATGGTGGTGGCAGTGTCCTTCTGTGGGGCTGCATGAATGCTGCTGGTGCTGGGGAGTTGCATTTCATGTATTCAATGATGGTTTCATGTGTTCACAGATGCACTGCTCTATATTTAAAAGGAAGATGCTACCATCACTCCATGCCCTTGGTCGTTGTGCACTTTTCCAACATGACAGTGACCTAAAACACAGATCTAAGGCCACTGTTGCATTTCTGAAGAAGAGCAGGGGTGAAAGTGATTCAGTAGCCAAGTATGTCTCCTGATCTGAACCCAATTGAACACCTATGGGGGAAGAGACAAGTTGAGCATCACTCTCATCCAGCATCCAGGCTCTAAAAGAGGTAGTTTGTGAAGAATGGAAAAGATAGATGTTGCAATATTTCACCAACTTGTTTATTCTATGTCTATAAGACTTGGTGATGTCCTCACAAATCATGGAGGTCATACAAAATACTAGATATAGTAGTTTTTGTTGTGGAGTGTATTCATTTTTGCATCAACTAATTTAAGTAA
Organism: Staurois parvus; assembly: GCF_062004578.1. Classification (NCBI taxonomy): domain Eukaryota; kingdom Metazoa; phylum Chordata; class Amphibia; order Anura; family Ranidae; genus Staurois; species Staurois parvus. The sequence goes on along the minus strand of NW_028317927.1, from coordinate 9,886,472 downwards.
AACTGAAGATTTTGTAATCCAAGTTATACTATTAACCTTACATTCATGTAATGAGCTGAAAAATGTTTTATAAATCTCTGTGTTGTCAAAATTTTGGAAATTGTTCTTGTGTTCATTGATATATTGAATAAAATCTTACTTTTCCAAAGGGGTGTACTCATTTATGCTGAGCACCCTATATATATATATATATATTAGAGATGAGCGAATCGAACCAGGCGAACCGGAATTCGAGTCGAATTTCAGGAAATATTCGATTCGCGGCGAAACCGAAATTTTGCCTACTTCGGGTGCGCGAATCGAACATTTCTTGATCAGCCGGCAAAAGTGTCCCTGCAGTGAGCTCCGCTATTTCTGACAGTTCTCTGACAGAAGGAACACATGTTTAGCGGTTGAAACATTGTATCTATTAGTTTACATTTAGGATACAGATGTTTCAACCACTGTTCATGTGAAGAAGCTGTGAGAGAACTGTCAGAAATAGAGGAACTCTGCACATACACTTTTTGCCGGCTTGGAATTATTCTTCTTTTCATCCTACTTCTTCTTCTTCTTCATCTTCATCCTCAGAAGAAGAGGATGAGGATGAGGATGAAGAAGAAGAAGAAGAAGTAGGATGAAAAGAAGAATAATTCCAAGCCGGCAAAAAGTGTATGTGCAGAGTTCCTCTATTTCTGACAGTTCTCTCACAGCTTCTTCACATGTACAGCGGTTGAAACATCTGTATCCTAAATGGAAACTAATAGATACAATTTGTATCTATTAGTTTCCATTTAGGATACAGATGTTTCAACCGCTGTACATGTGAAGAAGCTGTGAGAGAACTGTCAGAAATAGAGGAACTCTGCACATACACTTTTTGCCGGCTTGGAATTATTCTTCTTTTCATCCTACTTCTTCTTCTTCTTCTTCTTCTTCATCCTCATCCTCATCCTCTTCTTCTGAGGATGAGGATGAGGATGAAGAAGAAGAAGAAGCAGTAGGATGAAAATAAGAATAATTCCAAGCCGGCAAAAAGTGTATGTGCAGAGTTCCTCTATTCTGCAGATACACTTAGAGGAGCTCTGCACATACACTTTTTGCCTGTTTGGAATTAATCTTATTTTCATCCTACTTCTTCTTCTTCTTCTTCTTCTTTATCCTCATCCTCAGAAGAAGAAGAAGAGGATGAAGAAGAAGAAGAAGAAGAAGAAGAAGAAGTAGGATGAAAATAAGAATAATTGCAAGCCGGCAAAAAGTGTATGTGCAGAGTTCCTCTATTCTGCAGATACACTTAGAGGAGCTCTGCACATACACTTTTTGCCGGCTTGGAATTAATCTTATTTTCATCCTACTTCTTCTTCTTCTTCTTCATCCTCATCCTCATCCTCAGAAGAAGAAGAAGAGGATGAGGATGAGGATGAAGAAGAAGAAGAAGAAGAAGAAGAAGAAGTAGGATGAAAATAAGAATAATTCCAAGCCGGCAAAAAGTGTATGTGCAGAGCTCCTCTAAGTGTATCTGCAGAATAGAGGAACTCTGCACATACACTTTTTGCCGGAAACCGCTGTATGGAGGGAATGTCCCAGAACTGTCAGAAATAGTCTATTTCTGACAGTTCTGGGACATTCACTCCATACAGCTGTTTCAACCGCTGTATGGAGGGAATGTCATAGAACTGTCAGAAATAGACTATTAATGACAGTTCTGGGACTGTCCTTCCATACAGCGGTTGAAACATTGTATGTATTTGTTTCCATAAATGGATCCATTTATGGAAACAAATAGATACAATGTTTCAACCGCTGTATGGAAGGACAGTCCCAGAACTGTCATTAATAGTCTATTTCTGACAGTTCCATGACATTCCCTCCATACAGCGGTTGAAACAGCTGTATGGAGTGAATGTCCCAGAACTGTCAGAAATAGACTATTTCTGACAGTTCTGGGACAATCACTCCATACAGCTGTTTCAACCGCTGTATGGAGGGAATGTCATGGAACTGTCAGAAATAGACTATTAATGACAGTTCTGGGACTGTCCTTCCATACAGCGGTTGAAACATTGTATGTATTTGTTTCCATAAATGGATCCATTTATGGAAACAAATACATACAATGTTTCAACCGCTGTATGGAAGGACAGTCCCAGAACTGTCATAAATAGTCTATTTCTGACAGTTCTGGGACATTCACTCCATACAGCTGTTTCAACCGCTGTATGGAGGGAATGTCATAGAACTGTCAGAAATAGACTATTAATGACAGTTCTGGGACTGTCCTTCCATACAGCGGTTGAAACATTGTATCTATTTGTTTCCATAAATGGATCCATTTATGGAAACAAATAGATACAATGTTTCAACCGCTGTATGGAAGGACAGTCCCAGAACTGTCATTAATAGTCTATTTCTGACAGTTCTATGACATTCCCTCCATACAGCGGTTGAAACAGCTGTATGGAGTGAATGTCCCAGAACTGTCAGAAATAGACTATTAATGACAGTTCTGGGACATTCACTCCATACAGCGGTTGAAACATTGTATCTATTTTTTTCCATAAATGACATTCTGCAGATACACTTAGAGGAGCGCTGCAGATACACTTTTTGCCGGCTTGGAATTATTCTTATTTTCATCCTACTTCTTCTTTTTCTTCTTATGAGGATGAGGATGAAGAAGAAGAAGTAGGATGAAAATAAGATTAATTCCAAGCCGGCAAAAAGTGTATCTGCAGCGCTCCTCTAAGTGTATTTGCAGAATGTCATTTATGGAAAAAAATAGATACAATGTTTCAACCGCTGTATGGAAGGACAGTCCCAGAACTGTCATAAATAGTCTATTTCTGACAGTTCTGGGACATTCACTCCATACAGCTGTTTCAACCGCTGTATGGAGGGAATGTCATAGAACTGTCAGAAATAGACTATTAATGACAGTTCTGGGACTGTCCTTCCATACAGCGGTTGAAACATTGTATGTATTTGTTTCCATAAATGGATCCATTTATGGAAACAAATACATACAATGTTTCAACCGCTGTATGGAAGGACAGTCCCAGAACTGTCATTAATAGTCTATTTCTGACAGTTCCATGACATTCCCTCCATACAGCGGTTGAAACAGCTGTATGGAGTGAATGTCCCAGAACTGTCAGAAATAGACTATTTCTGACAGTTCTGGGACAATCACTCCATACAGCTGTTTCAACCGCTGTATGGAGGGAATGTCATGGAACTGTCAGAAATAGACTATTAATGACAGTTCTGGGACTGTCCTTCCATACAGCGGTTGAAACATTGTATGTATTTGTTTCCATAAATGGATCCATTTATGGAAACAAATACATACAATGTTTCAACCGCTGTATGGAAGGACAGTCCCAGAACTGTCAGAAATAGTCTATTTCTGACAGTTCTGGGACATTCACTCCATACAGCTGTTTCAACCGCTGTATGGAGGGAATGTCATAGAACTGTCAGAAATAGACTATTAATGACAGTTCTGGGACTGTCCTTCCATACAGCGGTTGAAACATTGTATCTATTTGTTTCCATAAATGGATCCATTTATGGAAACAAATAGATACAATGTTTCAACCGCTGTATGGAAGGACAGTCCCAGAACTGTCATTAATAGTCTATTTCTGACAGTTCTATGACATTCCCTCCATACAGCGGTTGAAACAGCTGTATGGAGTGAATGTCCCAGAACTGTCAGAAATAGACTATTTATGGCAGTTCTGGGACATTCACTCCATACAGCGGTTGAAACATTGTATCTATTTTTTTCCATAAATGACATTCTGCAAATACACTTAGAGGAGCGCTGCAGATACACTTTTTGCCGGCTTGGAATTAATCTTATTTTCATCCTACTTCTTCTTCTTCATCCTCATCCTCATAAGAAGAAAAAGAAGAAGTAGGATGAAAATAAGAATAATTCCAAGCCGGCAAAAAGTGTATCTGCAGCGCTCCTCTAAGTGTATCTGCAGAATGTCATTTATGGAAAAAAATAGATACAATGTTTCAACCGCTGTATGGAGTGAATGTCCCAGAACTGTCATAAATAGTCTATTTCTGACAGTTCTGGGACATTCACTCCATACAGCTGTTTCAACCGCTGTATGGAGGGAATGTCATGGAACTGTCAGAAATAGACTATTAATGACAGTTCTGGGACTCTGACAGTTCCATGACATTCCCTCCATACAGCGGTTGAAACAGCTGTATGGAGTGAATGTCCCAGAACTGTCAGAAATAGACTATTTCTGACAGTTCTGGGACAATCACTCCATACAGCTGTTTCAACCGCTGTATGGAGGGAATGTCATGGAACTGTCAGAAATAGACTATTAATGACAGTTCTGGGACTGTCCTTCCATACAGCGGTTGAAACATTGTATGTATTTGTTTCCATAAATGGATCCATTTATGGAAACAAATACATACAATGTTTCAACCGCTGTATGGAAGGACAGTCCCAGAACTGTCATAAATAGTCTATTTCTGACAGTTCTGGGACATTCACTCCATACAGCTGTTTCAACCGCTGTATGGAGGGAATGTCATAGAACTGTCAGAAATAGACTATTAATGACAGTTCTGGGACTGTCCTTCCATACAGCGGTTGAAACATTGTATGTATTTGTTTCCATAAATGGATCCATTTATGGAAACAAATACATACAATGTTTCAACCGCTGCATGGAAGGACAGTCCCAGAACTGTCATTAATAGTCTATTTCTGACAGTTCCATGACATTCCCTCCATACAGCGGTTGAAACAGCTGTATGGAGTGAATGTCCCAGAACTGTCAGAAATAGACAGAAACTGTCACAGAACTGTCCTTCTTCTCATCCTTCTCCTTCTTCTCATCCTTCTTCTCATCCTTCTTCTCATCCTTCTCCTTCTTCTCATCCTTCTCCTTCTTCTCATCCTTCTCCTTCTCCTTCTTCTCATCCTTCTCCTTCTCCTTCTTCTCATCCTTCTCCTTCTTCTCATCCTTCTCCTTCTCCTTCTTCTCATCCTTCTCCTTCTCCTTCTTCTCATCCTTCTCCTTCTCCTTCTTCTCATCCTTCTCCTTCTCCTTCTTCTCATCCTTCTCCTTCTCCTTCTTCTCATCCTTCTCCTTCTCCTTCTTCTCATCCTTCTCCTTCTCCATCTTCTCATCCTTCTCCTTCTTCTCATCCTTCTCCTTCTCCTTCTTCTCATCCTTCTCCTTCTCCATCTTCTCATCCTTCTCCTTTTCCTTCTTCTCATCCTTCTCCTTCTGCTTCTCCTTCTCCTTCTTCTCATCCTTCTCCTTCTTCTCATCCTTCTCCTTCTTCTCATCCTTCTCCTTCTCCTTCTTCTCATCCTTCTCCTTCTTCTCATCCTTCTCCTTCTTCTCATCCTTCTCCTTCTTCTCATCCTTCTCCTTCTCCTCATCCTTCTCCTTCTTCTCATCCTTCTCCTTCTCCTTCTTCTCATCCTTCTCCTTCTCCTTCTTCTCATCCTTCTCCTTCTCCATCTTCTCATCCTTCTCCTTCTCCTTCTTCTCATCCTTCTCCTTCTTCTCATCCTTCTCCTTCTCCTTCTTCTCATCCTTCTCCTTCTTCTCATCCTTCTCCTTCTCCTCATCCTTCTCCTTCTCCTTCTTCTCATCCTTCTCCTTCTCCTTCTTCTCATCCTTCTCCTTCTTCTCATCCTTCTCCTTCTCCTTCTTCTCATCCTTCTCCTTCTCCTTCTTCTCATCCTTCTCCTTCTCCATCTTCTCATCCTTCTCCTTCTTCTCATCCTTCTCCTTCTCCTTCTTCTCATCCTTCTCCTTCTCCATCTTCTCATCCTTCTCCTTTTCCTTCTTCTCATCCTTCTCCTTCTGCTTCTCCTTCTCCTTCTTCTCATCCTTCTCCTTCTTCTCATCCTTCTCCTTCTTCTCATCCTTCTCCTTCTCCTTCTTCTCATCCTTCTCCTTCTTCTCATCCTTCTCCTTCTTCTCATCCTTCTCCTTCTTCTCATCCTTCTCCTTCTCCTCATCCTTCTCCTTCTTCTCATCCTTCTCCTTCTTCTCATCCTTCTCCTTCTTCTCATCCTTCTCCTTCTCCATCTTCTCATCCTTCTCCTTCTCCTTCTTCTCATCCTTCTCCTTCTTCTCATCCTTCTCCTTCTCCTTCTTCTCATCCTTCTCCTTCTTCTCATCCTTCTCCTTCTCCTCATCCTTCTCCTTCTCCTTCTTCTCATCCTTCTCCTTCTCCTTCTTCTCATCCTTCTCCTTCTCCTTCTTCTCATCCTTCTCCTTCTCCTTCTTCTCATCCTTCTCCTTCTTCTCATCCTTCTCCTTCTCCTTCTCCTTCTCTTTCCTCATCTCCAAGGGCATTTAAATTAAAGGTACAGTGTTCTGCACTAATTTAAAGGCTCTCTGAAGCCTAGAAACCCTTTTTATAAGTCATCTTCGTAGCGAAGAAATTCGCATCGAATCGAATTTCACACTGGAATTCGCCGAATCAGCCGAATCGAATTTTTGAGAAATTCGCTCATCTCTAATATATATATATATAAATATAAAACTTTGTAATCAACAATTGTACTAAACTGCCAGAATAAACATTGTACTCATTTACAACTATTCCCTGGACAAATGGCAAGACACTGGCTGAGACACTTTGTTTTGTGGCTATGGCTTCAAAGTGCTTCAACCCTTGTGAAAGGAAGACGTGTGATGGCTTATTCCTTTGAAGGTAGAAGATATCCATCCCGACACCTCTAACAGTGCCAACTAAAACTGCCAATCAGAGTAGTTTAATGACTACGTGCTTGTTTAAACAAATTACAGATGTCTCAGATCACATTTTACTTGTGAGAAATTCTCTATAAACACAACTAACAAATACATAATAATATTCTCATTTTACTAATAAGTTCAGTGAAGTCTTCTATGGTTAGAGATGTGTTTACTCTATTTAATTGGCCATTTCCTCCCATTCAGTTGGTGACAGACAACTTGTGAATGGCTATGACACGACCTTAAATGCCAGAGTGTTTATTAGCCACGCTGAGACTGAACTACACAGTCTCATAAACTCTTCAGCTAAAGTATAGCTAAAGGCAAAACCTTTTACGTTTTGGACAGGGTGGAGAGGGTTTGGAACAGCGGTAAGGGTTATTTTGCAGTCTGTGCCCCCGTTAAGGAATTTGCCCCCTTTATTTGTCATGTTTACCATTATCATTGAAGTGAAAGTAAAAGAAAATCCCACATTTTGAGTTGACCCTTGAACAAGGTAAGAGGGGGGACCTTCCAATAGAGATAAGAGTTCTGGTGACAACAAGGATTTCCTCAGTTTGGAGAGAATTCCTCTCACTTCCTGTTTAGGTTATGAGACAGGAAATGAAGAGAAGTCTCACCTATGGGACACAGATAAACTTCCCTTACTCTATCCAAAATAAGAAAAAGTTTTGCCTTTAGTTCTACTTTAAGAGCTTGAAGCCTTCTACAACTCTTCCCTACAGTTATATCATCGACTTAGCCTTTAAATATCACCCAAATTGTCCTCTTTTCTCCTTCCAAGACCTCCTACTCTCTAGCTTTCTCACCACCTACCCACATCCTCATATCCAGAACTTCTCTAGAGCTTCTCCCGTCTTCTGAAACTCCATACCCCAATCTGTGTTGCTGTCTCCTACTGTGAGAATCCGTCTTCATCCTGCCACCTAAAAAACTGTACTTAAACTTTATCAACTCTTGTATCACTTGTACTTCCCTATTGGATTGTACACTCTCACCAACAAGGCTCCCCTAACCCAGTTGTCTTGAGTTTCAAATCAAATTTCAAATTCAATGAGTGGGTGGCCCTGTCATCACCACTCTATCAGAAAAAAAATTGTACGGCCAAATAACTCCTGCATCCAATCAGATTCAGGCACTGGTCATGTATTCTGACAGCTGATGGTGCCGGCTGTCAGAATACAATAGTTGCAGCAAAATATTCATTCATCCATCCTTTTTAGCATGAATCAAAAAATCTGTTCAATTTTATTTGTTCAGCCCACAGGCTGATTGATAGTAATCTATAGGTGTGTGACCATCTTAACTGTACTGTCCCTCTGCATATTGTAAAGCGCTGAGCAAACTATCATCACAATATAAATCATGTATAATAATAGAAATATTTTCAATGTGTCATTATTTGGCATTTATCTGTTATTTGTGCACAGCTGTATTGTAATGAGCAGCCTGAAAAATGACAGGGCCTCTTTGATAGCAGCAGCTTGTAGCAATATTCTAGAATAACTTTGTTGTGTATGACATTTTTATAATAGGATCATTTTAAATATATAAATTAGGCGATTAAGTAATCGGATGTTTGCAGCAGGATTCCTGGTAACTTAGGCAATTCTTTCTTTCTGCCATAGCGAATTGAACAAACGCTATGTTGCAACATATTTTGCTATAATCCAAGTTCATGTCACATTGATAAATTACCAATAACATGTTTGTTTGAAGAATAATTTTGCAGCCAATATTAATAAAATCACATAATGGAGCAAATGTGAAATGATTTACAGTGGTTGTAGTTCCCTGGCTATGCAAGATATAAAGATGTAAAAGAGCTTTTATCGGACAAAACTGAAAAGTGTTCCTTTCTTCTGCATCACAGTTTGCACTAATGCACTAATTTTCTTGCAGATTTTCAAATTCAGCAGGACTAAGAAATAAACAGTTCTATCAGACTGTGTAGCTAGGCTGATGGCCTCTCTTTTTTCTGCTGTGGTTAAGCAACACACCTACTGTAGATTATCCCTTTGCCCTCAGCCTTTGATTGGATGGTGAAAGAGCAGCAGCAGTAGCTCATCCCTCTGCTCATTCTACTCTCTCCTCCTGTCAGTAAGGTCCTTGTCAGCACATGTGAAATGTAGAACACTTTATAGGCTCCTAGTGCTGTTCTCAGTTTTAGTCCACCTGTGCCGGGAATTACAAGAACCTGGTACAAGTTAAATTCAGGTACCTACCCCAGTGAATAATGTTTTATATCAATGGCGCCTAACCTGTGGCCCAGGAGCAGTATGCAGCCCTAGACGTCTATAAATGGGGCCCAACATAATCGTAAACTTACTAAAAAATGTTGATTTGGGGGGGAATGTTTTGTAAAATGCATTCACACTTAGCAAAGACATACAGTGGAAGAAAAATTGGACAGCTTCTCTTTACTGTACTTTTAAAAGTTTTATCTTGCCAAAGAAAAATATCCCACTATTCACAATCACAACTTATTCATATCATCAGTTTTCGGCATCACCTTTATTAGTGAGCAACTGATTTCAAGGATGAAGCACACAAAGGTCAAAATTAGAATCAAAATATCTGATGAGCATTTTGAGAATTCATTGAGAATTGCTACTACATCCATCAAACCAAATATTGATGTGTTACTTTATCAAATATTGCACTAGGGCCCTCTTTTATACTTGGGGCCCTCTTTTATACTTTTATAATTTAAAAAAATCCAAAAAATGAAGTTTTATTACACAGATAGGTACATTATGTATATCAGTGATCGGTAACTTGTGATCTGCCAACATTTTTGTGCTCATCAGCCAAACTTATTGTTAGAGTATTTTACGTGTGGTCCAAGACTTTTCCTCTTCTTCCAGAAAGTCAAAAGGTTGGACACCCCTGTTTTGTATAATAGATTAGCCTTTCTCAACCAGGGTGCCCAGGCACCCTGGGGTGCCTTGAGGGTTCTTCAGGGGTGCCTTGGCAAAATATCTAAAAATTGCCCAAAATTTGTATACAAGCCAGCGGGTGGAACAAATCTGCCTTTTAGTTACACAAAGCCACAGGTTTTAATTGTGCACCATTATGACCTTCTAGCCAACCAATGACATCATCAGTTGATGAGGATGTCAGCTGCCTGCGCAGCATCTAAGGCTGGCCATACATTATACAATTCTCTTCCAATTTTCTGCCCAATTTCCTTTAGATTTACCTTCAACTGTGTAGTGCAAGGGCCTGCCTAATTGGATACAAATGAAAGTGTTGTTTAGGTTTGTCCTCCTATTATATGGTTTTTGGTAAATCTAAACCAAAAATCTCCAGATAATTTTATAATGTATGGCCAGCCCTAGTTTGACCCTCCACTGTCCCTCTCCATCAGTGCTGGGTTCACATTAGCTGAGATGGAGAAAAACTGAGGGAGAGGAGAAACACTGGAATACTAGTCAGTACCAGAGAATGAAAGTGTGTTTGCTTTGGAAGAATAAATCCCCTCTAATGTTGGGTGTCCTCCATGTGTGGATGTTGCTGTGTTATATAAAAATATTAGAATAATTTTTCCCATTTTAGAATGGGGTGCCTCAAGACTGTCCATAATTATAAAGAGTGCTTCAAGACTGTCTTTAATTATAAAGGGTGCCTCGGGACTGTCCATCATTTGAAAGGGTGTCTTGACTGAAAAAAGGTTGAGAAACACTGTAACAGATAACTGCATGAATTACTTTTTTTTATCTGCATGAGGTGCAGTTGTAAAAGCCAACTCCTTAGCATTCTTTTGTCTTGAATAAAGTGGGAAGGGTTAAAACTGTCAGTTTTCTTATTGTTGTCTGTGGTTCCAAATCCCCTTTTCTTTTATTTTAGGGCAAGTAATTTGGGGGATTGGTTACAAACTGAAATAAAAACCTGACAACCTGACAGACGTTCTAACCCTTACCCACTCTTTTCACTCTCTGTCACCATTGTAGATATTCCCCACCATTCATGTGACCAGTAAAGAGCAGAATATACAGTACCTGGGTTTGATTAAAGGTGGCTCCTGGTGTCAAATCTAATAAAGTCAAAGGGAACTGAGTGTTAAAACATAATGGCCATTTTTCTAGGCTAAAAGGCAAGGTATTGTCAGATGAGCATTTCCCTAGAGAACATGTACCATAGCAATTCAGAAAAAAGTTGACCATTGCAGAGATTTTTTTTCGTACACACATTTTGCCATACTTTTTTAATGTGCATTTTTGTGGGGGTTTTTTAACCACTTGAGCTCCTGAGGATTTACCCCCCTTAATGACCAGGCCTCTTTTTGCTACTCGGCGCTGCACTAATTCAACTGATAATTGCGCGGTCATGCAATGCTGCACCCAAACGAAATTTACATCCTTTTTTTCACACAAATAGAGCTTTCTTTCGGTGTAATTTGATCACCTGTGCGCTTTTTATTTTTCACGCTATAAACAAAAAAAGCCAAAAATTTGGAAGAAAAACAATATTTTTTATTTTCAGCTATAAAAAATATATAGTAAACTCAAAGTTGGTTATAAATTTAGGCCAAAATGTATTCTGCTACATGTTTTTGGTAAAAAAAATCCCAATAAGTGTATATTGATTGCTTTTTGTGGAAGTTATAGCGTCTACAAACTATGGTATAAATACTGCAATTTACGCCATTTTTTTGCTATACAGCGCTGCGCTAGTTTAACGGACAATTGCGTGGTCATGCAATATGGTACATAATGAAATTTACATCCTTTTTTCCCCACAAATTGAGCTTTCTTTCGGTGGTATTTGATCACTTGTGCGGTTTTTATTTTTTGCGCTATAAAAAAAAAAGGCTGACAATTTTGAGGGAAAAAAAACAATATTTTGGACTTTTTGCTATAAAACATGTCCAGTAAAAAAAAAATGCAAAAATCAAATTTAGTCATAAATTTCTGCCAAAATGCATTCTGCGACATGTCTTTGCTGAAAAAAAAAAAAACAATACGTGTAAATTAATTGGTTTACGTGAAAGTTATAGCGTTTACAAATGGCGGGAAAGATACTGGGATTTTTAGGGGTTTTTTTATTATTATTATACAGTATTATGAAGCGCCAATAGTTCGCTCAGCGCTGTACATTACAAAGGGAGACAGAACATGTGACAGAACAATACCAATACAATGCAAAACATGAGGGGATCAAGGGCCCTGCTCTTTCGAGCTTACAATCTAGGAGGGAGGGGGTGGTGGCACAGGAGGAGATAGCTGTGGGGGATGGAGTGGTAGGAAGAGTGGAGGAGGTCGGCAAGTTAGCAGGGGGTGGGGTAGGCTTCCCTGAAGAGATGGGTTTTCAGGGTGCGCCTAAAGGAGAGGAGAGTAAGTGATAATCTGATGGGTTGGGGCAGGGAGTTCCAGAGGATGGGTGACACCCTGGAGAAGTCCTGGAGGCGGGCATGGGAGGAGGAGACCAGGGAACTAGAGAGAAGGAGGTCTTGTGAGGAGCGGAGTGTGCGTGCTGGGCGGTACTTGGATATTAGGTCAGAGATGTAGTACGGGGCAGTATGGTGGACAGCTAATACTAATAATGGCGGCGATCAGCGAATTATGGCGGCGATCAGGGACTTATGGCAGCGACCAGCGACTTATGGCGGGACTGCGGCGAACATTTTGACATTGGGGGGTACTGACTTGGGGTCACTGACATCCCCAAAAACACTAATACAGTGATCAGTGCAAAAAAAAAAAAACTGACACTGTACTAATGGCAATGGGGAGGAAGGGGTTAACTTTATTTTTCAGGGAAGGGTTATAGGAGTGAGGGGAGTGTTTTACTAGGGGGCGGGGGTGTGTTCTGGGAGGGACAAGGCTGACCAAGAAAGAGAAACTGTTCTTTCTCGATCAGCTCATCCTCGAGCTGAGAAGGAAGTGACAGACAGCACAGCTACTGCAGCTGTGCTCTCTGTCACTGTTTGCCGCCGATTGCCGGGACATAGCCGCTAAGGAGCGGCTGTGACCCGGCGACTGACATCTGCGGCGGTGATCCGCGGGACAAATAGGGCGGCGGCGCGCCTCGTGCGCGTCCCCTATTTGTTTACAAAACACACGTCTTAAAACGTGGTTTTGCCTGTGAGTGCCGCCCTGCCGCCGTATATGTACAGTGGCTGGGCGGCATGCGGTTAATCACACGATTTTGGCGCATTAATGCACATTTAGCACAGGTTATTTTAACACACATTTTGGTGTGGTTTGTAGCACATATTTTGGCACTTCTTCTTGGCACTTTTTTAATGTGCATTTTGATTTAGTTTTTATGCATATTTTGGCAAACAGCACATTTGCTAGCCACTTTTGGAGTACAATTGAGGTGCCATTAACAATTAATGGCACACCAAGCATGACATGCATTTTGCATGCAATTTTGGAATGTACACAAAAATGCAGATAAAAAATTAGCCAAAATACATGTTAAAAAAGCACTGAAATGCATGTAAAAATGTACTAAAATGCATTTTAAACAAAAAGCCAAAATGTGTGTTGAATAAAGCAGCAAAATGTATGTTACAAAACTGCACAAAAATGTGCATAAAAAAGGCCCAGCAAGTCAAACTGAACCTTTTTGAGCATGAAGTGTTGTGTGTTTTTTTAATGTGCATTTTGGCACATTGGTAGCTCATTTGTCAAATGACAAAATGTGCAGAAAAATGCATGCATGCTATCTGTATTTGGGGTGCCATTAGCAATGAATGGCACCCAAAAGCACACTGCATATTTTGACACAATTTATGTGTAATTTGGAATTTCGGAGAGAATTCATCCAACAATTCTGCATTGCTCAGATGTGACTGGGTCCTAAAAAACAATACATTAAAACTATACTGTTTATATGTGTGTGTGTATACATTTGTGCTCAAAAGTTTGCACACCCTGGCAGATATCGTGAAATTTATATTAAAAATATGAGTGATCATGCCAAAAAAACTGTCTTTTATTTAAGGAAATTGATCATATGAACTTGTTTGGCTCCTTTTTACATCATAATGAGAAGAGAAATCACCCAAATAGCCCTAATCAAAAGTTAACATGTTGGAATATTTGTCCTTGGTACAGACACACAAAGTGGCATACACAGGCTAAAATGGCAATTAAATGTTAATTTTGAACATCTGTGGCTTTTTAAATTGCAATTAGTGTCTGTGTATAAATACTTAATGAGTTTGCTAGCTCTCACGTGGATGCACTGACCAGGCTAGGTACTGAGCCAGAAAAGAACTATAAAAAGTCCTGTGAAACAAGGTAATGGAACTTATAAAGATGGAAAAGGATACAAAAAGATATCCAAAGCCTGGAGTATGCCAGTCAGTACTGTTCAATCACTTATTAAGAAATGGAAAGTTCAGGGATCTCATGATACTTAGCCAAATTCAGATAGACCAAGAAAGACTGCAGCCACAACTGCCAGAAGAATTGTTTGGGATACAAAGAGAAACCCAAAGGTAACCTCAGGAGAAATACAGGCCGCTCTGTAAAAAAACGGTGTTTTGGGGTTTTTTTTTTAAGGAGCACAATACGATATTTGAACAAAAATGAGCCGCATGGTCGAGTTGCTAGAAAGAAGCCTTTACTGCACCAATGTCACAAAAAAGCCCAGTTACACTATGCCCCACAACACCTTTACATGCCTCAACAGGTTTTTTTGTGGCATCGGCACAGTAAATAAATTCACTATCTAGAGGAGTCCCATGGAAACACAATGTGAAACAAATTCATAAATTCCAAAAATACAGCAGCTACTGTATCTGGTTGATAATATTTCATATGTTTCATTGGGACAGTAAAGGCTTCTTTCTAGCAACTCAACCATGTGGCTCATTTTTGTTCAAATATTGTTGTATTGTGCTCCTTGAAACAAACACACTCTCTTTTTCCAGAGCTGTATTTCTTCTGAGGATACCTGTGGAGGATACCTGTGGGGTTTTCTTTGTATCCTGAACAATTCTTCTGGCAGTTGTGGCTGCATTATTTCTTGGTCTACCTGACTTTGGCTTGGTATCAAGAGATCCCCAAGTTTTCCACTTCTTAATAAATGATTTAACAATACTGACTGGCATATTCAAGGCTTTGGATATCTTTTTATATCCTTTTCCATCTTTATAAATATCCATTACCTTGCTACACAGGTCTTTTGACAGTTCTTTTCTGCTCCCGATGGCTCAATATCTAGTCTGCCAAGTACATCCACGTGAGAGCTAACAAACTCACTCACTATTTATGCACAGACACTAATTGCAATTTAAAAAGCCGCAGATCTGGGAAATGAACCTTTAATTGCTATTTTATTCCAGGCATGTCACCCTGTGCAACTGTACCAAGGCCAAACATTCCAGGGTATGTAAACTTTTGATAAAGGCCATTTGGATGATTTCTGTTATAATTTTGATTTAAAAGAAGACAAACAACTATGGGATAGTAAATGGCTTCATATGATTACTATACCTAAATAAAAGACAGTTCTTTGGCATGATCAGTCATATTTTCAATATAAATGGCAAATTTCACGATTTCTACCAGGGTATGCAAACGTTTGAGCACAACTGTATATGTAAAACACATATATACACACATGAGCATACAGTATATAGTTGTTATTTGTATTAATAGTTAATCTTGCTGGAGCTGATATTAGGAAGAAAGAAGCCTTTTTCCTCACATCACTGCAGCTTCCCACCCAGATTCTCTACATCTGGGCTACAGAATCTGGGTTGGAGATATTATACAGAGATGGCCAGTGAGATCTTCAGATCACACCTTCATAAATCGGCCATCTCTGTAAAAGTGAATGACAGAAGGGTGTGTCCTGTGATGAGATGTAAAGAACATGTTCTCCGCTTCTCATCTCAGCTTCATAAACTGGCACACCTGAGAGATCAGCTGTGATCATCAGGATCTTGGCTTTTCTCTCTTTCATAAATGGACAAGCCTCAGTTGTGCAGAGAACAGACACATTTGTACAGAAAGTAATACATTCATACACTGATACATTGATACTACGTTAAAAAAAAAATTATCTGCCTTTGAAAGAGAGTGACTGTTGGGTTTCCAAACAATGTAACTAATATCAATGATTGAAGTATAACTAAAAGCAAACTTTTTTTTTTAAATTTGGATAGGGTAGAGAGGGATTAGAACCACTGTCAGTTTTTATTGCCGTCTGTGCCCCCGTTACCATTGAGCCCTGATGCAGTGCGGCAGATTACATTCCTACACTGCATTCCTTTGCAAATCACATGTGATTTCTGTGCGGTGCAATTTGAGCCATACATTTTGTATGGCTCAAATCGCACTGCATGCGTCCAAAAAAGTGTAGGACCCTTTTTTGGTCCGCACCAGAATCAGATCGTATGGGTGTAAACCACCCATGCGATCCGATTCTGAACGTCGCACCGCATTTTGCAAACTGATCTAGGGGTGTCGTTAACGTAAAATACACACCCGCAGTGGTTCGTATGAACAGGGTGCGATTATGATGCGGTGAAGAAATCGCACAGAAACCGATGAGAATTCCGCACCACACCAGTATAAACCCAGGGTAAAAATAAAAGAAAATCCCAAATTTTAGGTTGTCCCCCAAAAAAGTAATAGAGGGGAAATTTTCCAATGGGGACACTAGTTCTGGTGACCTGGGGGTAGGGTTGCCACCTCATCCCTTTAAAACTAAATACATATTAATTACACAGGTTTTAAAGGGATGAGGTGGCAACCCTACCTGGGGGCCCTAAGGAATTCCTTTAATTTGCAGGGATTTCTTTTCACTTCCTGTTTGGGTATGGGACAGGAAATGAAGGGAAATCTCTGCAATGGGACATAGATGGCGAACAAAACATTACCAGGGTTATAACCCTCGCTTATGCTATCCAAAAAAAAATAAAAAAAATTTGCCTATATTTCTACTTTAAAGCGGTATTAAACCCAACAATAAGCATTTATTACATAGCAGCTAACCAGTTATTATACAGTCAGGTCCATAAATATTGGGACATCGACACAATTCTAACATTTTTGGCTCTATACACCACCACAATGGATGTGCTTTAGCTGCAGACTGTCAGTTTTAATTTGAGGGTATTTACATCCAAATCAGGTGAACGGTGTAGGAATTACAACAGTTTGCATATGTGCCTCCCACTTGTTAAGGGACCAAAAGTAATGGGACAGAATAATAATCATAAATCAAACTTTCACTTTTTAATACTTGGTTGCAAATCCTTTGCAGTCAATTACAGCCTGAAGTCTGGAACGCATAGACATCACCAGACGCTGGGTTTCATCCCTGGAGATGCTCTGCCAGGCCTCTACTGCAACTGTCTTCAATTCCTGCTTGTTCTTGGGGCATTTTCCCTTCAGTTTTGTCTTCAGCAAGTGAAATGCATGCTCAATCGGATTCAGGTCAGGTGATTGACTTGGCCATTGCATAACTTTCCACTTCTTTCCCTTAAAAAACTTTGGTTGCTTTTGCAGTATGCTTTGGGTCATTGTCCATCTGCACTGTGAAGCGGCGTCCAATGAGTTCTGAAGCATTTGGCTGAATATGAGCAGAGATATTGCCCGAAACACTTCAGAATTCATCCTGCTGCTTTTGTCAGCAGTCACATCATCAATAAATACAAGAGAACCAGTTCCATTGGCAGCCATACATGCCCACGCCATGACACTACCACCACCATGCTTCACTGATGAGGTGGTGTGCTTAGGATCATGAGCAGTTCCTTTCCTTCTCCATACTCTTCTCTTCCCATCACTCTGGTACAAGTTGATCTTGGTCTCATCTGTCCATAGGATGTTGTTCCAGAACTGTGAAGGCTTTTTTAGATGTCGTTTGGCAAACTCTAATCTGGCCTTCCTGTTTTTGAGGCTCACCAATGGTTTACATCTTGTGGTGAACCCTCTGTATTCACTCTGGTCAAGTCTTCTCTTGATTGTTGACTTTGACACACATACACCTACCTCCTGGAGAATGTTCTTGATCTGGCCAACTGTTGTGAACGGTGTTTTCTTCACCAGGGAAAGAATTCTTTGGTCATCCGCCACAGTTGTTTTCCGTGGTCTTCCGGGGTCTTTTGGTGTTGCTGATCTCACCGGTGCGTTCTTTCTTTTTAAGAATGTTCCAAACAGTTGTTTTGGCCACGCCCAATGTTTTTGCTATCTCTCTGATGGGTTTGTTTTGTTTTTTCAGCCTAATGATGGCTTGCTTCACTGATAGTGATCTCATCTTGAGAGTTGACAGCAACAGATTCCAAATGCAAATAGCACACTTGAAATTAACTCTGGACCTTTTATCTGCTCATTGTAATTGGGATAATGAGGGAATAACACACACCTGGCCATGGAACAGTTGAGAAGCCAATTGTCCCATTACTTTTGGTCCCTTAACAAGTGGGAGGCACACATGCAAACTGTTGTAATTCCTACACCGTTCACCTGATTTGGATGTAAATACCCTCAAATTAAAGCTGACAGTCTGCAGTTAAAGTACATCTTGTTCGTTTCATTTCAAATCAATTGTGGTGGTGTATAGAGCCAAAAATGTTAGAATTGTGTCGATGTCCCAATATTTATGGACCTGACTGTATGTGATGGCTGCATTAGTTTTCTTCATTAGGCTATTTTTCTTTATTTTCATCTGGTGAATCAGCCATTAAGTCTGATTTTTTTTCAACTGAGCAAGCTCACCTGCAAATGTACCAGTTAGGTGGTTGAAACAAACTATTTACTAGTTCATCCATACAGGTAAAACCTTTATCCCAAAAGAACAAACTGTTGCTGTAACTGCAGCTTGAGTTGGAGTTTGGTTTGGCTTCATCTCCCTTCACTGCCCCAGTGGCATGATAGGAAGTACTAAGATGTCACTGAAAAAAGTGTCCCCACTGAAAGATATCCCAGTTTTCTGTTCTGGTGAATATTTAAAAATGTGGACTCCCCCACTCTCTATCCTGTTGAAAATGGTCAGCAAGATAGACAATGAGAGTGGATCTCCCCAAGGGGAATTCAGACTCAATTAAATACAGCACCTACAGTCAAGGGCGTATTTACCACAAGGCAAACAAGGCATTTGCCTAAGGCAGCATTTTTCAGGGGGGCAACACTGCCCCCCAGAAGAAGGGGCACAAGTGGCATGGGGACCAAGTGGGATCTGAGAGAGGCTGCAGGCTGTGTCTCTCTCTCTCCACTGGGGGGGGGGGGGAGGTTCGGTGGCCAATGTATGGGGGGGTGGTAGTGGAAGGCTCTCTTGGGTGGAGGGGCAGGGATGCTGTTGGTAAATGTCAGGCTCACTCCGCAGAATGGGATGAGAGGGCGGTGGTGTTTGATGGCGTCAAGCTCTCTCTAAGGGGTGCCTAGGGCAGCACAAAACCTAAATTCACCACTTCCTACAGTGTAGAAGAAAGTTGTGAGGCATTAGATCTTCCAAAGCAATAAATATTTTCAAGTCGCTGTGCCTTTAGAAAAGGTTCCTGCGCTACTTTGATCCGACTTCAGTGCCAGAGTGTAAAAGTCATATCAAAGTCACTTCAAAATTGTATCTGGATCCTCAGGGTCTCCTAGATTGTAAGCTCCAAGGAGCAGGGCCCTCCTAACCCTCTTGTATTGAACTGTATTGTTGCTGTATTGTCTCCCTTTTTATTGTAAAGTGCTGAGCAAACTGT
The DNA here is from genome assembly GCF_062004578.1 of Staurois parvus. Taxonomy (NCBI): domain Eukaryota; kingdom Metazoa; phylum Chordata; class Amphibia; order Anura; family Ranidae; genus Staurois; species Staurois parvus. The sequence continues at coordinate 9,867,074 of NW_028317927.1, read as the reverse complement.
TGGCGCTATATAAATCCGGTATAATAATAATAATAAGCAGTATAGAAGGAATAATGATCCTTAGGCAGCTCTACCAAGAGTGGTGGCTGAAAGTTGGCTCTTTGCTTGAGTAGAGTCTTCAAGAAGGCAAGAACCAAAAGCAGCCTGGAGTGATCACAAAAATGACCCCTTAGGCCCCATTCGCACCTAGCAATTCCAAATCACACTAAAACTGTGGCAAAACACGCAACACACATTTGAGTACCATTCATTCCTGATGGCACCCCAAGTGTGGTGTTATTTGGCTGCGATTGTTGTACAAAAACAAAAAGGGGGAAATTGTGACAAAACTAGAGTGAATACTTTGCATGAAGCTTCTTGCCCAAAAAGATGCAGGAGCTTCTTTTGTGTGGCAAATCTGCATAGGGCAGCCCATTCAAATGAATCAGCAACCATATGCACAACACTTAAAACATGTGCAAATAGCCCCCGAAAATTTGAGAGTAGGGACAGTTTTCCGGTATGCAAATGTGAACGGGACCATAGGACCCCTTCAATTTTATCATTCTAATAAATGTAACATTCAACAATACCAAGTACCGATGAAGGGGGACCCTTTAAATCCAAACACATTGACTTTTTAGGATACAAGAATCAGGACAAAATTATTTCTAGCTTTATTTAAACAAAATACCCACCAGGGGCTCTAACCCTCTGACACTTAACTGTGTGCATCTTCTTGCATATTCGTTAATTTATAGCGCCTCCAAAATGCTGGTAGACACAGTAAAATTCTTTCCATAATACACAGCAGCTCTGATACATGAATGGCCCTAAATGACCTGGGTGACAATCCAAAGTTGGCTGTGATTTCCTGCACTAGCAGACTTTGCTATACTGGGAATTGCTGGGATCTGCTGCAGCCTGACTTTGTTTCATTACCTTATCTCATGACAATAATGTACTTTCATCACATATATCTATTCATATTAGAGTTCTACAACTGTTGCCACAGTAATTTTGGTAGCATAACATGTCGCTTTGATTGGGACAGTTAATCCACTTCTGTCGAGCAAACTCAAACACATGAATATGTAATATTATTACAGGCATTTACATAGCATGATTTACACACTGTATGTATTGCTACCCCCTTGAGAGCTGCTGGATTTTTCTGGGTCCCCCAAGCGCTATACAGCCAGGCAACATGCATTTTCCACATTTTTTCTCAGTCAGTAAAACAGTCCTTGGGCTTCTTTTTGTTGTTTCTATTAGGGGTTAACAACTTCCAATCCAATCTGCCTAGATGGGGGGGAATGGATCCACTTTTTTTCTTTAACAGAGCAGATCAGATTGGAGGTAGGTGGGTGTAAATGGACACAACGCATGGATAAACCATCCGAAAAGGGCCACCTGAAAAACTGACAGCAAGGCCTGATCAGATCCCAAGAGTGAAAGGGGCCTAAAAGTGGAACTTTAACCACTTGTCCTCCAGAAGATTAGGGCTCATGTACACTGCAGCTGCTAAACTGACATCCAGGAGCTGTTCAGCATTTTTTTCAGCAGACCCTGAACTCTCCCTAATGTGTGCATGTACACATAGTTGTTTACAGTCGCTTACAGGCAGTTGAGTTTACAGTTGTTTTTTTGAACGCACCAAACTTGTGTTCAGGAGTAGATTTTACTGGCGTTTCAAACGCCAAGCGTGTGTAAATGCCGTTAACTGCATTTATAAGCGTTTGCGTTTAGAAGTGTTTTTTAACTGTTCCATGTCCAGAGCCTTTTTTCATAATCAGAAATGCATGCAAAGCATTTTCCATGTATTCAAATGGATCTAGTACACCAGCAGTCAGTTCCAGGTTTTGTGTGAAGGAAAAAATGGTAGAACGTGCTGCATTATGCTCATGACGGTACGCATGTTCCTCACCCCAGACACCACTAAATAACTCGTACACTCCCTTATTATCTCACGCATGGACTACTGCACCTGGACTACTTCTCACTGGCCTACCCAAACACATGCTATCCCTGCTCCAGACTATCCTGAACTTAGCGGCCAGACTCATCCACCTCACCAACTGCTCCACATCTGCCACCCCCCTCTGCTAATCTCTTCACTGGCTCCTGATTGCCCAGCGCATCAAATTCAGATTACTAACTCTGACATACAAAGCCATTCATAACGCTGCCCCAAACTACCTCACTGACCTGATACCCAAATACTACCTTACCCGTGCCCTTCGCTCCTCACAAGACTTCCTACTCTCTAGCTCCCAGGTCTTTTCCTCCCACGCCCAACTCCAGGACTTCCCCACCCAAATCCATCAGACTGTCACCTACCCTCTTCACCTTCAGGCGCAACCCTGAAAACCCATCTCTTCAGGGAAGCCTACCCCACCCTCACCTAACAACCGATCTCCTCCACTCCTCCTACCACTCCATCCCCCACAGCCATTTCCTCCTGTACCACTATCCCCTCCCTCCCAGATTGTAAGCTGGAAAGAGCAGGGCCCTCGAACCCCTCGTGTATTGTATTGTTACTGTATTGTCTCATGTACTGTCCCCCCACTCTAATGTACAGCCCTGAGCAAACCCTTTGGCGCTATATAAACACTGTATAATAATAATGATGGGATCCATAGTGAATACAACCAGAAAAGACAGCTAATCTCAACACATACTACTCTCTCTGCTTCTGCTTTCTCTATTTCTCTCAAAATGTCTGAAATAGTTAAATATTTACTATTTTTCAGTGCATTCTGGGCATTTGGGAAGGTCTCCTGAGGTTATCTTTAAAAAACGCTTCTAAACGCAAACGCACATAAACAACGCAGTACGCAAACACGGCTAAACTGACATTTTTTAACCTATGTTTTCCAACAGTCAGTTTCCATCATTCAGAAGAGTTTTCCAAATGCCCTGTGTACATGAGCCCTTACCCCCCTTCCTGACCAGGCCATTTTTTGTGACACTTTGACAATTGCGCAGTCATGCAACACTGTACATAAATTAAGTCTATGTCCTTTTTTCCCCACAAATAGAGATTTATTTCGGTGATATTTGATCATCTCTGCGTTTTTATTTTTTGCACTATAAACAAAAAAAGCGACAATTTAAAAAAATATATTTTTGACTTTATTGCAATAAAACATATTCAATAAAAAAATAAAATAAACTTTCATCATAAATATAGGCCAAAATGTTTTTGCTAAAAAAAATCCCAATACGTGGAAGTTAATTGGTTTATGTGAAAGTTATAGGGTCTATAAATGGCAGTATATATATACTGGAATTTTATTTTTTTTATACTAGTAATGGCAGCGATCAGCAACTTATAATGGGACTGCAGCGGGCATTCTGACACTGGGTGGTAAATGACTAACTGCCACTGACATCCCCAATGACACTAATACAGTGATCAGTGCTAATTAATAGCACTGACACTGTACTAACGACACTGGACAGGAAGGGGTTAATTTTTGGTTGATCAAAGGGTTAACTGTGTGCTCTCTGTGTTTTATATGTGTGTTGTGTGCTCTTCTACTATGGAGAAATGCTGCTTTGCATTTCTCAGTGAAAATACATTTCAAATATACTGTATGTCTTTAAAAATACAAATCTACATTTTTAGAATGCATTGACAAATACATGTAAAAAAATATGTTAAAATGACTTTTTTATATGTTAAAAAAAATCTGAAGAATATATTTTAAAAAATATATTTTTAAAAATATATATAATTTTTAAATATATTCTTCAGATATTTTAACATATTTTTTATTTTTAACATATATTTTTACATATATGTGTAAATGCATTCCAAAAATGTAGATTGGTATTTTTAAAGACATACAGTATATTTGAAATGTATTTTTAAAAATATTTTTCATATATTTTGTAATAAAAATGCATTTCAACATGCGGTATATATATATATATATATATATATATATATATATATATATATATATATTGAATATGGCCAAAATTGTAGCATTTCAAATGTATGGAAATATATTTGGGAAGAATATTTTTCAAATATATTTTTCTTCCATATAGGTACCTAGGCCCCTTTCATATGTGGCAGACTCCACGTGCGACCCACTTGCTCTGTCTTTTGCACAGCGGACAGAACCTGCTCTCCTTTCTGGGCAGATGGATGTAAACGGACCGAATGTCCGTTTAAACCTGACTGCCATCAGATCAGATCAGATGGAGAGGACCAGATCCCTCTTCCATTTATTTTTGTCAGACTGGAGGCTGCTAGGTATAAATGGACACAAGTCTGAAAACCGGACTGCCCATGTGAAAAGGGCTTAAGCCACTGTGTGGTGTACGTGTAGGAAATACAATATAGAAGGCATTTCATAGAAAGAAGGAGATCTTCCTTAAAATAAATCAGGTGCAGGTAGGGTAGTCCATGTGCAGGCAATAGTATGTAATCATTCCTCCCACACAGCTCATGGGCAGGAAAACATGTGAGTCGGTTTCATATGTCAGCAGCAGTATTCCATGAAGACATGTCAGCCATAATAGCGCCTTTGTAGCTGCCACTAAGACAGATGGAATCCATAGGTTTACAAGGTCCATTTGTTAGAAGGAAATCCCTACAATGGTGACAGCTGTCTAAAACTATGCCTTATAGAGTACAGCCTGGAAGGTTTACACAAGGCTTTTGGCAGGCCAGTCATCCCCAGGAGTACTTGTTAATTTGACAGTAATCATCTGAAGCTTGAAAAGCCATTATAGAAGAACCCAAATAGAATGACATGACGGGGCTCAGCAAAGGCTGGCCAAGCAAATACAAATACACAGAAGCTGACAGTGTGCAGTGGTGGCTTGCACATGTCCCTGCCAGGAAATCTAATCAGAATAAATCTAAAGCTGGCCATACACTATACAATCTCTATTCAATTTTCTTTAGCTTTTCCAACATTATGTAATATAAGGGCAAACCTAATAAACAAAATACCATACTAAATAAATAATAAGAAATACAAACACTCCAGTCAGGCATGTGTACTGCATAGGTTGATCTAAGGATTGCCACATGCGTTACAATCTGACTACAATCATTAGACAATCAACTTTGCATTTATGAAAATGATGTAATATGGGGACCTACCTATACTATCCAGTCAATTTGTATTGAGTCAAGCAGGCCATTGCACTACATAGTTGTTGGCGGTATACATTTGCATTGGCCCCCTGAAGAATGACCCACGGTGGATCACTAATTCAGAAAGAGTTTTGCACATGGTAATGAGGCATCATTTTGCCTCTTCATCTCCCAGTTTAAGCCTGTACTACAACCACAGGGCCATATACAGCCAACTTGACAACCCCCCCCCCCCTTAAAGAAAACAAAAGTTTACTATGCTTCAGTTATGAATGAACACAGTGAGCGATCAGTGCTGATCACTCACTGCATTCATTCAGGAAAGGAAGGGGCTGGTAAATGTGTCATATTTACTGCAGCCTTCCCCTACTCTCCTTCCTGAAGGATCCTATTGTGTGCTTGCAGCTGCCAGTTAGAAGGAGAGGAGAGAACCTTGCAGCACTGCGGGGATAGGTGAACACAGGGGATCCTGGGCAGCAGGGGGAAACGTATAGTGCACAGAGAGGGTGATGGGTGTGGCAGGGGTCAATTACTGGAACCGATGGCCTGCATGAATCTCTCTGCAGCAGCTGAAAGCCAGCAGGAGGGAGAGGAGAAGAAGCCAGCTTTCAGCTGCTGCAGAGAGATTCATACAGGGGATATGTTCCAGTACATGCCCTCCCACCCCCACCATACCGATTACCCTCTCTGCCCACATCCGATTCATCCTGCTGGCTTGGGCCCCATACAGGAGGACTGGTGGTACCCCATTATATATGGCCCTATCCCATTAAATGGGTTACATTCAGTGGGCAGTGTTGGTGGGATCATTTTGGCACTGCTTTGAGCATTGTGGCCAGATATGTGTATACCCATGTATAGCCTCCTTTGCAGCTTAGGGCAAGCATTTGGATGGATGTTAAAAAAAGTGTCTCAACCATGTGTTTTTACCACCTACAAACTGCAAGTGTAAACTAAAGGTGACCATATATGGATCAAAATTCAGCAGGGACTGGCTACATTTCAATCAGTGTGAGGCTGTCCCTGTTTAAAGGGTTGGAAAACTTGTTGATCAGCAGCTGCAGCCTCTGATCAGTGTATGCTGACAGTGCCAAGTCTTGCTGTCAGACTACAATCTCCCAGCTGCAGGGATTCATCCACCCACTTCCATTGTGTGCCTGTTGGCTGAAAAAAAACAAACAAAAAAACGAATCATCTCTGGCCAACTTAATCCTAAATTAGATTGTACAAACAGATTGTAACGTGTATGATGCGTTTAAATGAGATTGTACAACCAGATTGCAGTGTATGGCCAGTTTTTATCTTGTCATATGCTATACAACCAGTACAGTCCCTGTATAATCTTCTTTCCAGTATCCAGTCTGGCAAGCCCATGCACTAGCTAATTTATGGTAAAACTAAATGAGATTGTACAATCAGACTGCATAGTGTATGGCCAGCTTTACGCTCACTGTACAGTCTGTACAATCCCCTTTTCCCTATGTTCACACCTAAGCAATTTCTGTAGCGTTTTGCAGAAACGCACAGCAGTCCATTTAACATGATTTCCTATGAGACATGTTCACATCTCCACGTTTTCACCTGGTGCGTTTTTTAGAAAGGGTCAGGGACTTTTTTAAATGCAAAAAGTTGCATTTTTTTTCTATAGACTTCAATGGAAATGCTGCAGAAAAGCATGGATTGCATTTTTGCTGCATTTGTATGCGTTTTTGATGCATTTTGCATCTGCCTAGCAACAAGAAAAAAAAGAAAAACACAGCAAAAACGCAATACAAAACAGCTCAAACGCAACCTGCATAGGTGTTGATTTACCATCAACGGCACAGTGCAAATGCTTGCCAGACTGGGTACAGGTTGACCAGATAGATTAGGTGTGTCCTGTTATATCATTTTGGAAAGTCTAACAGACATTGTACAATCAGATTGTATAGTGTATGGTCAGCTTTCGCCTGATTGCTCGATAATTGTTCAATAGGCTCCTCCGCTGACGTGTCTCCACTCCTCTGACTTTCTTGTAACATATGGTGACCTCACTAGACTTGTCACATGCTGATTGATGACCCCACTAGTCAGCCGGGGCTTGGTGTTCCAGCGAGTCTCCATCAGGGGGCGCCCACACCATGATAGGAAGGTCCAGCCAAGTTGCAGTAGAAGTGCGGAGTGGGCTCAGCCTGCGCTGGGAGAAGTGACAGGAGCTCCTCTACTGCTACTGCGACCGCTACTACTTCCTGGCTGCTTGGCAGCTCTCTGCCTTCAGATCACCGGGGGATCTGCACTCTGCTCCTGCCTGGGTGTCCCTCCCAGAGGAGCCTTGTTACTCCACCCTGTACAGGTGGAGCTGAGACTGCTAACACTGACCTGAGCACACTGGGCGACTAAGCCGGAGAATAACGTTGTGTCTACTCCGATCGTTACTACTGGACACTGATCGGTGCTGGGCAGACAAGGAGCACACACCTCCTGGACACTGATCGGTGCTGGGCAGACAAGGAGCACACACCTCCTGGACACTGATCGGTGCTGGGCAGACAAGGAGCACACACCCCCTGGACACTGATCGGTGCTGGGTAGACAAGGAGCACCGACCTCCTGGACACTGATCGGTGCTGGGTAGACAAGGAGCACCGACCTCCTGGACACTGATCGGTGCTGGGTAGACAAGGAGCACCGACCTCCTGGACACTGATCGGTGCTGGACACACAAGGAGCACCGACCTCCTGGACACTGATCGGTGCTGGACACACAAGGAGCACAGACCTCCTGGACACTGATCGGTGCTGCACAGACAAGGAGCACACACCTGCTGGACACTGATCGGTGCTGCACAGACCTCCTGGACACTGATCGGTGCTGGGCAGACAAGGAGTACAGACCTCCTAGACTTTGATAAGTGCTGGACACACTAGGAGCACAGATTGCCTGGGCAGTGATTGGTCCTGGACAGACAAGGAGCATCAACTTTCTGGACACTGATCAGTGCTGGACACACTAGGAGCACAGACGTCCTGGACATTGATCAGTGCTGCACAGACATCCTGGACATCGATGGGTGCTGGAGTGGAGAAGGATCGCTGATCTAGACGGTAATGTTGTACACAGCCCGATAAATCATCTATTATCTACTTCAGTTTCATCTTTGATTTTCCAGTATAAAGGAAAAGTAGCAATGAAATCACTTTTTGTTGCATATTTATTCTCAGTGGTCCCTGGATCTGGGGGTTCTGGCAGGGGCACCTTATCTTTATCCAAAAGGTACCTGGTCTTTATCCAGGGGGTACCTGTTCTTCATTAAAGGGGTGCCTGATCTGTATCCAGGGGGTACCTGATCTTTATTAAAGAGGTACCTTATATTCATCCAGGGAGGAACTGTTCTTCATTAAAGGGGTACCTGATCTGTATCCAGGGGGTACCTGATCTTTATTAAAGAGGTACCCTATCTTTATCCATGGGGGACCCGATCTTCATTATAGAGGTACCTTATCTTTATCCAGGGTGGACCTGATCTTTATCATCCCAGAAAAGTGTGGGGGTATATGAGTACCCTTGCATTCCTAAAACAATAGGAATAACGTCTCAGGTGTCAGTGGAGGGAGACTTGCTGGAATTTGTGGTTTCACCAGAGAAGTGAAGAGTTGAAGCCTGCCCCCAGCTGTCTATGCTCATTACCCCCATATTGCTTTGTGACTGTTCATTTTGTGCACGTTAGGTGTTCCACCTCCACAGGCAGGTACGTATTAGATCATGGGTCATTGCCTGTCTTAAATAGTATGATGAAATCTAATCGGTGATCAGCAATCTCTTCACATTTCCCAATCTGCCTATTAGTGTGATTTTACCTTTTTCCTGACCCATCACCAGCTGGATGTGGTTTTCATTCTTTTCTTCTTTTATTGTATTCAGCATAAATAATCCTTTCAAGACAGATCGGCTTTCTTCCAAAGGAATCATTGCATTGTGATACAGCCAGGTGAGAAGAACTGGAAAGAACTGCCATTTGTACGGGGAGTTCACAGGCAGCAGTCAGCTTCCTTTATTTAGGACTTTATAAACCTGTATAATGAACCAAAAGGGTATCACCTACATAAGGTTACCTGTCCTGCTGAATACTGTCACTAAAGTCTATATTGCATATGGGTGATGAGTTCAGATTTGAGTTTGAACCAGGGGCGGACTGACCATTCGGGGCACTGCCTGAGGGCCCGGGGTCAGTAGGGGGCCCCATGAAATGCCCCTGGTACCTTTTTTTTTTTTTTTTTTTTTTATAGGCTTTTTTGAGTGTGGGCAAGGACACAGGCCCCATGATCCCCCATTGCCCGGGGGCCCCATGAGTTGTCAGTCCGCCCCTGGTTTGAACCCACCTGAACTATCCTGGTGGGAAGCTTTCAAAGCTGACAGCCAATCATAGGTGGCAGAGGTACTCCCAGACCCTCAGCTTCACAAAAAAATGGCCTTTGCATGGCCGGAAACACCTCCGCTGCCTATGGCAGGCCGTCAGCTTTGACAGTTTCTTGGCAGGATAGCTCAGGCGGGTTCGGACTCCTGACAGATGTTTCATTTCCTGTCATTATTGGTGAAGAATGTGTTTATCTATGTGCATGGTTAGTAAAACTCTTCTAAAGCTGACCATACACTATTCAAGTTGATTGCACAGTCCCCGTTAGATTTACCAAAATTATGTAAGGGTTCTTTCACAAGGGTGCACTCTATGCCGCTCTGTGGGGAAACCATGAGCACATCCCCTGCTAAATCAGAGCAGAACATGATGGATGTCACTTTTGTGATGTCCCCACCCATTTGATTTTTGTCTGCATTTTGACAGTGTACTGTAGCAGACCCAAGATGGATCTAGTGGCTGCAGCATGTATTTAGACTTGTGTCCGTTTACATCAGACTACCTCCAATTGCCCATGTCTAGGTCCAGAAAAGCAGTAAAAGACTTGGATGGACTTGAATGTAAGCAGATATAAACTACCACTTCCACTTGACCATAGATCTGCATGGAGATTCCATTAGGGCCACCTAAAAAAAGGCCACCTAAAAAAACCTGACAGGTGGACCTGATGAGAAAGCACTCATGAAAGGGGCCTAATAGAAGGACACACCTAATAACCCATTTAATTTGCATCAAGTTAGGCAGGCTCTTGCACTACATAGTTGATAGCAGGGGCTGACTGACAACGCATGGGGCCCCCGGGCAATAGGGGATCATGAGGCCCCTGTGTCCTTGCCCAAACTCAAAAAAGCCTAACAAAAAGGTACCAGGGGCATCTCATGGGGCCCCCTACTGACCCCGGGCAGTGCCCGAGTTTCCAAATGGTCAGTCCGCCCCTGGTTGATAGTAGATCTAAGGGAGGTTTTACAATCAGATTGTATAGTGTATGGGTATAAGGAACCAGTGGCCATTTGTTCCTGAAAACAAGAGTTAATGAGGTCTCTGCACCTTCTGGAATACACTGTAAAGCCAGCGAGGACCAACACTGTCTTAGAAGATGAGTGATCATCCACATGTGGCAAAAAATACTTGATCTCTTTTTATAGAGAAGGGAATGCTTTGTACCCACTTGTATGTATTTTCCAAAAGCAATGTGAAATGTTTACTATCTCACTAAAGAAACCCTTCGTATTGCTGAAATTGGGTCCATTGCTTGAAAGAACCAGGTCACATGTGGCCAGACTACATTATATAAACCAGTCAGACTTCTATTGGGATGACTGCTTTAAATTGATGAAAGATGAACTGCCAAGGAGTTCGTCCCTTCACCCATCATGATTCCTTTTAAAGTACACCCGCCATTATATTTGTAATATGGGGTCTGCAATTAATGGTATCTTTCTGAAAATACAAGTTGACTGGCTAATATGCTGACTTACTGGCTGGCCATTCACTGATCAAAACTCAGCTAGTTTAGTAGGGACTGGCCAAATTTTCAATCAATGTGTGGCTTCACTTCTTCACTCGACAGAAGCCAATTGTTTGACTTCTATTGAAAGTACATGCTGGAAACGTTTTCTTGATCGGTGGCAACAGCCCCTGATCATCTTATTCTGACAGCTGCAGGTGCCACTGTCAGAATACAATAGCCCAATGGGGGGAGAAAGCAGTAATAGCGACCACCATGTTCCATGCAGAGATTTCCCTTCGCTTCCTGACCCATAGCCAAAGAGGAAGTGGGAGGAAATCCCTGCAAATTAAGGAAACCTCTTAGGGACCTTCAGGTCTTACCTGTTGGAAGATTTCCCCTCTATTACTTTTTTTCAGGGATAACCCAAAATTTGAGATTTTAATTATTTTTACCTCCAATGATAATTGTAAATAGGACAAATAGAGAGGGTAAATTTCCCAAGAGGGGGAACAAACAGCATTAAAAATCCATCAGGGGTTCTAATCCTACTCCACTCTATCCAAAATTTAAAAAAAATGAATTTACTGTAATTAAGACTGGTCACTGCTGCTCTCTCTCTCCTTGTGTAGGGTTTCTGGTCTTGCTTCCTGCCCTTCCTTTAGCTTTCTGCAGGCAGCCTGTAGTGGGTGGGGCCTGCTAGGCCCCTCCCACCTTTATGCTCTCTGCAGAGTCTATGTACAGCACATTAGATGGTCTTCAGTTATTTTTTCTTTTTTGTTTGTTTTTATTTAGTTATTTTATTTGTATTTTATTGTTTCACTTTGGTGGGGTGTCAATGTGCTCTTCTTTTTTTTTTTTTTTCTTCTCATTTATAAAATAGCTTCCACTTCTACCTTACAGCTGCAGTCCCCTCACTTTATATTTTTTGATAATATTTTTTTTTTTATTTTAGGTGGGGAAGTGGCACTGTTGTATTTTTTTGTTTGTAGCACAGTGATGGTGACACTGCTACTTTAGTATCTGGGTTTGCCAAAGGCAATTGGTGTGTGTAAAGTGGATTTATATCTTTTGTGGCTATTGAATGATATATTTAAATGTAGAGTTGTATGTATTGGGCTGAGCTTTAAGGTTAAAATGACAAAATAGGTAATAATAATGAATTTACAAATCAAACCCGAGCTTTGCAGCAATTAGAGGAATATTCTGCCTAACAGATACGTTTAGGTTAATACAGCTGAAGCTCATTATAAGTATGTAAATCACTTTGAGAATTAGTATTACTCTGCAAACTTTGAGGTGGTGCATTGCATCAATCACTTGATCACTGATGCATAACAGTATCTCTCTTCTAGGAATGGCAGAACGGTGGCGATTTGCTGATTTTCATTGAGGTTTTTGGTGGCTTTTGGAGGATGAATAGACGTTGCCATGGAGGCAGAAAGTGAGGTGGAGTTTTCCAGTGATCTTAACTTTGTTCCATTGTGGAGGAGAGCAAGTCCTCATGTTCCCCAGGGAGAGGGACTGTACTACAACAGTACTCCTAGACCAAGACCACAGTCGTACCAGAACCCTAATGGATTACTTGTCACAGACTTTCCCGTGGAGGATAAGCAGTGCTTCACGGTGACACAGCCTGCAGAAAGGATTACAACTTCTCCAGAAAGCCTTCAAGGAGGAAAATATTTGCACAGCCCTAATGGGAAACTACAGACATCCCCATTGCTATCATCTCTGGAATACAAATCCCCCAACCAGAAACGTTCATCTCAGGTCTTAAAAGTGGTTTCCAATAACTCCATTTCCTTTACTACAGGTGACAACCATTCCTTGCCGAACCAAAAACCAATGATTTCACGGCGTACATCTGGAAATGTTACATTGACACCTGATAGGGAACAGATTGTCTTTGGGTCCAATACTTGTTTTCCATCAAATGGGATGGTAACTGCTAGCAACTGCAGCCCATCTCAGCCAACACAGGCCACCCAGAATACCTTTATTTCAGAGTCTTTGCCAAGTTCTCCAAAGTCTTCTCGGGAGGACAAGCAGTCTCTCCAAAGAACTCAATCCAATCCGGAAAAATCCCCCATCATTTTGAGCACGAACAGTCCTGCGGCTCTCAAAGCTGGAGCCCAGCAAATCATTCCTAAGAGCCTAGCATCAGGAATAAAAGTCACAAATAAAACTAGTAATAACAACCAAAATTCTGATTCTATCAAAAGGTTGCTGAAGACTCGTAGTATGGTGGAGACCAGCTCAACTCGTCTAATGGTGGCTTCAGAAGATGGGGATGGTGAAAATGAGACCGATAGTCCAGGTGCATTGCGCAGAGGGCTTAGGTCAACATCCTATCGAAGAGCGGTAGTGAGTGGAGTTGAATTCAACAACCCATCAGATAGAAAAAAGAGTAACAGAATGTCTCAACCAATTCTCAAGGCAGTTGTAGAAGATAAGGAAAAGTTTTATAGCTTGGGAAGGATAAAGGTAAGTTGGTCTAAATGCAGTATGTCCTTGAATGTTTGACAAATAGGTTTTGGAACATAGAACTCAAAGCCAACATCTTTTACTTGTTTGACTTTGGTTAATCAATAACTAATAATCTGAGTGTGATCATAATGTTCCCTTGTTCATACCTGAAATGTAGGCTTTGCCACATCACAGTTGCGTAAACCAATGCTTGCAATTCACATATTACCAACTTTTAATTATGACTTGTATTTGTAAGCTTTCTAGACACAAGATGTTCAAATGTATCATAACAAGGCTTGTGAATGTGTTAAAAGTGACACTAAACATTATCATCCTCCAAAAATAATACATACGCATCCACTGCTGATTGACCCTGCAATCTATTTTTCATGAAATCTTTTCTTACTGTGTTTTTTTTTTATCTGCTTGATCTCCTGAACCTCTTCTTTTCCCTCTCGCAGCTGTTTCTTTAGAATTAGCAGTGTACATTAATTGCAACCATGTGCACCGATCTTTGCGAAATACAAATCCCATGAAAAGATCAAGTATACACAGATTAGCTGCACTCTTCTCAGACTTTATTATACGCTTCACATTAAAATCATCACATGGTGGGGTACACCAGGACAAGGCAAGATTGATGCGTTTAGTGCTTAGTCGTAACCTGTCACAGGTTATGACTAATAAAGGATTTTGAGAAGGCTGCCCTCTACAAAAAAAGTTACTTTTTTTGAATTATATATACATACTTCAATAGGGTTTTTTTAAACCAGAGTTTGGTGTCACTTTAATTGTTTTGCCCACCAAACTTTTTAAACTTTTCATTAACACTGCAAATCCTGTCTTCAGTAATGACATCTAATGATCACACAGCCTTGCTTTTACATACATAATAGTTCCATATTATACGTGTTTTACAGCACAATCTTACAGTACAGTGATTCACTTGGGAACCTTATTTTTGAGCTTAGGTCACCAAACCCTTCAAATAACATGATGAGGGTCCCACTAAAGCTGGCCATACATGATGCAATTTTCAATTGTTTTCTACACTGATCAGCCATAACTGTATAACCACTCACCATAACCCGTAAAGGCATGGACTGCACTAGACCTCTGAAGGTATGTTGTGGTATCTAGCATTAAGTCATCAGTAGCAGATCCTGTAAGTTATGACCACAGACCAAAACAGTTTTTTGCAGCATATCCCACAGACAGGGGCGTCCCTAGGGTTGGTGTCACCCGGTGCGGTAACAGTTGGTGACACCCCCTCTGATGATCCTCGAGAAAGGATCAGATCTGCGGATTGAGCATAATGGATCGGACTCCTATTCATTATGCTCCCCAATCCGCAGATCCGATCCATCCTGTGGGGATCGTCGGCTTTCTTTACAACTTACCTTTTCGTGAAGTGGGTCCAGTGTCACCACATATAGTTTGCATGCCAACGATCCCCGCAGGATGGTTCGGATCTGCGGATTGAGAATAATGGATCGGAGTCTGATCCATTATGCTCCCCAATCCGCAGATCCGATCCAATTAGATTGAGATCTGGAGAAGACTTAAAATAACTGTTCCTCAAGCCACTTTTGAATTTATTAGACAAACCATCTTCTTCCATTGTTCCGTGTTCTAGTTCTGATCCTCGGGTGCCCATTGTAGGCACTTTTTGGTTGTGGGAATGGGACAGCATGGGCAATCTGACCGTTCTGCGACTACACAGCCTCATGCACAACAAACTGCAATAGACTATGTGCTCTGACACCTTTCTATCAGAACCAGCTTTTACTTTTTCAGTAGCTCTTATCTTGGATCAGACTACACAGACCAGCCTTTGCTCCCCAGACGTATCAATGAGCCTTGACTGCAAAAAAAGGAACATCTCACAAGGGCTGCAGTTTTGGAAATGCTCTGACCCTGCTCAAATCCTTAAGTTTTCCCATTTTCGTTTTTGCTTTCAGCACATCAGCTTCATGGGCAACATGTTTACTTGCTGCTTAATATATATCACCCACTTTCGGATGCTATTGTAAGGAGATAATCAATGTCATTTACTTTACCTGTCTGTGGGCATACTGTTATGGCTGATCGGTGTATGTGTCCTGTTGATAACATATATGTGTAGTGGTCTCCAGAAAAATACAACGCTATGGATAAGGTGTGAATAAACCCTTAGTAAGGCAAACAGAGCTAACCCATAGTGCTCTGTGAATCCTTCATTGTGTAGTACATGTGTATTTTATTTATGAAAAAAAATGTGTTTACATATTAAAGGATCAAAAGCCATTATATTTCAATTTAAGGAACCATTGGGTATGTACTTCCATGAACAATATTAGAAGAGAACCCAACAAATAAAATCTCTTGCATATTTGAGGTATATTTGCTGCCATGTTTCTGCGATTTATCCTAACTTATCCAGAGTTGAATGTCCTTGTGTGACCTTCCATGGCATTGCTCATACTGGAATCTTAATACAAAATAAATAATTAAAATGAGAAGCATCCTTATTTGTACACTTGCAGGGAAAACTACCTGTTGCTTATGAATCTTCAAATGCAATACTTTTAAGATGGATTTATGCTGGCAGCAAATTGAGGTCCACTGGCAGGCAGCTGTGACCCTTGTTAAGCAACTACTAAATGATGGGGCCAAAGTCATGTACTGACTAAAAGACTGAGCTGATCATGCGGGATCTAGGAACAATGTGGAGTGGCACAACTTCTCAAATGTGCAACATTTCATCCTCCCACATGCCTCCTCAGATGGGCCCATACTGAGCAGTTATAGCTGCTTCCAGAGGTGGTTTTTCGCTACCTTTAAAACGCAGTAAACTAACAGCTGCTCAACTTTGTGTAAATGTATCCTTACAGACCAAAAGGAAGCAAAAAGAAGTTCAATGTTGGGCTTTGCACCAGAACTGTTAGCACTTGTTCACACTAGCAGTTAGAGGGAGGTAAAACCCTGAGGTTAAGTACAGCTTTCCCCCCCTCCCCCTCATTGCTGTCCCATTTAGTGTCAGCGACAGCAGTCGTGGGCACACACATGCCACAATGCTTTGCTTGCAGTAGGAATTATACCCCGTTGCTTTCGGCTCGAGTACTGCCCAACAAATGATGGCCATTCAAGTGGATGGTGCAAGTGCCCTGCATCCGTGTGATATGCCATGTGCGGGGTTCAAGGGGTGAGAAGGCAATACAGCACCTCTTCACCGCCTGCCAAATGCTCTCTGAAGAGTGATCCAAACAAATATTGCTCTTCAGAGAGCAAAGCTATTGTGATTGAGCCCTTAAAACTATGTTTTTATGTGTTTTGAAGAACTTTTCTAAACGGATATGGATGCATGTAATGATTTCTCAATGTTTACCTGCATTTAGGTGTGGTCAGTTTAACTGCGTTTAGAGAAAATAGAATTCTGGGTGTCCAGGATCCAATTAAGCACAGCTAAACAAATGTAAAAATGCAGGAAACGTTGTCTGGGAGGCTATACTAAAGGTTATGTTTTACAGGTAGCTTCTAACTTAAAGCAGCCCATAGGTAACTTGATTTTCTTTCCCTCCACCATGGGTGGAAGGAAATAAAACCACTCAATTCCACCATCGGTACAGTCAGTGTTGATGGGGGAATGCCTCCAGCAGTGCTATTGCGTTTTGTGGATTGTGGAAGCCTTCCCGGCCGGCAGAGCACAATGATTACAGTGCATCCTTTAAAGTATTCACAGTGCTTAACTTTTGCCATATTTTGTTATGTTACAGCCTTATTCCAAAATGGATTAAATTCATTTTTTTCCTCAACATTCTACTAACAGAACCCCATAATGACAACATGAAAGAAGTTTGTTTTGAAATCTTTGCAATTTTATTAAAAATAAAAAACGAAAAAAACACATGTACATAAGTATTCACAGCCTTTGTCATGACACTCAAAACTGAGCTCTGGTGCATCCTGTTCCCACTGATCCTCCTTGAGATGTTTCCACAACTTGATTGGAGTCCACCTGTGGGAAATTCAGTTGATTGGACATAATTAGGAAAGGCATAAACCTGTCTATATAAGGTCCCACAGTTAACCCTTCATGTCGGAGCACACACCAAGCCATGAAGTCCAAGGAATTGTCTGTAGACCTCCGAGACAGGATTGTATCAAGGCACAGGTCTGAGGAAGGGTACAGAAAAATTTCTGCAGCATTGAAGGTCCCATTGAGCACAGTGGCCTCCATCATCTGTAAATGGAAGAAGTTCAGAGCCACCAGGAATCTTCCTAGAGCGGACCGCCCGGCCAAAACGAGTGACGAAGGGAGAAGGGCCTTAGCCATGGAGGTAACCAAGTACCCGATGGTCACTCTGAAAGAGCTCCAGCATTTCTCTGTGAAGAGAGAAGAACCTTCCAGAAGAACAACCATCTCTGCAGCACTCCACCAATCAACCCAGACGGAAGCCACTCCTCAGTAAAAGGCAAATGGCAGCCCGCCTGGAGTTTGCCAAAAGGCACCTGAGGGGCTCTCAGACCATGGGAAACAAAACTCTCTGGTCTGATGAAACAAAGATTGAACTCTTTAGCCTGAATGCCAAGCGTCATGTCTGGAGGAAACCAGGCACCGCTCACCACCTGGCCAATACCATCCCTACAGTGAAGCATGGTGGTGGCATCATGCTGTGGGGATGTTTTTCAGCAGCAGGAACTAGGAGACTAGTCAGGATCACAGGAAAGATGAATGCAGCAATGTACAGAGACATCCTTGATGAAAATCTGTTAGAGCGCTCTGGATCTTCGACTGGGGCGACAGTTCATCTTTCAACAGGACAACAACCCTAAGTACATAGCCCACATAACAAAGGAGTGGCAATGGGCCACCTCTGTGAATGTCCTGGAGTGGCCCAGCCAGAGCCCAGACTTGAACCCGATTGAACATCTCTGGAGACATCTGAAAATGGCTGTGCACCGAAGCTCCCCATCCAACCTGATGGAGCTTGAGAGGTACTGCAAAGAAGAATGAGAGAAATTGCCCAAAAATAGGTGTGCCAAGCTTGTAGCATCATACTCAAAACAACTTGAGGCTGTAATTGGTGCTAAAGGTGCTTCAACAAAATTGCAATGCTTTCAAAACAAACTTCTTTCACATTGTCATTATGGGGTATTGTTTGTAGAACGTTGAGGAAAAAAATGAATTTAATCCATTTTGGAATAAGGCTGTAACATAACAAAATGTGGCAAAAGTTAAGCGCTGTGAATACTTTCTGGATGCACTGTACTGCTAGTGGCTATAGCCACCGGCAATAATCAAACATAAAAAATCAGACAGGCTGGTTGTACCCAAGTCGAATCAGCCTGCCCATAAATAGTTTGAATCTCAGCCAGTCTCTGCTGAACTGGCTGACTTTCGATCCATGTATATCCAGCTTTAGAAAAGCTGAACACAGGAGTGCCAGTGTGAAGAAGGCCTCATAGAGTTGACATACCATCCAATAACTGAGTAAGCTGACCCCCTCACTGTGCTCACGCAGATTCTATAAACCAGAGACTAGAAATGATGGGAGGAATAGAGCAGACTTATTTTCAGGGAGATGTTTTGCAAATTTCCTCTCAAGCAGTGACAGGTGGGGAGATCACTTTGCTTGCTCTGACGTTACCTGACATCTAGGCACGCAGATTTGAAATTCCTGTTTTTGAAGGAATAAAATGTTTTGCGTTCTTTTTATAGAAAGTTCTTGCTGTGTTTTCTTGTATAGAAACTTTGCTTAAAGTTGTTTCACCTGCTGTTCAGCATTATGTAGCCAGGAGCAAAATTCACAAATGATGACTTGCTTGGTGAACTTTAACTACTTAGAGAACATTTAACATCCATTGTTCATAAAGATTAAATGTGTATTCTCCGTTCTCATTGTAAAACTGGTAGTGTACAAAGGCCACTTAATGTATTATTTTTTTTGTAGCGTAAAACACTTGAAAAGGCGCGTTTCCGAAAAGTGGATTGTTTGGTAGTGTTACTCATATTGTATGGTTTTGGTGAAGCTAAAGGAGATGTACAGTGATTGCACAATCAGATTATAAAATGTATGGCTAGCTTTAAACATATGTGAACTTTTAGATACATTTTATTTACGTTACATTCGTATTAGGTCCATATTTCAACTTCTTGCCGACCGTTTAATGTATATATGTGACAGCAAGAGAGATGAGCTTTAATACCCAGCCGCAGCTCATATGCGTCTATGGCAGTATGTAATTATGTGCTGAGAGTGCATTGCCAGCACACTGACCATGCAGCTCTTTCGTTAAAGTGGTTGTAAACCTCAGACATGAGATATGGACAAAGCATATCCTCCTATATTGTGTACTTGTCTCTATCTAGAGCACTGAGTGTCATTTCTGTCTGCTGCCCCATTCCTCTGCTATCAGCATGGATCACTTCTGACAAATTTTTCTGACACCAAGAGAAAACAGGTGACTGTGATTAACAGCCTCAGCTTTTTTCCTGTTTGCTGTGTGAAGGGGGCGTGTCCCTTTCCTTCAATCAGTTCTTCAAGCTCTCCTCACTAAGCTCTGTAGTGTGTAATTTCAGCTCCCCGCCCCCTGTTTTCTGAAAGCTCATACAAGCTTTTATAAATTGTGGACTTTTAACAGATGTAGAGAAAAGAAGACTGCAGATAAAAGGTACAACTTGGGTAGAAGGATTTGTTTAATCTATGTATATGATCTGAGGCTGGTCACTTATCTGGGTATATGTAAAGGTTTACAAATACAAGGGTTTTGATTGGGAGCTAGTGGGAAGGGCAACTGACCATGTGAATGCTGTGAGAGCTAATAACAGCAGTCACATGATACAAAAGTTACACAGTCTCCCAGGTCTTAAAGGGCTGCTATGTAGGGTCAGCATTAAGAGGTTAATTGAGATTTATTATTATTTTTATTGTTACTATTTTTTTCAACTCCAATAAATTATTGAAATTGTTTTATTCAAATTCTCACAATTGTTTGAGATTCTTGTATATTAGTTATCTATGCGATATTATCAAATTACTGAATTTTTATATAGCCAGTGATATTGAATATTTCATTTTACTATGACCCTGAGGATTGTATTGATATGCAGATGTTATGTTTTTTCTGATCCCAAAGATGGAAGTTTTTTGGACCCCAGAAAAGCATTGGCTACTCTTTTGATTGTGCCCCTTACTGGAATTCATATATGGTCCTTTTAACAGTGTGGCACTTTAATCCACATTTTTGTTACAAAAATAAAGTCAAATATATAAATTTATATAGTATTTAACTGCTTAGTTAAAAATAATTTTAAGATTACAAAAATGTATATTGATGTATACGTTTCAGTGATAAATCTCTATGTAACTTCTATTAATTTTCTTTTTTTTTCCTCCCTTTAAAAAAGCGGAAAATCCTTCGAGGACAAGGGACATTTGATGGTGAAGGTAGGTGGAAAAACAAATTGACGTGGGCTTGTTCTTAAAATGATTTAAAGGCTTTGTTCTCTTTTCTTTTTTTTTAATTAAGATGCTAGTAGCAGGAATTAACACTCGTTCTGTTTTTTGGGGGGTTTTTCCCCACATTTTCTCCTCTGTTCTTTCTCATTATACTGTCTC
This sequence comes from Staurois parvus, assembly GCF_062004578.1. Classification (NCBI taxonomy): domain Eukaryota; kingdom Metazoa; phylum Chordata; class Amphibia; order Anura; family Ranidae; genus Staurois; species Staurois parvus. The sequence goes on along the minus strand of NW_028317927.1, from coordinate 9,846,062 downwards.
CCAGCATCTACCCAACTTCAGGCATGTGAGTGCCCCTGTGTCTAATAGGATCTATGGAGCCTTGTTGGAGTCTCCGGTTTGTGTGTGCTCCTGTTTTCAGCTACAGGTTTCTATGCTGCCGCTCCCAGATCTGCACAAACAGGCAGTGAAAGAGACATAGATCCACAGCTACACCTCTCCTCCTCCTCTTCCTCCACAATGGTGTTTGACAACATCTCATGAGCTTTGGTCCTGCAACTCTCATGCTTCCTGTGTGCGTCACTGAGTGTGGCTGTACATAAGCTTTTAGTTCAAAACGGAAGCTCGCACAAAGTGGCTCCACAACAAGGCTCCATAGGTCCCATCCGGCATAGGGGACACCCACATATCTGAAGTTAAGCAATGTGGCCAAGGGTCAGTATGAGGAGCAAGAACGAAAGAGACAAGCTGAAAAAAAAGCCAGCAAGGGCACGTAAGTCCTGTTATCAGCATCTCAATTCACAAACAAAATATTTAAAATACTTTTAAATATAAACATAAAGCTATGCTAATGATCTTGCCAAGAGTAAAATAAAGAGTAACGGAAGTCAAGAAGCAAATGTTGCCCCAGGAGACCTCCTGTGCATGTCACATATCTGAAGGTTTCAGTACTTGTTCTTCTGAATTTTGCTGAGGGGTTTCTGAATTCAGATTGGCTGATCTTTCAGAGATTAGGTGACAAGTATGTAAGTCTTCAGATATGTTATTGGTACTGTAAAACCAAACAAATCTTCTTGGTCATCCATTTTCCACATCATTAGTGTGCCAGCTGTGACATGCGATTTTCATGTCACAGTCAAAAAGTGCCTGATCCAGCTGTTTTTTTTTTTTTTTTTTTTTTTCAAAAAACAGAAACAAATGATGGCACAATTGTATCCGCCATTTTTATCTTTTGATCGACTGAACTTTTGGTTTTCGACTCTCCTATGGCCTGCCTAGGAGCAAGAAGCAGCATTTCCTCTGGGAAAGGGATGTCACATGCTTTCTGATACTTATTTTTCATTCCAGCAAAACATTTTATGATTTAGTTTTTAATGGATATGTGAGTATAGGTCCACTTTCTGATAAGGTTTCTAATAATGCAAACAATTTAAGCAATGTTTACTCTTGGGCTTGGTTTCCCTGCATACAGTTCTGCATGCACAATTACAGTACATGCATTTGTAATGCATTTGCAGTACATTTTTTATGATTTTCTTTTTTACTGAGTTGCATTGACATCATTGCTATGCTATGGGCAGTCAAGTATTTACATATCTTTAGCAATCCATGATGCAAATGAGTTTTAAAATAAGCAATCAAGGATACCTGTAGCAATGTGCATAGTGGGGGAAAGAATTCTCAACATTCACCCTTTTGCCTCTGTTACAGCATCTCATTTGTGTTCACCTTACAGATTAGAAGGCTGAAAGGCTATAGTCCCTGACGGTGGGGTTCAGGGTGAGCTGAGTTGCTGACAGAAACAAATTCAGTGTTCCTGTGTTTACTATGAAGATGAATTACTCTATAGTGTTTGCAGCTACAGAGATCAGGGGGACTTATTTTAAAGTGTATGCACTGTTTGTTAATAATATGTAAATAATTGAATGTCCACAGCCTGACAACAGGTTTGCAATACTGTCAGTATCTTTAGCTACCAGTGTTTGTTTTGACTACTGTGAAATGGAAAATCATTACATAGATTTGTTACTGCCTTAGTAGCACTGCTAATAAAGTAGCCCAAAACTCTGAAGTAAACTTTTACAGCTTCGTTAGCATGATTAAATGCTTGTCCTCTGTAAGATTTACCCCCCTTTCATGACAAGGCCGTTTTTTGCGATATAGCACTGCGTTATTTTAACTGACAATTGCACAGTCATGCAAAACTGAGCATAAATTAAATTTATGCAATTTTTTTCCCACAAATAGAGCTTTCTCTTGGTGGTATTTGATCAGCTCTGCATTTTTTTTATTTAAACAAAAAAAGCTTGACAATTTTGAAAAATAAACAATATTTTTTTAAAAATCATATCCAATAAAAAAATTAAAATGTCTTCATAAATTTAGGCCAAAATGTATGTCTTCTGCTACAAAAACCCCAATAAGTGTATGTTAACTGGTTTACCTGAAAGTTATAGCGTCTACAAATGGTGGTGTATATACTGGAATTCTTATTTATTTTTTTTATACTAGTAATAGCGGCAATCAGGGACTTATAGTGGGACTACAGTGGACATACTGACACTGGGTGGGAACTGACTAACTGTCACTGACATTTCCAGTGACACTAACACAGTAATCCAGGCTAATAAAAAGCACTGACTATACTAATTACACTGGGCAGGAAGAGGTTAACATTTGGGGCGAGAGATAAAAAGCACGTCCCCGCTGAGAGGAGAGAGAAATGTGTTGTCTGTCCACTGTCAGCCGCTCCACCAATCACCAAGTCCCGGCCATGAACCGCTGGCCAGGACCCAGTGATTGACTACTTCAGCAGCCAATGACAGCGTGGGTAGGGTGGCGTGCACGTGTCCCATACCTGGAAATGCAAAATCACATATATTTACTTGAATTTCCACAGCGCGGCCACCCTGTAGCAGTACATCTGCAATGGGGCAATCAGCAAGAGGTTAATCTAGTACCTCTGTGGCTCAAACAAGTGATCGAGACTATAATGGGGGCTCTGAACTCAACTTGTTTTTGTAAGTGGGAAACCTCTTCCAACTGTGGAAGGTGCACCCTCTGTGCTACTTGACCATTAACACTTGTCTAGTTGCTTGCTGCAAAACTCTTTCATTTTCTTTTTTTGCTTGTCTGCTGTGAAATTAGTATATGAATTTTTTTTTTTTTTTTTTTAAGGCTGCATTTTTGTGTGTGTACATGTGTTTAGCAAATGTATGGACTATGGAAAATCTCTATTCTGAATGTTTCTCCATCGCTTTGCATACTGAAAAAAACATACATATGGTTATTGCTCACAGAAACCTACATAAACATATGAACTAATGCACATCAAAAACATTACTGTGTTACATAAGTATAAATAGGGCTACAACCACACTGAGCAGTGCCTTCAGAATTACATACTGTATGTGTCATTTGAAGCTGAAGGGGTTTGGTCGGTGTAACTGTACTGTAAGTTTACAATCCTCAGGCTGAATAATCTTTTATGTGGAGGCTGTTTTAAAGCTTTGTGTTTGCTTCCTTATCACATGACTGAAGATAAGGAAAGGTACTGCAACACTGTCATTGTTTTTATTGCTATGCAACTTTGTAATATGTTTTTTCTGTGTAGTTACTCTTGTATCTGTGCAAAAAATAGTATTGCTAAATTTAGAGTGGACCTTTCACTATAATTCACCTTTCACATGATGGTGCATGTCAGCGTTGATAAACACATCATTTTCTGTAATAAAAACAAATTAAAGGTAGAATAGGAGAGGTCTAAGAACAGAACCTTGGGGGACCTCGACGGACAAAGGAAGAGGAGAGGAGGAAGTAGAATTATAAGTGACACTGAAGGTGTGGTGGGATAGGTAGGATGAAAACCAATGAAGAGCACAGTCACAGAGAACAAAGGAGTAATGTTTTTTGAGGAGGGGTAGTCAGCTGTATCAAAGGCAACCAAAAGGTCCAGAAGTAGAAGTACAGAATAGTGTCCATTTAGCTGTTAGTAAATCATGTTTGAGTTGTAGGAGAGCATTTTCTGTGGAGTGTTGAGGGAAAATTTTAGACTAAGGGGGATCAAAAAGGTTATTCTTAATTAGGTGGTCACTCAGTTGGTTGTAGACCAGGCGTTCAAGGAGTTTGGAGGAAAAGGGGAGCAAGGAGATGGGGCGTAGGCTGATTGGTGGGGTCCAAGGAAGGTTTTTTAATCATGGGGTGACTAGTACATGCTTAGAGTGTTGGGGAAGATGCCAAAAGAGAGGGCAAGATTGAAGATGTGAGTCAGAGAGTACAGCATAGACCCAGAGGGTGATTGCAGTATTTGAGAAGGAATAGGGCCCAGGGGACAGGTGGTTAGGTGAGCATAAAATAAAGTTGAGCAACCACATCTGCAGTAGCAGGGTTGAATAATGGAAGTGTTGAGTATACCTGTGGACATGGGGTGTTAAGTGGGGAGGGGTAGCTGTAGAGTGGAGATTTCATCATTAATTGTATCAATCTTATTTTTGAAGTGATTGACAATCTTCTGGGCAGTGAGTGAGTTAGTGGGTGAACATGGTGGAGGACAAAGTAGAAAGTTAAAGGTAGAGACTGAGAGTTGATGGGGGCTGGATGAGAAGGTGTTAATGAGAACGATAAAGTAGGTCTGCTTGGCAGTGTGGAGGCAAGAATTGTATTTTTGGAGGGCAGCTTTATATTGTATATTATAGTATTTGTGAGATGCAATCTTACGCCACAGATGCTCAAGAGTATGGCTGCATTTTTTGAGACTTCTGATATCATCTGTTTGCTAGGGTTGTGGGGGTCGGGGCCTGATTCTGTGTGTAGTAAGAGTGAGTAGAAGCACATACCCATTGCTTCCGGTCAAATAAGGAGGTTAGACTAAGAAGTTTAGAAGTAGTGGGAGTGTTGGTATTAACAGGGATGGTGAAGTCTCCGAGAAAGATTGTGGGGATTTCAGAAGAGGGAAAGTAGGGTAGCCAGGCAGAGACATCATCAAGGAAAGTTGATACCAGTCCTGGGGGCCAGTAGATCACAGCAATTCTTAAATAAATTGTAGAAAAAGACATATACAGTGAGCTTCAATAATGAGAGGGACAGAACCACATCAAATTCACACGGCATGTGAAAGAAGATTTCTTTCTATTGTTCCTGTTCACATATGTCTGGTGCAGCTGGAGTGCAGATTCAGTGCGAATTGAATAAGAGTCCTGTCAGTTTTCTGAGCAGTGTGGTCGACTAAGGTGGGAATTCAGACTCATTGGCTTGTATGGGAACTCTTCTGAATCACAAATGTCTTTTAGTTGTGAACAGGTGAAAATCCTGACATGATCCTGATCTTGATGTAAACCTGATCTGGGCCTGATGTAAACCTAATCTGAAATGCTAAACAACTACTTTGTCAATTAGCTGTGAAAATGGAGAAGCTCCCATTTGTGAATCCACACTCAGTACTTCTAAGCAGGATGCAGAACCTCCTGAGAGAGAGAGAGAGCCCCCCATTATATCTAAATAGCCTTGTAGTGATACTATAAGGAGGAAAAAGGGAAATGGTTAACTAGCACTCAAGGGTACACACAGTAGACATGCCACAGTAGTTGCACCCACCAAATATGCCTTAACTACTATGTCACAATTGAGTCTCACAGACTCACACAACCCAAATTTTCCACTGTATTCACTTTTCTGCACACAGGTTTACAAAACACCCTGGTCAGGACTATGTGATGAACAAAACCGCATATAGAGACCAGGGGCCAGGAGTATGTCATGTAAAGAGTGCAGCAGTAAGGAGTATGTAATGCAGAGGTTACATAGGTCAGGAGTATTTAAAGAGCAGAGTACAGGGTCAGGAGAATGTAATGTGGGGAGTACAAGGTCAGGAGTATGTAATGAGTAGTACATAATGCGCAGGAGTATGTAACAGACAAAGTAAAGTGGTCAGGTGTGTGTAACACACAGAGTGCAGGGTCAGGACTAAATAATGCGTTGAATGCAGGGGTCATAAGCTCCTTAAACATAGAGAGCAAGAGTATATGAAAGTTATTATAAACTTTAAAATATTTTATTATAAATTAACAAACATGGTATACTTACCAGCTCTGTGCAATTGTTCTGCACAGAGCAGCCCCATCCTCCTCTTCTCGGGTCTCCCACAGATGCTCCTGGCTCCTTCCCTCTGCCGAGTGACCCCATAGCAGACTGCTTGCTATGGGGGCACTAGTGCAGGCTTGATCCCGAACCGGCTCTGTGTTCCCACTGACTCGGCCTCTGCTTCCTCCTCACTGGCTGTGATTGACAGCAGCTGGAGCCAATGGCTCCCCGGTGCTGTCTCTGAGTCAATGAGGAGGGAGAGAGCCGAAAGAACCGCTGCTCTTGTGCACATCATTGGATTGAGATTGGGCTCAGGTAAGTATTTAGAGGGGCTGGGGGGAAACTGAGCATTTAAGGGGTTTTTTTTTACCTTAATGCAAAGTATGCATGAGGGTAAAAAAACCTTCAGCCTTCACAACTATTTTAAATTCAGACTGCTGGAGTACATAATGCTTAGCATTCAGGGTTGAGGAGTATGTTACTCACAGGGTGCAGGAGTACATAATGCACAGAGTTCAGGGGCAGGAGTATATATAACACACAGAGTGCAGCAGCCAAGTTGAGCAGTGCCTTGCATGGTCCTTACTGCTGCACTCTGTATGCTGTGATATGGGTTGTGTATTCCTGACTACTGTACTCCCAGCGTACAGAGTGCAGAGTTTATTAGTATTTAGAACGCAGCACTTAGTGCTGCCAAGGCAACCCCCCTTTCTCCCAATGCAAAAATCTACCCACTTACCCCACAACCCCCCACGGCATCAATCCCTTTGCTTTCACCCCTTTAGCACAAATCCCACCCCCAAAAAGAAATCTTCTCCATCTCAGGCAAAAACTACCCTCCCACAAGCAAAAATCCAAACAGCACAAACCCTTCCTTTATCGTTATGAGTACAAATCTCCCTCTTCCAAGATAAAATCTCTCCCGGCACAAATCTTACCCTTACCTCCCCCTCAGGCACACATCTCCACTGAGCAGGATTTTTTCCCCCTTACTCCTATCACAAATACACAGATTCTTCCCAACCACCACCACCAAAAACACAAAACCCCTCCTCCAAATTTACCTGCTCAGACCTCAGGAACAAAGCAGTGGCAAGTCCCAGGCTTCTTCTTGGTTGTGTCATGGTACCAAGCTAAGGAGAAGCCTAAGGGCCTTTCCCAACTCTGAGCCCCCCTATATCTGAGGGTCTGGATATTGTGTGTGACAGAACTGCAAAAATACCTTCATACTGTCACTATGCTGGCATTGCAAACCCATGGCACAAAGAAAGAGACCCGGGGCATGTGTCTAGGGTACCTAATGCATTCAATGCCCATGACATACACTTGGTTAATGTATAGAAATGACCCCTAATTCAAAATCAAAAGGTGCTATTGTCTATGTATTCGAGCCAAAACCTTCTTTTTCTAAGAGCCTAACCTCTTTTTACAGGTTATGTGATTTATGCTGTGACTCTTTTGTCCTCTAAGGCATGCCATCTCATTCTAGACTACGGATAGTAAACGTTACAACCTCTTTCTGTTTTAATTGCCAATATTTCATAGGAAAAAAGTGTTTACAGTCCACACGTTCTCTACATACTAGCGTGAGGTAATGCATCCAGGGCAGCTGTATACTGGAGCCTGGGGAAAACATTCCTTCCCTTCTTTAGTGAGGCTTTGCTGCAGTCTACAGACCATGGTTTGCTATCCACTTCTGGGGCACTGCTCATCATCCTGTTTATTTTCATTGATTGTATTGCTATATTGGGATTCATTATTCTTGTGAAATCACCTGGCAGACACTAAGCCACTGAAAATAATGGCCAATTTACCTTGCTGAACTTCACCTTCATAGACTCCAAGTGGCAAGCTCTGGTTCACACCGGTGCAACATGCGATTTTTAAATCAATAATACAGCGTAAACAACTATTTGTGTAAAAAATTCCAAGACAAACAAAAGCAAAGTCCCAAATAAACAGTGCTCCAATGACAGATAATTTCCCATAATATCCAAACAGGAAGTGTTCTTGCAAATGGTGTCACCCCACAGTGCTTCACGATCACCACTTAATACACTCCACACTCACCAGATTCATTGGACTCCCAGTTCGTATGGCATAAGAGTCAAAAAAAGCTTAAACCGTAATCCAAATGCCAGTCCTGAAATGTGGTGGCTGCATTCGTTTTTTCTCAGCTTACAACATTTTCAGCAGGTACAAAAAAATATCTGTTGATATTGCATATTGGCAAAAATACTGTGTCTTTGTCATGTCCTTCTCCCTGTGGCACTCACATGTTCCCAGTGGTGAGTACACAGCCTTGCTGTCCCCGGCACACGGAGCCCAGACCTTCTCGTCTCCTCTTCTTGCATTAACTTCAATCTTCCTGGGAAAAGCTGCTTTTCCGGGTATTTAAGTTTTGTTATAGATATACAAATCACACCTGGAGTCGCATCCAATGTATTTCTATGGCACTGTCTTAATCCACGCGATTTGAAATAGCGTAATTTCAAAAATAGTTCCTGCACTACTTTTTCCGCAATTTCATTGTGACATGCATTGACTTCTGTTAAATGAAGTTGCAAGTCTCAGTGAAATGGAAGGTACAAATCGCACAGATGTGCAGCTTTGCAATTGCATTCAGTGTGAACCATGGCTAAATCTAGAACCTGAGGTTTATATGCAGACATTGCTGTAGAGCAGGGGGTCTTCAAACATTTTAAACAAAGGGCCAGTTTACTATCCTTCAGACTGTAAGGGGGTCGGATTGTGGCCAGTGGGGGTAGAAAACGTCCCAGGCCCAGAATCAATGAGAATAAACATTGGCTCAGGGTGGGTGGTCAGTAGGATGAGGAATCGTGCCCCACCAATGGTATTGGAGGGAGGAATAGTGCCCCATCATTTGTGTTGGTGGTAGGAATTATGCCCCAGTGTTGGTATCAGTAGGAGAAATAGTACTTCATATCAGTAGGGGAATAGTGCCTCAAGGTCTGGGTAAAGGCTAGCAGTTCGGAGACTTGCAAATCCAAACAGAAGTGGGTTGCTACTACCTGTCAAATGTATTAGGCTTAAAGCATATAAGCTCACCGTGCCCAACTAGCAGTCTCTGCTTATGAGTACAAGTCCAATTCCAAAACGACGCTAACGTACACACATTACGCTAAGGCTAATGCATTTCAGTGTCAAAAGCTGTGAATAAGGTCTGTTTTTAGACTGAAACGCGTTAGCTTAAGTTTGCCATGGAATAGTTTTACTCCTTTATGCAATAAAGAAGATTTTTGTATTTACCTTTTGCCGACATTTTTGGAATTGGAACAGTTTGGAGACCACTGCTTTAGAGCACAAGTCCATGCATGCTGAATCTTTGGTGCACTTTCAGTAAGGCCCCTTTCACAGGGGCGTTCGGTCTAGATCTGTCTGTCAGTTTTTCAGACGGATCCAGACTGGACCACAATGTATGTCTATGGATGGGTGGATGTAAATGGATGATCATCTGTTTACATCGGACTAGATCCATGTCAGCTCAGGCCCCCCTTTTTTTTTTTTTTTAAACATAGCCAATGTCCAGACCTGTTGAAATGGAATGGATGTAGTCTGATGTAAACTGATCTGAACTGATATAAATCGATGCACATTGAACTGAATTGTACTGATATAAATTGAACTGAAGTGTTACGGAGGTAAACTGAATTGAACTGAAGACGGATGTGCAGACTGACAGAAACTGATGTAAACTGAATCAGTTTTTCCTTTGAAAAAAAAAACATGACTGAATGGATGACACCCGTGTGAAAGGCACCTTAGTGTGCTTAAAACATGGGACATAATAGAAAGTTTATGGGAAACTGGGGGTAACCCACATGATAATTGTGGATACACCTACACTACGGCCAAACCACAGAGCAACAGTGTGAAACTGCCCTTAGTAGCATTCAAAGTAATTACATGTATTGTCCAAAATTAATCTCTCATTAACTGTGGTGTTTTTCTCTCCTATTTTCTTTTTTATTTCTGGTACTTGAGATTTGAAAACAGCTCTCATGCAAAAAAAAAAAGAATTCTGTTTTCTGAAAAATTCCACTTTTAATTTTACTTTTCAAAAAACTGCTGAACAATTTGGGGACTACCATTGCTGACTACTTCTGAAAATGTTATCTCACTGACTGTTTTGCTGATCCAATGGTCTGAGAACTCAGGAAATATAACTATATTCTTTTCAGGTCAGTACTGAAGCCAGACAGCTTGCATTTCCAAAAGGAGGTCAGCAGCGGCAACCTACATTTTTTTCCTTTCTGCACTTTATTGTTAAATTTTGGTTATTTGTGAAAGAAACTTAAGACTAACTCTCAACAAATTGCAAGAAAAGAAGAAACCTATAAGAGTGAATATAAAGGACTAAAATAGGGAAAAGCATGTATGAAAACATATTTGTCACACTCATCACAGGAGTTACATCATACAATATACTTGTCTTCCACACATAAAGATGTACCACCTCTGTAAAGAAGACAAGCATTCCTTATCTTAAAACATTGGGTAGCATCAATTATGGAGCATTGCATAGAGTGCAGAGCTGGTTGCTAGGACATGAATGGCTCATATACAAACACTGCTATGGCTGCATGGTGTCTTTATATTGGATGGTTGCCCATAGTTTAAAGTACAGCTTAATACCATGTGACAGCAATGCTTACAACAATGTGCTGCTACAGTCTGCAAATGTAAGAATTTAGCACAGAAGATTTGCTATCACAGGGGGGTTTTCAGCTCTAAAAATCATCATAGGTAAATGACACACGTTAGGTACTCTGCTGCAATACTCCAAAATATTATATATATATATATATATATATATATATATATATATATATATATATATATATATATATATATATATATATATTCTGTGCATGTGTGTTTTCACCCTCCAAACAGCATCGAATAGTACATGTGGTCACATTTCACGAACGGTGGAAGGGTTCTAGTGCTGGTTCACACATATGCATATATCCGCTTGAGATGTGAAATAACATTTCTTCCTATGGTGCCTGTTCACATATGTCCAGTGCGCTGGCGGTATGGATTCAGTGTGGTGTGAATGAGTCCTGTCTGGTTTAGGTGCGGATTACAGGCCAATGACTTCTATGGGAACCGTTTCTTAACCATAGACTGTATATGTTAACAGGATAATCCTGAGAGCTAATCATGTACTGAACCTGATGTAAACCTGACATGAACCGGTGAACAAGTACTATGTCAATTAGCTGTAAAACCTGAGCTTCAATCTGCACCGCACATGTGAATCAGCTCTTAAAGGGGCACTCAATACCAGGAGTGCATTATGTGCAGAGTTCAGAGGTGCACTACATACAGAGTGCAGAGTTAAGCCTTCTTCCAGTGCTGCTTACCTCTGCATCCACATCTCACTTTCACCCCTCTTCAGCTCTAAACTTTGTCTGCACCCCCCCCCCCCTTTAAAAGTTCCACTATCTTCCACATCTTGCTTTTGTTGCCATATTATGCTGAAGCACCCAGCTTGCTCTAGTACCTACCTGTATACTGTAGGTGGCACTGCCACTCTCACTTACACTAGGGATCTTCCAGTGCGGGTGTCGGAATCTGCACTGCACCCCTGGACACTTGCATCTCTCTTGTCTCCATCCTGCACTCAGTGGGAGCTGCTCAGGAGTTCAGATCTGTGGGAGCTGTTGGGAGACAAGCTGTCATTTGTAAACACAGAAGCCAGACTTCTGTTCTTACAAGTGATACTGGTGAGCAGAGGGCCTGAGCCAGAGATGGTGGAACTGAGTTCCAGCAAGTCCCAGCTGGAACTTGCTCGCTCGCTCGCTTGCTCGCTCTCTCTCAAAATCTTTTTACACACACGTACCAGCAATTTGTAACATAGAGAGCTCTTCATTGCTCATACAGAAACAACAGATGTGCTGTCATTTGTAGCAATGAAGAGTTCTGTATGTTGCAACCCCCTCTTCATTTGTATATATGCAGTGGTTTGTTGGCAATTCACTAGGTTGTGTGCGTGGACCTTCAAGCTCTATTGCTTTGGTGCTGATTGATATATACAGTAGATACACAATTTGCAATGCAGTTTCACATATTCGCGTTTAACCTACAGTTCTTTATTTTTGGAAACATTACTGGTCCTGTGTTTATACATTTTTATGTACTTGGACAACTGCGGATAAATGAGTAGGCTTTGCTACGAAAATAAACTATCTTTGGAAGTCCCCATTGCTCCTGCTTACAAAATTTTATAGTGCTTGTCGTTTTTACTGGTAAATATCAGTTGTCAAAATTGGCTTCCCAAGTCTCCATGGGCAGTAGCGGTAATTGTCCAATGTTCTATTGCATGCTTTCGGTATTGACAGGAGGAGCATCTGTTTTTAACCTTGATCTCTCCCTCTCATTTTTCATCTGCCCCCAGCATGCCATAGAATTATCCATTTATAATGCAATGTCTTTGTACGCATATCAGTGTATACAAACACATGCTTGTGTTCCTATTTTTAACTTGGCATTGGGCCTGTAGTTTCCATGATGTATCTGCTATACTGAAATTTATGTTTAACATGTAAACTACAGAAGATTGTGTTTTTTGTTTTGTTTTTTCTGCCAACGTTTCTTCTTTTCACTATTTGGCTGATTTGTTTTTAATATGATTACATAGGTTTCTTGACTTTTCTTTAGTAAAACTAAATCTCCATTGCTTTCAGAAAATGCCGTCTTATACCAGAACTACAAAGAGAAAGCACTGGATAATGACTCAGACGAGGATGCTGAATCCAAAGAGCCAAAGGAAGATCGGATCATTGTAGAGTATAAACCCCTGAGGTCAACCTGGAGTCAGTTGTCCGTGGTATGTAAATTCTAGAATATACTTTTTTGCCAGTGAGCTGAAAATGCTCTTTTCACGAACCAGTTTTCTGGATAAGTTGTATTATGTGATATATGCTGCATTTATGAGCATTCTCTTCACTTACTCAATAAATATTTGCAATAGTATATACTAAAGAGGTCAGAGTTCAGTGTTGCATCCTCTGCTCAGGTGAGTTAGCCCATTGATGATTCACACATTCAAGGTGGATGGGGAAATTCTCCCTGATGAGCTATTGTATTCTGACAGCGGGAAGATTTCCCCACCATCAAAATATACTGAATAGTACTACTGGCTATAGACTGTTTCTCTGATCCAGCGAGGATAGTCCGACAGGGTGGTTGTGCAAAAGTCGATCAGTAGACAACTTCTGTACAACCTCCCTGCTAATACATGGGTCAATATTCAGCCTGTTCAGCAGGGATCAGCTGAATTTGATCCTTCAAAGGGGTACAGAGGTTATTCAGAAGTCGATCTACAACTATGTCTACAAAGTTGATCTAGACATTGACAACCAGCCTGTCACATAAATTCTGCTTGGTCAGTGCCACCAGCTATAGCTGGTGGTGCTGATCTGTGTATTCCTGGTGACAAGAAAGTCTCCCAACTGTCAGAAAACAGCTCAGCAGGAGTGATTTTTCCATCTACCTTGAATGTGTGGACGGGGGAATCGGTTCAGTTTTTTCATTCAACCAGTTGGTTGAGCGAAAAAAAATTGAATTCTCTATGGGCTGTTTTATGTTTTTTATGAACAGCATCTGGACTCTTGACACAGAGAAGAGCTTTGATCATATCCATTGTTGTTATCTATCACAAGCTCTCTCAAAGTTCGGATCTTCTGGCTTTGTTCCTTTGGCCATCAGGCTCTATGTACTTCTCCCACTGCTTGCATGCTTGCAGAGAATATGTTGTTCCAGCATTTTCAAATCTCTAATGGCATTCGCCAGGGGTGCATCTTTCCCCCCTAATTTTTGCATTATTAAAGGATAAGTTCAGCTTTCGTTACATGTTACACCCATATTTATTATTTATTTATTACAGGTAGTTATATAGCACAGTCCATTTATGCAGCACTTTACATATATATTATACATTCACATCAGTCCCTAACCCTCAAGGGGTTTACAATCTAAGGTCTCTAACTTACATTCATACATACACATGCTAGGGCCAATTTAGGCAGGAGCCAATTAACCTACTAGCATGTCTTTGGAGTGTGGGAGGAAACTGGAGTACCTGGAGGAAACCCACACAGGCACAGGGAGAACATGCAAACTCCAGGCAGGTGGTGCCGTGGTTGGGGTTTGAACCAATGACCCTAGGACTGCCAGGCAGAAGTGCTAACCATTTAGTCACTGTGCTGCCCACCATATTCGGAGTGTAACGATTAGGGGCAGACTGACAACTCATGGGGCCCCCGGGCAATAGGGGATCATGGGGCCCCTGTGTCCTTGGCTAAACTCAAAAAAGCCTATGAAAAAGGTACCAGGGGCATCTCATGGGGCTCCCTACTGACCCCGGGCCCTCGGGCAGTGCCTGAGTTTCCAAACGGTCAGTCCGCCCCTGGTTACGATCATACCAGCCCCCGCTCCCCGCTTTGTCAGCTAGTGGGGGATCTTCTCTCCCCTTGCTAGCTGTCACATTTAAAAAAAAACACGACCGTGCGGGCCTCCGCCCACCTGGCCACGTCACTCATTCACAATCCTCTGTGAATGAGAGACTACAAGTCCCAACAGCCTTAGCGGCTGTCGGCTTGTAGTCCTCAATGAATTATCATGGTGCTGTAATGCGCCAAGGTTAATTCATTCTTCCTGTCAGTATATCTGCTTGCTTGTACATCCCGTTATGGGCAAGCAGATATATTGCCAGATCTCCTCATGGCCCCAGCTATCTGCTGATCGCTGGTGCAATGCTTTCCAGGCCCGTGTAGACAAAAATAATAAATGCACTTTTTTTTTTTTACCTGCAAAAAAATGTGCATTTATTATTTTCTAGTAAAAGGTGAACTTATCCTTTAATGGAGCCCCTAGTAGAAAGAATTACATGGCATTAGAGTTAATGGCAAAGCACACAGTATTGCTCTTTTTGCATGAACAGCATCTGACCTAAATATCCCTAGCTACAATCAGGCATAATGACTGAGCAGACTGAACCTTCACTACTTTCCCTAGCAATTGCTATCTCTCTCTCCTTCCAGTACAGTGCAGCATCAGATTACAGTTACTGCCAGCTAGAGACAGTTCACAAGAGACAGCAACAAAAAATTAAAGGAACAGGATGAAATTTATTTCTCCAACAAATAAAATTTTACCAGCAAATGTGATTTTCATTTAGGAAATTCCATCTATTCCAAAACTGAAATTTTGAAGTACTTTTATTATTATTATTATACAGGATTTATATGGCGCCAACAGTTTGCTCAGCACTTTAAAATATAACAGGAGACAATACAGCAACAATACAGTTCAATACAAGAGGGATAGTAGGGCCCTGCTCCTTGGAGCTTACAACCTAGGAGGGAGGGGCTAGTGGTACAAAAGGTAATAATTGTGGGGAATGGACTGGTTGGAAGAGTAAAAGATTCCATTATTAGCTGAGGGCAGGATAGGCTTTCCTGAAGAGACAGGTTTTCAGAGATCGCCTAAAAGTGAGCAGAGTAGGAGATAGTCTGATAAATTGGGGTAGAGAGTTCCAGAGGATGGGGGAAGCTCTGGAGAAGTCCTGGAGACAAGCATGGGGGGGGAGGAGACAAGGGAGCAAGAGAGTAGGAGGTCTTAGGAGGAGCGGAGAGTACGGTTTGGGTGGTATTTGGAGACAAGATCAGTGAAGTAATTTGGGGCAGAGTTATAAATGACATTTGTCAAGATCCCAGTGTTATCAGAAGTACAGCTGAGATTTGTTTGTACAAATGTACCCGCGTATGGTCAGTTTTTAAGTCTGTGGTGAACAGCCAGCCTAGTTGGAAATCTATAATGTGAATTGGAACCCTCTCATTCCAGCCTATGGTTTATAGGGCTTTTGCCAACATGAAAAATAATAGTGAAAATTAAAGCTAGTGCCACATGATACTCCTAGAAATGGGGGTACATGGCAATCTCTTCCCCACCAATGGCTTGGTGAAATCCAAAAATAATCTCCAAATCTCATTCACATGGCTAGGATCTCAAGAGAGCCATGGATGGGCAAACCATGCAATTAAGGTGGAATCCAAACCCTACCGAACTAATCTTAAAGGCTGGTGGTTCACACCACTATTTCTGTGGTCCAGTTGCATTTCTGCATGTACGTTTTTGATAGATTCTGTTGTGTTTTTACCCTTCTTTTTCTTCATCTCAATTGAGGACATGTTTACTCTGATGAAGTTTTGATGTATTTTGCAATGTTC
Source organism: Staurois parvus (assembly GCF_062004578.1). Taxonomy (NCBI): domain Eukaryota; kingdom Metazoa; phylum Chordata; class Amphibia; order Anura; family Ranidae; genus Staurois; species Staurois parvus. Next base: position 9,830,046 of record NW_028317927.1, on the reverse strand, counting down.
CAGATGCATTCCATAAAAAAAAATGCAATATGTTCTACTTGTATTGGCTGCACTGGAATGCACTGCACTATGAACTAGGGCCATAGGAATCCATGTTAAAGACTGTCAAAGCGTTTTTTTTTGTATTTGCATAATAAAAACACACTGGACTGCATCTGGTGTGAACCAGCCCTAAAACTGTCCCCTTACCCCTTCCCCCTCCCCTGGTTGCATGATCTCTCCTGTGTCAGCCAGTCGCAGGCAGCAGAGAGAGGAGATGGCGTTCCTACACTGGCTAGGTATGACTGTGAGCGTGATGTCACCCATAGGCATCAATGGCTCATCCGTTGTCCACATTCCCTCCTCTGCTGGATGATGTGACTGGACCAGAATGGCCTGAAAATAGGAAAGCATACAGATCTTTCTTACTCAGGTTAGTCAGAATAGATGTTAGGAGGGGACAGTTTGAAGATTAGTTAAGTGGTGCTTGGAATTCCACTTTAAATAGATTCATCAGTTATATTGAGATGTGACATTCAAATCATTTCAGACCTTTCACAACAAGTACCTCATACATAGTTACATAGTTAGTCTGGCTGAAAAAAGACAAAAGTCCATCCAGTTCAACCATTTAAAAAAAAAAAAAGTTTTAATCCTATACCCACAGTTGATCCAGCCATTGGCACATTTTCTTTAAGTAGCATTTTCGAAGATGATCAATAAAAGAATGATGGAAAACATGCTCTTTAAAGCTACGTGTTAGTTGTGCGCTAACATTTTTCCCATAGTTAGCTCAGGAGAAGATGGAATAGTTTGTGTGTCACCCATCCTTTGTCCCTCTGTACACAACAAAGTGATTCTTTGTGGATAGAGAGGAGGGGAAGGTCTGGCCTCATGCTGAGGGGAGCAGTAAAAGACCTTGGGAAGTTCTGTAGTAGCAGAGAAGAGGTTTAGTGTGTGAGGTGCAGTGTGTGTAATGGGTTTTGTTAGGGGGTAATTGAAATGCAGGATCCATTGGATGAAGATTGTGTTTTAACTGAGTGAGAGCCAGGCTTTTTCTTGTGTGTTTTACTCTGAAGGCAGCAGAACTGCGTTCTTGGCTGAACGGACTAACTCAGATGTGCTATGCAAGTGTACTGAAGATACTTTACTGCTGGTCCCAATTGTAAATTCATTTTATTAAATGCACCCTTAGGACTAGCCACGGACTAAACAAGAGAATTCAGTAGATTTCCCAATCCATGCTAACCATCATGGATGAAGGTATCTCTCTGCTGGCCATTGTATTCTGACAGCCACAATACCAGCAGCTGTTAAAATACAAGCTCAGTGAATGTAACTGATTGCAACCGAAAACTTTACATCAGTTGCCACCCTTGGTTAAACTTCAACAGTGTATGGCCAAAATTAATATACATTAGGGGTCAGAAACCTAAAGCTGGCCATAGATGGATAGAATTTTGAACAAAGTCTAAGAATATTTGCACGAAAATTCTCAGAACATTTGTTTTTTTCAAAAAAATTCCGTTTGCTTTTAACAGCTGGTTGTGGAATGAATTGACTTTAGCAAACGAATAGCACATCCACTGTTGGAAATCTGTTCTTTCAAGAAAAAATTTCCATCCTGCTCCTTCGAATTTTTTCATCACTGTGATCGAATACACAGGTCATTGTGTTTGACCAACTAATGATTAGAATTATATATCCCCTCCCTCCTAGATTGTAAGCTCGAAAGAGCAGGGCCCTCAATCCCCTCCATGTTTTGCATTGTATTGGTATTGTTCTGTCACATGTTCTGTCCCCCTTTGTAATGTACAGCGCTGAGCGAACTATTGGCGCTTAATAAATACTGTATAATAATATTTATTTATTTCAGGTACTTATATAGCGCCGTCAATTTATGCAGCGCTTTACATATATATTGTAGATTCACATCAGTCCCTAACCCTCAAGGGGCATACAATCTAAAGTCCCTGACTTACATTCATACATACACATACTAGGGCCAATTTAGACAGGAGCCAATTCACCTACCAGCATGTCTCTTCAGAGTGAACACACTTTTTTAGAACCTTCTTTTCCCAATAATTTTTGTTCAAATTCTACCCATCTAAAGCCAGCTTTAGGCATGCTTGCCATGGTGGACATGCAAAGCCATTTTCAGTGGCACTCAGAAGATCATAAAGTCACAAAAAGTTTACAAAATGATTTGATATTTCCCTTTACAACATACCTGTAGTAAAGTTTAACCATTATCTTGTCTGCAGTCTACTTCGTTTACCAGACAAACTCTTTTGAACAGGTGTTTTTTGCATTAATCTATGCATTTTGATTCACATGTGTGTGTGAACAGATTTTTCTCACACCTGAGGACAGTGTTACATTGATTTACAACAGACAATTCAGAGTGTGTTTGTGCAGCTGAAATGACCATCTTACAGGCCAGACAAAGTACAACTGAGCAGTGAAAGGAAAGGACAAGGATCACACTGAAACTGAAGTTCAGTTTAATGTTCAATAAATGGTCAATATGAACATGTTTCATGTGCACCTATATAATAATTAAGTTTAGCTTGCCATTAGCAGTATGACTATGCAAAAATTGTAAATAAAGGATACGGCTACTAGCACACAGTTGTCCAATGCTTGCAATGGACAAATAATGTAGAAAAGGTTGCTGACCCCCAGTATAGGCTGTGGGGTTGATTTACTAAAACTGGAAAGTGCAAAATCTTTTGCAGCTCTGCATGGAAACCAATCAGCTTTCAGGTTTTTTTGTCAAAGCTTAATTTAACAAGCTGAGGTTAGATGTCGATTGGCTACCATGCCCAACTGCACCAGATTTTGCACTCTCCAGTTTTCGTATATCAACCTCCTGTGTGTTTGTGTTTAAGTGGTTCGTACACATGTAAGGTAGAATAGGTTTTTCTGCTTGGGGATAATTGAGGATATACATTTTAGTTCTGAATCTTCTGATTTAAAGAGGAGATCCAGGCTACCCCTCAAAAAATAAGTCAGCGGCTACAAATACTGTAGCTGCTGACTTTTAGGATACTTACTTGTCCAGGGGTCCAGCACCATCGTCACCCAGGCTGCTCCCCTCCCAAAAAAAAGTGCCAAAGTGGATGGGGGTGGTAGACAAGCGGAGTTTCCCCTTTTGGGTGGAACTCCTCTTTAATTCATATACCTTATGGGTGGATCTCTTCACATATTATTTGCAAGCAGTGGGACTGAACCATGCATTTATTTCAATAGTCACACATTTCAGTTGTTAATTCCTGAGTGGTCATCCATGTTGTTGTTTTTTTTTAATCAAAATTCTGTTATTAAAGTAAACCTGCTTTGAGGCTTTTAGAGCAGTATAAATGGTTGCTGTATAGCAGGAACTCCTCATTGTTTGTACTTGCCTTTTAACTTGCTCCTCTGCCTCCATGTTCACCAGCCAAACCCCCTTGGTATTTTCCTGCTTAGGGAAGCATAGAATTTAATTTTTCCATAATGTAGTGCCGAGTACCTGAGAAGGCAATTGCCAGGCCATATTTCTGTCATGGGAAAGCCTTAGCCCTGTGTAAGCTCTCATCCAGACTCAATCCAGGACTTTCACATGGATATTTGGGGGCTTCAACAGGTGAAAAATGTGTCTAAGATGCAATTGGAAGGTAAGTAGAAGTACTGGAAGGGGCAATGTATAGCAACAGGTTAAACTGTTATCCTCCCCAGCTGCACATATTTGCCTTCCTTGCCTCTCCTGTTACTGTGTTTGGATATTGGAAGCAAAAGAAGAAGCCCTGTGTAAACTGCAAATTTGGATATGGAACTTATCACTGGGCTGGGCTGCCTCCCCACCCTTGTGTGACAGCACTACATGCCTAAAGGGCCTGTTACCGAACACCATCATCATCACAAAGGACAAAAGGAAGTGAGTCATGATCTCCCCATATCTGGAGGGATGGCTTTTTCTGCATGTGCCAGGTATTTACTTTCGGTTGGAAGGAACACAGAGGAGGTAAGTATGTGCAACTAGGAGGGGCAGCAGTTAAGTGAACGTCTTATGCCTGGGCAAAGTACAGGTTCAGTTTAAGGCACAGGCCCAGACCAAGCATGATATAATAAGGAAATATACATTTATTTGACTGTCCAAGTCTCCAAACTTGTTGTAGCTTAGTCACCGATAAAGACAGCCTGTCGCCTAGACTGCTCAAAAGCATAGCCACAATGAAAGTATCCATGTTTCTCTCTTGACGAGACTGCATTAGGGTCATTGCTCTATTTTTCAGGCACTTCTAAGTGCTAGCGTATCTTTCTCTCCTCCTTTTTTTCTCTGTTTTAATTAAACATAGTTACTTTGAGTCCTAATTCACCCAATTTCTGATTAGTCTGTACCTTTAAGATGTACTTTCAAGGTTTCTGAGCATTAGAAAATAAAAGTAAAAGTTTCTGTTCTAAACAGGGCTACCCATAATACAAAGGATAGGATGGACTAAGCATGGTGTGCCTTAGGATACATTGACCCAGGCTGCTTTCACAAATGCTGTACTCTACACTTTATATACTCTACACCAGGGGTCCTCAAACTACGGCCCGCGGGCCACATGTGGCCCGCCGAGGACATTTATCCGGCCCGCCGGCAGGGGTGTATTTGCTGTGAGGAAGGGACAATCAGCGCACTGTCACCACTGACAAGGAATCCATCTTCAACTGCTCTTCCTTCTGGGTTTGCAGGGTTGAATAGCTGAGACATGATTACTTTACTCCCGTGGCACCGCTCGGTGCGCATGCGCGGCTGACATCACCAGCTGCTACACATGTAAATATTTCCTGAACGGTGCACATTTAGGAGATATTAACTGTACCTACAGGTAAGCCTTACCTGCAAATGGGATAGGTTGAGGAAAGGCTGACAACCTACCTTGTGAAAAACTGCCATGAAAATTTCCATGGAAAAGGCTCTCAGGCATATAAGACAGTGCCCAAACAATTATCATTAGTTGAACATTCATTTTCTTTTTTAGGCTTTCTTTCCTCTATTTTCATGGTGATCCAGCCATTAAGTCTGTTGTTTTTCAAAAGAACAAGCTCTCCAGCAGAATGTATTGGTTACAGAGAAGAGGCAAACCATTTAACACTGAGAGGGTTGCTTACAATGATCAGCTTTTATTTATTATGCAAAACCTTTATCCCAAAAAAATGTTTACTATAACTTCTTATAAAGTGTGAGCTGGAGTTTGGCTTCAGTTTAATATATCTAAATCTTGTACATCTAATACTCCCTCCCTACCCCAGACAGACAAGCTGCTGTCCAAAGGTGCCCCTTGTGCTCCTTCATCCAGATTGGAGGCACTCTAATACAGGAGGTGTGTTACTGGCAAGATCACCAGGTGACATCAGGAGGAAAAAAATCCTTAAAAAGAAAACTAATATAGCCACCACATCTAAACTAATATATCCACCACAACCATAATGAGACATAGTTGGCAAAATAAAATACTCTATTCAAAATTACAAAAAAAGCTTTAGTGTTGTTATACTTTAACTCTTTATTGTGCTGGCTACACAAGAAAGCTGATTAATGTTTATTCTTTTTTTTTATCCAGGCTCACCTTCTGTGGGTTTAAAGTCTGATTATATTATTTGCACCGATAAAGCACAGGTAAACAAATTCCCATCACATTGAGTAAATGGAGTTTGGCCGCTTGGTCCTATTCAGGGCAGAGTGCCAGAACATGACGTTCAGTATTCTGTTCACAAACCCAACTTCTTGTAGTGCTCATTTCCATATGTGACAATGGGTAGCCCAGGCAGACAAAGTTTGTTGGGAAGAAAAGTTGTAAAGTTCAGCTAATAAATATGTGTTATGTTTCTGTAAATTATTTTGTGTTAGATATTGATCCTTTCAGAACATCATACATTCTAGTTAAAATAATCCATTATAAATATTTAAATAAACCTCAAAAACACCCTGTCTGGTCTTGAAAGATATAAAATGAGCTCCCTTCAATAGAAGACTTGGTGTACACTTCTTCCCAGCAATCCTTGTTTCCTATCAACCCTTCATTCCATTGATGCATCCTCTGTAAGTCTCTTCGGGTATTTGATTCTTCAGAAGTGTCCCAGCCACATGCTGTGGTTCTTTTCATCGACCCCTACGGCACTTATGTTGTGATGCTGAAGAAGAGTGCTGGATCCTGAAGAGGCTAAGGCTGGCCATACATTGTACAATTTTCTGTTCAATTTCTGTCCAATTTCCTTTAGATTTACCTTCAACTATGTAGTGCAAGAGCCTGCCTAATTGGATACAATTGAAAGTGTTGTTAGGTTTAACCTCCTATTATATTGTTTTTGGTAAATCTAAACCAAAAATCTCAATAAAATGTATATAATGTATGGCCAGCCTTACAGTCAGTGCAGAACTTGAAATGAGGGAAGGTAGCAGAGAGGTGAGTATACTGCCTTCTGTTGTAGGCCTCTTTTATACTGCATATAGCCTGTATCCTATTTCTCTCTTTAAAATTAGTACACCCACATTTTGGGGGCATTGCCAATTATTGTGATTATTTCTTTGATAGTAAAGGGTAGTGTGAAAAGAGTAGCAGAAAAATAACCTAGCTCATCTGCACATAAAGCCATTATCTGAAATACTGGAGTATGGTGTAGTGTCAAAAAGACAGTGGGCTTGATTTACTAAAGGCAAATAGGCTGTGCACCTTGCAAGTGCAGTTGATCCAGAGATTAGTAAATGAATTCACCTTTAGCACCTGGAAAGCACTTCATGCCATAAAAGCCCAGCGTAGAGATGAGTGGGCATCACGTCCTGTCTGTCACAGAAGCGTGGGGAGAGAGATCAACAACCAAAAGAAGTTTAACCAACTTGAATGATTGTTAAAACACACACATAATTTATTACAGGTACTTATATAGTGCTGTCAATTTAAGCAGCACTTTACATATACATTGTACATTCACATCAGTCCCTGCCCTTAGGGAGCTTAAGGAGCCCCTAACTCACATTCATACATACACATAATAGGGCCAATTAACCTACCAGCATGTCTTTGGAGTGTGGGAGGAAACTGGAGTACCTGGAGGAAACCCATGCAGGCACAAGGAGGAGAACATGCAAACTCCAGACTGGTAGTGTCATGGTTGGGATTTAAACAGACAACCGTAGTGCTGCTAGGTGGAAGTGCTAACCACTTAGCCACTGTGCTGCCTAATGAATAATTGAATCCTGCATTAAATTACAATCACATTATGTAAGGAAATAAATCATAGTGTTGTAAGGCATTGAATTTTATTCCTCCATGGCTGTATGTCAGGGGGAAATCTGTCCAGCAGCATGAGATGTTCTGAAATTGTTACTTCTGTGACTGTCAGAACATGTATTGCTAGAGAGGACCTTTAGAGACTTCAGACATACTAGAGAAAATTTTCAAAGGCCTTGGGTATGCTACAGGTGTGTTTAGAGGCTGGAGACATTTTTCAGAAGATGACAGACTGGGGACCTATCACATAACCCTGGAATAGACCAAAGCTATTACCCCTTTACAAATCAATGTTCCCATTTCATCTGCAAATTGCTGGGTTCCAAAGGCTGTTAGGCAGGCCCTTGCACTACATAGTTGAAGGTAAAGTTAAAGAAAATTGGGCAGAAATTTGTAAGAAAATTGTATAGTGTATGGCCAGCCTTAGGCAGGCCATACACTATACAATTTTCTTACAATTTTCTATCCAATTTCTGCCAGATTTCCTTTAGATTTACCGTCAACTATGTAGTGGATGGGCCTGCCTAATTGGATACAATTGAAAGCGTTGTTTAGGTTTGACCTCATATTATATGGCCTTAGGCTGGCCATACACTATACAATTTTCTTTCAATTTTCTGTCCAATTTCTGCCTGATTTCCTTTAGATTTACCGTCAACTATGTAGTGGATGGGCCTGCCTAATTGGATACAATTGAAAGTGTTGTTTAGGTTTGACCTCATATTATATGGCCTTAGGCTGGCCATACATTATACAATTTTCTTGAGAATTTTGCTTTAGATTTACCAAAAACCATATAATATGAAGTTAAACATGAACAACAGTTTCAATTGTATCCAATTAGGCAGGCCCTTGCACTACATAGTTGAAGGTAAATCTAAAGGAATATGGGCAGAAATTGGACAGAAAACTGTAAGAAAATGGTATAGTGTATAGCCAGCCTTAGGCTGGCCATACACTATACAATTTTCTATCCAATTTCTACCCAATTTCCTTTAGATTTACCTTCAACTATGTAGTGCAAGGGCCTGCCTAATTGGATAAAATTGAAAGTGTTGTTAGGTATGACCTTCTATTATATGGTTTTTGGTAAATCTAAACCAAAAATCTCAAGAAAATTGTATAATGTATGGCCAGCTTTAGTCACTCTACACCCTATGCTCAGAGTACATGTGCTTTTTTGTGCATATTACAATTATTTTGCTCTAAAGACTTAAGTGGGTAAATGAGTAACACGTGCATGTTTTTGCACCAGAAAAATTCTGTTTCTTTTATAGACCTGCTTTCCTCTATTTACCCAGTTCAGGAAACAAACACCTGAAGCCTGATACACTTGCACAAAGCTTGACAAATGCTCAAAATAAAAAGGAATATGCTTTGCTTGCACTCTATACAGGTTTGAATGCAGGCTAAACCAGCTTAGGCATGCAGGAAAAATATAACAGCTGAGATTCTATTAGTGATTGATAGCATGAAAAAAATTCCTGATGCTCTCCTTTTATCTTTTTTACTATGAAGAGGCTCAGAAAGGGACCAGATAAAACTTTAGTTAGAAAACGTAGGATTAGTATGAATGCATTAACCGTAACAGGTAGTCACTAAGCGCTTATAATATCCTGACTTTGCAATACAGCAGTTTTGTTTCTGCATCTTGGGGTGTCTTTCTGTTTTGGAAAATAGAGAGTTAACCCAAAGAGAAATTGGGAGGACCATTGTTCAGTACACAGTTGATACAGTATTTTTGGAAGTCTTAGTAAAAACATTATGCCGGCCACACACAGAGTAGACGTATGAGTGTCCAGGTTGGAATACAGAGATCTGGCCATTAGACAATACTGCCAAGTATTATGTCAGAATTGTTAGGACGTTGTAATAAAACCCATGTACACATATACAGAACACAGCTTTTTTGTGTTGTAGTACATTCCTTTTTCCCTGTTGGAACAGGATAGAAAATAAATCACAAACTCACAATATGTTATTTGTACAGTTTGATAATACAGACAACTTGGTTTGTTCACCACAGCCAATGTTGACACATAGATTTTAAATATATGAAGTGGAAGCAGTAATAAAATAATAGAAAGTCACATGTCCATACAGTTCTATAACTGAGGTTTTGTAAACTGTACATTATACTTAAGAAGACAATTACCTTTAAATCCCATTTAATCTCTTTACAAACCTCAAGATAACATAGTGCTCATTAAGCAGTGTTTTCTAGCCGATCCCTTTCGGTGCCCCTGTGCCCAGAAGGGGGCTACAGTCCAGACCATGCATATGTAAATGAAGCAGATTTCAGTGGGGAGTAGGATTCATGCAGCTTCCAGAATGGTTAGATTCCCTGCAAAAGACCACCATTCAAAATAAATATTTATTCTTTATGATAAAATATTCTATATTTTTGGTGATCAGATTTATTTTTTTCACATATTAGACATAGTAACTTCAGTTTAATAGAGGCACTGTATGCTTTCATTATTTATGTTGTATGCTTTTCTGCAATTTGAGCCCCAAAAGTTCTGTGCAACATTTAAATGCCTGAAAAAGTCCAATCTTACACAGGGCTGTGCAGATCTTTACTCTCCCTTTTGAATGCACTGGAATCTGGTGGTTGGCTGAATAGGTAATGAACAGGGGCGGACTGACCATTCGAGCACTTGGGCACTGCCCGAGGGCCCTGGGTCAGTAGGTGGCCCCATGAAATGCCCCTGGTACCTTTTTTTTTATAGGCTTTTTTTGAGTGTGGGCAAGGACACAGGGGCCCCATGATTCCCTATTGCATGAGTTGTCAGTCCGCCCCTGGTAATGAACACTCCATTATGAAGAGATTGAGGGTTATCATTGGTTCTCCTGTACCCGAGAGAGCCCGCTGTTTCTCCAGGCTACAGTGGTAGATTGGGACAGTAGAGGGATGTACAGTAAGTACTGCCTGCTAACTGGGCCTTCTATTTTTCAACCTGTTACAGTGACTAGAATATGCAAAGGCAGACTTGTTTTAAAGTCATTATTATGGAATTTTCACATTTTTACATGCTTGCGTTATGATTTTTTTTATGCAATAAAATGCAGATATCTATAGATTAGTTACTAGAGGTAGGGTGAATTAACTACAATGACTCTGCCTGACTGCTTTACTATTTCAGATAAGATGTCAGCTACATAGAGAGGGCATTTGGCTGATTCATAGACTTGCCATTGACTGTGCGAGGGAACAGGGGAGTGCTGCAAAGAAAGAAGCAGAGTCTGCACGAGTACTTAGCAAACATGGATGCCCCATGTACATATGTAATTGAAAATTATGCATAGAAACAAAGTTTTTAAAACATTAAGAAAATATAATCAGATATATATAAAGGTTTTATATGTGCATTTCAACTAAAAATCATTGCAAATAATATTTATAGCCAGTCTCGGAACGTCTTGACAACTTCCGTCTTCTTCCTCTCGTGGTAGCAGGAGGTGGGCAATCTACCTGGACTTAGTGGCAGTGGATGTGTACCTAATTCTGTCCTTTTTATATGAGCTTTTTTCAGTCCCTGTCACAACAGAGTAAGACAGCACTGTGACCCAATTACGCCCTGCCAAAGTGCACAGTACTGTCAGTTTGCAGGCAGGCAGAGTTTCCCTTTTAAGGGTTGCTGCTCCTCTAAGGTAGGAGTGGGCATGTGGGGTGGCCATAATGGGGAGGGAGGAACTTGGGTTCTGAGAAGAGAGCAGAGGGGTTCGTAATATGCTCTCCCCTTTAGAGGAGGCTGTAGAGAATGTGGCCCTTATTTAATGGGAATCTAAATCATGGATTGTATCCAGTTGTAAGTGCCACCTTGTTCTACTACAGTGTATATGAAGCAATGAACTAAGAGATTGACATGGCCTATTGGGATATTGCCATTGAAATAAACTGTCTATTAACTTGCTACCAAGTAAAGAAATTACTTTGCAACAAGAAGTCTCTGTGGAATGCTCTACTGGTGCAAACCTGGTCTAGGGTGGGTGGTGATAGAGGAAAAGGGGTACCCCGCCTGACGGTGAGACACATCCCCCTCATGTACCATGTATCATGTGGTCGGTTAAACTTCTGGAGCCTCTATCTGAACCTTGTGCAAATCATAGGCCTATGTGTGAGTATTCCAGGAGTGTTAATGTGTGCGGTGACCCGGAGAATGTGGACAAGATCTCTACAACCAACATCTGAACAGTATGTGGGTTTAGGCTGAACATCAGAGTGATGACCTACAACCCTGTATGTAAAGGCAGAGCCCAGCTGTTCATGTTGGCCTTGTAAAAAGCTGAGGATCCCACCTTACAAGTATATTGTCTACTGTGGTGATGCACCTTTGTCGTACAATCAGCAGGTTAACATAGGATGATTGACCAAGCTGTATTGTTCAATTGTAGTGAAGAAAAGTGAGGCTGCTGAAGTCTGTCTGGGATGCCTGGGTCACAAAACTATCTGAACAGAATCCATATCTTTTGGTAGATAACACCATTCCAAGGCATGTATCTAAACTGTGAAGTTCCGTTTGAATTCTTACTATCCTGGTGAAAAGTTACTATATGTAACATATAAACCTAAAACCCTTTCCTTTTCATATTTAGAGACATGAAGGGTTCAGTCATATTTTTTCAAATAGAAGAGTAGTGTAACAAATATCTCAAGTAGTTCTTTATTTAGTACTTCCAATCATTTTATCTAACCGTTTACAAGGAAATGGCCAAAAACCTCATTAGCTGCATAGGATTCTGGGACTGTGCACATAAAACAGCTGTTTCATTGTAAGGTCATTTTCCAAGTGTCCACACTTTGTTTAAAGTGGATTTCCCAGAGTCATTTCAGTCCCTGGTACCAGCTGAAGGAGATAAGAGCCTCTTGGAATGTTTCCAACAGAGACATAGAGCAATTGACAAGAATAAATATGTTTTTCAATATTGCTCTCAAGATGGGAATGACAAATACGGATTTTTTTTTTTTAAAGGTTTGCTTCTTTCTTTGCTAACACAATATTTTACATATTGGTGAACACTGTGTCTTTTAGCTCCAAATAACCTACAACATTTGAAGGAATCTCACTGCAGAGATAGCAGGACTCTGTGGTTCTTCTGCCTATACCATTGAAATGGTACCAAGCAGGGATGGACTGACCATTTGGAAACTTGGACACTGCCCGAGGGCCTGGGGTCAGTAGGGGGCCCCATGAGATGCCCCTGGTACCTTTTTCATAGGCTTTTTTGAGTTTGGGTAAGGACACAGGGGCCCCATGATCCCCTATTGCCCGGGGGCCCCATGAGTTGTCAGTCTGCCCCTGGTACCGAGAAAAGGTCCTCTGACTGCCAAGGGGAGTATGCTAAAGCATGCCACCACCCCTTCCTACCCAAAACACTAATTTATGGTTGAGACTAGGTCCACACTGCTGTGATCTCATGTTGATTAGACTTTCAGTGCAATTGATTCTTCTTTGATGCTACTTTGAAGTGGTTTGCATATTCTTTGGGGCCAAAATAGTGCTTAAATCTCACCAAAGTAATACAGTAACCTTTTTCAAAATTGCACCTTGCTGAACTGCATTGATGTGAGCAGGCACCATTGATTTCCATTGCTATGTGATTCTGTGCGACTCAAGTCTCATGTGAAATTGCACTAGTGTGAATGGAACCTGAAGGCATAAACTGTATTCTTCGTTCATAAATGAATGAATAGCAAGGCTGAGCTATCACATTGCCAGCCCAATATTGCAGATTGCACCAAGAGAGCGATTCTCCCAGTGCAATTAGTGGAACTTTGCTGCCACTTTGGCATGTTTTTCACTCTGGTCTGTGTATCAGGAGCAGTCTTAGAATGTCTGCTACATGGCGGACAGCTGTCACATGGATTACAGCAGGACAGCAGCTCTTGCAATGTAAATTTCAGACTTGGCTTTCAGTTTGACAGCTCGGTCCTGCACACTGCAGGAGACGGGCCAGTATCGAAGTAGGAGAACCCCTGTACATCGTCCAATACAGGTGCCTCCCCTGCCTCTGACTTGGTGTGGACCTGCATGTGCCCTATGTGGGTTCATTCCAGGGTTAACAGAGTTAAAGCGATAATAAAGTTTTTTCTTTTTTTTTAATTAATAACAAATTTGTTATACTTACCAGTGGTCTTGCACAGAGCAGCCCCGACCCTCCTCTTCTCAGTTCCCCCATCTGTGCTCCTGGCCCCTCCCTTCTGTCAGGTGCCCCCTCAGCAAGCAGATTCCTATGGGGGCACTGGAGAAAGCTTACTCCCAAGCCGTGGCTCTGAGTGTCCGTTCACACACAGAGCTGCTGCTCGGCCCTGCCCCTCCCTCTCCTGATTGGCTAACTGGCTATAATTGACAGCAGCGGGAGCCAACAGCTCCCACTGCTGCCTCATTCAATCAGGAATGAGAATCCTTGTCGTGGACCTCTCTGGATTGGATGGTTATGGTCATGTGTGTGTTAGGGGGACTGCAACACACAGGTTTTTTACTTTCATGTATAGAATGCATGAAGGTAAAAAACCTTGAGCCTTTGGAACCACTTTAAGCCAATGGGCCTAGGAGGGCTAAACTATTATAATGCTTTTTTTTATACACTGTGTGATACATTGAGTGGAATGGTAGGTGGGTTTTATGAATAGAGGTTGTCCTTCTCTGCTTAATATTTTACACCAGACTCTGACTTTAAGCTATATGCATTGTCTTGTCTCACCTTTTGCCCATCTGTGCAGCATTTGGCAATGGGACTGGTTCACACCTATGCATTTTTTGGTGCTTTTGCTTTTTTCAGAAATGCTTTACAGTCCATTTAACATGGTTCCCTATGGGGCACGTTCACGTCTATGCTTTTTTCAGCTGCTGTGTTATTGGAAATGCAAAATGGTCCATTTTGGTTCAATAAACTTCAATGGAGAAGTTACAGGAAAGCATGTAGTGCATTTTTAATGCATTTTGCATTTTTTTTAATTTGCCCAACAACAACTTGGCCAAAAAAAGCATTAAAAATTGCAAAATGCATCAGAAACATGTGCAAAAATGCACACACCACAAAAAGCACTGCAGAAATGGATCAAAAGCAAACTGCATAGGTGTGAACCAGGCCTAATTTTACCCCCTGCTTTACCTGCTTCTTGCATATATAAGAATATTCTAATTCACTGAGATGATTGATTACCACACCACTAACACCCAAATGCAGTCTACAGGCCGAATAACTTTTGATAAATGTCACTGAACTCCTGATATCCTGTGAAAATACAGTACGCTTTAATGCGCGCTACACTGTATGTCAAGTGTACAATCCAAACGCACACATTCCTGCGTTACAAATGGCTGTGTGGAATAAGTGGGTGCTGCAGCGACCGTTGGCTGGAACCGAACAGAATCAGCAAGGGAGAATGTCACCAGCACACCGAGGATTACCAATATGGGGCCAAAAGTTTTAATGAACGATCACATAGTTACAGCAAGGCTACGTTTCGGAGTCTCGCAGGACCCCTTCATCAGGCACGTGACATTGCATGTCAACTAGGTAAAATGTCACCAGCACACCGAGGATCACCGATATGTGTCCAAAAGTTTTTAATGAACGATCACATAGTTACAGCAAGGCAACGCTTCGGAGTCTCTCAGGATCCTCGGCATGCTGGTAACATTCTCCCTTGCTGATTCTGTTCGGTTCCAGTCGAAGATTGCTGCAGCACCCACTTATACACACAGCCATTTTTTAACGCAGGAACGTGTGCTTTTGGATTGTACACTTGCATTGCCTGTCAACTGACATCAAAATGTTGGTCAACAGATGTCATAATATATATTAACGGACATCAGCAGTGTGGTTTGGTCCTTGTTGGAGATAGAATGACATTGATAAACACAGATGACCTAATATGTCAATGAAAAAAAATGGGGCAGCTGTTTACAGCTCAGACTTTGTTTTCCTTTTTTTCCTATTGCATGGAGGAAGAAACCTGGATAGGTTTTTTTGGGCAGTAGCTTCACTATTGCTCCAGTTTTTTTATTGGCTGTAGTTTAGCAGACATTGGTGAATTATTTGGTACAATTTTAGTGTTTTTTTTTTTTTTTAATGACCTGACCACTTTAAAATTTCAACCTTGATGACCACCCAAAAAGGAGTGGAATTATAGCTATAGTGGGTGGGACAGCAGGGTTAGCACAGCAATGGGCACAGCCTAGTTTGACAGCTGTATACACACAAGGAGATCAGAACTGTTTATACAGATATTGTTTATCAAAAGTACAACTGACACTTCCTGGGGGGGAGTATTCTAAACAGATCTCTGATTAGAATAAACATACATGAATGGATTAAGGTGTGCTGAGATGAATGCTTATTTACTTTGATATTTCAGGGTATTTTCAGTTATTCTGTCTATACAAACCTTACTGCATAGAAGCTATGATATTCATACACTGCACTGATGATTGCCAAATAGCCTGGACAGCTGTGTGCAGGTTGGAATAAATGACTTTATAATATTAGGCTATATTTGTTCTATGCACCAGAGGTTCTGAATATAGGTGTAAAGCAATACTGAGCATGGCACTGCCCACTTTCCTGAAATGAGGAACAATCATTTTTGGGACATGTCATAGAATGAGACATGTGAATACCTTCTTTTTTTAAGAAGGCAATACTGTGATAGGCACTGTATAGAGTTAGAGGCTTTTTGATTGTTTTAGCCCCTTCTGTATAGTTATACTGTCTCATAGAAGGGATTGTAAATACACTCTGGTGTTTCCATAATACTATATATTGTAACAATTACTATATGCGCTATCTGGGGAGTTTATAGTAATCAGTGAATGCAAAGAAGCGAATGCTACATATATGCAAGGTTATGCTAACATTATGGTTAAAGGAATTTGGTCAAACACGCTGAACAGGTATACTGAAGTCTTGCTATGTGATAGTTATCTACTTGCACTGCAAAACAATTGTGACTTTTCAGTTTTGCAACTTGTCTCAAGCTAGCCTTTTTCTAAATCCCTTGATTTTGAATAAAGTATTTCAGGGAATTTCCAGGAATTAAAGCCTGAGTTCATCTTTAGAAAAAATAAAATAAATAATAATAATAATAAATGCACATATTTTTGCAGGTAAAAAAAATGTACATTTATCTTTTTTTTTTTCTGGAGCCTGCAAAGCATTGCACCTGCATTCATCAGATCATGGGTGCAATGTCGTCCTCCTGCAGAATCCCTGTATAGCTGTCTGCATGAACCTCCCATTTAGAGAGCAGGAAGATCAGTGAACTACAAAATTGTTTACTAGCGCCCCTGCAATTCATTGAGAACAACAAGCCATCTGCCGCAATGGAAGGAGCTAGTTGTAGTTTATTCAATCATGGAACGCTGTGAATGAATGATGCAACTGTGTGGAAGCTCTCTTTTCAAACTCAGGTGCAAGGTGAAGATACCCCACCTTCTGTCACAGTGGGGGATTGGAGGGACACGGGTGGGTGTTCTTTGGTGACATGTTATGCATATTTAGGGTGTAACATGTCACCAAAGGTGAACTTATCCCTTTAATTTTTTTTACATACTTACATTGGTCCAGCTTGGCTTGATGTAATTATCCATGACATTGTTCCTTTCTGTCCAAATAATGCAACTAGATAACAATATATGATGCAAGTGCAGCATAATTAAACTGGGTCTTGTGTCTTGTTCACCTAAATCTGACTGGTTGTAATGGACTGAAAAGTTCCTTGATACTTTACTTGGAAAGTTTGGAGACCCCTGATTTAGAGCAAAGGGATCCTTTTTTTTTTTTTTTTTTGTCCTTTAGGCTTTAGGGGGGCCAGACTGTGGCCAGTCGTAAAGAAAATGCCCCGGCATCAGTGCCCCATAATTGGTTTTATTGTGAGGAATAGTCACCCATTGTTGATATTAGTGAGATGAATAGTGCCCCATTGATGATGTCAGTAGGGGGAATGGAGTCCCATCATTGGTGTCAGTTGGTGGATTAGTTCCCTAAGGGCAAGATAAGGGCCACATCCTAACCCCGGGCTGCAGTATGAAGACCACCGCTCTAAATTGTCATAGATTTTCCCATATTGAGAGCTAAAGAACTAGAAAGCAGACTTACAGACCGTTTTATTCACTCAGACCATCAATGGCCTGTGGTGCAAGAGGGTTATTAACATTTGCTACATGATGAAGTAAATCTGCCTTAAAGTGACCATTTCTCGTGAGAAAAAAAACTGAAAGGAAACCATTCTTTCTGATAAGCAGCACATTTGGTCCCTTTGAGAGCTTTAGGAACTGCTGTCTTGGTTTGTAGGCTAGCAGGTCCCCTGATGTAAACTGCAGTTTCTTATGCCAACCCCTATGTCACAACAGTACACAACATTGCTAAGATTCTGAAGTAGCTAGATGTCTGACTAACTCTGGCTCCACTACATTCCTAGTCTCTGACCTAGACTCAAAGGAGCTCACAACAGACCTTAGATACTTGTAGATAGTCTGTCCCTTCCAGCAAATGAAATAGGACGTTTTATGGTAATTTTCCGAGCTCCTATTCTCTCTCCAACTGAAACGTTGTGAATGAGGCTATAGGAACAAAGTTGTAGATTAGTTTTAGCCACATTCTAAAAAGCATACAGCTGTGGATTTCACCAGGACAGATCTTTTTTGGTTTTTCCACCAAGAGGACTATAATTACCTGGGCATGCTTGTAATAAATCGTGTTACTCTCTCTGCAGAAATACAGACCAAGCAAGCAGTGTGAAAGGAGGTGTAGAGCTTGTATTAAAAGGAATAAGTCATTGCTGCTGATACTGGAATAGTGTGTCCTTTAAACAAAGAGCAGATTGTCAGCGCATGTTCTGATGTGACTGGTGAAATATGCTTTTGATTTATATTTTGGAGTCGATGGAAAAGAAAAATTCTTTTCTGATAAAGCAGTGGTAGGGAAGCCAAATTACTTGCACTGCTTCCAATAATTCTGTCTGTGGAGAACTCATGATCTGGCCCAGGAATATCTCGAGTGAAGTAAACAAAGAATTTAACAGTTAAGTTCATAAGTACTAAGGCATTTTAAATTGGTATTTTTTTATTCTCACATGTAATGAATTATTGTTGGTTATGAATACATTAATTAAAATAAAACTTAAATGAAATATTTTTTATTTTGGAACTGTGACCAATTGGAGAGACTTCCCCTTACTTCCATTTTTATATTTAAAACCAGAAGTGAGAGGATAGTGAGGGGATCCCTGGTTGTCAGCAAAACTAGTGTCCCCATTAGAAGACTACCCCTCTATTCCTGTTCTGGTAACAACCCAAAATGTGGGATTTTATTTCATTTTCACTCTGTATTTTTCCTGTTTACTGTTATAACAGAGCGTCAGTCTCCCTTATGAGGGTACAGACAGCAATAAAAATCATTTGACTGTTTCTTCTACTCTATCTAATGCTAAGCCTAGGTTCATATCTGTGTAGGTAGTGCTGCTTCAGGAACATCACAAATGCAGACGGCTGCAACCACCCACATCAAAAAGAGTGGGACCCATGGGATCCTCTGTTCCTCTGTGGGCTGTGATTTCCAAAGTAATGCAGGGTCTTTTTTCCTTCGTGTCACAGGGCATGGCAGACCATTCAAATTAATGGACTCTCATGCCCGCGTAAACCGTGGCCTGCATGGCCGCATAGATGTGAACCTAGCCTAAAACATCTTACCCTTAAGCCTGGTACATAGTAGAGGTTTTTTTTTAGTTAAACCCAGCGAGCTGAAAGAACAAAAAAAACCTGACAGGTCGCTGTACTGACACAAGTGATGTTGGTACAGCCTTCTCCCCTACTGTGTTATTGTGTTCTAACAGGGGCACCCCCCCCCCCCCAGGACACCCTAATCAGCCCTTGCAGCCATTGGCTGCAAGAGCTGATCGTATGACGATCCAGCATGCCCATTCGTCAAAAGCCGGTTGTGAGACACACAGCTGTACACACAGGCTAAAAGTCAGCAGTGCCAAACCATCCATTTTTGGACAATTTGTGGCCCAAATGTACCCAGAATTAGTTATACTTTAAGTTTGAGAACATTTTGGGCTCCATGTTTGACAGAAATTTTCTGTGACCATCCTGATACCCTCCATTGGGTTAATTGACGATTTTTTTTTTAATTCTCTACTTATAGTCAAATATATAAATTCTCTACTTATAGTCAAACTCAAGAGTGGATAGTCATCCAGAAATCTCAAAAATCAGTGTCTAGTCAGTTCATTCTGGAAGTCAGCAGCTGTTTTTCAGTGAATCACTGTTTCCACAACCAAAAAACGTCTTAAAATACTCAAGATAAGCAAGTTATATGCCAGTAGAATTTCAGTTGAACCTTTATGTGTAAATCAGGGCAAAATTGATGATATTTTAAGTTTCAATTGCCATTCCAGTGTGTCACACTCTAACAAAGATGGTGGCATCGGAGGGAGGCTGGAGACAAAGGTAAAGAGAAATGAAGTTCCTCTTTAAATTGGTTCAAAGTGCTGAAGGTTCTTTTTTACCATCATACACTCTATGCATGGAGATAAAAAACCTTCAGTGTGCAGCTCCCCCCCATACTCACCCGAACCCGATCTAGTGATGTGCATGAGAGCAGAAGCTCTCCCAGGTCTCTGCCTCCTCATTGGCCATTGGCTCCTACTGCTGTTTATCACAGCCAGTGAGGATGGAGCAGGGGTGGGGCTGAGCTGCACTCTTTGTATCACATAGACATACAGAGGGGGCCCAAGAATGAGCACACGAGTGCCCCCAGAGCAAGCATCTTGCTCTGGGGGGACTCAGCAGGGGGAGGGGCCTGGAGTGTTGGCGGGAGACTTGAGAAGAGAAGGATCAGGGTTTCTCTGTGCAAAACCATTACACAATCACTTTGAGTTGGCCATGCATACTTTAAAATTCTCCTGCAAATTAAACAAGAGGCATTTGTCAATTTTCCCCATCTGTGCTAAGCAGTGCAAATAGAGGAATGTCAGCTACAATATTGTATCCACAGCCACTAAATACCTAAACAGTTCATGCATCTGATTGGTCGTTGTTCAGCTGAGAATTTTCAGACATGCTGCTTTGACAAAATTTGAGTGCTGAATGAAATCAAAACTAACAGATTCCTCCATCCATACAAGCAAGGTGGGTGGTGGAATCACTCTGCCAGGACATTGTATTCTGACAGCGGCTCCCACTGCTGCTACAATACACTGATCAGAGGCTGCAGCAAATTGGCTGCAGCCGCTGATCAACCAACGTTTTCCAGCATGTCTGTTCCACAGTAGTCAATCTCGTGTTCACTTCTGTCAAACAGGCAGGGCCACACATGGCTGGAAACTTGTCCGGCCCCTGCTGAATCGGCTGAATTTCAATCCATCTATGCCTGAGCAAGGGGAAGTGGGGTCGATGAGTGGGCAGTGTATGGCTAAGGTTAGTAATACTTGGTGTTTCCTGCCTCTGGAAAGATTACCTGTATAGATTAACAATTTCGGTTTTAAAATTGATGGATAACATAACCAAAAGGGGACTGACATTTCGATGTTATCTTGTAGATGCTCATACTTAATTTTGTTCTCTTTATCTGATAGAAGATTGCAGAATGTTTATGCATCATCTTTCCAAGTGGAAAATTACATGTTGTACAAAAAGTTTCTAGTATTCAATAAAATGTTTCCTGAAAGAAGCTGAAACTGACATTATGTACTGCACTTAGGAAATGATTCTGTAAACAAATCATGTTTGTTGGTCTTGTATTTCCTAAACTGCTATACAAACTGGGCCACAGGGGCCCCACTGTTCATAAGTAGGCAGTGGTTACTGGCTCCCTGGCCTGGCTCTCTTGTAAAACTTGGCACATCTCTGGAAGGATTATGGATGAGAGTGCTATCTGAGGCTGTCTCTGCAAACCTAGCAAAAGGCAAACTAAGCACACTGATGTTCTATAGATAAAGATTATGAACATAAAAGGCTTTCCATTGTAAAAGAAAAGTAAGACCCCTTCAGACAACTTTTAATTTGTTTACAGTAAGAGGTCCCCTACTATACACAAGCCTGCCCCTAGGCCCTATTCACACCTGATTGTTTTGCAGCTCAAAATCCCATGTTCACACCTCAAGTGCTCTGGCGCCTGTAGTTAAAGTGTTACGAAATCCAGGACCCTGTATTACCATATCTGGTCTCCCACAGTACACACAACATGGAAATGCAATTATTTTAGTAAATATAAACTGCTAAATACCTTTTCTCATCAGCAGTTAGAGCAGTCTTGTGACTTTTATCAGTGTCTAGCAGAGCACATGTTAAAGCTTGTAGGAGGAGTTTTCTTTCTGCTCTAGCAGGATGCAAAACCCCTGACCTCTATCTGGACAGTGCTGATTGGCCCTGTGTTGATCACCTGCTCTCTTCCAAGAAAGAAAAAACTCTCTAGCAATACACACCAAACTGAGCATGTGCAGAAGGGCTACGGGTTCAGTCTGTCTCATCAATATGGACATTTGAACAAGAGGAGGGGCAGATCAAACAGCCTTTTGCACAATGCAGAGGATTAACCCCTTTGGTTCCACAGTGAGTATAACAGGCATGCTTTACTGCAGGGGTCTCCAAACTTTTCAAACAAAGGGCCAGTATACCGTTCTTCAGACTTTAGGAGGACCGGATTGGGGCCAGTGAGGATAGAAAATGTCCTGCCCCAGAAGCAGTAGGAATAAACATGGCCTCAGAGTTGGTCAGTAGGACCCTGTAATATGTTGACAGACATGGTGCCACCAGAATTGAAAGTAACTGTACTTCCCATTGGGCACAAGGGAAGCAGGAAGACATGATGGAAGATCTAACCCCAGGGTCCTGTTATTATCTAAATAAAGGGCCAATTTACTCCTTCAGATCCTAGGTGGACTTGGGCTTTAATGCTTTGTATACACTTGTTTTCTTGAGTTGCTTTGAACAAGTGGCTGGGTCAAAATATAATGACCCTGTTCAGGTCTATGCTGATCACAATACGCAGACACCAAAAAAAAAACTGGAAACTGCTCATCAGATCTTCAGAGACCCTCACAAAATGAGGATTGCTGAATCCCCCTAACCCTCCCCAAGTCCTCCAAGTTCCTCAATGCAATACTCTGAACATTTCTGGGTAAAGCTTTAAAAAAAACCTCAGCTCACAGCATCCACACACAAACCTGATGAATGGTTGGATTTCCCCCACATTTCCATTTTATTCTGACAGCAGGGACTCGCACCCCACGATTCAAGCAGAAGTTCTACTCCCCTCCTCCCTCCCTCTGACATGTCCCAGTAGACTATGGGATATGCGCAGTGGGCAGCCAGATGTGAAGAAAAACCCACAGTAATAGAGGGGAAAACTTCCAATGGAGATGCTAGTGTTTGGAGGCCCTAGTGACAACCAGGGATTCCTTCACTTTGGACAGATTTACTCTCACTTCCCGTTTTGACTTTGAGACAAGAAGTGAAGATAAAGCTCCCCATGGAACACATGGCAAAAATAAAACTGACAGGTTTTAACCCTTTCATACTCTGACCTGGAACACGTATTCAGAGCAGGAGTGCAGGCTTCACTTGTTTGGGAGTTGTGATTCAGAAAATATTGAGGTCAGACAGCCAGGTAACTAGCATTTTTGAAGGTAATCAATGACTGCTACCATGCTTCCCTCTTGCCAAGCTTCATTTAATAAAATAAAGCAAAAAGACACCAAAGCCTGCATTAATAGTGAATGTTTTGTGTGGCAGAGATGTCTAATGTGATCTGTTACAGTTTAGAAAGATCTGCAGTTTGTTCAAGTACAGCTGATGGTTTGTATAGAGTACAGTGTCATACAGAAGTGTCATTTGTGAGTACACTATGACGGCTTTGTTCCTGGTAGTCATGAGTTTACATCACACATGTGCCAAAGTACTCCTTGCAAAAGTACTTACACTTCACATTAATCAACATGGGCTCATGGCAGCGTTACCAAATCATCCTATTTTGAGAAAAAGCTGCATTTTAAAATACGATTCAGACTAGCATCACTTCGCCTCTGGTTTTTAGAAACCTAATTCATGTTTTATGTCACTGGAAATACAGACACCATGTATCTTGCAGCAATACAGGACCAGCATTCCATGGTCAATATAGATGCTTCTATTGTGAATATGGCTTTTAAGCCATTGACTAGGAGACAAAATGGCATCATGAAAGGCATTTTATATACGAGAAACATTTAAATATGTATGAGATTTCTTTTTTTATTCGATTTAAAGTTGGAACTCTTTGTTAGTTCCTTACAGTGGTTCTAAAGTCTATACACACAATGAGAAAATCGGATGAAAAATATCACTTTCGGAGCGGGCGTCTGTTAATTTGATCATTAGTACACAGCTTTTGAGACCCGATCATGACAGTTCATGCAAAATTATCCAAAGGAACAAGCACAAAACTTTTTCTCGCGCGATAACAAAACAAACAATTTTCATTTAATCGGTACAGTATTCATCTGTAAAAAATTAAGTGACCCAGACCGTGCATGTTCGGAAATGAAAGAATACAATACGATACAATACATCACTTCCGAAATATATTCTAACGAAAATTTTTGTAACTCCAGTAACCTTTTCGTTTTCTGTATGAGACTAGCATTTTTTGTTTTAAAAAGTCTGACGGTGTATTAGGCATAAATGTTTGCATTCTACGTGTTAAAGCGGAGCTCCACGCAAAAGGGGAAGTTCCGCTTTAAGCATTTGTCCCCCGCTTCCCATTAAGGATTGGCACCTTTGGGGAGCAATTTGACAGATACCTGCTCCCACTTCCACTGCGATTGCCTGGGCGATCGGAAGCGGAAGTTTTCCTCCCCCCCTCCCTCCCTCCCCGTAGTTTTCTGGGACACGTGACAGGTTCCAGAAGACTACGGGTCCGTTCACAAAGCGCAGCACGTCTCGCGCATCCACAGTAGACACCCGGTTGTGAAACTGCAAACTGTCACAGCCGGGTGCCCACACTAAAGATGCCAGTGCCAGGGAGAGAAGACGGCCTGTGAAATCAGCGGTAGTGAAGACATCTCTGGATTCTGGGACAGGTAAGTGTCTGTATTTTAAAAGTCAGCGCATCTACAGTTTTTGTAGCTGCTGACTGTTTTGTTTTTTTTTTTTAGGTGAAACTCTGCTTTAAGGTAAAAAATACTCCCCATTAACTGTTTCCACAAACAGTTACCAGAGCCGGTCCGTGATCAAGCGCTATGGCAAGCTGCAGTACTTTTCTTTGGACTTCTTGGTCTCATGGGAGACTCAGGCAGCAGTGGAAAATGTTGGCTTCTGCTGCTGTCAGTCAAACCCTGTGAAGAGAGAGCGTGGAGGGAGTGAAGAGGGATGCTGAGTATTTCTATAGATGTACACAGCCAAACTTTGGTGTGCACCCGCACATGTAACTCCTCAGCACATGGGTTGCTATGGGGGCATATGCAAGAAAGTAGAGGAGTGGAAAATACCAGCAGGGGATTCCAGAAGAGGTGGTAAGGGTCCTCTCTGTGCAATATCATAGCACAGAACAGGTAAGTATAGCATCTTTTTTTATTTTAATAAACAAAAATTAGGCTTTACAAACACTTTAATCCTTGACAAGTTCTAGACCTGTTAATCAAGGTTATAGGGCAGTGAGTTTTCCATTGCTATTATTACAAAAGTGTTCATCATATTATAATACAATGAGGTAATGACCATAGATAAATGGTCATGTGATGTGTTGTGTTATGTTAATATATTTTGGCAAATTGTATGAAGTGGTCAATCTCATGAGCTTCATTACAAACAATTCATAGAAGTAAGCCTCCTAAAACATTAACACAAGTTGACTGTTTGCCTTGAATATTATCTACTTATTCTGAAACAATAAAGTTGATGTAAAGTGGTTCTAAATCCTGGATATTTTTACCTGAACGGATAAGTTCACCTTTGGGGAAAAAAGATAATAAATGCACATTTTTTGCAGGTAAAAAATAAATGGGCATTTATTTTTTTTTCTAAGGGCCTGCACAGCATTGCACCCGCAATCAGCAGATCACTTCAGACTTTCAGGAGCACTTACCAGCTCCCTCATAGTTCATAGACAGATACAAGCTGTCAGCTGCAATGGCTGATGGTATTTTTAGTCTCTTCTTTTGCAGGAATCTATGAATGAATGTCGTGGCTGTGTGGGCAAAGCCCCGCATGGCCATGCTGTTTTCAGATTGTGACATTGGGTGCAGGGAGAAGATCCCTCACCCACTGTCACAGGGAAGGGGGATCAGAGGGAGAGTGGGTGCATGCTGAACATTTACACCTTAAATGCGGGTATAACATTTAACATGTTCGGAAAAGTGAACTTATTCTTTTAATGCAGTCCCTGCATTAGTGTAAAAAATGTCCTAGTGTTTGTATCGCCCCCTCACCCCCCTTTATATTTAGCAGAATCCGATCTTGATCCAATGCGGTGCCCATCTGCAGTGGTGCTCTCCTCCCTCTCTTTGCTCACAGAGGCAGCAACGGGAGCCATTGGTTCCTTCTGTTGTCAATCAAATCTTGTAAGCAAAGAGCAGAGGGTATATATGTTATTAGACACACAGCCCAGCTTGGGGGCAAGCCCACAGATGCATGGCTTCCTATGGTGGCACACTGAGAACAGGAGGAGCCTGGAGCATTGGCAGGGACCTCAGAAGAGGAGGTTCAGCACCACTCTATGCAAAACCATTGCACAGAGCAGGTAAGGTTGATTGTCATTTTAATATTAAAAAAAAGACCTTTTGAAAGACAAGGAAATTTCCTGAGAGCTTAGTGAATGTGGTGAAATTAACTTTGCAAAAAATACCCAATCATGTGTAAGGAAAATTTAAAAAAATACTTTTTTGCTTGCAAATTATTGGATGTTGGAAGTTAGCAGAGGTTCAACTCATTTGCTAAGTTCTGAGGAAAATTATCTTGCAAAATGAACAGCTGATCTGAATTTAAATCAACCTCAATGACTCAAGCATTGAAATCGCTGGATTGATATCACAGCCAAGTAATAAGCATTTGCAGATAGAAGTAATTAAAGTGTTACTAAACCCAGGACCCTGCATTCACTATATCTGCTCTCCCACATTACACACAACATGGAAATGCAATTATTATATAAACTGCTAAATACCTTTTCTCATCAGCAGTATATAGCAGTCTTGTGACTTCTATCAATGTCCAGCTGAGCACATGTTAAAGAGTTTTCATTCTTCTCTAGCAGGATGCAGAACCCCTGACCTCTGTCTGGACAGTGCTGATTGTCCCTGTGCTGATCACATGCATGCCCCCCCCAAAAAAAAAAAAAAACCTATCTAGCAATACACACCAAACTGACCATGTACAGAGTGACTCCATACGATATTTCTTATCAGGAGATAAGAGGGGGACACTGGAATAAGGGGAGGATCAGAGAAGTCAGGATCAAACAGCATTTTTACACCGTGCAGAGGATTGATCCCTTAGGTTCCACAGTGAGTATAACAAAAATGCTTTACTGCATATACAGACTGATTTTAATGTTGTGGGTTTAGTAACACTTTTAAGCAGACTCTACTTAAGCTGGCCATAGATGGTTTGAAAATTGGCCGGTCCAGTGAGGACTGGACAAATTTTGATCCATCTATGGCTGTTCCTGCTCAAGAGAATATACAGTTGTGTCCAAAATTATTCAACCCCCACTGAAATTGAGTGTTTTGGCCAGTTTGACATTGCTTTTGATCATTCAGTCATCTTGCTTACATTTACATTAAAGAGGCACTTGTAGGTCAGACAAATATAACATAACAGTTATAATGAAATAACCACAAATGTCTTTTCTGTGCTCACAGCATTATCAGTTTTATTCAACCCCCAAGTGACATTCAATCTTAGTACTTAGTACAGCATCCTTTTACAGTTATAACAGCTTTTAAACGTGAAGCATAGCTTGACACAAGTGTCTTGCAGCGATCTACGGGTATCTTCGCCCATTCTTCATGGGCAAAGGCCTCCAGTTCAGTCACATTCTTAGGCTTGCGCACTGCAACTGCTTTCTTTAAGTCCCACCAGAGGTTCTCAATCGGATTTAAGTCTGGTGACTGCGATGGCCACTCCAAAATGTTCCAGCCTTTCCTCTGCAACCATGCTCTAGTGGACTTGGAGGTATGCTTGGGATCATTGTCCTGTTGAAAGGTCCAACGTCTCCCAAGCCTCAGGTGTGTGACGGACTGCATCACGTTTCCATCCAATATCTCCTGGTACTGAAGAGAATTCATGGTACCTTGCACACGCTGAAGCTTCCCTGTACCTGCAGAAGCAAAACAGCCCCAAAGCATGATTGACCCTCCACCATGCTTCACAGTAGGCAAGGTGTTCTTTTCATCATAGGCCTTGTTCTTCCTCCTCCAAACATAGCGTTGATCCATGGGCCCAAACAGTTCTAATTTTGTTTCATCAGTCCACAGAACACTATCCCACAACTTTTGTGGTTTGTCCACATGGCTTTTGGCATACTGCAGTCGACTCTTCTTATTCTTTGGAGACAGCAAGGGGGTACGCCTGGGAGTTCTGGCACGGAGGCCTTCATTACGCAGTGTGCGTCTTATTGTCTGGGCTGAAACTTCTGTACCCACATCTGACAAATCTTTTCTCAGTTCCTCAGCAGTCACACGGGGACTTCTCTCCACTCTACGCTTCAGGTAGCGCACAGCAGTCGAAGTCAGCATCTTCTTTCTGCCACGACCAGGTAGCGTTTCAACAGTGCCCTTTGCCTTGAATTTGCGAATGATGCTTCCTAAGGTGTCTCTTGGTATGTTTAACATCTTTGCAATCTTCTTATAGCCATTGCCCTTCCTGTGAAGAGAAATCACCTCTTCTCTTGTCTTCCTGGACCATTCTCTTGCCTTCACCATGTTTGTAACCACACCAGTAAATGTCTAGAAGGAGCTGAGTATCACAGTCATTTTAAAGCTGCCTAATTGGTGCTTATTATGCTTGATTGCTGCTCGGTGACATCCACAGGTGTTTTCAATACCTGATGGAAAGCACCTGTATGAACCTCTGTTCTTCAGAGTGGTAGTCTTTAAGGGGTTGAATAATTGTGGCAATGAAGAAACCACATAAGAACCATTTACTACTGTATTACATAAACAATTGATGTCATTTTAGTTGCATTTGGGTAGTTACAACGTCCTTGTAGGATTTGATTCTGAATACAATTCCAAATGTACACTATAGTCCCTAAACCCCTTTACAGCATTGGGGGTTGAATAATTTTGGACACAACTGTACAATTAGAAATGCATTGGTCATGGGACTTTACATGAGGCAAATTACAAACCATACCATTGTTAGTACAAATAATTAAGGTTTTATTTGTGATTTGCCTCATGTAAAGTCCAATGACCAAAATGACCTAAATTTTATATGTATTTAGGGATGGAGGCATAACACTTATGGTGCTTAAAACCACAATTTTTATGTATACCTGCTCAAGAGAAGTCAGTGTAATGATTGGCTTCTCTCAAAAGGAAATGTTAGAATATTTTTACCCAATTAGCACCTGCAGCCAGTTGGCTGCAGTGCTCATCGATGTATTCTGATAGTGGAGGAGTCAGAATGCAATAGCACGACTGCGAGGATTCCTCCATCCACCTTGCTTATGTGGATGGGGGAATCTGTTCAGTTTTTTTTTTCTTGACCACCCCACTGGCTGATCAAAAAAAAAGAAAAAATAGTACCTATGGACAGCCTTATTTCTCTTGTTTTGCTCTAGAAAAATAGCATTCAGAGCAAGAATGGGAAAGACTAATCAAGTCCAAGGCACGGCTAGCTTCAGGAGAACTCAGTTCAACAAAGTATTGTTTGTCCAAAAAGAATTGTTTTCGTTATAGTAGTTTAGAGCTCATTTAAGCAGCTCTTAAAAGATTGTTCAGAGATCTTAAACAATGACATAATACCTAGCCTTTTAACAGTGATAACAGGAGGTAATAATTAAAAGGACCAGTGAACGTGATTACAACTGACCAAGATTAAATGTAGTAAGGAATTGTTTTGTGGTCATCATTGTACACATCACTCTGTATACATTTTTATCACCACATTTAATTTTTAACCTCTAAAGCCCTGAATACACATTGAGAGTATTGGACGAATGATCTCTGTTTCTTTTTTGTTTTGCATGCTAGTCTCATATAGAAAGTGAAGCGGTTACTAAAGTTACGAATATTCTCGTACGACAGAATAAAAATACGGAAGTGATGTAATGTATTTGTATTGTCTTTTCAGCCGAAAACTGTGCTGCTTAAATGAAAATCGTACGATCTGGTATTGTACGGCAAAAAATTTCGAGCTTGTCCCTTTGAGTAGTTTCGGACGATTGCTGTGTACTAACGATCAGAACTTCATACGATCACTTTGAAAGTGGCATTTTTCATACGATTTTCTGATCGTGTGTACAGGGCTTTAAGTCCCATACACATGATGAGAATATCGGACAAATGATCGTCCATTTTTTTTTTGGGGGGGAGGGAAGTTTTGCATGCTAGTCTCATATAGAAAGTGAAGAGTTTACTAAAGTTCTGAAAATTCGTGAACGACAGAATAAAAATTCAAACGTGATGTATTGTATTGTATTTTTGGCCGAAAACTGAACTGCACTAAACAAAAATCGTACAATGTGGTATCATACAAGAAGAAATTTTGTGCTTGTCCCTTCGAATAATTTCGGTTGAAAGCTGTGTATTAGTGATCAGATTATTGTAGGATTATTTAGAAAGTGGTGTTATTCGTACAATTTTCTGATCACGTGTACTAAGCTTAAGGATGGCCATGGATTAGGCAATTTTCTTTCCTTCAACCACGGGTTGAAGGAAAGAACATCGGTTGATTTCCCCATCAACACAGTCAGTGTTGATGGAGGAATTCCTCCCACTGCTCTATTGTGCTAGATTGTAAGCTCGAAAGAGCAGGGCCCTCAATCCCCTCATGTTTTGCATTGTATTGTTATTGTTCTGTCACATGTTCTGTCCCCCTTTGTAATGTACAGCGCTGAGCGAACGATTGGCGCTTTATAAATACTGTATAATAATAATAATTGTGTTCTGATAGCGGGAGGTTTCCCCACCATCACAATATAATGACACTGCTAGCGTTTACAAGCCTGCCCATAGATGGATAGAGTTTCAGCTGGTTCCTGTTGAAATGGTCGAATTTTGATTTGTCTGTGGCCAGCTTTAGTCTTTTTTCAGTTGGCCATTTGTGAGGTTGCTTGGTAAGGATCAGAACCTTATGCCAAGTGCTTATTTCAGGCATTGGGTCAGATTTTATTGTGCTAGAAAGCTCAGATTGCATTGCGCCAGACATGTGGGATTGAGCGATGATTTTTTTTTTTTTCTTTTTTCATTTTGACGCAGATGTGAAATGTGCTTTCCATAGATTGTGACGCTGCAGTGTCCTATCACTTCAACACCACAGTCCCCTTCCATTCCCTTCCATGTTGTAATAAGTATCCATAGATATTTAACAAACTCAGCATGAGGAAAAAAATCAGTTTATTAGTTTACTTCTTATGCAAGCAAGAACATACAGAAATTGTTGGAATATTCTGTCCTGTTTCTCTGGTGTTCCTTGTTCAATAGGATATTTATGTGCTTTTTGTTTGCCCTGTTAGCTGTTAGTTTGCTGTACGATTGCACAAAAGAGTCTTTGGAAATGTTAGAAGTATTAATCACCTGTGTGGTGGTGTTCAATTTTCAAGAGTCTGCTACTATGGTCTGTAACTAAGGTATCACATAGCAGTAGATAGGTCAATTGTAGAGTTTCAAAACCAGTCCGTTCGGAGTCGCAGAAGTCTAAAGCACCAGCCGGCTACTGGAATCTGTCTTGTCTTTCCATTAAACATTCACATACCAGCTGATGGGGATTCCATTTTCTCTGTCATTTCTGTACATGCTTTATATAATTACTGTTCAATCTTTGGATTATGCAATCAGTGTTTCACCTGAATATTGTGCTAATGCATTTTGGGAGTAATAATTGCCTTTCTGTCCCCGTGTTTTACTGATGGTGGATAATGATGTCCTTGAAAGGGAATTTAGTGTGTTTAGCATAGGTTATTATTATTTCAGTGTTCACCATTTATTTTTATAGATGTTCCAGTTTTACAAGCTTTTAAATACAATTATATTGCATATAATAAATCATATTTAGCATAGAGATAAATTACAGGGATCTGTCAGTGGATGAGTACATTGTACATATAAACTCAATATAGTTTATTTTTTTTATTTTTATTAAGCAACTGTTATTATTATTATTATTATTATTTTTGCAGTGTTCACCTTTCATGTTTTAGGAAACCTTCCAATTCTACAAGCTTCTATATTTATTATATATATATATATATATATATATTATATATTTGCATGTTTAATATGTAAATATATACTTTTTTTTTTTAACTTGCCATTTTGAAAGCCTAACCAGTTACTTAATTATATAGTGCATTTTCACCTTATTTATAGTTTTAATATATTACTCTGACTCTATCCTGCCATCCTTTGGTATCCATCTTTAATATTATTCTTTACTATACAACAATGTGTTTAGCAGTGGTTTAGGTAATGGAAGTAATGCAACATGCATATTTATAACTGACTTGTTTTTCCCAGGTGAGGAAGAATGGTCTCTCCCAGAGTATTGGGCAGGAAGAAAGGAAAAGACAAGAGGTATGCATTTTACCATTCAGTGGGATGTAACAGAAAATCTTAACCTTTTCTTTCAGTTCAGGATCTCAGTTGTAGATGTACATGAGGACTTGGGCCACAACAATTGGTGTGGAGACTATATGAAAAATCTGGTGCTTATATCAAATGCTTCAGTTGGTCATAGATTGAAATTCGGCCAGTTCAGCAGGAACTGGACCAGTTTTGGCCCATCTATGGGCAGGATGGTTGTGCAGAAGTCGAACTCTTGAGAGTCTTCTGCACAACCAGCCTGTCAATTTTTTTTTCTCTCGATCAATGCCACTGGCTACAGCCGGCAACACTGATCATTGTATTCTGCATTCACAGTAAAAAAAAAATGTAAAATAAAAATTATAATGTATGACTTGCCTTACAAAGACCTGGTTAGAAAATGTGCTGCCTAGAAGTTTCCTTAACAATCCCAACCCATAATGTGACCTCTCCTGTTCCCAATGACTTTTTCCAGCACAGAAAAACAGCAGCAAGGCAAGGGCAGGAAATTCAAAGAGAGACAGCGGAGTCTAAACAATAAATACAACCTATCCCCCAGCTGTTCAAAGCTAAATAAATCATTTTGAGTTGTATTCCTGGCCATACATTCATTTGTTTGTTTTTGTTTTTCGATCCACCAGTAGGCTGATCAAAAGAAACTGCACAGATTCCCCAATCCACACATTTAAGGACAGATGGAGGAATCTCCCTGCTGCGTTGTTGTATTCTAACAGCAGAATACTCTGATCAGCGCTGCAGCTAATTTGGATTCAGCACTGATCAAAAACAAATTTTCCAACAAGCTCATTTGTGAGATGTCGATCATTAGATTGACTTCTAATGGACTGGAACAGTCATAGATAGATTGAAATTTGGCTGATCCATGCTGAACTTTAAGGAAAACCCCCAAGCAAACAGATAAGTAGCCAATTGAAATGTCATCTACCTTCTTATTGGGCAATTAGTCAGCAGTGCGATAATGTTGATTAATTGCCAGTAAGCAGGTTGGAGGTGACAGGGAAGCTTGGTAAGATGCAGAGCTGTCCCAGGAAACAGGAGCATCACTCCCCTGGTTATATGTAGCGACACAGGGAAAATCACAAGACTCTAAATAAAATTGCAAATCCCTTAATCGGTAAAACAGATTGCATATTTGTATTTAAACTGTGTATTTGGCTGTTTGTCTTGATTTCTACATTATTGTTAGGAAGTTCTCAATCAACTTCTTTGTCTTAGGTTACAGGAGTTCATACTCATAGGTTTGTTACATGTCAGTTTTTGCTCTCCTTTTGCAGGCTATATTTGAAGTGATCTCTTCTGAACACTCATACCTGCTCAGTTTGGAAATCCTAATTCGGATGTTCAAGAATTCCAAGCAACTTTCTTCTACTATGACCAAGACAGAAAACCACCATCTCTTTTCTAATATCACTGATGTATGTGAGGCAAGCAAAAAGTAAGCACTCTAAAATTCTGTCATGCTTCTTTACTCATGCTCCTTTTTTATTAAGCGAGTTTGAATTTACAAAAGTGCATTGTTGTACAGAAATGAAAGCCAGATTTGGCTTTTCCTAATACTTAAAGCGGAGTTTCAGTCCCCCCAAAAAAATGTTTTTAAAAGAAGATCCACGATGACATTACACATAGCAATCATAATTGGAATAATGCAATATTAAAATCCTTGAAATAACTTTATAAATCGTTTGATTCTTACCTCGATCTGTGAAGCAGGGAGTCACCATGATGGATGTGGGCATCTGAAGCCCACAAGTCTTTACTTCCTGAATCCATGCTGCTGGCTAACCCAGCATGCAACACTCGTTCTCGCACATGTGCAGTGTAGACAATCCTCGGCCAGCATGTGCAGTACAGGTTGCCATAGCAATGGTGGGGACGGATGACATTCCTGCCCCCCGCCCCTGTCAGGCAACCTGTACAGCACTGCAAGGAAGGCTCGCGGGCACAGGAAACCAAAGGTCTCCTGGGATATCGGAAACGACATCCCAGGAGACCTTGCAAATTGCCGATCTACGTCATCGCCTAGGCGGTCGGGACCGGAACTGCAGGCTTGAAGAAGTATAAAAGGTATTTATAAAAAAAATAAATAATTTCCAACTTGTGGTTCTTTTCACAGAGACTATCTAATAAGGGAAATTATTAAAAATGGGTGGAACTCCGCTTTAACACCGCCTTATTGGCATTTAAAACATAAGTCTGCACCCTAAAAGTGCGTAACACCTAACAAAGAAACCTAACCCTAAATTTTGCCACTTGACCAGACCCTAAAAAAAACACTTCACCTCCACTAGACGTCATCAGAGATGGAAGTGGTATGTAGGAGTCCAACTGGGTGGTGTAAAGAAGTATAGCACTAGATAGGGCTGTCTTGGATCTGCTTAATAATTTATGATGATGGTACCAGCCATTTGAAGGCTTGAACGGTTGGTTAAAGTGATTGTAAAGGAATTTTTTTTTTATCCACTTGCCTACCAGGCCAGTTCTGACATTCCTCTCCTACATGTAAAAGTCATTGTTTTTTGCTAGAAAATTGCTTAGAACCCCCATAGACCAAAGAGATCATCAGGGACTATCCGATCCTTGATCATCTCTATGGTAAACTGGCAGAACTGCCAGCTTTAGTTGCATCCTTCCTGGTGGAACTGGAGAGCCTGGGAAGGCCGCAGTGGGGGGACCTCTTCAGCCACATTTAAAATCTATCCAGCGGCTTTAGAAGCTCTTTAATAGCTGACATAAGAACACTAGTTAACTGTTAACGTTATCACCAGACGCATGCCTTGAATCACTGCTCTCAGCTTTATTATATAATTTCCATTAGAAGACTACTACCACAGGCAGTTTAAACTGAATGTGGAGTGCTGAATGAATGCTGAAGCAGAGACCACATTTACTGAAAATGAAATGGTCAGTAGATTCAGAAAGGACACCCATCAAGAGTGATTTATAGTTTAATAGAAGAAGTCAACATTTCCTTTTGACTTCATTTGCCTTCATCTGTGTATCTACTGGTCATTCCGACATCTAACTCAACTGTGGGTGTCAGGGATCTCCTCGATCCCTGCCGCGATGGTCCCGGCGCAGGCGCACTGCTCCACCTAGTACACGGGCACTAGGTCCGGGCCGGCCGCGGCGTTTGAGCTCGCGCATGCGCAGTAGAAGCCGCGGCCGCCCGCTGGGCACCAATGGCAGCGCAGGGCGGGATATTTAAAGGTCCCTGAGCTGTCATTTCGTTGCCTTCTGGTCTTACCTGCTTCCTGTGTTCCTGTGCCTAGTAAGTTATTGACCCGGATTGCCTTTGACCTTGCTGATTTCTCCTGCCCAGACCCTTGCTTGCCTGACCTCTCTCCCTGGATGCCCCTTATTAGATCTGACCTCCTGCTGCTGACCTGGCGTGTGACCCGACGATTCTCTGCCTGCTCCCTTGTACCTTACCGTCCTCTACAATACCGACTCGGCCTGTCTGACTACGCACTTGCTCAGCCATCCATCCATCCATCCCATCGGGGTCACCCGACCTCCTCACATCTGGCTCTCCCTGGTTGGAGCCCCTGGCGAACACCACTACCACTGACAGGTGTGCTCAGTAGAGGCGACCTGGTCTCGGGGTACTACAAGTCCATCCCCACCATCAGGGGCCCTGGTGAACAAGTACCCTGGGGCTTAGACTCCGCACTCTGGGCACGCCTGACCAGTGGAGTGCTAGTGGTGCCGCTCGGCGGTCCCTCACAGTACCAGAAGGCCATGACTGAGCCTCGAGGAGGACTCTCCCCGTTGGACGAGGTTTGCAGGCACCTGGCTACCCTGACGCAAGCCGTAAACACATTACAGGACAGATGTCTGCAGATCGAGAATCGGTTTCAGGCCTGCACCATATCTGTTCCTGTTTCACAGGCCCCGGCTCCTGCACCACTGGTCGCAGCAGTCCATGAGCCGGCTCCTGGGCCTCCCACATCACTCCCTATGGCGGAACCCCGAGTACCCTTACCCGAGCGCTTCCATGGGGATCGCACACGCTTTCGGTCATTCCGTGACTCCTGTCTGCTCTATTTTGAACTGCAGCCACGGACCTTTTTGACGGAATCAGTGAAAGTGGGGTTTGTTGTCTCCCTGTTGCAGGGTGAACCCCAAGACTGGGCCCACCGACTAAGGGGAAACAATGACCCTCACCTGGTTACGGTCGACAGCTTCTTTAACGCTATGGCCATCTTATATGATGACCCACAACGGGCAGCCTCGGCCGAGGCCACATTATACGCACTCCGACAAGGTCGGCGGGCGGCTGAGGAATACGCCTCTGACTTTAGGCGCTGGATGGGTGACACTCGTTGGAACGAGTTCGCACTTTTGCACCAGTTTCGTATGGGCCTATCAGAGGCTCTGAAAGACGAGCTCGCCCGGGTGGAGGTGCCCGAGACATTAGAGGACCTAATTGCACTCACCATCAAAATTGACCGTAGACTACGGGAGCGCAGATTGGAGAGGTCTGGTCAGGGTCGCGGAAATCCCTGGGGGTCATTTCAGGGATCCAGTCAACATACTAGGCCAAGCACCCAGAACCTGCCGTTTGAAGATGCTCCCGAACCCATGCAGCTAGGCCTGGCTCGGCCTAAACTATCGCCTGAGGAACGCCAGCGCAGACGCTCCCAGAATCTGTGTCTGTACTGCGGCGAAGCTGGTCACATGGTGCGTTCCTGCCCGCAGAAACTGAGTAAGTTCACCTCATCTTCTTTATCTGTTGGCAATATGAACCCGTCCCAGTACTTAGTTGTTCCCCTCTCCTTTCAGCTTTCAGAAAGGACCGTGGAGGTGACGGCCATAGTTGATTCGGGGGCATGCAGCTGTTTTGTGGATATCAATTTTGCTCACCAGCAGGGTATTCCCCTCCGCCCAAAGGAGAAGGGGTTTCACATCTTTTTGGCTGATGGTTCCCGGATAAAGTCAGGGGTGGTTAACCAGGAGACCCCTTCCATTGTGACTTCCATTGCCGGTCAGCACCGGGAACTCCTCCGCCTGGATGCTATTGCATCACCCCTTTTCCCAGTCATTCTGGGGCTCCCTTGGTTGCGGGCCCATAACCCCCAAATTGACTGGGAGACTGGGGTTGTCTCGTTCCCTTCCCCATATTGTCGGGAACTGTGTCGAACTTCGGGCCCGGAGGTCCCCCGGGTCCTCCTGTGCTCTGAAGGGGATGACAGCCTAAAACAAGTGATTCCTGCAGCCTACCATGAGTTTCTTGATGTGTTCAGTGAACGGGGAGCAGATGCTCTACCCCCCCACCGCCCATATGACTGTCCTATTGATCTGTTGCCCGGTTCGGAAATTCCGTTCGGGCGAATTTTTCCCCTTTCTGAGCTAGAATTAGGGGCCCTGAAGGACTATATTGAGGATAGCCTCCGAAAGGGATTCATCCGTCCCTCCACTTCCCCAGCAGGTGCAGGGATCTTCTTTGTAGAAAAGAAGGACAAGACTTTGAGGCCATGCATTGACTATCGGGAGCTGAATAGGGTCACCATTAAAAATCGTTACCCATTACCACTGGTACCTGAATTATTCCAGAGCCTAAAAGCTGCAGTAGTGTTTACCAAGTTGGACTTAAGGGGAGCCTACAATTTGGTTCGCATAAGGGAGGGGGATGAGTGGAAGACGGCCTTCCGCACCCGTTTCGGCCATTTTGAGTACCTGGTCATGCCTTTCGGGTTGTGCAATGCGCCAGCCACCTTCCAACACTTTGTGAACGACATCTTTAGGGACTTCCTGGACATCTTTGTCATCGTCTACTTAGACGACATTTTGATTTTTTCATCCTCCCTGGGGGAGCACAGGGTACATTTATCAAAGGTGTTGGGGCGGTTGCGGCAGCACGGGTTGTACGCTAAAGCAGAGAAATGCTGCTTTGAACAGGCTAGCGTTACATTTCTGGGTCTGATCATCTCCACCACGGGGGTCGCAATGGACCCTCAGAAGGTCTCAGCGATCCTAGATTGGCCTGAACCCACGGACAGGAAAAGTGTCCAACGTTTTATTGGGTTCGCAAATTTTTACCGGAAGTTCATTAAGAACTTCTCGGGTCTGGTCTCCCCCATCACTCAGTTAACCAAGCTTGGGACGCGATTCAGATGGACGCCCGAGGCACAGGAAGCTTTTGAAGCACTAAAAAGGTTATTTACCTCGGCACCCATTCTGGGTCATCCCGACGCCTCCCTGCCCTACATCTTAGAAGTAGATGCATCTGAAAACGCGGTTGGCTCCATCCTTTCCCAGCGGAAGGGCGCCAAGGAATTACTTCACCCAGTAGCATTCTTTTCACGGAAACTTACCCCTGCGGAGAGGAACTACGACATTGGGGATCGCGAGCTACTGGCTATCAAAACCGCTTTAGAAGAATGGAGGTACCTGCTGGAAGGTGCCTCCCACCCCATCCTGATTTTCACGGACCACAAGAACCTGGAATATCTGAGGACGGCCAAACGTCTACGCCCACGACAAGCAAGATGGGCATTGTTTTTCTCGAGGTTCCAGTTCCACATCACATACAGGCCCGGCTCAAAAAACACGAAGCCTGACGCGTTGTCACGTATGTACGAGGACACCAAGGAGATTCCAGTGCCCGACACTATTCTTCCTGCAGGAAATTTCTTGGCCCTTCAGACAAACCTTCACTCCGAGATCCTGAGAGCGTCCACAGCAATGTCCACCTCCGATGGGGCTCCCCTCCAGAACAAGGAGGGACTCCTATGGAGGGAGGACCGGATTGTGGTGCCGGAGGATGCCCGAACCTTAGTCTTGGGACATTGCCATGACCATCCACTGGCAGGACATTTTGGGCCGGTCAAGACCCTGGAACTTCTCCGACGTTCCTTCTGGTGGCCGGACATGGCCAAGGATTGTAAGAACTACGTGGGCTCCTGTGCCATCTGCCAGCGGAACAAGCCTTCAAGGAATAAGGCGTGGGGCCTGCTACGTCCATTGCCCATCCCTGAACGACCCTGGCAGAAAATCTCCATGGACTTCATAGTCGAGCTTCCACCTTCACTGAACCACACGGCAATTCTCGTGGTCGTGGACCGCTTGTCCAAGATGGCCCATTTCATCCCTTTACGGAAAACCCCATCAGCAGCCGAGACGGCGCAAGTCTTCATTCGAGAGATCGTTAGACTGCATGGGGTTCCCGAAGACATCGTCTCGGACCGTGGGGTGCAGTTTACCTCGCGGTTTTGGAGGGCATTGTGCAAAGCCCTGGATATCAAGCTGTCCCTTTCCTCGGCATTTCACCCTCAGACCAATGGCCAGACCGAAAGGACCAATCAGACCCTGGAGCAATACCTTCGATGCTACACATCATTCTCTCAGGACGACTGGGTGCCACTCCTCCCTTTGGCAGAATTCGCGTACAACAACGCTTGCCATTCAGCAACTGGGCAGTCCCCGTTCTTCGCCAACTATGGGTTTCATCCTGTCTTCCTCCCGGACTTGGTCCCGGAATGCCCGATTCCAGCGACACAGGATGCACTGACCTTTTTCACCTCCAACAATATGAAACTACAGGAAGCCATCCGTCAAGCCCAAGAGGACTACAAGAGGGCTTTAATAGGAAGCGAAGAGGGGATCTGGTTTTGCAGCCCGGAGAGAAGGTTTGGCTGGCTACGTCTAACTTGAGGATGCTCTGCCCGTCAAAAAAGTTGGGACCTAAATTTATAGGCCCTTTCTGCATCAAACGGATGGTCAATGAGGTGGCCTATGAACTTGTTCTCCCCGAGACACTCAAGATCCACCCTGTCTTCCACGTGTCCCTGTTAAAACCAGTAGTCCCTGATGCCTTCCCGGAACGAGAATCCAGGCCCCCGGAGGCCGTAACAGTTGAAGAGGAAGAAGAATTCGAGGTGGAGGCAATCTTGAAGTGCCGACGAAGGGGGGGCCAGACCCAATTTCTCATCAAGTGGAAGGGCTACGGCCCTGAGGACAATTCGTGGGAACCAGCCCATAATGTCCATGCACCTAGGCTTGTCCGGAGGTTTCTTTGTGATCACCCGTGGTGGAGAGATCGGGTGGGCATCCGGAGGTTGCCCGTAGGGGGGGGGGCAATGTCAGGGATCTCCTCGATCCCTGCCGCGATGGTCCCGGCGCAGGCGCACTGCTCCACCTAGTACATGGGCACTAGGTCCGGGCCGGCCGCGGCGTTCGAGCTCGCGCATGCGCAGTAGAAGCCGCGGCCGCCCGCTGGGCACCAATGGCAGCGCAGGGCGGGATATTTAAAGGTCCCTGAGCTGTCATTTCGTTGCCTTCTGGTCTTACCTGCTTCCTGTGTTCCTGTACCTGTGCCTAGTAAGTTATTGACCCGGATTGCCTTTGACCTTGCTGATTTCTCCTGCCCAGACCCTTGCTTGCCTGACCTCTCTCCCTGGATGCCCCTTATTAGATCTGACCTCCTGCTGCTGACCTGGCGTGTGACCCGACGATTCTCTGCCTGCTCCCTTGTACCTTACCGTCCTCTACAATACCGACTCGGCCTGTCTGACTACGCACTTGCTCAGCCATCCATCCGTCCATCCCATCGGGGTCACCCGACCTCCTCACATCTGGCTCTCCCTGGTTGGAGCCCCTGGCGAACACCACTACCACTGACAGGTGTGCTCAGTAGAGGCGACCTGGTCTCGGGGTACTACAAGTCCATCCCCACCATCAGGGGCCCTGGTGAACAAGTACCCTGGGGCTTAGACTCCGCGCTCTGGGCACGCCTGACCAGTGGAGTGCTAGTGGTGCCGCTCGGCGGTCCCTCACAGTGGGTATTGTTTGCTCATACATTTTGTTTTCATTCCTATTCTCAGCCTGACTTGCCCAGGTTGGTAACAGGTTTACTTTACTAAACTCAACAAGGCTTATTATCCTGTACTTTGTAACATCGATTGCACTGAACACCGTACATATGTTGATACAAAATCCATGTTGTTCTTCTGTTACAAAAGCATGAGTTATTGAGTGATAAAATCATATTGCTTTATGAAAGTGTTTTGTTTTTTTTTTTGTTAAAGTGGAATTCCAGT
The DNA here is from genome assembly GCF_062004578.1 of Staurois parvus. Lineage (NCBI taxonomy): Eukaryota > Metazoa > Chordata > Amphibia > Anura > Ranidae > Staurois > Staurois parvus. Next base: position 9,789,010 of record NW_028317927.1, on the reverse strand, counting down.
CAAAAATTATTAAATCTCCCCTTACTTTCTGTGTGATATTTCAACTTTTTTTTAATATGCATGGTTTCAACTTCTTTATGTATAAATAGAATTTACATGTTGATCCCAGAAGTTTGCTCATGTCATTAAAGTGGTTGTAAAAGCTCAAGGTTTTTTGCCTTCCTGGTTTCCATGCATTCCATGAATTAAGGTAAAAAAACCTTCCGTGTGCTGTTCCCCCCGCAGCCCCCCTAATCCTCAACTGAGTTCCCTCTCGATCCAGCGATGTGTATAGGAGCCTCAGTTTTCTCAGGTCTCTCTCTCCTCATTGGCTGATACACTGGACAGTTGCTCCTGCTGCTGTCAATCACAGCCAGTATGCCAATGAGGAGAGAGCAGGGGGGAAGGGGTCGAGCCACTGCTCTTTGGGTCTTATGGACACATAGAGTGTGGTTCAGAAGCAAGCACTAGTGCCCCCATAGCCATTGCATCAGACGTTGTTGGTATTGGTGGCTGGTTTTAAAAAAAACTTTTTAGATCAGTGATTGGAAGATGAGTGGAGGGCATAAGGCATAGTAATATATGTATTAAGTATTTACATTATAAGAAGTGGGGTAGGTCAGAAGCTGGCAAGACAGTGTTGTTGCTAAGCCTAAATTCATGCTGGTACTTATAGTGGACCTGAACTAAAAAATTGAAGGTGGCTTGGGAGCAAGCATGCCTGAGTGCCCCCATAGCAAGCAGCATGTTCTGGGGGCACTAAGCGAGGGGGAGGTTCCAGAAGCACCAGCAGGGGACCTGAGAAGAGGAGGATCAGGGCTGCTCTGAGCAAAACTATTGCCATAGCAGGTAGGTATGATGTGTTTATTATTTTACATAAATAAAGTTTGAGCCTTTAGAACCACTGAAGGGTTATTGCACACTGGGCTTAAAAAAAACACTAGTTCCCTTGGCTAAAAAAAACCTCCTTTATAGCATTTTTGTACAGGAGTTTAGGAGAGTCAAGGAGCATTCAGCATTTTTTTTTTCTTTTCTGCCAGAAAACCACTCTCAAAAACACAAAACAGAAGGGTTTTTTTTCTGCCTCTAAACGCTTAGCTTAAAATGTGCCTCTAAATGTACTAATGTACATGGACACATAGGATAACATTGTGCTCCTGCAGGTAAAATGCAAATGTGCCTAAACTGTACCCTAAAAATGTACCTTTTCTTGAAATGTTCCTTTATAGAGCAATGCATTTCTGGTACGTGTGTGAAGTGGTGTCACTAGGGTTGGTGTCACCTTGTGCAGTAAAATATAGCGGCCCCCCCACAATAATTTTTTTCTCCCATATAAAACGGCTTATAATTGCAATAGTAGTGCTGTTAATCCTCCCAGTGTAAATCTCCACTTCTCCAGAGTGTATTCTCTCCATCATGTTAATCTCCCCAGTGTACTCCCCCCAGTTTAATAACCTCAGTGTAACTTCCCCCCATTAATCTTCCAGTGTAATACCCCCTAGTGTAAATCCCCCCATTTAATACCTCTCAGTATAATCCCCCCTCCCCCGTGTAATCCCCCCTTGTGTAATTCTCCCAATGTAAATCCCCCCCAGTGCAATCCCCCTAGTATAATGTGCAATCCCTCTTTTGTAAAGCCTCCAATGCAATCTCCCCAACGCAAATCTTCTACCCAATGTAACTCTGCTCACCTGCTCAGTTTACATATCCCCAGTGGTGTATTTAGGCTTTGTGCTGCCCTAGGCAACACAAAAATCGTCTGCCCCCACAAACTCCGACCAACACCCCCCACCCCCTCCCGCAGACAGAGCCTGACATTGACCAACAACACCGCTGCCCCACCTGCAAGAGCATTCCACTATCCACCCCCCGGCGATAGAAAGACACTCATCTTCACAGCTCCGGAAGTCCCCGGGAATGAGAGTCCGGCTCTACATACACCATCAAGCAGCTAGCAGCCTCTCTCGGATCCCACCTGGTTCCTATGGCTTGCGTATCCCTTATTTCATCCCTTCATCTTTGGGGGAGGTGCTGCCCCCCTGAAAAATGCCACCCTAGGCAAGTGCCTTGTTTGCCTTGTGGTAAATACACCCCTGCATCTCCCCCATTACTGACCTCGGATCAGTATTTCTCTCCAGACAAATGTCCTTCTGCCTAGTCTCTTCCTCCTCTTGAGAATGTAACATCAGAGTGGAGGAGGAGCTTAGGCTAGGCTCTGTCAGCTCTTAGGTTAGGTATGTAGCACCTGTCCTGCTTGTGGCTGCCTTTCATACACAATAATGGAGCAAGCGGATCATTGCGGTTCCGTTCCGGTCCCCGGAGAATATGCGGGACAGCGCAGGTGCCCAGATTAGTGAGCCCCGCCCGGGCCCACACATCTCTATGGGCTGTCCCTCTCTCATGGCCGCTTTTGGGTGTCACCCCTCTCGTAGTCCACACCCCCATAACAACGTTAAGTTGAGTGCCTCTCTCTCTCGCCATGGGGGATGGTGGCTGGTGTATGGGGGGCAGTGGTAGTGGAAGGCTCTCTTGGGTGGGAGGCAGGGGTGTTGTTGGTCAATGTCAGGTTCTCTCTGCGGGGTTTGCCAATTTTTGTGTTGCCTATAGCTACAGTGTATCTCTGCAGTGCTACATATAAGGCACTGCTGCCTCTACCTTCTAGTTTCAGGAGATTTAGAGTGAGGTTTGGTGACATCACTGCTGTGATGCTCACTGCCCTCTTTTCTGAAGATTTTGACCCTAAAAAGCAAAGTAGGGAGATTGCTAGGATTGTGAAAGACCTTGGGCATTTGTGAGCATCAGAAGGAGAGGCACTTAAGGGTGGGTGTGGCTAAATTGTGCTAACAGTGGTAGGGGCTAAAGGGGCATGGGTAAACCTGAGCTCACTCACTGTATACATGGCTCACATACTCCACAGTCCTTGTAACTACCAAATATTCTTTCATTGCTGTGCCACAAAGAAGAGTGCAACAGACGTACAATGAGATATGTACAATTTTTAGTACAGATTTCTCCCCCTCAAAAAAAAAAAAACAGTATAAATGCTACCGCCTGCAGCATTAAAACAAGGAAAAAACAAGGAGAGCAATTGTGTTATTGGGATGTACACAGAGATACAGTGGGATGGCATAGTAAGTTGTTTTTAGGGAAAGCATTGACTGCAGAGAGGCAACAGACAATACTGGTGACTAGCCCTCTGCCGGCCGGCCTGCCTACCTGCCTGCTCACTGCCTGTCTTTTGTGTCCATCCTCTAGAATTCAGTTTCTTGTTAAGCACTGGCAAGCTCACTCCCTGAGCTGCCACTTGTGTATACATGAGGTTTACTACACTGATGTTACATAACAATTATCCTCAAAAAGTTCTATTAGGAAAACTTGGCTATGGATAAATTAATTCCCTTTTAAGTGTGTTTGGTTGAATGAGCATGGGTTGAATAATCTTTCTACAAGCAAGGGAAAAGCTTAAGTACCTTGTGTCTGTTGTCCGGGAATGGTGTGATCTGCCTGCAGCATTGTAGCCAGTGCTAACATATACATATTTTCAGAACAGATTGTTGTAGAACTCTGACCTCTGTAAAATGAGAATTCTTTGTCAAGTTCAGGGCTGTACTCTGGCTCACATAATATGAGGGACTTTTCATAAAAGGTGACTTGTTCCTGGTGATTGATATATTGAAAGATGATACCTGGTATACTTTGTAGTACAAAAAAATAGAAAGTGCTTTTTATTTCGGTTCAGTTACCTTTGAAATGTAGTGTTTCCCTTCTGGTAAAGGAATGTTACAAGTTCTTTGTTATATTTTGTGATGAATAGTGGAGAAGCTAGAGTGTTGGCAGAAAACTGGAAATTGTTCCAGAATGATATTGTTGCTACTCCTCATTGTTCTGTGTCATCTTTATTTGGTGGGAATAACTAATTATGTGTGACTGGAAGTCTTCTGCCATTTTTTTTTCTTTTTTACATTTAGTATTTTAATGGACTTGAATTAAAGAATCCAAGAATGCAGACAGCAGAAAAAAATACCAGATGTGTTTAGTTATTAAACCTGGCCTCTAAGCAAAAAAACCAAATAATTCAATTATGTACTATTTTTAAAAAATTGTTAAATGTGTTTTTACGTACAACTGCAAGTACCTGAAACTCTTCAATTGCATCAACAGGAATGATGCACATCGAGATGCAAAATAACTGGCTTTATTAAAATAGCCAGCAGGAATAAATTCTATTCTGACATGTTTTGCGTTAGGCACAGCGCTTTCTCTAAGAAACTATTCCTGATATCTGCTTTTGTCATCTCTTGTGTGCCAGCAGTTAAGCCCGGTACACATGTACTGAAAGCTGGCCGGTTCAGCAGGAATTGGCCAACTTTCAGTACACATGTACTGCTGCCTGTTAAAGAGAAGCCAGTCCAATGACCAACTTCTGTCAAAAAGTCTTGCAGGAATGTTATTCCTTCCTTCTAACAGCAGACTACAGACTGAGAGATAAAACCACTATATCCTTTAACAGAGAAAGTTTTGTCACTCTTCTGATTTCTCCCCTTCCTCTTCCTGTCCCATCCAGGATCTGGTCCCTTACGTTGCATTAGTGCCCCTTCCCTCTTCACTGCTCATAGAGGTTCTGTCATGTGCTGATGGTGAAAGAGGGGAGGGGTAAAATATGATGGTGGGCTTTATGATGATCTGCATCATAAAAGTTATTTTCCTCCGTATGTCTTGATTTCTTCCCCTGGCTTTCTCTAATCCGCTCTCAAAAAAATCCTGCTGTTAACTTCAGATCTTAAGGTTCCAGCTCTACATAATTCCCATTGCCTCCCTTTCCAAACTACTACTAAAATACCTTTCCCTTTTTTTCTTTACACATATGGTTGATATACTTCAAGATGAGACCTTGATACATTCCGTGTCCACTCTCACCACCATCAGTTCCATGCTCCATGCTTCCTTCCTCCACTAACGTCTTTCCAGTCCAAACCACAACCATAATCCCCTCCTCTCCCACACCCCTCCACATTCGCCCTCCTGCATATGCTCCCCCTTCCACTATCAGCTCTCTATATACAGTATAGTATGTAATCATATTTTTATATGCATGGCAGCGGTTATACTTGTTTGTTATGTTTTCTGCTTTCATGCCTTGCTTGAACTTTTTTTTTTTCACAGGATGTTTACTAGGTCTATCTCAAAATCGACTTTTCAGATTGATGTGCCTAAGCTTTAGGTCATCGGATCGGTCTTGAAAGCAGTCTTTTTTATTATTCATAGACAGAAAGTGATCTTTTTTAGTGCTAAATAATATTGTAGTTTGAATTATTTATGACCAGCTTTAAGGAGGACCTATTATTAAACTTCCCATTTTAAATGAATCTGTAAGGCACACATTAAAATTATTACTTTTTTTTTTTTTTTTTGGGGGGGGGGACAGATTGCCCCTTGCATACATTTGATGTGGATGTGGAAATACTCCCAGTTGTACCATTGTATTCTTATAGTGGTGTTCCCCGCTGCCAGAATACACAGATCAGCGCTGCAGCCAATTGGCTACATGTGCTGATGAACACAAATTTTCCAGCAGTCCAGCTCGAGAGGAGTTGATCACTGGATTGACTCCTAATGAACGGGAATGTCCATAGATGGATTGAAATTTGGCTATTCCCCGCTGGACCAGCAAAATGTTGATTACTATGTGGCTAACTTAAGAGTTTAGCACATTACACTGCTTTACTGAATAAGTCATTTGAATTCATAATATCCAACTGTTTTTAGTGACTCTTCTTTTGAAATTTAGCAAAGCTTTTGGAGCCTCTTCATTAAAAATAAACATATTATAGTTACAGTATTTACACATCATGCCAAATTAGGGAACATCTAACCTTTTGATTAAAAAAAAAAAAATCTTAAAATTGTCTGTCTGGAGAAAGAAAATGCTGTCTACCAGAGGAATCCAAGGAAACAAGAAAGAAGGGACTGAAGGACCTTTACTCTGAAAGAGGGTTTGGTATAAATAGCCCCTCTTGCATATGTCGGGGAGTCCTGAATGGAACGGTCATCAATATTGCTGGGACAAAGAGACTTTTGTAAACTTGTGAATGCTGTCAGAATGTTTCATCTCTTCCAGGCTGCTCCCGGGAATCTGTTTCCCTTTTAAAATGCTTTAAACATTTGGCGATTCCCAGCCATGTGTTTTGTAGTGACCTTCTTGTACAATATGTGACTGTTGGTGTACATTCCTTAGTGTACATGGAATTCTGTTGGGGGCTTCCTTTCAAGAGATTGCTGTTTGGGACATTGAGGTCTAGTTGTCATCCACAGAATGAAACAGTAGTGCAAAATAGTCTCTGAATGAGTTCTAAAAATCTCTGTTTTATTCATTTTCTGGAACATTTTCAACTAATACATGTTACGAAATTTAGGTTGTTTTTATTGTTTATAGAATCTAGACAATTAATAAAAAATGTCTCAAGTGACTTAATCTGTTCTTGGCAGTCAACCAACACTCATTCAGAAACATGCAATGAGGTACGAGCAATTGTAAGAGTGCAAAAATGAATAATGTGAATTCCTGTATAGTAAACAATGACATTGATACAGTATAACTTTATATGCTGCTTCTACATACACTAATACCTCATATGCAAAAAATATGAATTGGGAAAGAATTAGGACTGTTTGTGTTTATAACAACCAGACTGTCTCTTTTGTGGTGTTGGCCGCAAAATGGTACACCCCAGAACCCTGACTGTACAAAAAGCCTTTCACACACCTACACAATCACATACCTCCCAATTTTTTGAGATGGGAATGAGGGACACCTATTAGCAAAAGGCAAAGGCATAGGACACACCCCCTAAAGTAGAATTATGCAAAACTACTATTCGTTTATAGTGGCTTTTGAAATTTACAAATGCAGCAAGTTAGAATTTGGATGAAAGGTTTAGCACCGGGAAACACTTTTTGAAAGATAAAAAGTGCATTTTATATAAAACTATATAGATCAGACCAAAATGAGGGACAAATGAGGAGGTGAGAGGGGCTTTGTTCCAAATCATGGAAATCTCTTGAAATCAGGAACAGTTTGGAGCTATGCGATCAGTGTGCTGGTTTTTCCCAAAACCAGGACCCATGATCGGAGATTTCATACCACCAAAATCTCTAAAAATCTCCAGGATCTAGGTCCCAAACCAGGTTTTACCAACCAGTGAGGATACTGATAACCATTTCCTCCTTATGAGGGATGTACCCTGGAGTCCCTCAACCTGCCTGGATTAGAATCCTGGGACATAAACTCTTTTTACATCGTGCCAGGGCACAGCACCGCCACATGGGTTATATTTTATGTGCTGAATTCAATGTCTTTTTTTTGTTGAGAAATAGGAAATATGCCTATTAGTCAGTTCTTCCTTATGAGTTCTTCCGTGTGTCTATAATTGTATATTCCTTTTTGCATGTAGATAGTACATAAGTCATTATTAAAGTTTGTGTTAAGGTCATTTTTTTTCTTTATTTTTATATTGTGGGAATAACAACCCTTGTCTGAGTCTCTGTTATTAGAGCCTTTCCCTTACATTTTTTCAGTTGACGAAGGTTTGACCAGATTTGAAGTGACTGAAAATCTACAGCAGGCATGCAGACATACATAAAAATCTGAAAATTCTGCAATTTGAAACATACAACCACTGTCTAGGGTTCTAGCTCTCCACTACTTAAAACAATACTGTATATTTCTATATGTTGCAGTTAGAGAGTTTCCTTTGTACCTATATGATTAAATGTTGTCAGCAGGACAGGAAGTGAAGGAAAATTTCTCTTGTAGTGCCTTGGATAGCAGTAAAAAAAGAATCTGACGTGTTTTCTTGCTTGACATACTTTTTACATCTAACTTGAGATTGTATTTACCATTTGATGTGCTGTTTAGGCATGTCAGCTATATGTTCGAAACAAATCTAACTGAATTAATTACGTTTTGTTTGTGTTTTTTTTAATTTTGGTATTCGGGTCACTTTAGTGAAAAGGGGGCTGAAATGTTTTTATGTTTTCAGGGTTGGTGCTGAGTTCTTGATTGCTAAATGAGGTTATTGCAATGAAACGGAACGCATGTTTCTCAAGTTATAGACAGTGATGCTTTGCCAAATTGAAAGCTAATGGACCATATTTCCACCAGTCTTTCTAACGCTGACCTTATCCCACAGTTCACTTGTGCTGTTAAGTTAGACATTTGGCTTATGGTCTGACTGAAGGATAAGGTTACAGTTTGTGAACATTAGAATGATAAAAGCTGGAACTGGAATTCACTGAAGAATGACACACAATCTAATGATTATGGAGAGTTTAATGTCTGTGAATTCTCACAAGCTTAGAGATTTGAAATCTGAAGATTTGCACTTGTTATGCTTTCATTCCATGTTTTAAAAATGCTCTGGTTGGTGTGAGAGGCTGCATGTGTATAACATTACTGTAATCATTGGCTAGACCAAGGTTTTTCAACCAGGGCGCCTTCAGGTTTCTTCAGGGGTGCCTTGGCAAAATGCATAAATACTGCCCAAAAACTGTGCAGAAGCCACCAGGTGGATCAAACCTGCCTTTTAGCTACACAAAGCTACAGGTTTTCAATGTACACCATTACAACCTTCCAGCCGCCAGTGTCCAAACAACCAATAACATAATTAGTTGATAATGAGGATGTTGGACACCTGCACAGCATCCTTGTTTGCCCCTCCCCATCAACACTGGGGTCACATTAGCTCAGTGAGGAAGAGAAATACTACCCAGTACCAGGGTGCAAAGTTGTATTTGCTTTGGAAGAATAAATCACCTCTATTGTTAGGTGTCCTGTGTACATGGATGTTTCTGTATTATGTATAACTATTAGTTTAGTTTTTTACATTAGAATGGAGTGCCTTGTTCAGGATTTTAAAGGGTGCCTTGACTGAACAAGGTTGAAAAACACTGGGCTAGACAGTTGCAGTGCACCACAAATCTGTTCATATTTGATAAAAGTGAGCCAGTGTGATCATCTTTCCCAACAAAAAAATGTGATGCTTTTATTCATATGCTGGAAAAAAGTCTGTTTTTTTGTTTTTTTTTTTTGTATTCCATCATGAAGATATTGGAAATTGTAAGATATTGGTGTAATGTATGAACTACAAGGCTGAGGAGTAATCGGTTTGATAGGGCATGTAGGCAAGAAAGATATTAGCTATTTATGTAGTATATGGACAAGACTGAGGTGTATTCCACATAATGGATAAGGCACTTAGGAAAGGAAGTTATAAAATATTGGTATAGTGTGTGGACTACAAGATTGAAGCATATTCTATGTAATGGATAGGGCATGTAGAGGTTGTAAGATATTGTTGTAGTGTATGCATTACAAGATTGAGCCATATCCTACGTAATGGATAGGGCACATAGAAAAGCAATTTATATAATAAAGTTGTAGCGCATAGACTTTAAGACTGAGGGATATTCTATGGAATGGATAGGGCACATGAGAAAGGAAGTTGTAAGATATTGGTTTGTAACATATTGATGTGTATGGACTACAAGACTGAGGGGTAATCAATTTATTTGATAGGGCCCATAGGCAAGGAAGTTGTAAGATATTTGTGTAGTGTATGGACTAAAAGACTGGGGGGTATTCTATGTAATGGATAGGGCATGTAAGAAAGGAAGTTTTAAGATATTGTTGTAGTGTATGGACTACAAGACTTAGGGGTATTTTATGTAATTATAGGGCACATATAAAAAGAAGTTGTATGATATTGGTGTAGCGAATGGACTAACAGACTGAGGGGTATTCAATGTAATTGATAGGGCACATTGGAAAAGAGGTTGTAAGATATTGGTATTGTGTGTGGGCTATAGTCCAAGAGACATATTCTGTATAGCTGTATAGTGGATAGAACATGTAGGAAAGGAAGTTGTAAGATATTTGTGTAGTGTATGGACTACAAGACTGAGGGATATTCTATGTAATGGATAGGGCACATAGGAAAGGAAGTTGTAAGAGATTGGTGTAGTGTATGGACTGCAAGATTGAGGTGTATTCTATGTAATGGGTATAGCACATAGAAAAGGAAGTTGTAAGATATTGGTGTAGTGTATGGACTACAAAGACTGTCATATCCTATGTGATGGATAGGGCACATAGGAAAGGAGATCGTAATAGTTTCAGTCCTATAGCTAAAATTACTTCTTTGACGTAATGGTACCCATAGGGATATTTCTCTTCATCTGGTTTTCATGGTTTTGACTTTTTTTCTTGGAAACTTGACAGTATGTGTACTATACGCAATCATAATAGAAAGCAGTTTAAATGACCTGTTCATCCCAAAGTGATATTTTAGTTTAAGCTTCCTATATCTCTTGGAGGTTTAGCAATGAGGTTTCTTGCCTTTGTTCTGTCTGTCTTCTGGTGCTTTGGATGGTCTCGCTTTTCCAATTGCTTTCTCCATACTATAACATATTAAATTAAATAAAATTAAAGGAAAACTCCAATAAGAAATGGGGAACACACTTTTCATAGCTGTGGCAGTGCAGATGCTAGTCTCCTTAAACACACAATGTTTAATTTATGTTATCCCTTCTTTTTTATGTATATGGATGGCACTGTATTTAATTTAATGAAAAAAAAAATAGTTAAGCACCTTTTTTTTTTTATAATAAACATACAGCTGTCATGTGACCCAGATCTTTCCCAGCCTGTCTGCAGGGAACAGGGGCGGACTGACCATTTGGAAACTCGGGCACCGCCCGAGGGCTCGGGGTCAGTAGGGGGCCCCATGAGATGCCCCTGGTACCTTTTTCATAGGCTTTTTTGAGTTTGGGCAAGGACATAGGGCCCCATGATCCCCTATTGCCCGGGGGCCCCATGAGTTGTCAGTCTTGCAGGGAAACAGCTTCTATTTCTCTGCTGCTGGTCATGTGTTCAAAAAGTACAGAGAAAAAAAAATGAAATTATTATTAAATACATGTTTGAGATTGCCATAAAAATGTGTATTTGAACTCAAATCTTTATTATTTCTGTGCAAAAACATGAAGTGGGCTATCTAGGGTAAGGTCCTGCCAATCACAGACTGTTACGTGCCTCTCCAGCCTGTGTCTATTGCTTGTACGTGCTTAGAATTACAGGGAGGTGATGCCCCCATCAACCAACATGTAATATCCTACCGTCATAGTGTTTAGTTGTTTAGTGGGTATGTAGGAGGAAGTGGGCTGTCATTTATCCCTGTGTATACGACCACATGTGTGACTCTATAGTCATTTGGTCTGCACAGATAAGGAAAAGGAGGAAATGAACAGCTTAGAAGGGAATTGAAACTGGAGCATGCTCAGTAGATGTGGCAGTGGCTGGTCTACACAATCTCAGGCTGCAGCAGGGACACACACAATGTGAAAGGGACAGTGAACTGCAGGATTACCCATGTTTTTGCAGAATAAAGAAAACAAATCTCATACTGATGGAGTAAGTATGAACAACATGAAATACAGCATGTACTGACAGTTTTTAATGATGTGGGTTTTATGACACTTTAAGAGACAAAAGATACCATTAGATGGTCCAGCTGTTTGGCTTCCCAAAAACATCAAAATAATACCAGTTGCAAGCAGAATGACCTATTATATAAAAACAGGACCAAAATGGGTAAATGCAGAAACTATAGTCAAGGTGGACAGAGAAGTTCATTTCTATCCATACGAATTACGTGGGGTGAGTGGCGCAAATATGACGTCATATTTGGTACCAGTTCAGACACACCATGGACCATGCAAACTAGAAAATGTTTTCTTTAGGAAATACAAGTATATTATACAAATTGGTATAAAGGTGTCATTTTGTTTTTGTATGATAGAAACTGTTAGAAGTGTTTGGATCTTTTTTTTATTGCAAAAGCTCCCAGGTGTCGTTCAGAGCCCCTGCTTGTTTAGTGAACAGAGGTCTCTCACTCAGTAATGGCACCATTCAGAGAACACTGCATTTTCTATTTTTGCACTGGACCAGGAAGCTAGTGTAATACGGCTGCATACTATAGTACTTTTCAGTTTCCAATGGAAATGGCCAGGTATACTAGTAAAATAACATTGTAAAATTGTCTATACCTAAACTTCAGCTTTAGAGTTAACTGGCTGGTATTTTTCTTATATTGTATTATTGCCTAAGAATGCAGTTGGTCTTTTAGTACCTGGATATAAGTGAGAGCTATAGGAGAACCATTTGATATATAAACTGTCACCATGGTTTGCAGTGGCAGCAAATCTTAGACAACTTTATGGGGAAAAAAAAGTAAAAATATATTTACAAAATGGCTTACAGGGCACTGTGTTCTTCTTTTTGGATATCTCTCTTGGACTCTCTCTCTCCCTCTCATTCTTCCAAAGCAAATATACTTTTGCACACTGGTACTGAGTAATATTCCATTGTCTCTCTTCTCCCTCAGTTTTTCTCTATCACTGAGCTAATGTGACCCCAGCACTGATGGAGAGGGGCAGGGGAGGGTCAAACTAGGATGCTGTGCAGGCAACTGACATCCTTCCTATCAACTGATGATGTCATTGGTTGTCAGGTTGCAGGTGGCTAGAAGGTAATAATGATGCACAATGGAAACCTGTGGCTTTGTGTAACTAAAAGGCAGGCTTGTTCCACTTGTATACAAGTTTTGGGCAATTTTTAGACATTTTGCCAAGGCACCCCTGAAGAAAACTTAAGGCACCCTGGTTGAGAAAGGCTGGTTTTAAATAATACTTCAATTATCCAGTCATCTGAAACGTAAATTCCCGTTCACTTTAAGGGCTTGTTTACACTTACAACGGGGGGGGGGCAGTAAAACAGAAAAAAATTTCACTGCGCCCCCTTTTGCTGCAGATGCAGTGGTCAGGGATGTGCACATGCCATAGCCACTGTGATTTGCTTTGTGGCCACACCAGAAATCATACTCCCTTTTATCCTGCAGCAGCTAGCATTTTTGGTGCAATAGACTTCAATGGGACTGCACCAAAAAGTCAAGTGTTGCGTTTTTTTTATTTATTTCAGGTGCCTATATAGCGCTGTCTATTTACGCAACACTTTACATATATATATATTGTACATTCACATCAGTCCCTAACCCTCAAGGAGTGTACAATCTAAGGTCCCTAACTCACATTGATACATACACATACTAGGGACAATTTAGACAGGAGCCAATTAACCTACCAGCATGTCTTTGGAGAGTGGGAGGAAACCGGAGTACCCGGAGGAAACCCATGCAGGCACAGGGAGAACATGAAAACTCCAGGCAGGTGGTGGCGTGGCTGGGATTTGAACCAATGACCCTAGTACTGCCAGGTGGAAGTGCTAACCATTTAGCCACTGTGCTGCCCCATTTTGCATTTTTTTGGGGCCAATAGGAAAGTGCTGAATGGGACCTTGATGCGACTTTGATTACCAGAGAGTGTAACGTTCCATCAAAATGACTTTGACTCGACTTTGCCACTCAATGTATCATCAAAGTCACATTAAAGTAGTGCAGGAACCTTTTCACAGTCGCTGCAACTTTGAAAATGTTCCTGCACTACTTTGATGCGACTTTGATGCAACACTGAGTGGCAAAGTTGAATCAAGGTCACACTCAATACTTTCCTTTTGTCAAAAAAAGGTGTAAAAAAACATTTGTTCAAAAATGCATTGCAAAACACACCATAAAAATGCAAAAAACCAACACCCATTGGTGTAAACCAGGTCTAATAGGGAAATGTGCATCTATTGGAGAGAATGTGTTTTTTAATTTTTTTATAGGTATAGACTTGAACTCTGCAAAATCTTGGCATGATGCAGATTATTTTTCTTTAATGGATTGTCCTCTTTCATCAGCACTCAGTATACACCTGCAGATGAAGGTCCTATTACATAAGCAAGGCTTCTAGGCGTAAGCCATAGCAGATGTTGCTTTTGTGATAAGGTGGTCATAGCACAAGGAGTTTGACACACTGCAATTTACACAGCATATTGATGAATGCATTGATTGCAGTACACTTTTATTTTAAAACTTTGAATTTTTTTCAATATTACATATGTTGTTATATCTCCTAGATTGTAAGCTGCAAGGAGCAGGGCCCTCGAACCCCTCGTGTATCGCATTGTATTGTTACTGTACTGTCTCCCACTATAATGTACAGCGCTGAGCAAACTATTGGCGCTATATAAATACTGTATAATAATAATATCACGTAGCATAGTGTTGTTATGATAAGTTCCTTACATATTATATATGAAAGGAGATCTAGATATCAGCAACAACTAAAAGTGCCAACGCTTTATTTCAGAAATGGCACCAAATTTCTGTAGACCGGACCATAGAAATCAGTTAGTAGTCAGCCATTTAGAAATATTTTAGTTATGATAAATTTGGGCCACAAATTTGGTAAGAGAGTGTGCACATTTCTTGAGACGTGCACCTCATTTTCAGGTCCTGTAGGTCCAAAAATTGGAGTCTGACCCATCAGTATAGGTACAGTTAAAGGTAAGCATGTTTTTAGCTTTCTGGATTTATCAGCAAAACTACATTATTAAAATGCAGATCAACCCACCATTTCTAATCAGGCCAATCTTTCTATTTTGTAAATGGTGACATCTTTTGTGCTTAGCCAGCAAATTCTGATTTAAAGCCGTATTAAACCCAAAAGCAAATGTTAATTATATTGCAGATTACCGGTTGTTAGATGTGGTGGCTGTATTAGTTTTATTTTGGGGTCTTTTGATTTTTTAAAAGGAACAAGCTGTCATGAGGATGCTGCATTACAGGGATGAGACAAACTGTTTATAGCTGACAAGGGTGCTTCCAATGATTAGCTTTTATTTATGTAAAACCTTCATCCCAAAATGAAAAATAAAATGTAAAATAAAAAGCTGTACACATGGGCGGAAAGTCAGATGGTTCCTACCGAACTGTTTTCAGCCGATCATTGGCCCGTGTGTACCCAGCTTGAGAGGTGCAATCACATGTGAACACAAATCAGTGACTTTCAAATATTTTTCAAACCACTTTCTAAAATAACCTCATTAGGCTATAGCAATACAGAATAGTTTTAGTAACTCGGTCATGCTATTAAATGCCAGAGGTAACAGGTAATTGCTAAACAAATAGAACAAATGGTTCCTTTAGGTGTAAGCTATATAAATAGCTTGTAGTAGCAATCAGTTGCACATGATGCACAATATTCCAATCATATGCTATTGGTCACTACAGGATGCTAGTCCATAATGCATGCCATCTGTGTAGCGATCAATTATTCCTTCTAGTGATTGATCCCTAGTAATTTTAGTAGCAAGAAATTAAATGTTGTTGTGTAGGTTGAACCTAGAGGTATGCTGTACTTTGCCTATTCAGGAAAAAGTAATAGATTACCTTAATATACCCCATGTACCATACTGATACTTCTTCTCTTCCTTGCACCCATTTCAATCCATTCTTAACCTAAGAAGAAGCTCTTTCCTGCCCTGCTAGGACTGTGCCTAAAGAGCCTGGTATGGCTTTTAGAGGAACTCCAAGCATGTTTTTTTTTTTTTTTTTTTACTGTGGGGTCCCTCCTAACCTACCTACCAGACCTAAAGGGTTTGGTATGTATTAGGAGGGGACCCCATGCTGTGTTTTTTGTTATTTTTGTTTTGTTTTTTTAAATAAAACTGTATTTAAAAAAAAGTCAGTGCTGCTGCAGCAGGTTCTATACATTGTACAATTTAAAGGGACCCCCAGGCATATTTTTATTTTTTTATACTTGAAGCAATGAAAAATGGCTTCCCCTTTAAAACGGTACTTTTTGAAAAACGGTTTTTCACTGATTCATGTCCCTTAGGGCAGTACCCAAGTCCCCATACCTCTTTTAATTTTATACGTTCGAGTCCCATAGACTTGCATTGAGTTTGAAGTTCGCAGTCGAAAATTCATTAGGTTTCAAGGTTCGACCCCCATTACTATCTCATATCAGTGAGAGGAAAAGTGCCCCAATGCAAGAAAAGGGCCGCATCCAACCGCAGGGCTTCAGTTTGGAGACCACTATTACATTCAATTAAAGCATGTCTTGGGAGATATACAGCGTATTTTCCGGCGTATAAGGCGACTGGGTGTATAAGACGACCCCCTAATTTTCCAGTTAAAACATAGGTTTTGGGCTATACCCGTCATATAGGACTACCCCCCTTCCGAGGCAACACCATTTAAAAACGTCAGATTTTTTAATTGAAATGGTTATGACTTACCGGTACTTAAAATCCTTAAAAATCCTCATGTTCATCCTCTGACATCATAAGTTCATGAATGACATCTTGTGATACATTTGTAAGACAGTCATCATATGGATCAAATTCCAAATCAAATGGTTACCACTGGATGTGCGGTAATACGGTAGCTTTGGCTACATACAGTATACAGTATATATACAGCCCGCTGGATGTGCAGTAATGTACATACAGTATACCGCGCTGAGCCAAGCTGGCGCAAAACAAATGTCCCTATGACAGATTAATCTGTCAGCCCGCTGGATGTGTGGTATATACAGTATACTGAGTATATATCACTGTGGTATATACAGTATACTGAGCCAAGCTGTTTCAAAACGTACCGGTACATCCCTACGGTAATCAGACTGCTGGATGTGTGTATGTACAGTAGCTGAGGCTATATACAGTATACACTGGGCCAATCACGGCGAGTGATGTATTCTACTAATGAATACAAAGCCTGCTCGGATTGGCTGAGGTTGTGACATCATCAGCCCACCTCTCTTACTCAGCCAATCCGAGCAAGCTTTGTATTCATTAGTAGAATACATCACTCGCCGTGATTGGCCCAGTGTATACTGTATATAGCCGCAGCTACCGTACATACACGCATCCAGCGGGCTGATTACAGTAGGGAAGTACCAGTACGTTTTGAAATCGCTTGGCTCAGCGCAGTATACTGTATATACCGCACATCCAGCGGGCTGACAGATTAATCTGTCATAGGGACATTTGTTTTGAGCCAGCTTGGCTCAGCACAGTATACTGTATGTACAGTATTACCACACATCCAGCCAGCTTGACCCAAACAAACTCAAGGTTCACATTTTATACCCCGCGTATAAGACGACCCCCAATTTTTGGGGTATATTTTTAAGTATAAAAAGTAGTCTTATACGCCAGAAAATACTGTATTCCAAAAATGCATATGAGTTTCTACACGAAAAAAAAAATTGAAAGGAAAAGTCATCCTTAAAAGCACGAGAAATTAAGAAAGGACCTCATATTGGAAATAAACAGCTGAAGTGTGTGTAAAAGCAGTTTTATTTGATAAAGCGTTAAAGTGATGATTTCTTTAATTTATTGTCATGTACTTCGTGAGAATGAATGCTGCATTTTGTCACACTGTAGAGTTTCTGGGTGGTTTTGTGGAGCTGGAGTGTGGATCTCCATCTGGTATGATTTAACAGAAGTGCTAAGCTGGTGTATACCTTTTTCCTCCCCTTGAACAAAGCTTACTTCTTTCCGTGTGACTTGTATACCTTAACGTTTCTTCCTGCAAATGCAATATGGGCTAGTGTTCAATAGGGAAAGTCTGTGCCTGCCTGTCATTGTATGTAAAATGCCAAGTTATAGTGAAAAACATATATTACGTGAAACAGATATCGTATGCTGTTACAGACAGATAAATAAATGAAGACATATATGGAACAAAAACCCAGCTCCAATGGATCTACTCTGCCCTACTAAGTAGGGGGCTTGGTAAAGGTGGCACACTCGTAAGACTCACCTATTTTTATTTATTTTTTAGTCCATTGTAACTTCACATGATGGATATATTGCACTTCATATTCGAGAATACAAGAAATGGAAATGTTTATCAGAGATGTAACTAGAAGCCCCAGGCCCAGTTATGGTTTCTTTACATGCAACAACCATCAGCTATTCTGTTTATGTGTTTTGTTGCCTAGAGCACATTTTGTTCTTTGGTGAATATGTTCACTAGATGCTGAACAGCAGTCGAACACACAGTAGTTATTCATGTAAGCATAGACAAATACCAGATACCCCAAATGATTTATTTATTTCTAATAGTGCCTCCATCTCTCTTTGTACTAGCCTCCTGTAATGCCCTTTTCCTGCATTGCACAATACAGCAAATCTAGCAGACTGAACTTGGTCACTAGAGGATACCTGGGTGAAGATCTGTACAGATCACACATATGTAGATGTAGCTGTATGTTATTCAATCCCCTGATGTACCCACCCACAAGGAATAGGGCACCCTTATACCATGTACTTTGGGTTTAGAACTCAAACATCAGATGGCCATGTGGAAATAGGATGCTGGAAGATATTTTGTGACCAGTTCTTAACTTATTTTTTTTTTTTTAATTTAGGGAAAAATGCTCCACATCTAAAATTCATACTTGCAGTGCACCTAGAGTGATTGAAACAATCACATTTCAATAGTTACTGTTGTGTCAAAGTTATAATTTTTTGCTAATCTTCAACTGGCTTAAAATAAGAAGTAAAATCAAATGAGGTTGATTTACCAAGGAGTAGAGCTTGTTCACGTTGCAAAGCAGCTGTGATGACTTCAATTATCCAATTGTGTGGGCAAAAATCCTTTTATTTTCCTTGCACACTTGGGTACTCTTTGTAAAGTGAATTTTCACTTAACTTTCACCTCATTCACTAAGCTAAGTGAAAATTCAATTAAAATAAACGTGCCCATAAATCAGTGTCTGGTTACTTAATGCGAAGAATACAGTTTGTACCTATATACCATACATCTTTTATTATTGATCTTTTAGCTGTTTCTATTTTTTGTGTGATAGTGTAATAAAACTTCAGCACTTTGCTCTAGCAGTAGTGTGTTACTGTATAGTAAATGTAGCTTTGGTCACTGAGTTTACTGTAATGTGTTCTACTTCTTTAATGTTGGAAATGCATTTTCATATACAGAGAGTCCATGGAATGCAATAGATATTTATTTGGAACATTCGCAGTTGATTGCCAGTCTGATTTAGGTCTGTCTATGTTCTGGATCCAAACTGAGAGTTGCACAAAAGATCATTGTTTCTCTCATTGAAAGCTATCCTTATCTGTCGGAAGGGGACAATGCCAACTACATAGCTTAGTTTCTACCAGATGACATTTTGTCATTTTTTGGTACACAGTAAAAACTGAGCATGCAGGAAATAAACTTGGGGTGAATGCAAATGAAAAAACCCCGTTTTAAAGAAAAAAAAAATCTTAACCATAAAATTAGATGTTGTACTAAATATGATTGATTTGCTGTCTGTGCCCTCTCTGTGTTAATATCATCCGTGGTCAGTAGAAGCCATACTGTGTCTGTGCCTGACCCCCACCATCACCACCATTTACAGCTTCTGTATGATATGATGAGGAGTAAGCAGTGCTTGCTAACTGTATTTTTAATTCTTCTGAATTTATATGACTTTCAGAGGCATAAGAAAAGATACCTGCTTTTCTAGAATTGAATGTGGATTATTTTAGATGGTCAGCTTAGATGCTAATAGTCCTCTTTTTGAATTTAAAAAAAAAAGTAATCATAATGGTTAATAGGATTTCTTCATACACAAATATAATTATAGGATATTTTTGTACCAGTGACTATGGCTGGACATAGACAGGTGTATATCTCACCAAGAAAAGAAGGTGGAAGATATCTGCCTGTTCTTGAGAAGCATGGCAAGTCCTACAGCATACTTTCATTTTGTCCAGTGAATTCATAGTCACTTCCTTTGCTCTTTTAACTGGGGATATTGACCCCTTTGAACATGACTGTGAGTGATATTGAACATTTCTTAGTTTAAAAAGAACTCCTTATCATCCTCTAAGGTTTCCATAAATGGCCTGATTCTTGTCCAGGTGTCATATCCAACTGATGCATTTGGGGGCAAGATCGGGACATTTAGAGTCAAGGCTATAATCGGAATTCTCAATGTAATGAGAAGTACAATAAATGAATATTGTGTTCTAATACATAAACCAGAAACCACCATACACACAAAAATACTGTTACTCAATACATCGGATTCTGCAATAAACAATTCCTGTTCAACCAGGTTACAGGTAAACAAAGTCAATAGCAAAGCAGGTTACATTTTTGTATCTCCTCATTTGTTCATCGCTGTAGGCAGTTATAGAGAGATCACTCCACTTTCACAGTGTAGTGGATGTAAATATTGGGAGACGATAGGGACATTCAAGGGTATTAAATATTCTCTCTACCACAAGCCTAACATGGCTCTGCAGCTCTAGTGCCTAGATCCTTTAGCTAGCGTGTAAGGACTGTCCTTCCATTGCACACATTACTTTCACCTTGGACTTCGGCTTCTAGGTGTTAGAGTGAAACTTCAGCTGAAGGTTTGTTTTGGATTGAGAGAGGAAGGGTTAGAACCTGTTAATTTATGGTTGCTTTCTCAATCCCTGGTAGTAAGATTTCCCTACATTTAGGAATTGATTTACTAAAGGCAAATACACTGCTCACTTAGCAATTGAAAGTGTACTCTGCAAGGGACATTTCCCCAGTAAATGTGAACTTAGTGAATGTAGTGAAGCTTCACTTTGCAAAGAATGCCCAATCATGTGCAAGGAAAAAAAAAATCATAATTTTTGCTTGCATATGACTGGATGATGGAAGTCAGTAGAGTGTTACCTCATTCACCAAGCTCTGGGGATAAATCCCTTGTAGAGTGCAACTACACTTGCCAAGTGAGCAGCCTATTTGCCTTTTAGTAAATCAACTCATTAAAGTCTGAGACACATGAGACGAAGTGAGGGGAAGGCAACCCTCTTCCAATATAGATACCTGTTCCAATGACAGTTGTTCATTTCCCCTTGCTTCCTGCTCCAGTGAAATTTGTAAAGATTTGGACTTTACCCTCCATGGTCTGTCCTGAAGACAATATCTGCCATGATGTTCTTTTCCCAAGGGCATACACAGACACTTATAAAATTCTGGCAATTGAGCTAACTCACCACTTGAAAATAAAGTTTTTGCTGAAGTTCTACTTAAGTACTGGAGGATTTATTAAATAATGCTAAGCTTGCAATTTTATTATATCAGGCCAAAGTTAGCATTGCATTTGCTCACAGTCATACAAACACAGTTTATTTTAAATACCCTTGTTGTCCTCCCCTATTCTTTTTTTTTTTTTTCTTCTGTCTCTTAAGACATTAATACAGAACATTAAGGAATTAATACTTGGCACCAATTCATAATGGCATTACCAGCCTATTTCAGCTTTGTAAGCACAGCCTAGCGTGTAATGTGAGAAGGCAGATTACTGTTATGACTAGCTTGTAATTTAATTTTTTAGTTTTTATTTGTAGCTCACAAGAGACATGCAGAACTTAGCATTCTAAACAGTCCTTGGCCCTTCTCAGGACTACATATTATGCACAGAACTGGCACAAGTAAACATTTTGTTTGGCAAAAGCGATCATCTTGCAACATTAATTTCTCTTCCTGTTCGTTATCCACACTTGTAACTAGATCACGTGTAAATTTAACCTGCTACCTAAACAAGTCACCTTTGTATAAGAACTGGAATAGTAACTGACATATGACATTTTACATTTAGTTTCTTATCATTCACTGGGTTATGAGAGTTGTATACTCAAGCAGGGCTCTTGTATTTCATGTAATAATTAGGGTCCAGTTCACATCTATGCAGCTGGTGTAATGTCCATTTCACCACTCTGCAAGCGTTAACACTAAGGCATGCTGTTTTACGGCAGCTTATTCATTTTGCTTGAACTGGCTGTGTACCTCAATGCACGAAAAACCTGACCTAAAGCATTTTTCGAAATCTAGTACAAGTACATGGGCTACTACTGTATGTGTATGATGGGGTGCCAGGCTATGTAAATGGCACCACAGTGCACATAGTACAGTGTACCTGCATTTCAGTAATGTGGGGTAAAACATTTTACAATGCTATAATCCATATTCACAATGCTGCGCTCCTTAATCTTTACACAGATTACTTAACACCTCTAAATTAAAATAATGTGCTTATAAATATGTGTCCAAATACTGTTGTCTCTATAGTGCTGGTGCCAAATAAATCTTGTGCGCTCTTCTATACACATGTGCTGGTGCAGCACTCCATGTATGGATTCCAGTGCCATGTCCCCTTCTGGTGTTCCCACACTGACCGGGATCTGTGGACTCTGTGCTAAAGCATCAGGAGTCAAAAGCCCTTGTACTGCTGTTTCCACTGGCACAACTGGACCCCCTAGCTATACTGGTTACTGCTGCTCTCCACTCTCCACCACTCTTCCACCATATGGACTTGACTCTATAAAGATGTCTCTCTCATTATGCAAAAAGACAAAACAAGAGAGGGCTCCATAGTGTAACTCCACTTTATTGTATTGCACATACAATTGGTTTACGCTCACTTAGATGATGCAGTGAAAGAGCAGAGATTGGCAAAACCAGAAGTTCCGCACCAGCCTGCACTGCATGTGCCGGATGTGATGTCACCGGTTGACTCCACCTAACATGTTTTGCCCCTCCACAGGGCATCAATTTTACAATGCATTACCACAATTCAAAAGCATAGAGCCTGAGTTATAATGTGCATTACCATTTATTTCTATGGACCCCTTTAACAAATGCAGAAAAAATTGTGCAGTTTTTTTTAATGTTTTATATGAACTGCCTGGCCAGAAATTTTAGGTGTTCTTGAGTTTTCCTTAAAAAAATGTCATTTATGGATTTTAAGTTTGTCTCAGTCACTTGAATATCCATACCTTTCAAGTTGTGTCTGTGGCTTGATCTGTTAAAAATATGGCCTGTCATTCAGCAGTTAGATCTTCTAAGCATTACTGTCTATGCCATTGATAGTATAACATAATTTTCAAGTGAAATGCATCTCTTGGGTCCAGTCTGTTCATCTTGGTGCATTGATATGTCTGTTGTATGATTGATGACCTCAATCTTGGTTCTAAACTGTGTTTTTCAGATTCTTTAAGGAACTGGAAGGGAGACATCAAAGAAACATTCTCATTGAAGATATCAGTGATATTGTGGAGAAACATGCTAAATCTACCTTCGACCCCTATGTGAAATATTGCACTAATGAAGTCTACCAGCAAAGGACGCTACAGAAATTAATGTATATTTTTTTCTTTAATCTCCTTCTCTTGTACTCTGTGATTTTTTTGTTTTCTTTTTTTATTTCTGTATTGCTTCCTTGCTATGTCACACCAAGGCAGCATAGTTTAAAAAGAAAAAGTAAATCTTGGCACATTCAAACCCAGTTTTGCCTGCATTTACTATAAGGAGGGGGAATTTTTGGGGTCAGACGAAGGGGTGAATTCTAGAATATAAAGTTAAAGGTTGTAGACTAAACTCCTCATTTGTAGCTTGCCATACTCATAGCGAATGTGGACATACAGTAGATGATGGAATGGGATCCAGCATGATAGGTCTTTATAGGAATTATTGGTTAAAAATTGATGATGGTATTTATTTGTCATTTTAAAACCGCAAATGTTTAAAAATATCCAATGCCAGCAAGTGTAACATTGGTCATAAGATAAATACAGGCAATGCTACTGAATCCCAGATCCTCATCAAAATAGGGAATTCAGATGTGGGATGAATGGAGGTAAATCTTCCACTGGGTGTTGGAATTCAAGTGTAGAGTTGTACACATTTAATTTTTCATGACATATTTACAATTCTTAAATGCAGTAGGGACAAAGTAGTACACTTATTATGAATAGAATCTATTAAGAAAATCAGTATGTTTAAATGTTTTCTTTTTCTTTACGAAAGCTAGCTAGTGATGCTCACTGCTTTCTAGAAAAGTAACAGATTTTATTATTAATATTTAACATTCCTCAGTAATGTAACTTTTTTTTTTTTCCACTGTGTGGTTGTGCCGCATTTGATGAGGCTTTCCACTTTCAGGAAGGAAGTTGGAAAGTCTTTCTGCTTCTTCGTCTGGTGGCTTTCTACTGCAGGCACTGTGTTGGTTTTCTTCTTCTGAAATTAACAAAGCCAGCAAGTTTGGGAAGGCTGCCACCATCAGTGTTCAATTTGTTGAATGGCAAAGGCCCAAGAATGGACCACCTTGCCTCCAGCTGTCACTAAGTTGTAGAAGTGGGCTTCACACCCATACAAACCCAATTTTTAAGCTAAGCTCCATATTATGATACGTTATATTTGCATTATACACATATAAGATTTTAAGCATCTTTTCTAAAAAAAAAAACTGTTGTGAGCACAGCATTTTACTAGGCTTATTTAAAGGGAAGCTGACAGCTGGTGCAACAAGGATCGGTTCAGATTCGAATCATCTATGGGCAAGACTGATTGTACCCAATATGATTGTTGTATAACTTGGTAGATCCAGCATGTCAGATATTTCCATGCAATTATTGCCAGTGGCTATAGCCAATAGAAATAATCACTGTGTTCTCCCAGCAGGGAAGATTCCCCTGCTCCCTTCCCCAGCCGGGATTTCCCTATCAACACTGACGACTTGTTTATGGCTTGCTTAAAGCTATTTCACATCTGTAGAAGCAGGCACTGGTAATGTACAGAATGTTTGTTCAGGGCTTTGTAGGCCACAGGTGCTCCTGACCCCAAGAGCACTCAAAATGCAATCTTCAACTCTAATGCAGGCTATAGACAATGCGATTATTCCCATCAAAAGAGTCAGTGTTGATGGGGGAATCCCTCCTGTGGAGCTTTTAGTTATTGTGTTTTCCCAGCAGGGGGAGCTGTCCCTGCTGGGAGAGCACAGTGATTATTGCTAGTGGTCATAACCTCTAGCAATAGTCACATGTAAAAATCCTACATGCTGGATGTACCCAAGTCATACAACATCCAAATCGGGTACAATCAGTCTGCCCAGAGATGGTTCGAATCTCGGCTGCTCCCTGCCGAACCGACTGAGATTTGAACCATCTATGGCCAGCATAAGCTTGTGCTTGAAAAACTTTCCTTGGAGTTCTATAGTGTAAAGCATGTGCTTGTGTTGACAAATATAGATACATGCATTGAAGAACTTAGGACTTTGAGTAAGAACTCAGATTCAGGGGTGCAAAAAAGAAGCTTTGCAGATAACAGAAGCTTTTGTAATGCTTCACATGCTCTTTTATTACTGTTAATGTGATGTTCAGTCATTTGTAACAATTATCTAAGGTTCCTGTTTTTTTATATGCAAATTTGATTACCTGTGCTCTTTGCAAATCCTCATTGCTCTTACTTAAAGTGGTTCTAAAGCTAAAAAAGGGACCAAGGCAGCAGAGAAAGCCATTGGCTCCTGCTGTTGTCAATCAAATGCTGTGAGGCGGGACCAGGCAGGGGGGATAAGCCATGCTGTGTGTGTCTATAGATGCGCATAGCCTGACTCAGGATCTTGCCCAAATATCTGCCCCATAGCAAGAGGTTTGCTATGGAGGCAGACACAGAAGAGGAGGAGAGGACAGAGCTGGTGGGAGATCTCAGAAGATGAGGTTCAGGGCCAATCTGTGCAATACCTTTGCACAGTGCAGGTAAATATATGTTGTTATTTTAATTTAAAAAATCCTTTAGAAATGCTTTAAATAAAAGAGAATAAGTTAGCATAAACATGCTTGTTCTTGGTAACATTAACTATTTTTTGTTAAGGGCACAATGGAAATTTCTGGATTCTGTACAGTTGCGGTGATATAAAATCAATAATTTATGTTAATATATTTACTGTGACAGGATGTTTTATTTCATGGAAAAATTCCTTTTTTGATGATTGTTTTAGACATGGTATCACTTTCATCTTATCATGTCATTCATGTGAAAATCAAATCGGTCATATTTACATATATGTTAATATTCTTTATTTTAGATCTACAAATGCATCTTTCAAGGATGCTCTGGCTAGAATTGAGACTCAGGAAGAATGTAGAAATTTGCCAATGATTTCCTTCCTCATCCTCCCCATGCAGAGAGTCACTCGACTTCCACTTCTCATGGATGTAAGCTTTCCTTGTCTTACCTTTTTTATGGCCTATTTTTTGTTCTAATGAATGACTACGCTACTTACTGAAGGTGGTGGGGCTAATAGAAGTGACGGAGATTCCCCGCCAGCACCCGGAGATCGCCGTGTAAAGCTGACAGGGGAGAGACCTTGTGTGTAAACAACACAGGTCTCTTTCCTGCAAGCAAGAACATGCTGCTTTGTATTTCTCTGCACAGAATTCCCAGGATGCCCGCCGCAGTCTCACTATAATCTGCTGATTGCCACCATTACTAGTATTAAAAAAAATTTAATAAAAATTCCAGTATATATATCGCCATTTGTAGATGCTATAACTTTCATGTAAACTAATGAATTTACATGAATTGGGATTTTTTTTTTTAGCAATGAAATGTAGCAGAATACATTTTGGCCTAAATTCAAGAAGAAATTTGATTTTTTTTTTATTTTTTGACTGAATGTTTTATAGCAAAAAGTCAAAAATATTGTGGGGGGTTCAAAATTGTCGGGGGTTTTTTTGCTTTTGGCGCAAAAAATAAAAATTGCAGAGGTGATCAAATACCACCGAAAGAAAGATCTATTTGCGGGAAAAAAAAGGACAAAAATGTAATGTATGTACAGCGTTGCATGAACATGAAATTGTCAGTTAAAGTAACACAGTGCTGTATCACAGAAAATGGCCTGGTCAGGAGGAGGGGGGGGGGAATCCTCTGGAGGGTAAGTGTTTAAAGTGATTTCATAAACAGGTTAAAGAGAATTTGCAGTATTCAAGAATAATGCAATAATTTCCTTCACAATTACAGCCTTATTAGCCATGTAGCTCTATTTCCAAACATTCCCTCATTGCTTGCCATATGGTTACTGAACTTGGTCTCCATTGTAGGGTGCTGAATCTTCAAAAAAGAGCGAGCCATCCAATAGCACAAAAAGTAGCCAGCACTTACAATCCTAATCCACAGGGACGGTTCATTCATCCTGTGAGCAAGGGCAGTAGAGTGGTTTAGTGGTTAGCATTTCTACTTTGCAGCACTGGAGTCCTTGGTTCATATCCCCAATTAGGATACTGTTTTTTCATGGACACTATGTTTGCATGTTCTCCCTTTGCTTGTGTGGTTTTACTCCGGGTACTCCAGTCTCTTCACACACTCCAAAGACATAGTAGGTTAACTGTCTCCTGTCTAAATTGACCCTACTATGTGTGTGCTTCTATAATAGCAATCTTTGATTGTAAGCTCCTTGAAAGCAGGGTCTGATGTGCATGAATAGTTTGTAAAGCCCTGTGTAAAATGCCTGTGCTATATAAATGCCTGTGATAAATAATAAATAATGGTTATTTCTCACAGTTTAAGATTCAGCAACATAGATGCCCATACTTTTCGTTTGTGTATTTCTATACCAGTAGTATGTTCTTGAATTTACCGATACTGGATATTTCCCATCCTATATAGGGCAGAATATTTTGAAAGTTATGTGTTGACAAATGCCATCTTTATAATATCAGATTTTTAAAAAAAAGTTCCAAGATTTATCCAGTTGCATGCAACATGTATATAGTCAGTAGTCAGAGGCTTTCCCACATATAGGCTGCTTTTTAGACAGGTCTTTATCCTCACAGAATAAGACTTCTTCAGTCTCTTAAGCATCTAGTTACAGTCTGTTTCTGGTCTTCAGTTACATGCAAACGTCTGAAGAAGAACTTTTGCACCTACATACTAGTGAGATTCTTGTGTTTTAAAAGCTAAAACTGGGTATTGTTTGCAGACACGGTAGGAATTTCTTTGAGTTCTTGTTAATTCATCTTTCACCTAATGTCTTCTAACTAACCACAAGCACTTGCACTCCCATGCACTGCCTGTGCCTTCTTCTGTGAGCTGTCATCAAGGGTGAATCAGAACCTTACCTCCCATGTTGGACTGCATGATTGGGTGGGGGTTGCTAAAACAGCACAAGCCACCGGCTGATAACTAAATTATAGATAGTTTTACATGCTTTTCATGTAAGCTTATGTGTGTAAATTCTTGATATTTTTCCAGCTGAGAAATTTTATGGTTACTTTATTATAGAGCTAAGTATATATTTAATGTAAGGCTTACAGTAAATGGTCAATATAAATGTTAACTTTTACTTTAAGTTAATTTCATGCCCGGCTCTAACTAGATATTATGTTTGACATAGACAATCTGTCAGAAAACACCTAAAGATTCTTCAAGATATGAAACCTGCAAGAAAGCCTTGAAAGAAGTTAGCAAGGTAGGTGTAATTCACCTTTTGTTCTATTCCATCCATGCTGTTCCATGTATTTCTACTAGTTTCTAACAATTAGAAACTAATTTGCTTTAATAATTTTGATTTCTGGCTAAAGTTTTCAATTTGGCCTGTTTCCATCCCCAGGACAGACCATTGATTCAGTTTGAATATGATCAGCGGAAGTCAACAGCTGTTTTCATTAACTGCATAGATGGCCATGCATTTACATGACATCAGAAGTTTTAACATCTACACTTTTAATAACCTTTCTCTATTAAAAAAAAATAAATAAAAAACAGTTTTGGCCTTAGATGTACTTTAAATGAAAAATATGTAGAAAACAATTACATAGCCACAAACTGGTAAGAACCAGAGAAATCAGTTTTTAATACAAGAGTCACTATGACTTGATAAAAGCTAATTTCTGGAACATTGTTTTCACTTTGCGACGTGTACATTTATGGGTGAGCAATAGACTTTCAAATAGAAAAAGCAACATTTATGCTCCCTTAATTGGGAGTGTAGTCTAAATGTAATGGGTGATTACCTTGACTATTTGCATGTGTTGCAACCCAGAACTATATAGCTTGTTTAAAACCTGCATACCTAAGCATTCTGTTATTTCACACTATTAAAGTCTAACAGCATACTTCTTTAATGTGAAAAACGCCCCTCTTATATGAACAGGAAAACATATGGCTAAGACTGTGTATAACTATGCCTCTGGGAACTTCCATTTTAGGATGAACTTGAAAGGTTTCCATAACTGATGTAATTATCTGGGAATCAACAGTGCAGAGAATGTTTCAATTGTTTCATATAGATTTAAAGACCCATGATAACATGAATATTTAACCTATAGCTCACTGGTCTTTTTAAGATGGTTTTTATTAATAAAGAATGCTGGACATTTTTGGTGGCCCATTCTGGTTCTAATCTTAAAGTAGAACTATAGGTAAAACTTTTTTCCTTTTGGAGAGCATGAGGCAGGGTTAACACTCCTGTCAGAAGTTTTTTTAATTGTCCCATTGAGTAGATATCCCTTCACTTTCTGTCCCATAGCCAAAACACGAAGTGAAAGAAAATCCTTCCAAAGTGAGGCAATCCCTGTTGTCAAAATGTTAAGAGTTTTTTTTTTTTCCAGAAAAATAGGTGGAGGGGAAATCTTCCAGTGTGAACCCTGTTTCAGGTATAACTTAAGAGGGGGATTCCCCTCCCTCCAGGGAGATTTTCTCTAATATACTATGGTGTCTCTGGGACAGGAAGAGAAGGAAAATGTACCCAATGGTAAACCACCCAAAAAAATAATAATAATAATAGTAATGAGGGTTTTAACTCTTCCCTAGTCTATCAAAAGCTAAAAAAAGAAAAAGTTTATCTATCCATAAAACTTAATAGCTGGTTTTTCAAAGCACAGCTTTCAGTTAGCATCACACGCATTGGTTTAATCTTGCTCTTTCTTTTGGAAACTGAAATAATCAAACCAAAGAGTGACAGTATTTTAACAAATAATTCTGGAGAATAAATACAGGTAATACTGTGCATGATGAACTAACATTGGTTGTGAGCTGCAATTCTTGCAAGTTGCGCATGTTACGACTGATCACCACCCAAGGCATTCGGCATTCCAGTCAGTGTTACCTTATACTCACAATGGAAAGTGATTTGTTTTGAACTAGTTAGGTTTCAGGGTCTCGTGATCTCCAGCCTGCAGGTCTGTCTGTATTCAGTACATCTACATAATTGTGCTTTCCCAGTTTTTAGAGAAGAAGCTATCCATTTGCTGACTAGTCATCCAGGAATCATTGACAGGCTTGGATTTCAGAAGTACACATCACCTGCCTTTGAGGCTTGGTGGAGATTTGGGAGTAATATTATATCATTTATCATTAGTTTCTCCAGGAGCTCTGACCAGACCTTGAAAGCTGGATTAGAAATCCATGCAGAGTCTACATATTTGCCATATTTATAGAAAAGTGATACTATTGTATACTTTGGTATGCATGTTAAATGTACTCAAGATTTACTACAGAGCAAAATTGAAGGTACATCCATCTGTTATTTATTAGTTTTCGAAAAAGCCTCTGCCAAAACGAATGAGTTCAACCATTTATGGTATAGCTGAATGTAATGAGAGAGTGGTGTTGTGTTTCTGAAGTTTAAATGTATTGTGGGCACATGTATGTATTGTAGCTGTAAAAGCTTTAAAACCAAGAGGGTAAAGACTGGGAAGCTTCACTAGTAATGCAGATGATTTTATGGTGTGTCTGTAGATTTACTCTACTTAATATCTTTTATAATTTTAGCAGTTCCCCTTCAATGAATTATCAGTGGAAAGGGTCTCCCGTAACATACTTTCCTTTGTTAGTGCTGCATGCTAGGAAGCCCCCTCACCTGTCCAGCACTAAGGATTGTTCAGTCCACAGATCTATGGTTCATGGCTGTACCATGTGCTCGAGTTTTCATTCATATTTGAGTGACAACATATATGTGTGTGTGTTATTTTTTAAAATAATATGATGTATTATCTTCTTATTTTAGTTGGTTCGTCTGTGTAATGAAGGAGCGCGGAAAATGGAGAGGATGGAAATGATGGTGACAATTAATTCTCAGCTAGAGTTTAAAATTAAGGTATTTTTGTTCTTTATCTTTTCATTGCCACTTAGGACTCATGCTCATGGGTGTAAAAAACGCCACTTCTAGAGGCATCTGGCTTTTTTTATACCTCTGAAGACAGCTGCATGTTGGCTAACGTGCCCATGCACATGCAGATGTTTAAACACATATTTGTATGCCACATGTGGGGGCGCAAGAAAAACAAAACTACTTACATTCCCAGAGAGGCGCTTTTGATGTGTAAACATGCATACAAGTGCATAAAAGTTCATTTATGGTCATAACTGCATTCTAGTGGCTAAAATAAATTATTCCAGCCAATAGAATGAGTTTACATGCAAACATCTTTAAACACCATTCGTAGGTAATTACATGCCAAAACTAACATTTTTTTTAAAGCTGTATTTTTCTGCTTACATATGAATATTTTAATATGCCCATGTGCATGAGGCTTTAGGCCATTTTCACACTGTTTCACACTGCCGGTAACATGCAGCCTGCAGATTCCAGTGGCAAGAATCTTAGATTCTTGCGACTGGAATGACTGGGGCATGAGAATAGCAATGGCCACCCAGCCTTTAAACTAATGGCAGGCTGACAGTGGATGTCACTGCTTGCATATTGCCGCATAGCTGAAGTTATGAATGGCTGTGCCTAGAGGCAGTCCAGACTCGGACATCCATCCATAGCCGCAGATATCCACTCTGTGTGCAGCTTCATGTGAACAGCGGTTGCCACTGTTAGCCTGTCATTAGTTCACATAGACTGAGTGGCCACTGCTATTCGCATGTCCTGGTCATTTAAGCCTCAAGAATGCACTGATTCCTGCCACTGGAATCTGCTAACTGCATGTAACTAGCTGTGTGAAAGAAGCCTTAGATGTTAAATAAGACTTTATTTGCTTGGCCCCCATTCGGGTATGGTTTTCATCTTTAAATAAGCACTGCTTATTCTTATTTTTGCAAAGATCAGCAATAGATTCAGTACTGAACTTGCAACAGTTTTCACATATTCAGTATTGAACTTGCAACAGTTTTCACATAAAGTGTGTTAAAAGTCAAAATACCTACCCTTAAACAAATATGCATGAAGTGCCGCAAAAATG
Source organism: Staurois parvus (assembly GCF_062004578.1). Taxonomy (NCBI): domain Eukaryota; kingdom Metazoa; phylum Chordata; class Amphibia; order Anura; family Ranidae; genus Staurois; species Staurois parvus. The sequence goes on along the minus strand of NW_028317927.1, from coordinate 9,757,077 downwards.
AAAATACACCCCCAAAAAATGCAACAAATAATGCATCAGTCACTGACTGATGGTGTGGAGCTAACATGTCTTCCCAGCCATAGCTACAGCTGTGACTTCTAAGTATGTGCAAGTGTGAGTCTTAGAGTAGTAGTCGGAGTGATGTAGAAAAAAACAAATCCAACATTCAGAACTTAGGTCTGCTTTAAAATCTTTTGCACACATAGGAACTGGTCAGGAGCATGTTTATATTGGATCAGTGCTCATTTTTGGGCAGCACCACAAGAAATTATAATCAAAGTGTTTTTTTGTTTTGTTTTGTTTCTTGGAAAGAGGAGATTAAGGGGGGATATGATCAACATGTATAAGTACATCAGTGATTCATATAGTGAACTTGGTGTAGAGTTATTCACCCTGAGGTCATCACAGAGGACAAGGGGGCACTCTTTATGTCTGGAGGAAAAGAAATTTAATCTCCAAACATGGAAAGGTTTCTTCACAGTGAGAGCTGTGAAAAAGTGGAATAGACTCCCTCAAGAGTTGGTTCTGGCCAGCTCAGTGGATTGCTTCAAAAAAGGCCTGGATTGTTTCTTAGATACACACAATATAACTGGATACTAACATTTATAGGTAAAGTTGATCCAGGGAATATCCGATTGTCTTGTGGGGCATCAGGAAGGTTTTTTTTCCCAGCTGGAGCAAATTAGATCATGCTTTGCTGTTTTTCTTTGCCTTCCTCTGGATCAACTGTGGGTATAGGATTATAACTTTATTTTTTTTAAGGTTGAACTGGATGGACTTTTGTCTTTTTTCAGCCAGACTAACTATGTAACTATGTTTCTTAGTAAACCTGTCTCACTGCTCATGTTTTGCACCATTCTGCTTCCAAATGAAAAGTCATCCAGTTGATCTCAACAACCAATTTAAATTCCAAGACAGAATGTATATGATAAAGCATCTCTGTCAGCTACAACATACTAGCACAATGTAAATATTTCAATGGAAACATTTTTCTTTGTTCAAATTTCTCAGAACTCTCGAGGACTGAAGGAATGTGAAGGTGTCACTGAGCGATTAATCTGCATTTTCCATAGCGATCACTTAATTTGTTTTCACTTCTAAATTTATAACCATCGTGTGTATTTTAGGGAAAGTTTCAAAGCAAACCAAAATTTCCTGTTTTCCACACTCATTATTTCTGCAAATCACCTGGGATGTCTCTTGTTGTTTTGACTTCATCTGTCTTCACTTTCACTAACACAAATTGTTACCTTTTACTTTAGAGCTCTAAACAGCTGTATTATGAAACACGTAAAGCGTCAGTCTAGCTAAAACTGACATTTTAGTTTATTATAGCTAGTTAAGAATTACATCATCAAGCAGGATCTCCTTGCACACAAATTCATGGTCTACAAAGCTGCTGCAGTCATCACAAGGAGGGCATCATTCTCTTTGGTGAAATTAATATAAAATATTTTATATTATGGAGAACATAACAGCAAGAGTATGATCATCAGAAAAGTGGTAGCACCAAAATCTCTAAAGCAGGCAAGAAAGGAACACGGAACTTTTAAAAAGTAGGTCTTGTTGCTGTAGTCCCCAAGTGGTATAGGAAACCTGTGGGTGATTCAACCTACTAGACTGTGCCTATAGCTACTGGGTGAACGAGACAGCCTTTAAAAAGTTATCTAGAGAAATATGAGTACTGATCTTCTTCTAGAAATGTTAGGTGCTTAGTTGTGAAAGCTGTGCTCCAGCCAGGGATGCCCCTCAACAAACAATACATCCCCTTCTAATTGCTTCACAAATTAAAAAAAAGTAACATGACACATCAGGTTTCTTCTCTCTTCCGCACTTAGTGTGCAAGGGTCCTTTTTTGGGTGTCTTGTTGACATGGACACTTCCTCTTGGTTGCCCAGTGACAGGGTCATCCCAGGTCTTGACTCCAGCGACATAACATCACAACAAGAGGACCAGTCTCAACTCTGGTAGAGGCGCCAGTGAGGGACATGGGAAGAAAGTTAAAAACTACCTTAGTATTTTTCCAAACACATTAATGAATGATGAGGATGGGGAAAGTGGAGAGCATTTTGCTGGAGTGGGCTTTGGTCATTGACCTGAAACCAAGTATGCAGATCAGTTAACTAAAATCTAAAATAAAGCAGGCCATAGATGATTCGAAGATTAAACAATAATTCTTGGTCATTCATTTTTCGCATCATTAGTGTGCCAGCTGCAGCATGTGATTTTTGTGTTGCAGTCAAAAGTGCTGGATCCAACATGCTGGATTTTGTTTTGAAAAACAGCAGTCAACCGTTATTGCCAAGCCAAATGATAATATTACACTCCTTGAAAGGATTCTCATACAGCCCTTTAGTGCTTGGCACTTAGACTAAAGACTTCATTTAAATCTTTTTTTTTTTTAGTGGGGCTTTAAAGTGATTCTAAAGCTTGTAGTTTAAAAAAATAAATAAACATGTAATACTTACCTGTCTCTATACAACGGCTTTGCACAGAGTGGCCCCACACCTCTTCTTTTTGGGTCTCCCACCAGTTGTCCTGGCTCCTCCCCCCTTCTGAGTGTCCCTAATAGCAAGCCTCCTGCTGCGGGGGCACTCAAGCAAGCTCTCTCCTGAGCCATGCTCCTGTGATTGGACATTGTCCATTTGCACACAGAGCACAGCTCAGCTCTGTCCCCGGTCTCTTCTCATTGGCTCAGTGGCTGTGATTACAGAAACAAGAGCCGTTGGCTCCCTCTGCTGTGAGTCAATAAGGAGAGAGACACCCAGGAGAGCTGCTGCTCTCATGTATGTGTCAGGGAAATAGTATGCACAGTCGTGCATGAAAATGTGCGCATTCCAGGGACAGTCTGACCATAGGGGCACTTGGGCTCTGCCCGGGGGCCTGATAAGAGGCTCTGTCACTGCCCCTCTACTTTTTGCACAGCACCAATCATACACCAGTCTCTGTACATGGTGCTCTCCTCAGCAACTTCCCGATAGTCCCCATAGATCAGTGACATGAAGGTCCCCACACACACATAGATCCCCTAACCTGAGCACAGAATGGAGACAGCCGAGAGTAGACAGTGCAGAGAGCCCGCTGTCCAGCCACAGACCAGGGAATACCCCCTCCAGGAAAGCCATGCATGGTAAGCCCCACCCCTCCTCTGCAGCCCAGCCACCAGGATCACTCACTGCTCCAGCTCTGCAGCGCTGATATTCCTTTTATTGTGTTGTGTCCCCAGCTGGGATGATTCAGTGATGATCCTGTGTGTGGATAGAGGATAATCTTCTCTTCTGAGTGCAAATCAAGAGCATAAAAAAATATTGGAAACCTAAAACTGCCATGTCCATCAAAGAAACTAGGGCCTAAATATATTGGTCCCTTTTCAGGCAGGAGAAGGATCAATCCGGCAGCATATGAACTTTTTTTACTTGATTCTTACAGGATTAATTCTGTATTTCACGTATCACTGCTGAATCCTGATGTGCCTGACCCTTTCCCAGATCGGGATCCAGAACATCCACCACCATTTCTAATCAATGGATCTGAGGAATATGAAGTGGAAACTATTCTGGACTGTAGAAGGAGACAAGGGGTTGTACCGTATTTAATGAAATGGAAGGGATTTGGCCCAGAAGAGAATTCCTGGGAACCGGAGTCCAATGTGCACGCTACATAACTTTTGCGGGCTTTTTTCACAGCTTATACAGAAAAGAAGCTTCAAGTTGGCATCCGGAGGCTGCCCATAAGGGAGGGGGGGGACTACTGTCAGGGAAATTGTATGCACAGCTGTGCATGAAGATGTGCGCATGCTCATAATTCTCGAGTGACAACTAGATGTGCCCTACCTTATGCACATTTGCAACATTTTTGGCGCTCACTCGCTTATTTAAAGTGGCTCCAGAGACCAGAAGATTGCTGAGTGGTCATCAGCTTCTACTGTTTGTGACCTGATTCTGTACTACCCGGCCCATCCTGACCCTGCTTGTTAGAAACATTCCGTCGCTGATTTAATATGTTGCTGGTTGTAGATGGGGCTCAGGTAAATATGGGGGTGGGGGGTAAGGAGGAGGGTGCACCCAGAAGGTTTTTTTATCCTAATGCAAATAATGCATTAAGGTTAAAAAAAAAATAAAACATTCTGCCTCCAGAACCACTTTAAACATTTTTATTATATTTTTCAAGCATGTAAAAACACACACACAGCATATATAATAAAGTGGTAGATCCTGAAAGTAAATGACCTGAAAATTACTAACTGGGTTCTGGCATGCATATTGTGTTATTTGCCATTTTTTTGTACTCTTACATGTTAGTCATTCTTTCTCTTATTACAAGACACTCCTTAATTACGTGTCATATAATGTTAAACCTGAAGGAAGATCTGCCACGTCCTAACTCATCTTCGCTATTTCCTACCTTTCTTAGGCTGTGTTGCCAAATGCAGTGAATGGAATGACGGTTTTCCTATTGTTTACGTTTTTCCGGAGTGAAAAGAATTTACATGGCCCTGAGGATCCAGTTGAATAAAAAACATTTAAGAGAGTGAATCATGTTAAGTTTTTTGGAATGCAGTGTATTATTATAAGATGCCAGGTACAGAACAGCAATTAACAAGTGAGGATGATCATGTGAAAGAAAACACATTCCTTCCTTGAATAATGAAATTCATTTTCATTTTTGTATGTGTAGTCTAACTGACTGCAGTACAGGTTTGAAAGAGATGTTCTAGCTCCTGTGATGGCATTGTTCTCTATAATTACACAGTTGACACTTTCTGAGACTGCATTGTAATTAGCTTTGGTTATGGCTGTTTTTTAAGATTGATCATTCAAATTTTTGCTAGCAATTTACCCAGTCAGTATCACTAGTAATAGATGGGTGATATCTGGAACATAGCAGCAGCAACATGGAGGTTGAGGGTTTAACAACAATCGTGCAACATAATAAACAATTTGTTAAAGCAATAGAAGCAATAGCATTTGTCTTTTATGTTGAATGAGCTTTCTCCTTGCACTAAAGTTAAGAAAACCAAGGAATGGGTTGGAATGGACAGCTGGGCTAGTCCTAGGGGATTCTCATAAAGACAGGTAGATCTGTTTGTTACCTAGAACACGGTTGTAACTGTAGTCATCGAAAACCATGTGACTGCAATGAGGCTTAGAGGCACAGTTGGCCCAGCACTGTATGTCTACTTTATGACTGACTGTATGCTAATCACAATTGCATTTATTGGTTATGGCTGACAAAAAGTAAATGTTTCTACAGTTTTTGGGGTCCTATACGATTGCTATGGAAACAAAAACTGTTGTGCCAAGATAAGGACTGCTTTTCTGGCAGGGAAAAAATGAATACACACAAGGAAAGTTTATTGGCCCAAAGATTAATCATCATGAACATTAGTTCATCAAATCTGTATAATGCCTATATTAACACAAGTTCATGTTATCTCTCATAAAACTCACATGTAGTCTCTGTGGAGCTATGTACAGTGAAATTGTTCATAATAAAACAATACCTTATTGGGAATACAGAGATTAGCCAACAATGACTAAACATATGGAATGTGCTGTAACATAAATTGTTTTGTAATAAAACAATATGTTAACATATGCGAGGATATGTTCTTTGTATTCATAGCAGTACCACTTGTAGTGTAGTTGAGTTTCATCAAGTCTTTGCTTACTAAGACAATGCTTGTGAGCATTGTCATTCAAGGCGTTTTCCCTGTATGTACTAATGACATTTCACTAAAAACCTTCACAATTTTAATACATTGAAGATAGCATTAACCTCTTGCCTACTGGGCACTTTTACCCCCTTCCTGCCTTGACCAGTTTTAATCTTTCAGCTCTCTCAGCGCGGTCATGCAACACTGTACCTAAACTAACTTTTTATAATTTGTTTTAGACAAATAGAGCTTTCTTTTGTTGGTATTTGATCACCACTGGGATTTTTATTTTTTGCTAAACAAACTAAAAAAGACCAAAAAATTTTGAAGAAAAAAAACTTTTTCTTAGTTTCTGTTATAAAATTTTGTAAATAAGTAATTTTTCTCCTTCATTGATGGGCACTGATAAGCGGCACGGGTGGGCACTGTTAGGCGGCATTGGTGGGCACTGTTAGGCGGCACTGGTGGGCACTGTTAGGCGGCACTGGTGGGCACTGTTAGGCGGCACTGGTGGGCACTGTTAGGCGGCACTGGTGGGCACTGTTGGGCGGCACTGGTGGGCACTGTTGGGCGGCACTGGTGGGCACTGTTGGGCGGCACTGGTGGGCACTGTTGGGCGGCATTGGTGGGCACTGTTGGGCAGCACTGGTGGGCACTGTTGGGCAGCACTGGTGGGCACTGTTGGGCGGCACTGATGGGTGGAACTGATGGGCAACACTGATGAGTGAAACTGATAGGCTGCACTGATTAACTGATGGGCACTGATTGCCAGCACAGATGGGCACTCTTGGTTCCACTGATGGGGCTACACTGATCACCAGGATACTGATGATCAGTGTAGCTGTCCCCCTGCAAAATGCCCCTTACCGGCTCTGACAGCATGTGAGGACTGCCAATAACTATAATTTCCTATTTACCCGCTGATCAGCTGTGATTGGGCACAGCTGGTCAGATGGTAAAAGCGGCTGTGATTGGCTCGTTCCATAGCCATGTTATCAGCTGTGTCCGAAGGACACAGCAATCACAGATCGTGCGCAGGGCATGCCCCAGGGGGCGCGGTTCTGGGAGGACATCCATGGACGTTCTCTCAGAACTAGCCGACCGCACTGTAGCTGTCTCTTGGCTATAGCGCTGCCGAGAACTGGTTAAGCAAGCTGTACTGCTGTCCATCAGTTTAATGCTTATTTTCCCTTGGCTACGCTTAGGTATGCCAGACATTGGTGTACCTAGCACATCTGGCATCCATGTGGGATCATTTTTTACACCCCTTACCCCCAAAAAATAACCAGTGTGCTGAATCATTCTAACAGTGAGAGAGGCTTAAAGGGGCATAGTTATATAAAAGCTGAGCCTACTCCCCCTATACTACCTATACCCAAACTCCCCTTCCCCAGCACACACCCCTCTGCACAGACCATGCCCTCAGGAGAGAGGCTACCCCAGCACAGAATAACACCCCCCCCCCCCTTTCCCCCCAAGTAGGCCACTCAGTACAAACCAACATCCCCCCAACACAGACCAATCAGTACAGATGAACTTTGCCAGCACAGACCCCTTGGCAAAGACACCTCCCCCCCCAGTACAGGCCCCTTAGTACAGACCGATTCCCCCACTACAGACGGATTCCCCCAGAGCACACTGATGCCCCACTTGTAAAGGTCCCTCAATATACACAGACCCCCCCACCCCCCCAGCACAGACAAATCAATAAAGGTGAACTTTCCCAGCACAGCAGAGGCTGACCCCCCCCTCCCCCAATACAGGACCCTCAGTACAGGCCGACTCATCCCCAGAACAGACCCCTCAGTACAGATGGATTCCCCCAGCACAGACTGACGCCCCCCTAGTACAGGCCCCTCAGTACAGACAGACCTACCCCATAGCACAGACCCCTCAGTACAGACAGATCCCCTCCCACTCAGCACAGATAAGTCCTCAGCACAGATGGGTCCCTTTGGCACAAAATCTCATTACAGACTGATCACTCTAGCACAGACTAACACTCCCAGCAAAGGCTCCTTAGTACAGACCCCTCAGTATAGACACTTTAATACAGACATCATCCCCCCCCCAGTACAGTTTCCCCATTAGAACATGACCCTTCTACACAGTAAAGATCCCTCAGTTTACCCCTATTAGTATGCCACTGATATTAGACAAGTTACAGCACTTCACATACAGTATATAACAGTCATCCAGAATGTTGTTTTTGAATGCTTTCATTTATCTATCAAGGTCATCTTACAGCTAGTAGTAGTTACATTCAACAACTGCCTTGAACCATTCTATTGTGATTGGATTAAGGTGACTGATTTACTCATATGAATATAAATGCTGGGGTATGCCCTTGACAATTAAATATTAATGCCGGGGGTATGTCCATGACACCCCTGAATATAAAAATGCTCGGGTATGCTTCTGACACCTGTGGTGATATAAATGCTCGGGTATGTTTCTGACACCCATGGGGATATACATGCTGGGGTATGTTCCTGACACCTGTGGGGATATAAATGCTGTTCCTGACAGCTGCAGAGGAAGCTGTCTAAATTAGCAGTTCATTTCATTGCCCCTAAACTATTAATACTTTAGCGGCAACCCACAGATGTAAAAAAAAAAGATATATATATTTTTTTTTTTTCTCAGAGAATAGGTGCAGGAACTCTCCCTTTCTGAGTCACCCCTTATCTCCACCTCTACCCACCTCTGAGCAGCATTCCTTGATTCCACCCCCTACCCACCTCCCAGTACCGTCCCTTTAAAAAGAATTCAGAACCAATTAAAATTTTTTGGTGCTATGTAAATTGTATGGAATTTGTTAACAAAAAAAGCAGTAAAATACATTCCCAGCAGCAACAATAGATCGCCCCCTGCAACAAAATACCCCCCCTCAAGTATTGAGTAGCAATAGACACCACCCTCAACAGTAGACCCCTCCCAGCAAAATAAGATCACCCCTATTAATAATAGATCCCCAGCAGCAACAGACACCCCCACAGAAATAGATCCCCTCCAACAACAATAGATCTCCCTGCAGTCAGCATCAATAGACCCTGCAGCACAGGGTCATAACAAAATGGCTCAATAATAAAACAAAACATGGCAATAAGTAAACAAATTAAATGACCCCTGTTAAAAAGTCTGCATACCCTTAATTCTTAATGCTGTGTATTGCCCCCTTTAGCGTCAATGACAGCATGCAGTCTTATGTAATAGTTGTCTGTGAGGCCCCAAATTCTTGCAGGTGATCTAGCTGCCCATTCATCTTGGCAAATTGCTTCCAGGTCATGCAAAGTCTTTGGTCATCTTGCATGAACCGCATGTTTGAGATTTCCCCAGGAGACTGTGATGGCCACTGCAGAACCTTCACCTCTTTCTGCTGTAACGACTAGAGGATGAACTTGGCTTTCTACTTAGGGTCATTGTCATGCTGAAAAGTCCAAGAATGTCCCATGCGCAGGTTTCATGTAGAAGAATGCAAATTGTCTGCCAGTATTTTCTGATAACATGCTACATTCATCTGGCCATCAATTTCCACAAGATTACAAGTGCCTTTAGAGCTCACACATCCTCAAAACATGGTGGTGTGTGATGGTATTCTTGTCGCTATAGACCTTGTTGACCCCTCTCCAAGTATAGCACGTATGGTTGTTTGGTTGGTTATGGTCACTCCAGATTACAGTGTGCCAGAAGTAACTGGGCTTTTTTTTTTGTGACATTGGCGTAGTGAAGGCTTCTTTATGGCAACTCGACAATGTAGCTCTTTTTTTTTTTTTTTTTAAGTATCATCATATTGTGCTCCTTGAAACAACCACACCATCTTTTTCCAAAGCACACTGTAGTTCTCCTGAGGACACTTGTGGGTTTTTCTTTGTATTCTGAACAATTCTTTTGGCAGTTGTAGCTGCAATCTTTCTTAGTCTACTGTCTGACTTTGGCATGTTATCAAGAGATCCCCGAATTTTCCACTTCTTAATAAGTAATTGAACAGTACTGTCTGGCATATTGAATGCTTTGGCTATCTTTTTATATCCTTTTCTTTATAAAGGTCCTTCTTACGTAGTCCTTTTGAAAACGATGTGATAATAAATGGCTTCATATGATTACTATCCTTAAATAAGAGCATGCACACATCTGAGCATAACTGTGTGTGTATGTATATTATATAATTTTTTTTATCAAGGTAAATCTATTTCTAAAGGTGATATTGACATGAAATTTTCACCACAAATCAGTAACAAACCATGCAATCCATACATACAAAGAAACCAAAACAAATAAGTTCAGAAAGAAAGTTATGTGTAGTAAAATGGAATGCAACAGGGAAAAAGTATTGAACACATGAAGAAAGGGAGGTGTAAAAAGGCATGGAAAGCCAAGACACTAGCTGAAATTTATCAGTAATTAGAAAGCAATCCTGCCCCATGTCAGTGAAAATTAATATCAGCTGGTTCAGTCTCAACTGATGGCCTCTAAAAAGGTGTCTCATTACCAAGGTGTCACACAAGAAACATCTCATGGTTAAAAGCAAAGAGCTCTCTTAAGACCATCACAACCTTATTGATGCAAAACATACTGATCGTATTGGTTACAGGAGGATTTCTAAACTTCTGAATGTTCCTGTGAGCACTGCTGGGGCCGTAATCTAGAAGTGGAAAGAACATCATTTCACCATAAACCAGCCACACCACCTCGCATAATTTCTGACAGAGGAGAGAAAAGAATTATCAGAAGAGTTGTCCAAGAGCCAAGGGCTTCAGAAAGACCTGGAATTAGCAGGTACAATTGTTTCAAAGGGAACAATAAGTAATGTACTCAACCGCCTTGGCCTGTGTTGCACGCTCACCATGCAATGCTCCATTGCTGAAGAAAAAGCATATTGAAAAAGCATGTTGAAGCTCAGTTAAAGTTTGCTGCACATTTAGACAAGCCTGTGAAATACTGGGAGAATATAGTCTGGTAAGATGAGACCAAAATTGAACTCTTTCGATGCCATAATACACCATGTTTGGAGATCAAATGGCACTGCACATCACCCCAAAAACACCATCTCAACAGTGAAGTTTGGAGGTGGGAACATCATGGTGTGGGGCTGTTTTTCAGCATTTGGTACTGGCAAACTTCATATCATTGAAGGAGGGATAAACGGAAAAATGTACCAAGATAAAAATCTGCTGCCATCTACCAATATGATGAAGGTGAAATGATGGTGGACATTTCAGCAAGACAGTGATCCCAAGGACTCTCTCACCTGGTTTCAAAGAAAGAAAATAAAGCTGCTAGAATGGCCCAGCTAATCACCTGACTTGAATCCAATAGAAAATCTATGGAAAGAACTAAAGATCAGAGTTCATAGAAGAGGCCCAAGGAACCTTCAAGATTTGAAGACTGTGTAGAAAAATGGGCTAAAATCACACTGAGCAATGCATGCGACTAGTTTCTCCATACAGGAGGCATCTTGAAGTTGTCATTACCAACAAAGGAGTTTGCACAAAGTATTAAATACATTTCTGTTAGGGTGTTCAATACTTTTTCCTGTGTCATTCTATTTTATTACACATAACTTAATTTCTGAACGTATTCTTTTTTTGTTTCTTTGTATGTATGGATTGCATGGGTTGTTACCAACATGTAGTGAAATTTTCATGTCAATAGCACCTTTAGAAATGCATTTATTAAGAAAAATGATGATGTGTTCAATACTTATTTTACCTGGTGTGTGTGTGTGTATGTATGTATAATAAATAAATATATATATATATATATATATATATATATATATATACAGACCTCAGCACTTACCATCTTTGCTGTATTAGTTTCTTTGTAAGCCTTTGTATGCTTTGCATTCTATATCTCCAGATTCTTTCCTATCTCAGTCTTGTTTTCGGGTGGCTCCATTTTCTCACAGGATGCCACCAAGCCACTTTTACTGCATGCCTTCAGCTGGCACCTACACATGCACATAAAAAGAGATAGCTAGGCTCTAAGTTACTCCTCTGCTTCTCTCTTCTCCTTGCACCTGCACTGTCACGTCACGACAGTGTATGTGAGACACTCAGGACTCACTCTCCCCCGATCCGGAAATTCTGGGAAGTGGTACTCTGCGATCTGGAACCAGTGCCAATTATTTATTTGATAGTGTATGCTTTTTCCACAGAAATAAGCACAATGGGATTGATTTTCTAAAGGCAAATATATTGTGCACTGCAAGTCTTACATGTTATTATATCACTGTATTTTTTGAGAATTGCTCAATTTATTTATTATGTCCATTATAAAACAAGACAAGGAACAATGACAATTTGTAGAGGGTGGTAAACAAGAGTCACCAATCAGTTTTTTAAACAAATCCATTCAGTGAGAAGTAAGTGATGGGTGACTGCACCTTGTACAAATTACTTTTGCCTTGCTGCAAAAACCCGTTATGTGATGCTAGAAAAATAACTTTATTAAATTCTTATTAAAACACAAGATTAATAAAGTTAACCAAGCACATTAAATAATAAAGTTAATTAAATCACATTGTTTTTACTATCCACTTATTATCTAGTCTTTCTATAAAATATCATCTTTGGTGTTCCATTCTGGCTCACAACAGTCAAAAATATTTTAACCTGATTAATATATCATAACAAAAAGTCAAAATGTGCATAGCAATACTTTTTTATGCATTTTAGGCAGTGGAGATTGTCATATTTGAAATTCTTTTGGATTTCAGTTTAGGAGAGAAAATGTAAACATCTGGCTCTCTTTTAAGTCTCAAAGTCTCAATTTGAAAAGCACAGACAAAACTATTATACAGTATAACAAAAGCGTCCAATTATTTAATATAATCTCATGGATATTTCTGTAGTATTGTAGGGCTGTTGATAGTTCTACTGCAGATTCCATCTTGGCAGAGAATTGGTTAAGTTGGCTGAGCTTACTTTTTGTTTCCATCTGAACTGTCCTGCTGCATTGACTCCTCACAGGAAACAGTCGACTTTCATTTAGGAAAGGAGTTACCAGTGCTGGCATATTGCCCATGTCTTGGCACAGCGTAAAGACATTTGATCAGGCATCCACCAGTCCCATGGTCTGGCTCAGGACCAAGAGATCCATTACTTTACTCTTTGTTGTCATTAACCCTTCATTATAATATTAAAAACTAATAATTAAATGGGTGTGAAGTGACAATGAGACAGTTTAAAAAAGCAGAACGGCTATAATGGTTATATAATCAAGTTCTGATTATTTAAATCATTTGATGCTTACCCATACTTTTCTGATTATTACTTATAGACTTTGCTGCTTTATAATGTAGCCCTTGAACCTAATGCCAGCTTGTGAGTCACAAAGTTGTAACACATGGTGACAAGCCCCATTAAGTATGATTTCATAAGTCTTTGTTAGTAATACAGATCCTCCCTGAGTTGAGTGAACGTAACAGATTTAAGATTCACAAAGTTTTTGAACCTCTACCCCTTTCCCTGATTTACAGTTGTGTTCAAACTAATAGCAGTCGGACATCACTAACCTGATCAATCACTGTTTTTGGTAGAAATGATATTTCTACATGGCAAATAATTTACTAGCAGGTGTAGTAGAGTAATATAAATCCAACAGACCCAACAGTCATGACATGCATGCTGCTGATTCTGTGTAATTGAATCACTAATTGAAAGGGGCATGTTCAAAATAATAGCAGTGTGGAGTTCTATTAGTGAGGTCATTCATTCTTTGAAAAACAGGTGGAAATTACTGCCCTTATTTAAGGAAGGAAGGCAGCAATTGTTGTACATTGCTGGTTACAGTGCATTTCTCTCTGAAATTCTGAGCAAAATGGGTCGTTCCAGACATTGTTCAGAAGAACAGCGTACCTTGATTAAAAAGTTTATTGAAAACGGGGAAAACATATAAAGAAGTGCAGAAAATGATAGGCTGATCAGCTAAAATGATCGCAAATGCTTTAAAATGGCAACCAAAACCTGAAAGAAGTGGAAGAAAGCGAAAATCTACCATTAGAATGGATAGAAGAATAGCCAAAATGGCAAGGACTCCGCCAACAATCAGCTCCAGGAAGATCAAAGAAGGTCTAAAGTTACCTGTGAGTACTGTTACAATTAGAAGACGTCTGTGTGAAGCCAAGCTATCTGCAAGAAGCCTCCGCAAAGTCCCACTGTTGAAAAAAAGAAGTGCTGAAGAGGTTACAATTTGCCAAAGAGCACATTGACTGGCCTAAAGAGAAATGGCGCAACATTTTGTGGACTGATGAAAGTAAGATTGTTCTTTTTGGGTCTGGTGGCCGGAGACAGTTTGTCAGACGACCCCCAAACACTGAATTCAAGCCACAGTACACTGTGAAGACAGTGAAGCATGGTGGTGCAAGCATCATGATATGGGAATGTTTCTCATACTACGGAGTTAGGCCTATTTATCGCATACCAGGGATCATGGATCAGTTTGAATACATCGGAATACTTGAAGAGGTCATGCTGCCTTATGCTGAAGAGGAAATGCCCTTGAAATGGGTGTTCCAACAAGACAACGACCCCAAACACACCAGTAAACGTGCAACATCATGGTTCCAGACCAACAAGATTGACATTATGGAGTGGCCAGCCCAATCCCCGGATCTTAATCCAATAGGAAACTTGTGGGGTGACATCAAAAATGCAGTTTCTGAGGCAAAACCAAGAAATAGAGAAGAACTGTGGAATGTAGTCCAATCATCCTGGGCTGGAATACTTGTTCACAGGTGCCAGAAGTTGGTTGACTCCATGCAACACAGATGTACAGCAGTTCTCAGAAACAGTGCTTATACAACTAAATATTAATTAAGTGATTCAAAGGAAAGCAAAATCTTCAAACATTTTTCAGTTTATATAGTGAATGTTTGAGTTTGTAAAGAAGAATACAAACACTGCTATTTTTTTGAACAGTCTAATACTCACTTTTCTTCATTTGTTTTTAGAGGAACAACACAAATTTGATTTATTTTTCTTCATATTTTGATTTGGAATAGAATGTGTAGTGTTCCCAATGCATTTGTGTGTATGGAAATAAAAGCTATTAGAAGGATTTTGAGCTTTATTCACTTTTTTCAACACACTGCTATTATTTTGAACACAACTGTATGTGCCACCTGCGCATCATTTTCTGGGTATAAATTGGGTGGTAGTGTTTTATAATCAGTCACAGAACATAACCCTTACCCCATTCAGATAAAGTCTGTAATAATAAAGTAACATATATTAATTAGAAATAATCTAAGTGATGTCATACTAAAAAGATGTATGCAATAATGATATCCGGATTTATTCAGTTATGAAAATGAAGAAAGCTAAAACATAAAGACATGTCCAGGCATAGGCAGCAGAGAAAGCATTGTGAAGAAAGAGGAAATGCAGGTTTATTCTGTGTAGAGTGTTATATGAGGGCATAGCTGGTAAATACGAGAGTCTGAGATAAAGTTCACCTGTATATGAAAGTCACATATTAAGATGAACACCAGTGAATATTATGATCTGTAATTTCCCTGATCCTATCATTTCTGATATAACATAACTCCCTCTGTCAGCCTCACTAGGCCTCATAAAGTATCCTGTGCAAATACTAACTCCCCTTCCCCAACCCTTGCCAATTAAAATACGTGACATACTCACAGCTGAGGGATAGGCTTCTCTGGCACTGTACAGTGCATTGTGGGATGGAAAGGGGCTGCTGTTTTGACACAATGTATGTCGGTATTTTAGGAAGACCTAGCAGTGCTCATAACTGGACTTCGCAGAAGTACCACTCATGTTAAAGAACCATTCGGCATGTTACCGTGTTCATGAATATCTTCAACAAGTGTGTGTTTCAATGTTGTCAGTATTTGCTATAGACATTCAAGTATTTAGTGTTTCAGTTACTTCATTGCTGCTGCTGTTATCTTTGAGGTTAAATTGTTCCACAATTACTTCATAGTACCTGCAGCTTAGGGGTCAGTAAGGGCTTGTTTGAATGCTCATTTACTGATTCTTATAGTGTACTGTCTGTAAACTCTAACAATGAACCTTCCTTGTTTGGTCGCTTTTAGCCTGTTACATATGCTGTAAAATCGAAAGCATTTTGTTATATTTGTGCAAAAAAAACCCTGCTGATCTTGTCAGAAATTTAGCACTGTCTTGTGTCCTTTGCAAACTTCCTGTGTTACCTTACCAAGCCTGTTAAGACTTTTCTGTTTTGAACTTGGACTACATCTTTACATGGTTCTGTTTGAAAAAGACATCCTGTCCATTCAGCTCAACCAATGGAGAAAAAAAAATACACACAAATAGAAAATGTTCATATACATTATCCTATACCTATAGTTGATCCAGAGTAAGGCAATAAAACCTCAGTAAAGCAGGATCCTCCAATTTGTTCCAGCGGGGGAAAAAAAATCCTTCTTGATCCCCCAAAAGGAAATCACATATTCCCTGGATCAATTTTAACTATAAATATTAGTATCCAGTTATATTATGTGCATTTAAGAAACAATCCAGGCCTTTCTAAAAACAATCTACTCAGCTGGCCAGAACCAACTCTTGAGGGAGTCTATTCTACATTTTCACAGCTTACTGTAAAATAACCTTTCCATATTTGGAGATTAAGGCTCCACGTACACTAGCACTTTGTTAAGCTCCTAGAAGCTAACATCAGCATATTATTTCTGCTCCTAGAAGCTACATCGTGTTATCCTATGTGTCATTTTAGGAACGTATTTTAGGAAGACCTAGCAGTGCAATACCACACTATTTTAGGCCATTAGCATTTTTTGAGCTTCAGCGTCTAGGAGCAGAAAAAAACACTTAGGCTCCATGCACACTAGCGTTTTTTTTTGGCTAAAAAAACTGGATAAAAAACGCTGGTAATAGCGTTTTTTTAGTAGCGTTCAGAAGTGTTTAGGAGTGTTAGTATTTTATTAGCGTTTTTACAGTATATGTAAGAATACCACAAAAACAATTTTTTTCTGCTCCTAGATGCTGAAGCTCAAAAAATGCTAATAGCCTAATGTAGTTTGCATGGATATACAGTATAGGATAATACTATTTAGCTTCTAGGAGCAGAAAAGAAAATGCTAATAGCAGCTTCTAGGAGCTTAAAAAAAATGCTAGTGTACATGGAGCCTAAACACTACTAAAATGCTCCTAATAGCTTTTTTTTCTGGCTTTTGTATTCCCTCTACATGTGCTGTAAAAATGCTAATTAAACGCTAATTTTCCTAAATGCTTCTGAGCGCTACTAAAATGTTACTAAAAAACATTATAACCAGCTTTTTTTATCCAGGATTTTTCCCAACGGTTTTTGAGCTTAAAAAAAATGCTAGTATGCATGGAGCCTAACTCTTTTCCTCCTGACACAGAGTGCCCCCTTGTCCATTGTGATGACCTTATGGTGAATAACTCTACACTGAGCTCACTATATGGACCTTATTTATTTATATTACGGTATTTAGAATACTACAGAATGGTTAGTATTTATGTTATATAGATCTGAGAGAGAGAGTGGTTGAGTAATTTAGCAAGGGCTACTGAGCAGGGCTTTACTCTAAGAACTGGGAGCCTTTGGGTGCCTGCCACTTTTGTTCAAAAATTATTGCAGTTGGTAGTCCATTAGCAGTTGGTAGTCCATTAGCAAAGGGATATTTTATATGACCTTTCTCTTTGGAATATTGTAATTTTAATTTATTATATGGTCTGTTTTTTTTTTTTTTTGTTTTTTTTTTACACTGACCTCATATATTATGCTTTTTTAGCCATTCCCATTGGTATCTTCCTCCCGGTGGTTACTGAAGAGGGGTGAGCTGACATCCTATGTAGAGGACACCGGTATTTTCTCCAAGAGAACAACAAAACAACAAGTCTACTTCCTCCTCTTCAATGACGTGCTGATCATCACAAAGAAAAAAAGGTAATTTCTGCCTTTTTATACAAATATCTGTGCACCAGTGGGATTTCAGTGCCTGGCTGTTTGTCTCCAGCCCAGCCAACAGCCTGTCAAGCTAATGACCAAAACATGTTAGAAAGCTACAAATGTCCACTCAAAATAAACCCCCCAGATTCGTACTACAAAAGAATGAAAATAAATATACAGCTATAAACTCACATAGCTGTATATGTTAAATGGCCCATCCAACCAAAGCTTATTATACAGTTTTTGATAGATGCTAAAATGTTATCTCCCAAGGATTCTAATGATAGTGAGATTTGTGATTCAAAACCCAATTTTCCACACCTTCTGTGGCTGTTACAAGAAGCTCCACACGATGGACATTAAAGTGATATTAAACCTTTTTTTTTAAATGTTATAGGGTGTTCTGCTTACCTGCTCCGTGCAATTGTTTTGCACAGAGCAACCATGATCCTCCTCTTCTGGGGTCCCCCACTGGCTCTTCTGGCTCCTCATCTTCGGTGAGTGCCCCCATAGGAAGAGCCTCTACCAATGGGGACATTTGTGCAGGCTCAATCCCAAGCCATGATGCCTTCATGCATAGACACAGGGAACACAGGCCAACCTCGTCACTGGTCAGCAGGAGCCAATGGCTCTTGCTGTTGCCTCTCTGTCCTGTGAGGAGAGAGTGGAGAAAGTAGCTTCTCTTGGGCACAGTAATGGATCTAGATCAGCCTCTGGTTAATATGTGGGGGCTGGGAGAAGGTTTTTTACTTTTATGCAGAGAATGCATTAAACTGACATGAAAGTCAATTAAAGTAAAAAAATGTGTAATGGTTTTACATAGAGGCCTCGATCCTCCTCTTCTCATGTGCCACGCCAGCACTCAGCTGCTGCACACAGAGTGTTTTTTACCTTCATGCATAGAGCCTTGAGCCTTTAAAAATTAGAAGGCTGGCAAGATTCTGCTTTATACCTAACAGTTATGCCTCATTTTCACATGCAGTTGAAGGGGGTGGTAAAAACACATGGCCTAGCTGAGGTTTTTGCTACCCAACAGCCACTTCCTTTTAAGCAGAGGCAGCAGTTGTAGGTGTTCATATGCCACAGCCATAAAGCTCATGGCTGTGGCAGGTCTTGTTCCCCCAGTTACATTCAGCAGGCCTACTGTCTGCTGAACTTAAAGTGATACTAAACCCAGGACCCTGCATTCACTATATCTGGTCTCCCACAGTACACAGAACATGGAAATGCAATTATTTTAGTAAATATAAACTGCTAAATACCTTTTCTCATCAGCAGTTAGAGCAGTCTTGTGACTTCAGCAGAGCACTGGTTAAAGCTTGTAGAAGGAGTTTTCTTTCTGCTCTAGGAAGGTGTGAAAGTCCTGACCCTTTGTCTGGACAGTGTTGATTGGCCCTGTGATGATCACAGACACTCTCCCATGAAAAAAAAACCTCTCTAGCAATACACACCAAACTGAGCACATGTGACTACGGATTCTGTATCTGGTGGTAATTTCAACAAGAGGAGGGGCAGAGAAGACAGGATCAAACAGCCTTTTTTACACAATGCAGAGGATTAACCCCTTAGGTTCCATGGTGAGTAGAACAAACATGCTTTACTGCATATACAGACTGATTTTACTGTTGTGGGTTTATTAACACTTTAACTCAGTCAAGTAAATGGGGTTAGCCTGCAACTGCTTCTGAGCGCGGATCACTTTTCAGTAGAGCAGCAATCCTTGCCACACGTGTAAACAAGCCCTTACACCTCAGTGATTTGATGTGTAATTCCCAAAGTGCATCCGTGCTCAACATCAAGATTTCTGTTATTTCTATTAGTGCCCGTTTACACCTGAGCATCGCATCACTTGAAACTTGTCACTCGAGACTCAAAAAAGTACTTGAGCTTTTTTAGGTTGAGATGTGCATTTAATATGAGTGCCTGCAAACGTGTTTTGCCTCGTATGCTCCTAGTAAATAGCTTTCTATTGGCTAAAGCCAAAACATTGCAACCTGAAAACAGCTGAAAGACGTGAGTAAAAAAACGTCTCCAAAAACATTTGAAGAAACTAAAGCTTTAAGCTCAAGTGTGAACGTAGCCTTAAGGTGAAAGGAGCAGGGGTATCAGTCCCTCTGTTGTGAAATTTAAAGATGGCTTCATCCACAAAGATTATAACTACACAGGGGAATGAGGGCTTGTTTTAACACCTTCCCGCCCAGCCTGTAGCAGATTGATGGCCGGGCGGGACACTCGCTGTTGTGACTGGGTGTCATATGACGTCCTGTCAAAATGAGCCGCTCATGCAGCTGCGGGGCCGCACAGTGGCGCAATCTGTCACTACATATCACTATACCAGCCTGTTACCAGTCACAGCAGATCACATGACAGTTGTATACAATGGATGATTTCCTGTCATGCCATCCATTGTATACAATTATGCTGTTAGCTGTCATGGTCAAGGCAGTCACAAGATACAGACAGGGCCAAGCACAACCCATCTGTATCATGTGATCAGCATTGCCCAATCACAGCTAATCACAACAAAAGACTGAATTAATCAGTTTCATTCAGTAACAATGATTGCTCTGTCCTCGGGCCCCTTCTCTTCTCCATCTACACCTCCTCTCTTGGCAAACTTATACACTCCCATGGCTTCAATTACCACCTCTATGCCGACGACACACAAATTTACCTCTCCGCCCGCATCGCCCACCTCCTGAACGACATATCAGACTGGATGTCGCTCCATTTCCTCAAATTAAACCTGTCCAAAACCGAGCTCCTGGTCTTCCCCCACCCCGTGCCCCCCCCTCATCCTCTCCATCACTACTAACAACGCCACCATCACTCCCACCCCACATGCCAAAGTCCTGGGTGTCACCCTGGACTCGAACCTTTCCTTCCTACTTCAAGTCCAATTACTATCAAGATCATGCAGGCTTCACCTCCGCAACATCTCCAAGATACGTACATTCCTCACCCCAGACACTACTAAACAACTCGTACACTCCCTCATCATCTTACGCCTGGACTACTGCAACTCCCTTCTCACTGGCATACCCAAACAAACGCTATCCCCACTCCAGTCTATCCTGAACTCAGCTGCTAGGCTCATCCACCTCACAAACCACTCCACACCTGCCACCCCCCTCTGCCAATCCCTTCACTGGCTCCCGATTGCCCAGCGCATCAAATTCAAACTGCTAACTCTGACCTACAAAGCCATTCACAACGCCGCCCCAAACTACCTAACCGACCTGATACCCAAATACTACCCTACCCGTGCCCTTCGCTCCTCACAGGACCTCCTACTCTTTAGCTCCCTGATCTCCTCCTCCCATGCCCAATTGCAGGATTTCTCCAGGACTTCCCCCATCCTCTGGAACTCCCTACCCCAATCCATCAGACTGTCACCTACCCTCCTCACCTTCAGGCGCACCTTGAACACCCACCTCTTCAGGGAAGCCTACCCCACCCTCACCTAACAACTGACCTCCTCCACTCCTCCCACCACTTCATCCCCCACAGCCATTTCCTCCTGTACCACTTTCCCCTCCCTCCTAGATTGTACGCTTGAAAGAGCAGGGCCCTCGAACCCCTCATGTATTGTATTGTTTGTCTTGTCTCATGTTCTGTCCCCCCTGCTACTGTATAGCGCTGAGCAAACCCTTTGGCGTTATATAAATACTGTATAATAATAATAATATCAGTGAAATACATTGGTATTAGCTATTATTATTAATATTATTATTATTATTCAGGATTTATATAGCACTAACAGTTTGCTCAGTGCTTTACAATATAACGGGAGACAATACAGCAACAATACAGTTCAATACAAGAGGGATAGGAGGGCCCTGCTCCTTGGAGCTTACAATCTAAGAGATCATAATGTGTTAAAAAAAAGAAAATCCTGATCACTTGCCCAGAGTAGTTCAATGTTACTATGGTAACATTGTATTGCTTTGGTCACAGTGTGCTGAAAAATAAAATAGTAAAAAAAAAGGAAAAAATGTGATAAAAAATAAACAAAATAATAGAAACATTTGAAAAAAAAATACAAATTCAATTATTATTATTATGTTTACCAAAGCAATGTATCAGAATACATTTTGACCTAAATTTATGAAGAAATGTTATTTACTTGCAAAATTTTATAACAAATGAAGAAAAGTTTCAGGTGTTTTTTGTTTTATTTAGCAAAAAATTAAAAACTCAGTCGTGATTAAATACCACCAAAAGAAAGCTCTATTTGTGTGAAAACAAATTATAAAAATTTCATATGGGTACAGTGTTGTATGACCGTGCAATTGTCATTCAAAATGCAACAGCGCTGTAAGCTGAATATTGGCCTGGGCAGGAAGGGGGTATAAGTGCCCGGTATTGAAGTGGTTAAAGTGCTTTTAATGTTTGTTCAGAATATTTGAATGTGCATAGTCTAGACAAGGATTGACTTTAATTTGTTTTATATAGTAATAAATGTGACCGGAATAGCCAGAGGTGAAAAAATATACACTGGTGGGACAGAGCTAGAACCATGGCTGGAAAATGTCTCTCCTGGGATTCTTATGACCTAAATAATATGGCTGGATCAACACATTAGGCCCCACCTTTAGTCAAATATTTTTTTCTTCTTTGGTGCCCTTTAAAACTACTTTTCTGAGCTATAGTAACCAGACCTTCCACCTCATTATCAAGGTTCAGTTAATCAAAGTGCAACCTCCCAAAAAGGTTAAAGTACTGGTGGGGAGAAATATGGTTGGACCCTTACCTTACCTTGGATTCCATCTGCAGTGAATAAACAAGGGTCTTGTCATCCTCCTTCCAGACAGATATCGGAAAATGTTAAGTAACCCAATTCTGACCCAGTACTGTGTTGCATCATCTTCTTGTAGTGTTTGGGCCATTCAACATTACCAGCAGGAGGTTGACATTACCCCCTGTACTATGTAAGTTACGGAAAACTGAGTATATTATTCCACTACATTTTCCCCACAGGTACTGTTATGTAGTGTTTTAGAAGTAAGGGGGGGGGGGTCTTGAATAAATGGCCCTTGCCACTTTTTCTGTTTTGTATAGCTCCATGTTTTTACAATATTGGAATACATGAAGATGAGAAATACAAACCATACTGCCCTGGAAAAGTAGAAGTGGAACCAGATTGGTAACAGTGAGCAGTCCACACATTTTCTACCCTCCTAAGTCCTCATACTTGAGCCCACCAGACATTATTGGGCATTTAAACTGGAGTATTTGGATTCCCAATGCACCAATATCCTTTTAAAGGCCTGCTTAAGGTGACTAACAGTCATGTATTAGATCAGCGGTTCTCAACCTGGGGGTCGTGACCCCTTTGGGGGTCGAACGACCATTTCCCAGGGGTCGCCTAAGACCATCGGAAAACATATTTCCGATGGTCTTAGGAACCGAGACACCGCTGCTCTGTCTCGCGATCTGTGGGCGGGATGATATGCTGCCCCTGTAACCTGGCCACACCTCCGGGATCACAACAGCTCCGCCTCCTCACCGCTGATTGGCCACCGGAACTGTAGCTCAGGAGAGGCACACAGGCGGCCAATCACCGGCGAGGAGGTGGAGCTTGGAGAGGAGGAGCCGAGCGGCAGAGCGCGCAGATCGAAGAAGATCGAGGGAGCTGCAGGACCGAGTGAAGAGGAGAGAGGCCAGAGAAGGAAGACAGCTGACAGGTAAGTGCAAATTTTGCTTCTGCAGGCTGTAGATGGGAGAGGGAGAGAGCGAGCCCAGGCTGGAGCAGGGGTCAGCAAGGTAAGTATCATTGGTGTCAGTGGGAGGAATAGTGCCCCATCATTTGTGTCACTAATACCAACGATGGGGCACTATTCCTCCCCCCACTGACACCAACGATGGGGCACTATTCCTCCCCCCACTGACACCAACGATGGGGCACTATTCCTCCCCCCACTGACACCAACGATGGGGCACTATTCCTCCCCCCACTGACACCAACGATGGGGCACTATTCCTCCCCCCAATGACACCAACGATGGGGCACTATTCCTCCCACTGACACCAACGATGGGGCACTATTCCTCCCACTGACACCAACGATGGGGCACTATTCCTCCCCCCACTGACACCAACGATGGGGCACTATTCCTCCCCCCACTGACACCAACGATGGGGCACTATTCCTCCCCCCACTGACACCAACGATGGGGCACTATTCCTCCCCCCACTGACACCAACGATGGGGCACTATTCCTCCCCCCACTGACACCAACGATGGGGCACTATTCCTCCCCCCACTGACACCAACGATGGGGCACTATTCCTCCCCCCACTGACACCAACGATGGGGCACTATTCCTCCCCCCACTGACACCAACGATGGGGCACTATTCCTCCCCCCACTGACACCAACGATGGGGCACTATTCCTCCCCCCACTGACACCAACGATGGGGCACTATTCCTCCCCCCACTGACACCAACGATGGGGCACTATTCCTCCCCCCACTGACACCAACGATGGGGCACTATTCCTCCCCCCACTGACACCAACGATGGGGCACTATTCCTCCCCCCACTGACACCAACGATGGGGCACTATTCCTCCCCCCACTGACACCAACGATGGGGCACTATTCCTCCCCCCACTGACACCAACGATGGGGCACTATTCCTCCCCCCACTGACACCAACGATGGGGCACTATTCCTCCCCCCACTGACACCAACGATGGGGCACTATTCCTCCCCCCACTGACACCAACGATGGGGCACTATTCCTCCCCCCACTGACACCAACGATGGGGCACTATTCCTCCCCCCACTGACACCAACGATGGGGCACTATTCCTCCCCCCACTGACACCAACGATGGGGCACTATTCCTCCCCCCACTGACACCAACGATGGGGCACTATTCCTCCCCCCACTGACACCAACGATGGGGCACTATTCCTCCCCCCACTGACACCAACGATGGGGCACTATTCCTCCCCCCACTGACACCAACGATGGGGCACTATTCCTCCCCCCACTGACACCAACGATGGGGCACTATTCCTCCCCCCACTGACACCAACGATGGGGCACTATTCCTCCCCCCACTGACACCAACGATGGGGCACTATTCCTCCCCCCACTGACACCAACGATGGGGCACTATTCCTCCCCCCACTGACACCAACGATGGGGCACTATTCCTCCCCCCACTGACACCAACGATGGGGCACTATTCCTCCCCCCACTGACACCAACGATGGGGCACTATTCCTCCCCCCACTGACACCAACGATGGGGCACTATTCCTCCCCCCACTGACACCAACGATGGGGCACTATTCCTCCCCCCACTGACACCAACGATGGGGCACTATTCCTCCCCCCACTGACACCAACGATGGGGCACTATTCCTCCCCCCACTGACACCAACGATGGGGCACTATTCCTCCCCCCACTGACACCAACGATGGGGCACTATTCCTCCCCCCACTGACACCAACGATGGGGCACTATTCCTCCCCCCACTGACACCAACGATGGGGCACTATTCCTCCCCCCACTGACACCAACGATGGGGCACTATTCCTCCCCCCACTGACACCAACGATGGGGCACTATTCCTCCCCCCACTGACACCAACGATGGGGCACTATTCCTCCCCCCACTGACACCAACGATGGGGCACTATTCCTCCCCCCACTGACACCAACGATGGGGCACTATTCCTCCCCCCACTGACACCAACGATGGGGCACTATTCCTCCCCCCACTGACACCAACGATGGGGCACTATTCCTCCCCCCACTGACACCAACGATGGGGCACTATTCCTCCCCCCACTGACACCAACGATGGGGCACTATTCCTCCCCCCACTGACACCAACGATGGGGCACTATTCCTCCCCCCACTGACACCAACGATGGGGCACTATTCCTCCCCCCACTGACACCAACGATGGGGCACTATTCCTCCCCCCACTGACACCAACGATGGGGCACTATTCCTCCCCCCACTGACACCAACGATGGGGCACTATTCCTCCCCCCACTGACACCAACGATGGGGCACTATTCCTCCCCCCACTGACACCAACGATGGGGCACTATTCCTCCCCCCACTGACACCAACGATGGGGCGCTATTCCTCCCCCCACTGACACCAACGATGGGGCGCTATTCCTCCCCCCACTGACACCAACGATGGGGCGCTATTCCTCCCCCCACTGACACCAACGATGGGGCGCTATTCCTCCCCCCACTGACACCAACGATGGGGCGCTATTCCTCCCCCCACTGACACCAACGATGGGGCGCTATTCCTCCCCCCACTGACACCAACGATGGGGCGCTATTCCTCCCCCCACTGACACCAACGATGGGGCGCTATTCCTCCCCCCACTGACACCAACGATGGGGCGCTATTCCTCCCCCCACTGACACCAACGATGGGGCGCTATTCCTCCCCCCACTGACACCAACGATGGGGCGCTATTCCTCCCCCCACTGACACCAACGATGGGGCGCTATTCCTCCCCCCACTGACACCAACGATGGGGCGCTATTCCTCCCCCCACTGACACCAACGATGGGGCGCTATTCCTCCCCCCACTGACACCAATGATGGGGCGCTATTCCTCCCCCCACTGACACCAATGATGGGGCGCTATTCCTCCCCCCACTGACACCAACGATGGGGCGCTATTCCTCCCACTGATACCAACGATGGGACGCTATTCCTCCCACTGACACCAACGATGGGGCGCTATTCCTCCCACTGATACCAACGATGGGGCGCTATTCCTCCCACTGACACCAACGATGGGGCGCTATTCCTCCCACTGACACCAACGATGGGGCGCTATTCCTCCCACTGACACCAACGATGGGGCGCTATTCCTCCCACTGACACCAACGATGGGGCGCTATTCCTCCCACTGACACCAACGATGGGGCGCTATTCCTCCCACTGATACCAACGATGGGGCGCTATTCCTCCCACTGATACCAACGATGGGGCGCTATTCCTCCCACTGATACCAACGATGGGGCACTATTCCTCCCACTGATACCAACGATGGGACACTATTCCTCCCACTGACATCAGTGATGGGGCACTATTCCTCCCACTGATACCAATGATGGCGCACTATTCCTCCCACTGCAAAATTACAGTTCTGAAGTAGCAACGAAAATAATTTTATGGTTGGGGGTCACCACAACATGAGGAACTGTATTAAGGGGTCGCGGCGTTAGAAAGGTTGAGAACCACTGTATTAGATGAAGTAACAAATAACATACCCGCTCCACTCTTGTAATCATAGTGCAGCCCTGAGCCCAGTGAGAAAACCGGTCTGTACCTGGTTATGACTTTTTGTAAACCTCTCTGCTCAAGAGATGCATACAAGAGTGAAGAGAGCCTCTGGGTGTAAGAAGACCTAAAATGTCTGTAATGCAAGAGCATGTGCTTTCATGTTTTACTCAAAATCAGATGTCTGTAGCATCTTCGGTTTCCCATTGTGTGCTCAAAGTTATGTTCGTAGAGGTTTTCCAGGGTTGTCCACTAGAATATAAAATTACTTAATACTTCTCACCATGGAAGCTCATGGACTTCAGCACTCTGTACCCTAAAGAGAGCTAAGGACTATAAATCACATACAACCACATCATTAGCTTGGAACCTCAAGCCTCATTGACCTTACTAGATACTTGTGAGGAAAAAAATTATTGCAGAATCATACAAGAAAAGTGCAGTAACCCATAGCAATTAATCATGTGACATACATATGAAGATAATTTTTGTTACTGGTTACTTTACCCAAGATCATTGTCCTTTGTACTGCTTTAATCAATAAATATATATGTTTACCCTTGATCTTTGACATTAGATTTGTAATGTGTGGAAAACTTTCTGCAGTGGAAAAATAATATTTCCCTGTACATAATCCCTTATAACGGTGTATTCAGCATAACTGTGCTGACTGAATTTGTCATGCTTTACCTCATTACCTGAGGCTCTTCATTGTGTCCAGACATGAAATTCCATATCTCAGATATAATTGCATTCCATTGCTGGGCATATTTAGAAAATCGTTTGAAGCAATGGCAGAAACAATCTCCACACCTTTAACTTGTATTCATATATTTTAGAAATGCAAGATAGTGATCTGTATAATTAAATGATATAAGAAATAACATATAGCAGTTTGAAAAATGTATTACCTTTACTATCTTTTAAGTCGGCATTGCAACTATATAGGATTAAGAGGTGAAACAATACCAAAACTAAAAGCAATGTACTAGCTCTGATCAGGGTTGCCTTTCAGTGTGGATGGGGTTGGGGATCTGAGATCTTGCACAAACGCTACTTTGGTTACCTAGGCTGCCAATGTACCCTACTAGTGTGTTTGTTGCCTGTCTACAGCCATGGTATGTGAACCTCAAATCAAAAAGTGAAAATGTTCTATCTCTTAGGAAACATTTATAAATGTTAAATGTGTCTGAAGAGCACCCTGAAAATGTCTACTTATGTCTTGAATTTCTCCTGAAAAATAGCAGTGCACTTCCTGTTATGGGAAGAAGCATAGGCACTACTATACATAGCCTGGGCAGCACAGTGGCTAAATGGTTAGCACTTCCCCCTGGCAGTACTAGGGTTGTTGGTTCAAATCTGCCTGGAGTTTCCATGTTCTCGACATGCCTGCATGAGTTTCCTCTGGGTACTTACTGTACGCCACTTGAGGGTTAGGGACTGATGTGTATGTACAATATATATATGTAAAGCACTGCATAAACTGATGGCGCTGTATATGTACCTGAAATAAATAAATAATAAATAGTCTCAAGGGTTCAATATTGAATCGGCCCATCCTTTTGCAGCTATAACAGCTTCAACTCTTCTGGGAAGGCTGTCCACAAGGTTTAGCAGTGTGTCTATGGGAATGTTAGACCATACTTCCAGAAGTGCATTTGTGAGGTCAGGCAATGATGTTGGACAAGAAGGCCTGGCTCGCAGTCTCCGCTATAATTCATCCCAAAGGTGTTCCTTTGGAATGAATGAAGTGCAATGAGGAAGGCGTGTACAGTAGGGACACTCTGACTTCATTGCTGAAATTGACAGATTTGTGTACCTGTCTCTGACCTGTGTTTGCCTCTGACAGGTACATGAATTGGGAACAAGCACCACCCCATCCGCTCTTGCCCCTTGATAGAATTCCAAATGGTGCCTTATGTCAGCCTTTATAAATTCCCCGGTGCGTACTTCAGCTGAATCTACGTGAGAAGTATACTGAGGGCCTACGTTTGCTACCTGACTGCTCTTCAGGCTTTTGCAATGTTGGCTTTTTCACTGCTAAAGCATAACATGAGCATACACAACCCAATATTTGTAAGTGAAGTATTTGATGAAGCATCACTTGCAAATATGGGACAATCTAAGGGTTATACCCCGAGAGAAGCATCTACAGAGTGCTCCCATAGACCTTTTCCAAGGAGAAAGAATACAACTCTGTAAAAAGTAGGGATGCACGATACCCTTTTTATATTGATGAGTACGAGTACCAATACTTTTGGTCAAGTACTCACCAGTACTGAGTACCAATACTTTGCAATCCAATTTGTGCCCATACAAAATTAATGGGTGAAAATCTCACTGCAAAGAGTGGCATGCAGTTTTAACAGGAACGTGGTGCCATTCCTGTCCGAATCTCATGTGGTTTCCCCGCCACTCCTGTGTGAAGCCAGGCTTGTCACAGCCTGAGTTTACACAGGATCGGTGTGGGAAACCTCCCTGCACCGATCCCATGCTATCACACACCTAAAAGCCGATTCAAAGTTTTCCCTCCTCTTCTTGCAGGAATGACAGTACTTCTGATTGGTCAGCACTGTCGCGATGCTGACCAATCAGAAGCTGTCTAGCCTGTACTGTCATCCCTGTCAGGAGAGGAGAGAAAGCTGATTCACAGGTCTGGGGATTTTAAATCCCCGCAACTTTCTCTCCTTTCCTTGTAGGGATGAAAGTACGGGTTAGACAGCTTCTAATTGGTCAGTACAGTGACAGTGCTGACCAATCAGAAGAACTGTCATTCCTGCAAGAAGAGGAGAGAAAGCTGTGGGGATTTCAAATCCCCAGGCCTGTGAAGCGGCTTTTGGTTGTGTGACAGCATAGGATCGCTGCAGGGAGGTCTCCTTCACTGTTCCTGTGTGACTGTGACAAGCTTGGGTTCACACAGGAGCGGCTGGGAAACAACATGCGATTCAGACAGGAATGGCACTGCATTTGAAAGCATTTTCACATGGAATGGCACTGCATAGTGAGAGCATTTTCACAAGTACTCATGAAAATACTTGCTATCGGCATCGGTGCATCCCTAGTAAAAAGCAATTTTTTTTTTTTTCTTTCATAGAAAGAGATATTGTTCCTGTGCAGCGTATGTACCTAATTGTATTGATAGAAAAGTCACAGACAAGCAGTTGCAGTGTGCCTTTATCATGCTGTCTTGTATGTAGCCCTCCCATGCATACCAGGCTCACTGCTCACTTCCCAAAAACTACGGTAACTGTAAACTAAAATGCATTTCAACAACAGGCTAAAATAGCTCAAATTTCTTATATCATTAATATAGGATCCATTTTAATTTTCTACCTTTTACTTATCTTTTTCTGTAATCTGTGCAGTTGAAGCTCTCCTACTTGGTAAGGGATATTTAGGATTGATTTTTCTGAGATTAGGTTGCTTGGGATAATGTATGAAACTCTTCCTCTCTTGGCTAGGAATGCTGGCTATTGCAATTTCTAACTTCCAGGAAAGTGTACCAAGCCAAAAGCACATTTAATACACAAACAAGTCAGTCTTTCCTTGCAGTTATTAGTTCAAGTATTAAGCTAATAGCTTGATCCCAGACCTTTCTGTTTGCTGTTTAGAGGAAGTAGCTAGGAACCGAATTGGCCTGTACTCAGATGCTCTCAATATGTGCAAAAGGCGAGTAAATATTTACTCCTTTACATCTAACTTATTAACAATTATCTGTGCTAAAACATATTGTAGTAATTGTTGTCAAATGCAAAAAAAGAAAAATGTGTATATGTCTGTGAAATACATTATATTGCCAAAAGTATTGGGACACCTGCCTTTACATGCACATGAACTTTAATGGCATCCCAGTCTTAGTTCGTTGGGTTCAATATTGAGTTGGCCCACCCTCTGTAGCTATAACAGCTTCAACTCTTCTGGCTGTCCACAAGGTTTAGGAGTGTGTCTATGGGAATGTTTGACCATTCTTCCAGAAGTGCATTTGTGAGGTCAGGCACTGATGTCGGACCTCTCGGCAGTCTCTGCTCTAATTCATCCCAAAGGTGTTCTATCGGGTTGAGGTCAGGACTCTGTGCAGGCCAGTCAAGTTCCTCCACCCCAAACTCACTCATCCATGTCTTTATGGACCTTGCTTTGTGCACTGGTGCGCAGTCATGTTGGAACAGGAAGATGCCATCCCCAAACTTTTCCCACAAAGCTGGGAGCATGAAATTGTCCAACATGTGTTGGTATTAAGGTTAAGAGAATCTTAAGGCAGTTTTCACACTGAGGAGTTTTTCAAGCATTTTGGGGTTAAAAAAAAAGCCTGAAAAGTTTAAGAAAACATCTTCCCTGTACTTATGAATGTATATCTATGTGTGTTTTCACAGAGGTGTTGCGCTTGCAGTGCAGTGTAAAAACTCCTGCTTGCAGCATCTTTGAAGCATGTTTGGGGAGTTAAAATAAACATCTCAAAAACGCCTCTTCCCATTGAAATCAATGGAAACCGCCTCAAAAACGCTCCAAAAATGCACCACACATGTGGGAAGGTCTGTAAAAAAAATCACATGATATGAAAGGGGGGAGCGCTAACGCTTGAAAAACGCCTCAAAAAGGCTTCGAAAATGCTCCAAAAACTAGGCATTTTGTAAGCGTTTTGGAGGTGAACCAGTGTGAAAGCAGTCTAAGAGTTCCCTTCACTGGAACTAAGAAGTCAAGCCCAACCCCTGAAAAACAACCCCACGCCATAATGCCCCCTCCACCAAACTTTACACTTGGCACAGTGCAGTCAGGTAAGTACTTTTCTGCTGACAGCCGCCAAACTCAGACACGTCCATCAGATTGCCAAACAGAGAAGCGTGATTCGTCACTTCAGATAACACATCGCCACTGCTCTAGAGTCCAATGTCGGCGTGCTTTACACCATTGCATCCGACGCTTTGCATTGTACTCGGTGATGTAAAGCTTAGATGCAGCTGCTCAGCCATGGAAACCCATTCCATGAAGTTCTCTATGCACTGTTGTTGTGCTAATCTGAAGGCCACATGAAGTTTGGAGGTCTTTAGCTATTGACTCTGCAGACAGTTGGGGACTGTGCACTCTACGCTTCAGCATGTGCTGACCCCACTCTGTCATTTTACGTGGAGTTACTGTTGTTCCCAGTTGCTTCCATTTTGTTATAATACCACTAACAGTTGACCGTGGAATATTTAGTAGCAAGGAAATTTACAGATAGACTTATTCCACAGGTGGCAACCTATCACGATACCAGGCTTGATTTCACTGAGCTCCTGAGAGCAACTCTTTCACAAATTGTTTTAGAAGGAGTCTGCATGCCTAGGTGCTTGATTTTATACACCTGTGGCCATGGAGGTGACTGGAACACCTGAATCCAATGATTTGGAGGGGTGTCCCAATACGTTTGGCAATATAGTGTATATTTATATTATGCTCTGTTTATGAATGGAGAAGCTTAATAGATCATTGTGCATAGTGTTCATTTTTGGACACAAATTGAAGGTAGAATAAGGTAATAGTGGATTAGTTACTGTGGACAATATTTTGTACATTTTGTAACATTAGCTGCATTCCTTTGCTCTTATATCAGTTTACTTGTGTTCCCTTGTTACTAAGCATGTGTCACAATTATTGTTTACTTACATACTGATATAGTGATATGGTGTGATATACTGTGTGTAACTGGATTCTGAGGAAAATATTGTTGTAATGGTGGTAGCGTATCTCCTATCAGATATCGTAGGATGACTTTATAGTACTCTAAGGTAGAGAAATAGTCAGCATTTCTGTCCTGTGTTATGATTTACAGTTAACTGTGACACACTTTAACCCCTTTGTGATCACAATACACCTTTTGCACACCAATTGTAAAATGACCATTGCTGTGAAAACATTACTTAAAAAGTATTTAAACCCAAAAATATTTCACCTGTTGATTCGGCCAGTAAGTCTGTTTTTTTCCAGTTCCTTTAACAGACCAAGCTTTCCAGACAAGGTGACAGAGGGGCAAGACAAACCATTTATGGTCTCGTTCACATGGAGCGATTTGATCCATGTCTCATGCAGGGCTGTGTTTTACTGATAGTCCCATTGAAGTCTATTGGGACATAGCCACTTTTCCCAATATGACATCTGTAAGTTCAGGGGCACGCGCATACACCCAGAGACATGTGGTAATGGGAACAGTGGGAGATTGGTAAGCTGCAATATATAATTTGTTTTTTGTTTTTTTAGTTTTGATACGTTTTACCCTTGAAGCAGAGAACTTGAAGTGCACAACAGGGTGTGTGTTCTTGGTTCTCAGACCCACTGCCAACAAATTATACTTGTATTGTCAAGTTAAATGATACAGCTAAACTTGGTCTAAGCTTCAAAAAACTCCATTCATGAAAGGGTTAAAGAAGCGCTCCGATAAGTATTTTACAGAGTTTCCCGGACATTTATTCAAATACCATCAACAGCTTACTTTCTCCTAGAACTGAAAAATAAACATGTACAATTCTTCTCTCTGCACAGGGGCTAACAATGCTGTTGGCTAAAGATTTCCAGGCCAACCAATAGCCTTTATAATAATTATACGGAATATTGATTTCCTCTTCATCACAGTAGGTTTAAATCACTTTTATTAACATGAAAGCAGTCATAGTTTAACAACAGTTAAGGGGAAATTGGATACATTTGCTTCATTTTTATTGGGTTTTGTCAGTGGCCATTCAGAAACTAAAGTCTCAAATTCCAATGCCACCTCTGAAGTGACAGACCTAATAAGTTTCAAATGGAGCATGTGGCCTCCTCGAGCACTCCAGGCCTTATGTGAAAGTCGTAGATTGGAGCAGAGTGTCTGTAACTGGCATATCTGACAGAAAGAAAACACCTGTGAGCCTTTATACTTTGTGTTGGCAGATGACTTGTACATCTTTTCATCAGAGGAAATATCTCAGCTTTCCTGGCGACACACAGCTCCGCCCAGTACAGTAAAGCAAGATTCCCTCATCCACAAAACTATTTATGAGCAGTTCCTCAGAGGAAACTGGAGATGACTGAATGATGTTTCCAGGCCACATACTTATTTAGTGGTTTTCTAGTGGAGAGGCCTATCTCACTCCAAGCCTGCAATAAAAACCTAATTGTTTCATTATACTGTAGTAATGATGACCACATATCAGTTAGATGCTGCTAGCAGTAACATAGAATGAGAGGATCCTCATTTATTCGTATAAATTAATCTTTAGAGTTCATACTGTCAATATTAGCTTTATTCTTATGCTGATTGCTTGTCTTAGTTGTGGCCATAAATGGTGAATAATTACAGAAGATAATTGCTCTTCTACAGAGAAGAGGAAAAAAGACAAAGCACCAGGCATGGGCCTCTGTCATCATTGGTTTAGCATCTTGGTGGATTTCGGTGCTTCAAATATTTGTCTGAGCATGGGCAGATATAGTTGGGAAGTTATCTGCTAACCTATGAGTAGCAATTGCAGAGATAGGCATGCCATTTCTGGTACTTGCCCTCATGTATGTTGTGGTACAGCAGGCTTTTGTTCCCACAACTACATTTTGGGCAAAAAATGGAGGGTGTTTGTGGGTGTGACTTCACTGTAAGTCATTTTGCCCAAGTTTGCAATGTCACTTTGAATGTGCTAGGATGCATATCTGCTGTGCTACAGTGAGTCTTCTGATGTGAGAATTCAGATGAAAAGATCCAACACTTACAGACATCTCTGTCGGTTGGGGCCAAGTTATTAAACAGGACAGATAAATGGCGATGCTGTACATAACCCCTGATAAATTTTCAGCTATTTTTTGTTTTGGGTAGAAGTGATAATAAGCATTTGACTGTTTGCTTGTCATTACACATCACCTTTTGATATCCTTGGCCCAGTCTGTACACAAAAAAATGTATTAAACATTTTCAATCAATATACAGTAGCTTGTAGCATGCTATGCTGCAAATATAAACAGCAATAAGCACTTTTAAATAGCACAATGGATATTTAATACATTTGTTTTTTGAGTTAGAATAAAAAAATAATCCTCAGCCTACTCCTTTCCCCTTCCCCCCTAAGCATCTTCCAGTACTTGGACTGCTGCTTTCCACCACTCTTTAGAAATTCTAGTACTTTTGAGTATGGGGAAGCATGCAGCATATCACTTGCCTCCCCAGGATTTAACCCTTGGGGCCGAGTTCTTAATGCCAGTCCTCAGCTATATCACTTGGAAGTGTGCTATTCATTGTGACTTGCAGGGACAGCAGCAGGTATCTGAGTGGTGGTAGAGCAGTGGTAAATGTAAGTATAGGCATCAGTATCTGGGACAAAGTAGGAAATTTACTAGGATTTTTTATATCTGACAAGTTTTACTTTAAAAGAGAAGTTTGGGTTATAAAAAAAAACAAACATTTATACTCGCTTAGGTGAATGCAGCATCAATTTGATGTTGTCTCTGTCCAATGAAAACTCTGCACTGAGAACTGAGCATTCAAACACTGCTAATCCCTCAGTTCTCCCTGCCGCTCTGAGCAGACAGCAGTTAATGTCTGTCACCGGCTCTCTGCTCTGCCTCTTCAGCAGGAGCACGGGGCTGTGGATGGGGCAAGAACAGCTGGCTGAGGCACTCAGATGGCTCTCTGAGGGGCCAAACTAATTGCCAGTTCAGGCATCTGGGTGGATCCCGACTATAAAGTTGGGTTCTTTCACAGAGCCTGGACTGTCCGCAGTCTGCTAAAAACAGCTCACAGGAGTGCAGAACAAACTGATAGGAGACGTAGGTCCAAAAATGCTTTTGGCCCTTTTCCTTTAAGGAGCAGCTTAATTTTTTTCCTAGGTTTTAATGTAAAGGATAAAGGGACACTATAGCCGCCAGCACTGATCGATCAGGAAAAGCTCGATGGGGTGGTTGTACAAAAGTCAGTCTCTAGATTGACTTCTGTACAACCAGCCTGACCATACATGGATCGATATTCAGCTAGTCCCTGCTGAATCAGTCAAATTTCGATCCATGTATGGCTGGCTTTGCCAGGCTAATTTCTTGTCACAGCAGTCAAAAACTGTCATTTTGACCTACTCACCACTAGAAAAGTAAATGCAATTCTACTGGTGTATGGCTTTAAACTCCTCCATGCAAATCTGTTTTATAATGGGCTTCTTTTCTGAAGAAACGTTTGTCCACAGTATATGTCATGGACACCAAACACTTTTCTTGCTCCATCCTAGTTGGGAGAGGCAAGCCCTGTATCAGGCTTATCAATATTCACTGCAAGCCAGTGCATCATAGAGCCCTCCTCCCCATCTCTCAGCTAGAGAGTAGGCAAAGGATAAGTCTTTGCTAGCTATGCATATGAACATGTGCAAGGGAACTTGTAAGGCCAAGACCACCCAAAATGGGATTATATACGTCTGGCATGACTAAAGACTTTTCTGGCAATGTTATTGTTACTCACAAGGAATGTCTATGTACAATAATAATAACCTTTAGCTGTCAAACATCCCAAATGTGTTTTTCTGTTTTCTATCATTGTAGGCTGTTTTATGTGTCGAGATTGCTAACCTACCTTTGTCAGTGATAGTGTAGGCTGTTCACACCAGTAATAATGGTATCACATTGTTTTTGTGTGTGGTAGTCCCTGGGTAATAATAGATCAACATATGTTTAGCACATTTGCATTCGAAAGCTGTAAATATGCGGGGAGTGCAAGGCCAACAATATTTTGGCACAGTTTTTTTTTCATGGTGCAGCTTTCTGTTCCTTGTCTTGTTCTCTTGGGATTCCAGTAAAATGCTGAGACTTTTGGCTTCATGCCCCGTGGAAAACAGATATATTTGACAAAATGCAGCTGGACTCCAGAACTGGAATTGTTCCAGCAGTGAGACAATGTATTAGAATGCTACCTGTGTGCAGCTGGATGCTGGAATTCATTTACATTAGTCAGTCAGCTACAAGAGAGGGTCACACACAAAGGAATTTTGCAAGTTTTCAGTTAAAGAACAAGTAGGCTGGTGTACTTGAGGCTTACAACTTTAAGAGATGACAGCATGTGTGTAGATCTGACTTAAAGTGACAGTAAAGGCTTGCTTTTTATTTTTATTTTTTTCAAAATAACAAACATGTCATATTTATCTGCACTGTGCAGTGGTTTTGCAGAGAACAGCCCGACCCTCCTCTTCTCGGGTCCCCCGCCGACACACTCTTGGCTCATCCTCTTGTTGGTGTGCCGCCATAGGAAGCGGATTCCCACTGTAGCACACCTGCATGTTCGATCCTGAGCTGCCTCTGTGTGTCTTATAGAACACAGCTCGGCCCCACCCTCCGCTCCCTCCTCACTGGCTAATGGCTCCCGCTGTTGTGTCTTAGCCAATCAAATAGGAGAGAGTTGAGAGGGCCTCTGCTCTCCTGCACATTGCTGGATCGAGAGTAGTCTCAGGTAAGTATAAAGGGGGGCTAGCAGGGGAAGCTGCATGCAGAAGGTTTTTTACTTTCATGCATAGAATGCATGAAAATAAAAAACCTTCTGTGTTTACCACCACTTGAGATGAAATAACAAAGATATATTTTAAGTTTGATGGTATACTTCAGTCCAAATTGAATAGGACTTCAGTTTTCTTCCGTGCATTGCTGTACTGCTTTAGTGCACCCAGCTCCCTTTTCCCAGTAATCTCGTGATCTGTGAACACCTTCTACTTACCTATTTGCAATGAAGGTGATGTATTTTAAAACACACCCTCACATACAGGGTATCCGATATATCAGATTTGTCAAGGCTTGGTTTAGTTGAGCTATTTCGTCTCAGGCACCAATCAAATTAAAAAAAATAGTTAAAGCTTTACGTGGAGTACAAAATAAAATTCATCCTGAATATGCTCCTCAATACCTTCAAAGGACATAAATCTATTTTTCTGTACATCAAATGCCTTTACAAACCTAAATGTTAGCTTGTAGCAGTGACTTTATCACTGTACTGTACAGAGCTGTGGGAGGGACCTATCTGGCCCACCAACTATAGGCTGCCTGCAGAAAACTACAGGAGAGGGCGGATACAAGACCTGTCGCTCAGTCGTAAAGGAAAGAAAGCAGCAGTGAGTGGTCTTCATCACAATGAGTTACTGCACAGAGGAAAGATTTCATTCTGAATTACAGCACAGATCTGGAAGAAATACACAAATCACATTAGGATTCAAATAAGAATGTACACGCCTATTCTGGTCAGACATTATTTGCTTATTCTGGAGTTTAGCTTCTTTTTCTTGTATTGGATGGAATGGCTGTTTTAGAAGGAGCTTTCTGTTTTTTGGATAATTGCAAGTAACAAATGTATTTGGATTGTAGTCATCATTGGGTCCATGTTTCCCTCCCTATAATGTCTCCTTAGCTGTTACTAGGTATGTTAAACACTTTTATGACAGGTTCTCTTCAATGCTATCTATTCATGCTCTCTTTTTTGTAGTGTTTATGGCAGCAGTAGATTTATTGTTCAGAATGTTTATAAGTGAACAAACAGGTAGTGGAGGGGGCAGGCTGCACATGCTCAGTTTGGTGTGTATTGATTGAGAGTTTTTTTTTCTTGGGAGCGTGCATGTTATCAGCACAGGACCAATCAGTTCTGTCCAGACACAGGGTCAAGGGTCCTGCAGCCTCATAGGACAGTCTGAAAACTCTCCCTACAAGCTTTAACCAGTGCTCTGCTGAACACTGCTCTAACTGCTAATGAGAAAAGGTATTTAGCAGTTTATATCTATTAAATTGCATTTCTATGTTGTGTGTACTGTGGGAGACCAGATATAATGAATGTAGGGTCCTGGATTTAGTATCGCTTTAATTTTTTTGTCTTACATTAGAATAATTGCAGCTGGAATCTTACTGGTTGACGTGGGTATTGCAAACTTGTTTATTTTCATATTAATATGAAGCAATGTTTTGGATATTCAGGAATCTTATAGCTGGAAGGCACCCCTTTGCAGTTTGTGTTTGTATCAAACATAATGTTCTGTGGAAAGATTTAAAGAACAACTCCAGACAACACGTGAAATAAGTGAGTTTTCTGGTTAGAAGTTTGGCAACTGTGCTTTTGAAAGTCACCCTTTAATCTGTGTTTTATATACCTTGCAGACAAATTCAACAAAAAGTAGATAATTTTTTTTATTTTTAGTTCTACAAGGAGAAGGTTTTTTCTTTCTAGATTGGTCTGAGAGGAAGTTATTGTATGCGGTGGGCATCTACTGGCCAACCAGGAGTGAAATGGAGAAGGTGATCAATACCTTCAGTCAGTTACCTTTTCTCGCGTGATTCGGTCTGTCTCCCGTAGCATGAAGGCCCCTCTTCTTATCTTCTTACAAGCCAGGGAAGCAACATGTCAGTGCTAAGTGCTCCCCTGGGCATTTTTATGTGCCCTGATACTTCAAGAGCAGTAAGGAACACATTTTACAAAGATAACAGCTAGTATGGTACACTTCAGCGTGCTCTGTTGCTTCTGAATAAAAAGGTATTTGATGATGCAAGTATGTTCCCTTTAGTATCTCTGCCCTGCTGTTGCCATAAAAGAATGTGTAAATGTATAGACTGAACATTGAGGAGGTGTGAAGGACAGGTGGAAGAAGTATAGGCCTTGATGATCTTGAACAGCCTGGGGCTAAGCATTTTGCTAACCATTGAAGCGCCCTCCTAGTTACTGCAGGCTGTAAGGAAAATTTAGTACAGCACCTTTCTAATCAGTAGAGCAGGGGTTGATTATTCTGGGCTGCTCAGTGTCTAACAGGCTGCTCTTCTGATTGCTTTCCCCTGTGTTCTAGAGGATTCTAGAATTATAGTGGGAGGAAACATGAGAGAAGCAGCCTGAATGTTTATGGGGATCCAGCCAATTCCTAGGGATGTGTGCCCAGTAGGTGGTTAGATAGCTCATAAATAGTCTGAGGCAGGGGTGAGGAGTTCCTATGTCCAGTCCTCCTGGAGGAGACCCCTGTGCAGGTGCTCTGCCCCAGGGGCAGGATAGCTCAAGGTGCCATTCAGAAGACATCAATGTCACAGTTATATCTTAAGCTGGGGGGCTATGTGCCAAGTCTGGTTCTGGAGTCGGTTTGGATCTGGATATGCTCACTGGAGAGTACCAGCAGGAAGTTGGGGGGAGGAGGTGTCCAGCTGTCCTGTGGTAGTGTAAATCTGTGTCTTCTTCACTGATATCGGTAGGAGACACATAGATGATCCTGTGGCACTGTGAGTAAACAACCTGAGTGTGAGGCCTTAGTGACTGTGTATGGCTCCTAGTTTCTGGAAAGAAGACATAGCCACGTGTTAGCAGAGACTTGTGTGGGGCTTTGTGTGCAGCTTAGAGAGACAGAGCAGAGTCCTCAAAAGAGTTCAATTCTGCGGTTGGGGTATCCCATGATCCCTTCACCCCATCAAGTTCAACGTTTCAATAAAGCATCAAAAAGATAGCCTAAACTGTTTTATTCAAGCCAGTGAAAGTAAAGAAAATTCTTTGCCCCTGGCTGTGTGTGCACTAATCTGGTGGAAAAGCATCAGTTTCACTAGAGGCCGCTTTAGGGGGTGCACTACACCCTTAAAACACATGAGGTGGGTTACATCTGTTTTCTAGCAAGTGGAAAGCTAAAGTCTTAAGGAGAGACTTCCTAGGAATGTGTTTCTTTTAGGGTAAAAAGAGGCCCTGTCACTTCTGAAAAAAATAGATGAAAGAGCAGGCAGCAAGGGCCATGTGCCAAGGATGCACTTGTAACCACAGCTCACCTCTGCACCTCCTGTCCACAGCTCTCCTCTGCGCCTCCAGTCCAAAGCTCACCTCTGCACCCCCCGTCCACAGCTGTACGGTGTAGGAATTACAACAGTTTGCATATGTGCCTCCCACTTGTTAAGGGACCAAAAGTAATGGGACAATTGGCTTCTCAGCTGTTCCATGGCCAGGTGTGTGTTTATTCCCTCATTATCCCAATTACAATGAACAGATAAAAGGTCCAAAGTTCATTTCAAGTGTGCTATTTTCATTTGGAATCTGTTGCTGTCAACTCTCAAGATGAGATCCAAAGAGCTGTCACTATCAATAAAGCAAGCCATCATTAGGCTGAAAAAACAAAACAAACCCATCCGAGAGATAGCAAAAACATTAGGCATGGCCAAAACAACTGTTTGGAACATTCTTAAAAAGAAGGAACGAACCAGTGAGCTCAGCAACACCAAAAGACCTGGAAGACCACGGAAAACAACTGTGGTGGATGACCGAAGAATTCTTTCCCTGGTGAAGAAAACACCCTTCACAACAGTTGGCCAGATCAAGAACACTCTCCAGGAGGTAGGTGTATGTGTGTCAAAGTCAACAATCAAGAGAAGACTTCACCAGAGTGAATACAGAGGGTTCACCACAAGATGTAAACCATTGGTGAGCCTCAAAGAAAGGAAGGCCAGATTAGAGCTTGTCAAACGACATCTAAAAAAGCCTTCACAGTTCTGGAACAACATCCTATGGACAGATGAGACCAAGATCAACTTGTACCAGAGTGATGGGAAGAGTATGGAGAAGGAAAGGAACTGCTCATGATCCTAAGCATACCACCTCATAAGTGAAGCATGGTGGTGGTAGTGTCATGGCGTGGGCATGTATGGCTGCCAATGGAACTGGTTCTCTTGTATTTATTGATGATGTGACTGCTGACAAAAGCAGATGGATGAATTCTGAAGTGTTTCGTGCAATATTATCTGCTCATATTCAGCCAAATGCTTCACAACTCATTGGACGCCGCTTCACAGTGCAGATGGAAAATGACCCAAAGCATACTGCAAAAGCAACCAAAGAGTTTTTTAAGGGAAGAAGTGGAAAGTTATGCAATGGCCAAGTCAATCACCTGACCTGAATCCAATTGAGCATGCATTTGACTTGCTGAAGAAAAAACTGAAGGGAAAATGCCCCAAGAACAAGCAGGAACTGAAGACAGTTGCAG
Organism: Staurois parvus; assembly: GCF_062004578.1. Classification (NCBI taxonomy): domain Eukaryota; kingdom Metazoa; phylum Chordata; class Amphibia; order Anura; family Ranidae; genus Staurois; species Staurois parvus. The sequence continues at coordinate 9,715,287 of NW_028317927.1, read as the reverse complement.
TAGAGGCCTGGCAGAGCATCACCAGGGATGAAACCCAGCGTCTGGTGATGTCTATGCGTTCCAGACTTCAGGCTGTAATTGACTGCAAAGGATTTGCAACCAAGTATTAAAAAGTGAAAATTTGATTTATGATTATTATTCTGTCCCATTACTTTTGGTCCCTTAACAAGTGGGAGGCACATATGCAAACTGTTGTAATCCCTACACCGTTCACCAGATTTGGATGTAAATACCCTCAAATTAAAGCTGACAGTCTGCAGTTAAAGTACATTTTGTTTGTTTTATTTCAAATCCATTGTGGTGGTGTATAGAGCCAAAAATGTTAGCATTGTGTCGATGTCCCAGTATTTATGGACCTGACTGTATGACGCAGTTAGGAGAGCTGCACTGTCACTTGTGAACACAGAAGTCAGGTTTCTGTGTTTACAAGTGACAGTAGATAGTGGTGAGCACAGGAGCAGTGGCGGAACTCAGTTACGCCGCGTTACAGGCTGAGATTCAGGGCAATTCAGAACATGATGATTATAGTACCTGTAGCAATTTGTGGTGTACGCTATAGTAGATGATGTAAGCTATAGTAGATGAAAGCTGGAATGAAAATGAAAGCAGTTGGCAGGTAACATCCCTGCTCAGTTTTAATGCAAACACTTTCTGTCATACAATTCCTAACCATTTGGTGAAAACTGTTTTAACCCTGGCAATTTACAAATTGTTTAAATGGTTTCTTTTTAGATGACAGATAATAGGGCAGCCTTCTTGTCAAATGATGCTTCCCTTTGTCATTTCAGTGTAAGAATGCTCTTACACGGGCCATCTGTGAAGCTCCTGTTGCTGTCCGTCCTCTTATCTTAAGGAAGAGCTTATAGCATGTTAGAGTAAATAGCACAAGAGGGACCAGAAATTGCATTTTGCATCTGCTGAGATGTGCATACATGTGCAGTATCCATCATTCATCCTAAAAAAGTTTGGCAAAGTCATCAAAGGAATATAGATGTGAAATTCTCTGTTCATTGCTAACATGTAAGCACACCTTTAAAATTTATCAAACAGATGGAAAACTCTGCGCTAACCCAAATGTATATCAAAACCCATATATATTATGTTGCAGCTCTTCACTGTCGTGTGTTCAAACACCAGTAGAAATCAATATGGAAAAAGTGTGGCTCAAATAAATGTGTATAACGCAATATAAATGAGCAGAATTTTTATTTTTTTTTTAATATTTATATAGCGCCAACAGTTTGCTCAGCGCTTTACAATATAACAGGAGACAATACAGCAACAATACAGTTCAATACAAGAGGGAAAGGAGGGCCCTGCTCCTTGGAGCTTACAATCTAGGAATGACAGACTCATGTAAATGTGTAAATTGTGTTTTATGCGTTTACATGTTTGTCATTTTTAATAAAAACATTTTTTTTGCACATTTATATCGGGTTATACATATTTTAAGTTGTGCTGCACTTTTTCCATATTGAAACATTTAAAATTTATTGCACTTGAATTACTTAAAATGATCTGAGCTGGAATGTAGTTTGGGATAGCCTACTGTAGTGCATAGTGCACATGCCTTTGTTATTCTTTATAAGAATTATTCAATAATGAGGCATATATACATGTATATTTGAGCCAGGCAATGATTAACATGATTGTTGTAAAGTTTATACAAGGCTTTAGTCTTGCCTAGTTAGTTGTGTAGTCACTCTTTAATTGAGTAACAGTTTGTACACAGGAATGCACTACACTTGACACACAATTGACGGAAGTCTTGCTATAGGTTCACGATCAGAGCCAAGAAGTATTTAAAGCATGCTCTGTCTGTGAGCAGTCCTAATTACTGTAATAGAGACATTGCTCATGGGAGGCTTCATAATGAATATTTCTCATGTCAGGGCTCTAGATGTTTTAAACATTAGCTGTTTCTGAGCTTTCTGCCAATCATACCTTTCCCTGGCTGGGGATTCAATACTGAATACATAGTGATTGCCATCCGACTGATTAAAACATTTAGTTTGTTTGGTAGATTTTTGTGGAATCCATATTGTAGACACCTGTTGTTGATCTCTGATGTTGTTGCTTAGGGAAAGCCTTCTGGTGTTCCCAGGCTATCCTATTACCTAATTTTCTTTAAAACCTGGAAAAACTAAAATTATGGTTTAGTGCAAAGTATTTTGATTCTAAACAAAAAGAGAAAAACATACAAGCACAGCATGTAGGCTGCCAGTGCATGGAATCAAAAGAGCTGTGATGTTGGTGGTAGAAACTGCCCTTTTCTTGTGTTTGAGATTACCAGGGGAGTTTTAACTTTAAAGCCTAGTACACACGCGATCAGAAAATTGTATGAAAAATACTGTTTTTGAAAGTGATCGTACAATAATCTGATTGTTGGTACACAGCTTTTGTCTGCAATTATTTGAAGGGACAAGCATGAAAATACCAGAACGTACGATTTTCATTTCATCAGTACAGTTTTCGTCTGAAAATACTATACAAATACATTACATCACTTATGATTTTTCTTTCTGTCGTATAAAAAGTTTCGTAACGTTAGTAACCTTGTCACTTTTGATACGAGATAAGCATGTGAAAAAAAAAAAGGACAATCATTTATCCAATATTCTTATCGTGTGTACAGGGCTTTAATGTGATTGATGGGTTCTCTTGCTAGGATCTATGCTGTTTCTCTCATACAGAGAGCCAAAAAACATTGCTGTTTTAAGTGGGGTACAGACTATGAGAAAATCGGACGAATGGTTATTTCATTTTCCACGAAGGTTCATATCATGATGCAACTGACCATGGTATTATCTTGTTCAAAAAATCTCAAACAATTGTGTACAATTTTGTTGTCACCTTCTTCCAGGTCGTCCTTTGCTTCTGATCATGCGTGCTTTTCTCTATTGAAATATTTCCATATGATTACTGTACACATTGAGCGAAAATCGAACGCTGTGTTCATGTATGATAAACATTTTCTAGCTTGCACTTTTTTTTTTTTCTTCATCAGAATCGGCTGTCAAACTTTTTTTATATGTACCCAGGTTTATATTTACCACAGTTTGTGATTGTTGGTACATTGTGATTGTTGGTACATGGTTTTGAACAAAGTAGCCCCGATTCCCCTATTCTCGGGTCCCCTGCTGGTGCTCTGGGCTCCTCCCCCCTGCCGAATGCCCCCAGAACAAACCACTTGTTCTAGTGGCACTTGCACCTGCTTGCTCCCTAGACCTGCTCTGTGATTGACAGCTGCTGCTGTCTCTGAGCCAATGAGAAGCCAGAGAGCTGGGGCAGCAGGTGCAGGTGCTCTTATGTACATCGCTGGACTGTGCGCAAGTATTAGGGAGGGCTGTGGGAAGAGCTGCATCCTAAAGGTTTTTTACCTTCATGCATAGAAATCTTCTGGCAACAACCACTTTAAATGTAACCCAATACAGTAATACCTTGGTTCACAAGACTCTGGTCGCAAACCGAATTGGCCGAGAACCGAGGCAATTTTCCCATAGGGTTCAATGTAAATCAGGTTAATCTGTTCTGACCCCTACGAACGTGATTGCAAACCAAATTTGGTCGGCAACCGAATAAAATTTTCCCATAAGGTTCAATTCAAATAAGATTAATCCGTTCTGAACTTTTTTTTTTGTTTGCTTTTGAACCACAAAAATATGTACAGTAAACAAAGTACAGTACAGTATGAAGAGAGATAACACTAATCTTGCTTGAGATGACTTCTGGTGTGGAGGACAGGAAGGTGGGTGGGAGGAGGTTATTGTTCGGAGGGAAAGTCCCCCTCCATAAGGACATTGGGGAGATCTCCTTCAGGGGTTTCCTCTCTTCTTTGTCTCTTAGCTGAAGGCTCAGTTTTGCTGGAAAATCTGTCCGATGTCACTTGTCTTTTTCTGAGCTGCATAACTCTGGAAATGAGAGACCACGTTATCGTTCATCAGATTCAACACTCTGTTTGTTACAGTTATGTTGGGGTGGTGCTTCTGGTCACCTTCATTATCACTCTGCACTTTCTTTTCAACAACATGCTTGCTCTGTACATTCTTGTCACCTTCATTACCGCTCCGCACTTTCTTCTTACCACCATGCTTGCTCTGAATTTTTCTTTGGCGCTATACTGGATTTCTGGTACAGTATGTGCTAAAAAGCACACAAAAAAGCTTTACAGCAAGTGTGCACAGGGATGAACTGTACAGTATGTGCTCAGTACTGTAAGTGTCTTCAAAGTACACTTTCAGTGTCTGTCTGTGACCGCGATCTCGCCTACAGGAAGTCAGGACCACGTGTCAGAGCAGGGAAGATGGTGTGGTCGTTAACTGAAGCACTGTTCACGAACCAAAGCAAATATTTGCAAACTCTTCTGTTCGCGAACTGAGTTGTTTGTGAACAGAAGCGTATAAGTATGTGGACTTGTCCACGTATCAGCCTCCTGTAATTCCTTGTAGAGCAGCATTGAGTCTTGAAGATAGAGGAACAGAACCAGGAATTATTTAGACCAACATGCTGCAAGGATCAGGGATGACTCATTAGTGTGATGCTGCTTCATTTTCCAGTCCACAATCTTAAGCTGGCCACAGATGGCCATTTAATGGATTCCTCCATTCAAAGTGGATGGAAGAATCCTCCCCACTGAAACGTTGCATTCTGAGTGGGGACTCTCCACTGTCAGAATACACTGATCAGTGCCTGCAGGCTATTGGCTGCAGTTGTTGATCGAGAAAGATTTTTCAACGAGCCTGATCTACTTCTGTTGAGCGGGATCAAACTTTGGCCAGTCTCTGCTGAACCAGCCAAATTCCCATCCATCTCTAGCCAGCTTTAGTGGTGTACTTTGACTAGTGTTCTAGATCACTGCATTGGAGTTCAAGATCTGGCTGTTCTGTGTAGTAAGAGTAAAACATGAGGGTGGTTGCATAGAATTCCAAATTCTTTGGCTTTTAAAAAATGTCCTATATACAGTATGTGGTGTTACTACTGTACATTTAGCTGCTTACCTGGAGTTCAGCTTAAAGTGGAGTTCCACTCACCCTGTCAAAAAACTGTAGCTGCTGACTTTTAAAAAAAACAACCACTTACCTGTCCCTCGGTCCCGCGGTGTGTCCCCTGCAGCCCATTTCACCAGCCATCCTGGATTCCAGCATCTTCAGTGTGGGCACCCGGCTGTGATAGCTTATGGCTCCACAGCTGGGTGCCCACTGTGCATGTGTGAGTAGCGCTGCGCTTCATGAATGGTCCTGCAGTCTTCTGGGACCTGTTACGTGTCCCAAAAGACTACAGGGAGGGAGGACACCTTCCGCTCAGGCGATCGGACCGGAAGTGGGAGTCGGTACCTGTCAGATTCGGGTACCTGCTCCCCCCCCGCCCCCCAAAGGTGCCATCCTTAATAAGGAGTGGGGGAGCAGTCCTTAAAGCAGAACTTCCCCTTTTTTGGTGGAGCTCCGCTTTAAGAAACTGTTTACAGAGCTCTTTAAAGTCTCAGTAGTTGAACCTTGGAAGTATTAAAAACAGCTGTTTTGTGCTTGTCAGACTACTGGAAGGTAAAGTATGATGAGTCAGTGATGTCTGTAGCGCCTGTGATTTTTATATGCAAAATATTAAATTAGCTCACAAAAAGGTTTCTTTCACAGAATTTAGGATGCAGTTACAGATTTAAGATATTAGGAAACCATAGATGCATACTTTTCTTCAATAACTTGAAATCATTATTTTCTTTGAGTTGGGATTCATTTTTTTTCCATTTTAGGCTGATTTTTGACTGACATGGGCTTCTAAGCAGGATCATCTTACTCCTCCATACTGTGCAGAATGTTTATATAAAGGAGACTCAACCTTAGTATTGGCACATGATCAGGAATCACAGATGTTACAGTGAATTTCAAATGTTAGTGTTTTGATTTCCTTCCAGAGTGTTTCCTCTCTCTGCTTTACGCTGTAAACAGGTAGTGAGCTCATGTAAAAACACTCCCGGAATAGCTAAAATAATCATTACCTCCTCTTTCACCAATGTTTTTTCTTCTAGGAACTGTAGTAAGCTGTATTTTCAAACCCAGCATTTGCCTCTTATCTGTAATAAAGATTTATCTTGACATCCTTGTTTTCTACTTATTTTCTACTCTAGGGAATATTATTATTATTATTGTAATACAGGATTTATTTAGTGCCAGCAGTTTGTGCAGCACTTTACAAAATGGTAGGAGAAAGTACAGTTACAATGCAGTTTAATATAGGAGGGATCAGAGGTCCCTTGTCATTAGAGTTTACAATCTAAAAGGAAGGGTCAAGTGCTACAAAAAGTAATTACTGTTGTGGATGAGCTTATGGAAGAAAAAAAATTCAGTTTATTAGATAAAATGGTTGTAAAGGCTCAAGGTTTTTTACCTTCATACTTTCTTTGCATGAAGGTAAAAAACCTATGTGCAAAGCCCCCCCCCCCCCCATACTTACTTGAGTCCCATCTCGATCCAGTGATGTATACAAGAGCCTCAGCTCTCCCAGGTCTCTCCCTCCGCATTCGCTGAGACAGCACTCCCACTACTGTCAATCCTAGCCAGTGAGGCAATGAGGAGAGAGTGGATGGGGGGACGGACGGATGAGCCACAGTGTGTAAATGGACACATAAAGCAGTGGCTGCTTGCTGTGGGGGGACTTGGCAGGAGGGAGGGGTCGAGACCACCAGCGGGGGACCCAAGAAGAAGAGAATCTGGGCTGCTCTGTGCAAATCCATGACACAGAGAGGGTAAGTATGATATTTTTGTTATTTAAAAAAAATCACTTTACAGTCACTTTAAAGGCAGGATAGGCTTCTCTGAAGGCGGTCATAGTAGGAGATAGTCGGACAGATTGGGTTAAAGAGTTTCAGAGTGTAGGAGAAGCTTTTAAGAAGTCCTGGGTGCTTTCCCCTTTATTATTAATTACTACCTAGAGACCTTTCAGGCACATACAGAAACATTCTTACCAACTAAAGAACCTGAGATTAACCAAATGTGTATTTAGGAAGGGGAAGAGCGAACCAAGTTAGACAGCCGTGGTTCTGATTTACCTATGGGAGAAAACAATAGTGATCACACAGGATATTACAACCCAACCAATCAGGTTTTCTCCTGAAAATGTTAGGCCAGTGGATGTGTGAAGTTAAGGGGTGCTTATAGACATATGATCACTCACTGGTGTGACTGTAAAACTAGATTTCACCTTTATGTTTGGATGTCTTCTGCCATTGTCTGCCTATGTCTACATGGACAGATGAAGGCAGACAATGGCTGATGCAGACTTTTGAACTGATGTACTAGGTCCCATCAGTGATACACAAGACCACGCTCCCTTGAATACACCAGTTGTATTGGAAAAATTGACATCTGAAAGTTAGCTGGGTTTTTAAAGATTACTGTAGTTTCTGAAGTGATGAGTTGAATGTACATAACCCAGAAAAACCCAAGTTACAGTTTTTTTTACTTTACAAAGAGCACGTATAATTGTAGAGATGTGATCACTGCTGTATCATATTTGAATTGTGCATGGATAACAATGACGTTTTGAATTGTGTTATTTCTGTTCTTGCAGTGAGGAAAGCTATAATGTCACAGACTATGCCATGCTGGATCAGCTTCATGTTGAGCAGTGTGACAATGAAGAGCCGTCATCGTCTCCACTGAAGAACAACACTCCCATTCTGTACTCAAGACAGTGCTCAGCCAGCCATCTGTTTACACTCACCATTCACAGCAATCATGTAGCGGAGAAGGTGGAGATGCTGCTGGGAGCTGAGACTCTGTAAGTGAATCCATCTGTTTCATATTTAAAGAACACTCCAGTCATGTATGGACATTTTATATTTCACTTTTATATGTCCATTGGGCAGGTTAGCAAAGAACTGATAATAGTGTCAGCACCAATCCCAGGCTCCCACTGTAGTTGAATCCTTGACTTAGATTTTGAAGGAACCTGCAGCAACCCTGTTGACCCAGTCTTTATTGGGAGTGCCATTGCTGGCTGAACAGGTGCTTTGACCAGACACAGAGGACAGAGCATAGATCTAAAGTAAGAGATGTTGAGGACTCCGTTATAGTGTGTGCTTAGGGTTGGAGTCCTCCCCTGGAACATGCAATAGGGTTTGAAGCTTAAGCTGGCCATAGATGGTTTGAATCTTGTCCGGTTCAGCAGTAACCGGCCAAGATTTGTTCTATGTATGGCCAGGCTGATTGTACCCAAGTCGATCCTTCGATCGACTTGGGTATAACCAGCATGTCCTTTTTATTATTTTAGCATGCGTTTATTGGCAATTAGCCACTAGCAATAATCATCGTGTTCTCTCAGCAGGAGATTGGTGCATCAACACTGGATAACAAGTCACTGGGAATGCATAAGCAAGTCAACTGCACCTGCATTGAATTTTTTATGCTCTCAAAAGTATCTCAAACAATGTCGACACAAGCTGCATTTGTTCATTGACACAGACCCCCACAAACCAAAAACATTTATCTAAGTTTAGAATAGAATGGGTTAGGATTAGAATCCCTGTGTGTTTGTTGCTGCACTCTGGGGCTCTGTTAGTTGGATCTCCCCTTCTTACTCGCCTACTGATAATGGTTTCACAGAGTGGCTGTGAGGAAGAATCTGCAACAGTCATACAGACAGAAATAACAAATGGACATCTGTGTATTTTGCTGTTGGAGAGTTCCCGTAAGACATCAGCAGGTCAGGATGTGATGGGACATCTCTGCCCAGATAGCAGTAACAGCCTGACAGGGGTTCTAACCCTTTCCCCACTGTATCCAAAATTAAGAAAAATTAAAAGGTGGGTGGACATATGCTTTATGTTGAGACTGTGAATATACAGATGGCAGTGTTTACTGATTCATACACCACACGTAGCTTGAATGCCCATCTTCAAACTGAGCCATATATTCTAAGGTCGTGTATTGAGTCCATACAATTGGCAACGTGCTATTTTAATTCTTCCTTATATATTGCTAAATTATTTTTGTATTTTGTATTGTTAGCTTTCATAACCAGAGACATTTTCTTTGTGTACAAAAACATCTGCATGAAATGTTGGCACATCTAACAAGACCTACTGCTAATAATAACAGTGTTTGCCTGGAACCTGCTTCTTTCCCTTGCCATCTGTATGGCATAGGGAGTTGTATTTATCTTTCAGTTGTTGTGGTATCTGTTTTCTATCATCTTAGTCCTAGCACTTAACCCCCATGGATCTCTCCTCTTGATGGATTGTTAATGACAAGATGTCCGTACATTCCAAGTGTTGCAGAGTTACCACTTCTGATATCATGACATGATGGGATTACCAGCTAGAACACTTGCTTGCTCAAGCATACATCAGAGACCAACTTGGTTCCTCCAGGTTCCACACTAGTGTTTTTATCATCCTCATATTTCTTCCCACACATCATTATATCCTACTGTATATCACATGTGTTATGTGCTGGCCAAATCTGTTTCTAAGTAATGACTTTGGGAGTGTTCTCATGTAGTTATTTGTCTTAGTCTGGTATTTCTATTAATTTTTATTTATATAGCAGCAAACCTGCATGTGGTGCTGTACAGAGTAATGTAAGCCTTATGTGGGTAGTTCCTATATTTGCCATACCTTAAAGCTCAACTCAAGATTATTTGCCACCGCCCCTCCCCTTAACCAATGGTATAAAAAAAACTGTCCAAATGCCCATTGTACTTGCCTAAAGCTGCAGTCATGTGACTGCTGGGCCAATTCTTCTCTCTTCTGCTTTTACTTCTGGTTTTGGTGTCTACATCACTGTCTGCTTCATGTGGACATGACACTTCCAGTCTTTTTGCCAACACAGTGACCACATTACATGTTTTTTTTGTTTTTGTTTTGTTTTTTTTAACCTCACTCAATATTTGCACATAGACTTTTCAACACATTACAGCTATGCACTATGGTGCTTTGAAGAGTCACAGGAGACGTTTACTGCATTGACATGCCTTGACGGCACATTAGAAGTGAAAAAGATGGCCTCAAAAATACATAGAACGCTTGTTGCCAACATGCATGAAATAGGCAGGTATAAGTGTGAATCTAGCCTCAGTCCTGTGAGCAAACTGACCAGGGAATGTAGGAAAAGCATCTGCAGGTGCTGACATTACCGTGAGTCTAAAACCAAAGAAAATTAATACAGCTCAAATGCCTCCAGTCTGTTATCCCAACTGGCAGGTGCTGGTCGGACTAAATACTGGCTCCTCAGACACATTGAGGACTACAACAAAATAGTACCTGTCTGCACACTGCCTCTGAGCTCCTCTTAGTAGAAAAATGGCTTCAGCTTGGTCTCCTACCTATGGGATAATCCTGTCTACCATGTTTCACCAGTAGGGGCTTACTCATAGAGGGGGTTCTCCCATGGGTAAAAGACCAAGCTGAAGCCATATTTTACTAAGAAGAGCTCAATATACTACAAGGCCGTGTCTGGATGGGTGCCATTTTGTTGTCATTAGCATATGCATGTTGCTTTCCCTTGCATGGCAAAACACAGGTGCACTTTGAGTTATTTACCCGCAGTTCTGTTTTACAAATAATGTACCAGGAGCGATAATATTGTAGCATTTTAGTTCAGTTCACTCCAATATAGTTGGTAAAAAATGATTTTGCTGTGTAAGCTTTTATAATCAAATATACAATGTAGTATAATATATACAATATATATTATATGACGTATACAATAATAACAATGTAAATCATTGACACTGAACGTCCGTTGCTGTACGGTGTCACTTGGGCTTTATATCCTCAGGCTTACTCACTAATGTGGTACCAACTGCAATTATGAAGCACAAAACTCAGCATCTCTACTAGCTGATCACAACTCATCTGGTTTTTACAAGTTACTGCACTCATCTTAGTATTCTTCAGCACATAAGCAGTTGTACAATTTTGGATTCATTTTGTTGACGTTATACATATTTTGAATCTTCAGAAATTTAAGTATTTCTTTTTATTCCACTTAGTTTATGTATTTACTGTATGTGTTTATTTGATCATTGTTGATGCTTATTCCCCAGACACTTTGCCTGCCCTCTGTAATTTGAGTATAAACTTGTGTTTTGCAGAAGTGATCGAGCTCGTTGGATTACTGCCCTGGGCCAGAGCAAGGAGAAGCCATGCACAGATCGAACAAGTAAGAACTGCGGTGGTTGGCTTATACTACCCTCTGCTGTTCATTTATGGAATTAATATACATTACAAGAGAATGAAAGGCAAATCCTTTTTATAGTGTTGAATAGAACAAGTAGGTGTTAGATATAGGCATAACCCATCTCAGGTTGTTTTTTATTTTTTTTGCCATCTGTGGCCCTTCAGGTGTATAGCCCCAACAGGAAGTGAGAGGAAATCCCTCAGCCAAGGTTCACACATATGCGTTTTAAAATCGTAGTTTTGCAGTGCAATTCAGGCATCCGATTTGTTATGGATACCATATCTTTTTTAATGTGATTTTATGCCTCCTGCATTTTTTGATTTGACTTCTCCATAGTTTTTTCATGCACAGAGAATCCCCAAAAACAACTTGGAATTGCAATGCTATATGAACAGCAATCCGACTCGTCTCCAATTTTCATAATACTCTATGAGCTGCAATTTCAGAACGCATCGTCACAAACTTGCACAGGACTCTCTTTACAAACCTTGTCAAAACTCTGTGCAGGTGGATCGCATATATGTGAACCACCTCCATAGGAACACATTTCATCTGTCCTGTCATGTGAATGACTGCCCAATAAAATGCATTGCAAGTCGCATATGTGTGAACCAGGACTTAAAGTACAGGTAATCCCTGGTTGTCTCCAGGGTCACAAGAACAAATGTCCCCATTTGAGGATTTCCCCTTCATTTCTGTTCTGGTGACCGCTCAAAAAATGTGGGAATTTATTTCACTTTTAGTGGTAACAGTCCCCAGGACAGCAGAGAAACATACGATAGAAACCTGACAGGTGTTGTAATCCTTCTCCATTGAATCCAAAACTAAAAAAAATGCATTCATTTGATTACCTATTGTATAAATACAGTCTGCATTTATTAGGTTTCAATAAATGAGGTAATTTAAAATAAAAAAAAAACCATAGCCCTTAATAGTAAGTCTCTACTAAGTATAAGCGAATATCAAAAATATGTAAAGGTCAGTGAGATGCTTAGTATTAGAGGCCTTTCAAACTTGTGGGACTTGTTTCGCATGAAAAGCAGCACCCCATGTTTCCCAATGAGTACCCTTCATATCTGTGCAACTTCAATTCACAGCAAATTGAAAGTAGTTCCTGCACTACTTTGGTTCGACTTTTGTGCGACTTAAGGGCCATAGACTTCAATGTAAATCCTTCAAAGTTGCACCTGAATGTTATACATGTGACTTTGTGCGACTTTGCACAGCACAAACAATCATCCTTGGTCAAAGCCAAAGTCACACCAAAATCGCACTCATTCAAAGTTGCACCAAAGTCGCAATGAAAATTGCACGATTTTGAAAGTTGCACAAGTGTGAATGGAGCCTAAGTTGTGCTTGCCAATGATTGGTTATATTTGTGTACTGTGTGTCCATGTTATAACAGTCAGTAGGGTATAAATTAGTAATGTGTGACTTTGCACAGCACAAACAATCATCCGTGGTCAAAGCCAAAGTCACACCAAAATCGCACTCATCCAAAGTCGCATCAAAGTTGCACCAAAGTCGCAATCAAAATTGCACGATTTTGAATGTTGCACAAGTGTGAATGGAGCCTAAGTTGTGCTTGCCAATGATTGGTTAAATTTGTGTACTGTGTGCCCATGCTATAACAGTCAGTAGGTTATAAATTAGCAATAGAAGCATATTAAAGAATTGAATGGTCACATTGCTAAGTGATTTTTTTTTATTACTCTGTGCTATCCCACAGTTTTTATCATGCAAATCTGTTAAATGTATATTGTTATATTTTGAATTTATTTGGTAGTACTTTGGAAATAAACATATATTTATAAACATTTCCAAAGTTTATTATTCCTCAAATACCGGTATCATTTCATAAAGTAACAAATGTAAAAGCCGAAGTACAGGCAAATCGCTAAATATAAACAAAATTCATGTAAGGGAGCCATTTCACTTGTCACAGCATGTTGATTACTGTCTATACAATCCTGAAATTTATACAGCTCTGCCACAAAGATCTGTCTGGCAGGGCAGGAGACCTGAATATTCTGCTGCAGTTAACTGTCACTTACAGGTCTTGCCTTTTTTTTCTTTTGCTCTCCCACCCCTCTGTTCAGCTGCATAGTGTTCAATAGTGCATAATATTTCAAAACACATAAATCTTTAGCAGTGTAACCATTTATTATTTTATAATGTTTCTAATGCTATTGTGAGTCATACTTAGGCTCGGTTCACACTCTTGCGACTTAGGATCCAACTTGTGAGGCCCCAAGTCGCAGGACATGTGAAACGCCATGTATTGCTATGAGAGCTGTTCCAATTGACACTACTAAAGTCGCTGTGACTTTAGAAAAGGTTCCTGCGCTACTTTGATCCGACTTCAGTGCCACAGAGTGTAAAAGTCATATCAAAGTCACTTAAAAATTGTATCTGGATCCTCAGGGTCTCCTAGATTGTAAGCTCCAAGGACCAAGGCCTATCCCTCTTGTATTGAACTGTATTGTTGCTGTATTGTCTAGCGTTATATTGTAAAGCGCTGAGCAAACTGTTGGCGCTATATAAATCCTGTATAATAATAATAATAATGTCTGTGGGTGTAGGATTATAACTTTTTTTTTTTTATGGTTGAACTGGATCAACATTTGTCTTTTTTCAGCCAGACTAAATATGTAACTATGTATCAAAGTCACTGAAAATTGTGCAACTTTGCAGTCGGCTAGTGTGAACCGAGCCTAACTGGCTAGCAAGACCCCTCCCCATGCATGTGTCCGCTTTGGCTGTCTGAGTGGCTAATAAGCAAACACTGTTGCTGTCCTATGGGAAGAAGGGCAGTGAGTTATGTGCTCACTATAGCCAGATTATTGGATATGTCTTTCTCTCCCGGCAACAGAGTTGCAGAAAAGTACGGATGGGGAAGTATAGATATGGGTAAAGAAGAGTAATGTTGTATGTCCACATGTGATAATGTGAACTGAGCAATCTGTAACTCCTAAGTGTCTTCTTCAATGTTGTGCAGATATTTATTTAACCTTGAAACATAATAGTATAGCTAAAATGTAAAGTGTTACAGCTGTAAAGTGTAAAGCCACAACAGTAAATCGGTCTGTATAAGCAGTAAAGCATGCTTGTTATACTCACTATGGAACCCAGGGGGTTAATCCTCTGCACTGTGTAAAAAGGATGTTTAATCCTGCCTTCTTTGATCCTCCCCTTCTTCCACAGTCCCCAATGCATCTGCTGATAGAACAGAGACTTGGGGGCAAGCTGAACATGTTCAGTTTGGTGTGTACTGCTAGAGAGTTTTTTTTTTTCTTTGGAAGGGTGCATGTGATCAGTACATATACATCCTGATGTCAAAACATCTCAGAACTTGTCTATTGTGGATCAGTCAGAAAATAATTTCAACAAATATCGATTTGTGCTGGTTGTCAGTGATCATTTTTTACTTGGTTTGCTATCTTTCAATTTGTTGAATCTGCTGAACAATTTCTTTTGTATGACTCCATAGAGTTTTCTGTATGTACATTTATTCTAATACATATTTTTTCTTCTTAGCTTTAACTCAGGTGGAGATTATTCGGACCTACACAGCAAAACAGCCTGATGAATTATCCCTACAGGCAGCAGATGTTGTCCTGGTGTATCAAAAAGTAAACGACGGTGAGTATAGTCAGTATGTGTGTGTGTGTGTATATATGTGTGTGTATATATACAGTTAGTCCCTTCCTTGACTCCGTCTGTGGAGTGTTAAATCAGGGGCGTCCATTTCTGCAAAGCAGTCAAGATTGACCTGATGAACATGTAAAAGGACATGGAGCATCACACGTGGGCCATAAATAATAATAAGTAAAAAAACTTTGATACACAATATTTCATATTTATTTATAAAAGGCAGAGAGTAGTGTGGAGCATCAGATGTCCTCCATTGTGTTATTTCCAAAATGCTGCAGAGAACACTTGAGGACAGGAGGAGAGTATTGTCACAGGACCTTTTTCAAGTTAATGTGGCTGGTTCCCTCCTCCCAGAACATCATTTTTGTCCCTTGTTTTTTTTAGAAGGAATGGGAGCTACTCTTGCTTCAAAGTCCCAAAGAAAGCAAAGCAGAAACTGCATTTATGAATTACTGGGGTAGCTAGTAGTAGAAAAGAATCCCACAGTTCAGCTATAGTGCTGCTAAAAGGGCTCTAGCATGACATGTCATAGATGCCTGTATTTCTCAATGAGCTGTCTCTGCATATCCCAGTGTGAGGTGTGCATGATGGAACACAGATATTAGAGCATTTCATCTCTCCCTGCCATCAGGATGCCAGTCATGATTTTGACTCATCTGCATTTCTAACATAGGAGAGAATAAGAGGAAGAATCCTCGTTTTTGTCTTTCTTGTGTTACTTGCTCTATATATAAGTTGTTCAAAGAAAAATTCTTACTTACTAGAGCAGGTGAACAGAGCTGATGTTTTACTGGATGGCTTTATTTATAAAGGTCACAATCTTTGGGCTGCCCAGGTGAGAAACCCTTCTAGAGTAAGATTTTTTTTCCATCCTTTGTGCCTTATTACGTCAAATAGAACATAATTACAGATATGTTTTATATATATATATATCTCAGTTTCAAACTTAAATTTAACTGTAACTCCACCAAATAACTTTAGATAGTTCCTCTGGTAGCTTCGTATTTAGTGGTTCTACAGACAGAAGGTTTTTTACCTTCATGCATTCTATGCATAAAAGTAAGAAACCTCCTGGAAGCAGCTCCCCCTTTACTTACCAAAGTCCCATCTCAATCCAGCAATGTGCATGAGAGCTGCAGCTCTCCTGGGGCTCTCTCTCTGCTCATTGGCTCACAGCCAGAAATCCAGTTAGGAGAGAGTGGTGGGCGGCGCCGAGCCACATTCTGTGTGTGAAAGGACAATGTCCATTCATTGGAGCATAGCTCAGGAGCGAGCCTGCTTGAGTGCCTCCATAGCAGGAGGCTTCATGTTTGGGGCACTCAGCAGGGGGGGGTGGAGCCGGGACTTCCAGCAGGGGACCCAAAAAGAAGAGTATCGGTGCTGCTATGTACAAAACCATTGCACAGAGCAGGTAGGTACAACGTTTGTTGTTTTTGTTTGTTTTTTTATAAAAAATGTTAACCTTTAGAATCACTTTAAAATATATTTTCTGTAAGTATTTGATATTGTAGCTTCTCTATTCAGATTTTTCCTACTTGCTACCATTAGAAATACATGGAAGGACTTTGGGTGCTGCTTAAAGTACAGACAGTATATGCCATCACTGAAATTTTATATATGTGTTCTGCTTTCTTCTTCTTTTCCTTCCTTCCATCCTGCTTCTTTTTCTGCCTTCCTTCTCTTTCTTCCTTCCTTCTCTTCCTTCCTTTGAGACCAAAAGGTAACTTTTTGGCCTAAGAGCAAAACATTATGTGTGTGGTAGAAACCTAACACTGCACATCACCCTGAACACACCATCCCCACCATGAAACATGATGGTGGCAGCATCATGTTGTGGGGATGCTTTTCTTCAGGGACAGGGAAGCTGATCAAAGTTGATGGGAAGATGAATAATCTGAACATAAAAAAAACAGAGGCCAATTGTGGACTTTAGAGGCACTGCGACAAAAATATTTTTTAAAATCACTTTATTACAGGAATATACACCATACACATCAGTTACATATATGTTATGTAACAAGGTTAGCTCGGCAGCGGGTGTGTGTGACCCCCTGGATGGGTGCACAACACAAAAAGATAGGCACAGCACAACAATAGTGGAGGTGAAAACAAACAGGTGCAATTTATTTACAATATTTACAGAAAAAATGATAAACAAAAAGAGACATCAAAATAAATCCTGGCCAACTTGGCTACTTACTGCAACAACAGCTTTTCCCTAGCTACCCACTAGGTACAGCCTGCTGCTATACCTAGTTGCTAGTACTGGGAGGTTAGCCACACAGGCTTTGGTCTCTCTGCACACAGATAACAGGTCAGCTCCCCAGACAGTTCAGGCACAGATCTGGTTCCAGGGTGGAGCAACTCCCTAAGCACTCTGGGAAGCTTTATACAGGTGTTAATGAGCCCACTACCTTCAGCTGGGCTCATTATCTCAGTGCTGAAGGACTCAGCACTTCCCTCTAGTGGTACAAATCCCCATAAACCCTGAATCTCGGACAAATATATCGTCCATCCAGGACGCAACCAGGTGATTTCACCTGCCTACTGTCACATACCCCCCCCTCTGGTTTCAACCTTGGGGTTGTAACACCAGTAGCCAGGCAGGCATGTACCCGGGATAAAGCATCCACATTTCCTATCTGAACACCGGGGCGATGCTTCACCGTGAAGGTAAATTCCTGTAGGGCCAGAAACCACCTATTTACCCTTCTATTTATTATTTATTTATTTATTTATCGAGTTTATATAGCGCCAAAGGGTTTGCTCAGCGCTGTACAATAGAGGGGGGACAATACATGAAACAGTACAGTAACATCAAACAGCACACAAGGGGTAAGAGGGCCCTACTCTTTCGAGCTTACAATCTAGGAGGGAGGGGGTAGAGGTACAGGAGGAAATGGCTGTGGGGGATGGAGTGGTAGGAGGAGGGAAGGGCAGCGGCTGTTAGGTGAGGGTGGGGTAGGCTTCCCTGAAGAGGTGGGTTTTCAGGGAGCGCCTGAAGGTGAGGAGGGAAGGTGACAGTCTGATGGATTGGGGTAGTGAGTTCCAGAGGATGGGGGAGGACCTGGAGAAGTCTTGCAGTCGTGCGTGGGAGGAGGAGACCAGGGAGCAAGATAGAAGGAGGTCCTGTGAAGAGCGAAGGGTACGGGTAGGGTGGTACTTGGGAATCAGGTCGGTGAGGTAGTTAGGGGCAGTGTTGTGAATGGCTTTATAGGTCAGAGTGAGCAGTTTGAATTTAATGCGTTGGGCAATGGGGAGCCAGTGGAGGGAGAGGCAGAGGGGGGTGGCAGAGGTGGAGCGGCTGGTGAGGTGGATGAGTCTGGCAGCTGAGTTCAGGATGGTCTGAAGCGGGGAGAGTTTGCACTGGGGTAGGCCGATGAGGAGGGAGTTGCAGTAGTCAAGGCGTGAGATAATCAGGGAGTGAACGAGTAGTTTAGTGGTGTCTGGGGTAAGGAAGGAGCGTATTTTGGCGATGTTGCGAAGGTGGAGCCTGCATGTGTTTGTGAGTGATTTGACATGAGGTTGGAAGGAAAGGTTTGAGTCCAGAATGACGCCAAGGACCTTGGCTTGCTGGGCGGGATTGATGGTGGTGTTGTTGGTAGTGATGGAAAGGATGGGGGGGGGGGCACGGGAAGGGGGAAAGACGAGAAGCTCGGTTTTGGAGAGGTTGAGTTTGAGGAAATGGAGCGACATCCAGTCAGAGATGTCGTTTAGGAGGTGAGTGATGCGGGCGGAGAATGTGGGGGTGAGGTGAGGGGTGGATAGGTAGATTTGAGTATCATCAGCATAGAGGTGGTAGTTGAAGCCGTGGGAGTGTATGAGTTTGCCAAGGGAGGAGGTGTAGATGGAGAAGAGAAGGGGTCCAAGGACAGAGCCCTGGGGGACCCCAACAGAGAGGGGGAGGGAAGAGGAGGTGGCGCCGTTGTAGGAAACGCTGAAGGAGCGTTGGGATAGATAGGACGAGAACCAAGAGAGAGCGGTGTCTCTGATGCCAAGGGAGAGTAGTTTATTAAGGAGGAGGGGGTGGTCGACTGTGTCAAAAGCCGCAGAGAGGTCTAGGAGGAGGAGGACAGAGTAGTCGCCTTTGGCTTTGGCGGTTAGTAGATCGTTGGTGATTTTGAGGAGGGCAGTTTCGGTGGAGTGTAGGGGACGGAAGCCGGACTGTAGTGGGTCAAGGAGGTTGTTGTCAGTTAGGTGGGCGCTTAGGCGATCGTAGACCAAGCGCTCAAGGAGCTTGGACATGAGTGGCAGCAGGGAAATTGGTCTGAGGTTGTTGAGGTCAGTGGGGTCCAGGGAGGGCTTTTTGAGTATGGGGGTGATGTGCGCATGTTTTAGGGGGGAGGGGAAGACGCCAGTAGCGAGGGAGAGATTGAAGATGTGGGTAAGGGAGCGGATGAGGGAAGAGGGGGGTGACCGGAGGAGTTGAGAGGGGATAGGGTCCAGGGGGCAGGTAGTGAGGCGGGCTTCTGAGAAGACTCTGGTGACTTCCTCAGTGGTAGTAGGGCTGAAGGAGTGCAGTGATGGGGGGGTTACGGTAGGCAGGGCCTTGGGTGTGGTGGGGGGCAGTGCCGTTGCAAGGTCAGAGGAGGGGAGAGATGAGAGGGTGATGGAAGGGGGGAGGCTAGATGGGGAGGTAGACTGCAAGTTGACTATGTCCTTGCGGATTGCGTCAATCTTGCTATGGAGATGAGTGGCAATCTCGTGGGCGGTAAGTGAGGTACTGAGTGGAGGAGGGGGGGGAGAGAGCAGGGAGTTGAAGGTGGAGAAGAGTCGGCGAGGGCAGTTTGAGAGGGTGTTGATCAGGTCAACGAAGTAGGCCTGCTTGGCGGCGTGGAGGGAGGAGGTGTAGGTGAGGAAGGCAGATTTGTAGAGGGAGAATGCATGAGGGGACCTGGTTTTGCGCCATAGTCTCTCCAGCGCACGACTGCGACGTTTGAGGCATTTAGTGTGGTCATTCTGCCATGGTTGGAGCGGTCTGGGTTTGATGTTGCGTGTGGTTAGGGGTGCCAGAGAGTCTAGGGTGGCTGATAGTGAGTCGTTGTACGCGGTGGTGGCTAGGTCAGGACATGACAGTGGAAGGATGCTGTCGTGCAAGCGGTCGGCAGCCGAGTGGAGGGGGGCCGGGTGCAGGTTGCGGAGGTTGCGGCTGGTGATGGTTTGGCGCACTGGGGGGGGGGAGTTAGGGGAAGGGGAGATGGAGAACGTGAGGAGGTGGTGGTCGGAGAGAGGGAAGGGGGTGTTAGTGAAGTGGTTAAGGGTACAGAGGTGGGAGAAGACGAGGTCCAGGGTGTTCCCATTGATGTGGGTGGAGGATTGAGTGTGTTGTGTGAGCGCGAAGGAGGTGGTTAGGTGGAGGAGTTGAGAGGTAGCTGGGGTGTGGTCGTTGATGGGGATGTTGAAGTCCCCGAGGATGATGGTCGGTAGCTCAGAGGAGAGGAAGAAGGGAAGCCAGGCGGCGAAGTCATCCAGGAAGCGGGCTATGGATCCGGGGGGCCTGTAGATCACTGCGATCCTTAAGGGGGTGGGTGAGAAGAGCCGGATGCAGTGAGCCTCGAAGGAGGAGAAGGTTAGGGAGGGGGGGTTAGGGAGGACCTGGAAGGTGCTCAGCGGTGATAGGAGCAGGCCGACACCACCACCTTTGTGACCACCCAGTCTTGGTGAATGGGACCAGATGAGACCTCCATGAGAGAGTGCCGCAGGGGAGGTAGAGTCGGTGGCCTGTACCCAGGTTTCGGTGATGGCTAGGAGGTTGAGGGAGCGGGAGATAAAGAGGTCATGGATGGCAGTTAGTTTGTTGCAAACCGAGCGGGCGTTCAGAAGTGCAACCGAGAGAGGGGGGATGGATGTGGGGAGGAGGTGCACAGGTATGAGGTTGAGGGGGTTGCGGCGGCTGGCCTATTCTATTGGTCTCCTTATTTTGAGCCATCCATTTCAAGGGAGCGTGATCTGTGATCAGGTCAAAATGTCTGCCCAGCAGATAGTACCGAAGGGAATCTAGGGCCCACTTTACCGCTAAACACTCCTTCTCAATCGTGGCGTAATTTTCCTCGTGAGACTTTAGCTTTCGGCTGAGATAGATTACCGGGTGCTCCTCCCCCTGCCAAACCTGGGACAGCACTGCTCCTAAGCCAACATTGGATGCATCTGTCTGGACCACAAAGTCTTTTGAGAAGTCTGGTGAGTATAGGACTGGCTGGCTACATAAGGCCCTTTTTAAAGACAGGAAGGCTGCTTCAGCCTCAGGGGACCACTTAACCATGACAGACTCCTTCCCTTTTGTCAGGTTGGTTAGGGGTACTGCCATAGAAGCAAAATGGGGAATGAATCGCCGATAGTAGCCAGCAATTCCTAGAAAAGCCCGTACCTGCTTTTTGTTATTTGGGCGTGGCCAATTCTGTATTGCTTCCACTTTGTTTATCTGAGGTTTTATTACCCCTCTCCCAATAGTGTACCCCAGGTACTTGGCCTCCTCCTGTCCAATCGTACACTTCTTTGGGTTGGCCGTAAACCCAGCTTTCCATATTGAGTCTAGCACAGCCTGAACTTTTGGCAAATGTGAGGCCCAGTCTGCGCTATGGATAATCACATCGTCCAAGTACGCTGCAGCATACTTCTGATGGGGATGAAGAATCTGATCCATTTTTCGCTGAAAGGTGGCCGGTGCATTCTGTAACCCGAACGGCATTCTTTTATACTGGAATGACCCTTCTGGGGTTACAAATGCAGTCTTCTCCTTTGCCGACTTAGCTAGGGGAATTTGCCAATAACCTTTCGTCAAGTCTAGTGTTGTCATGTACCGGGCTGCTCCCAGTCGGTCGATTAGTTCATCTATCCTTGGCATGGGGTAGGTGTCAAATTTTGTAACTTTATTCAACTGTCGAAAGTCGTTACAAAATCGCCAGCTCCCATCTGGTTTGGGCACCAACACTATGGGGCTGGACCAGTCACTTTGGGACTCCTCTATCACCCCCAAATCTAGCATTCTCTGTACTTCCCCACGTATTGCCTCCCGTCGAGCCTCTGGGATTCTATAGGGTTTCAGTTTTACTCTTTCACCCGGTGGGGTGATAATGTCATGCTCCACCCCCGAGGTTTGTCCCGGCAGCTCAGAAAAAACCTCTGTGTTGCGGAGCACAAACTCTTTAGCCTCCTGTTTTTGAATTGTAGACAAGGTGACTGCTATTCCAACCTCCGGAACCAAGCAGTTAGATGGCGCTGGTGACAAACCCTCAGCAACTAGGGATTCCCTGTCCCTCCAGGCCTTTAGCAGATTGATGTGGTAGATCTGCTCCGGTTTCCGCCTTCCTGGTTGTCTGACCCTGTAATTCACCTCACTCACTTTCTCAATCACCTCGTATGGGCCATGCCATTTGGCCAGGAATTTGCTTTCAACCGTAGGGATTAGCACTAGCACTCTATCTCCTTCAGCAAACGACCTGGTCCGGGCCCCCCGATTGTACACCCTCTGCTGCGCTAACTGTGCTTGGGACAAATGTTCCTTTACGATAGGCATGACCTGGGCAATTCTATCTTGCATTTGGGCGACGTGCTCAATCACACTCCGGTGGGGAGAACTCTCACTTTCCCAAGTTTCCTTGGCGATATCTAACAGCCCCCTTGGGTGTCTCCCATAGAGCAACTCAAATGGTGAAAACCCTGTGGAGGACTGGGGTACCTCCCGGATGGCAAACATCAAATAGGGTACTAAATAATCCCAACCCTTTCCATCCTTATCTACCACCTTCCTTAGCATTTGTTTCAGGGTTTTGTTGAACCTTTCCACCAACCCGTCAGTTTGGGGATGATACACAGAGGTGCGCAACTGTTTTACCTTGAACAGTTTGCAGAGCTCTTTCATCACCCGGGACATAAAGGGGGTTCCCTGGTCCATCAGCAGTTCCTTTGAAATACCCACTCGGCTGAAAACGAGGAATAGCTCCTTAGCTATTGTCTTGGCAGAGGTATTTCGGAGTGGAATTGCTTCTGGATAGCGGGTGGCATAGTCGAGTATGACCAACAGGTACTGATGCCCCCTAGCGGATTTCACCAGCGGACCTACCAAATCCATGGCAATCCTTTCAAAGGGGACCTCAATGATGGGAAGAGGTACCAGTGGACTACGGAAATGGGGCATAGGGGCCGACTTCTGACACACAGGGCAAGAGGAACAGTAATTTTCCACCTCCTTAATGACCCCAGGCCAATAGAACCGCTGCAGTACTCTTTCCCGTGTTTTCTCCGCCCCCAAATGACCCCCAAGGATGTGTCCATGGGCCAACTCCAACACCAACTTCCTGTAAGGTCTGGGCACCACCAGTTGCTCAATGGTTTCTTCTGCCGCCTGAGCAACTCGATAGAGTAGGTCCCTTTCCACAAGGAAGTATGGATAAGCAGCAGTTTTCTCAGGACTCACTAGTTGGCCATCTACTTTTACTACATTTTCCCGGGCTTTTATCAGCGTGGGGTCTTTCAGCTGTTCGGTGGCAAAATTTTCCCTATGCACCTCTAAGTCCAAGAAATCCAAAACCGGCAGATTTTCATCTGAGGAGGTGGGCTCCTCCCCAGTCCCTTGGGTCTCCCCAGCTAGTACCGACAAGGGGAACTTGGGAGAGACCTCACCACACTCAGACGCTTTCTGGGATTCACCTTCCTGGTCTGCAGGGGAGACAGTGGGGGGGTCAGAACAATCCCAGAATTTTGGAAAATCCCTCCCCACAATGGCATCATGTGGTAAATGAGGTACCAATCCTACCTGATGAGACAGGTTACCTTTGGGGGTCTCAAAAAACACAGTAGCCACGGGATACTCCCTAGTGTCCCCATGCACACAAATCACTGCCACCTTTTTATGCCCAGAGACCTTTGTAGTGACCATCTCCTCTCTTATCAAGGTTACCAAGCTACCTGAATCCAGCAACCCCACAATATTATTTCCATTAACAGTCATTTTGCACAAATGTTTCTCAGTGCCCGGGCTGGCCGTGCATACCACTGTCGCAAACAGCGACTGACGTTTATTGCTCAGAAAGTCACACTGCATAGGCTCATCCACCACTGGGCAATTAGCTGCAATATGTCCCTCTTGCCGGCAGCGGTAACAAATAATTTTTTTCACCGCTTCTTGTGGCCTTGGCCTTCCTGGCCGCTCTTGCCAGACATTGGGTAATACTCCCACCCTCTCACTCTCTCCACCCTCACCCCTTGTAGTCATCTTACCCGCCACTGGGGATGGTCTGGTCTTAGGGTGGAAAGTCCGTGAGTCTCTGGAAGAGGAGGTCAGGTTCTCAGTAGCCAAGTATCTCTCCACTAGATCCACCAGCTTGTCTGCAGTTTCTGGGTCTCCATGGCTGACCCACTTTTGAATAGTATTAGGCAGAGACCTTAGGAACCGATCCATGACGACACGTTCCACAAGTTTTGGGGCGGTCAAAGTCTCTGGCTGCAGCCACTTCCTGCTCAGGTGAATGAGATCATACATCTGTGACCTGGGAGGTTTCCCAAGCCGAAAAGTCCAATTATGTACCCGCTGAGCACGGACAGCGAGGGTAACACCCAACCGGGCCAAAATTTCCACTTTTAGCACATCATAGTTTTTGGCTTGGTCCGGCTCCAGGTCATAGTAAGCTTTTTGCGATTCTCCAGTTAATAATGGGGCCATCAATCCAGCCCACTGTTCTTTAGGCCACTTTTCCCTTTCAGCAGTCCTTTCAAAGGTGGTTAGAAACACCTCCGGATCATCCTCTCCAGTCATTTTTGGCAATAAACGGCCCACAGAAAATGATGGTGTTTTACCAGAATCATCACCAGCCTCAGTCTGCTGCCTCTGCTGGAGCTGCTTCAAAACAGCCTCAATTTGTTTCTGGTGTTTCTGGTCCTGTTGCATCAGCAATTCCCTATGGTGGACCTCTGCTTGTTCCAAGGCCTTCTGCTGGGCTGCAATGCTCTGCTGGAAACTTGCATTTGCCTGCTGTTGATTGGCATTTGCCTGTTGTTGATTGGCATTTGCCTGTTGTTGATTGGCATTTGCCAGAGCCAACTGTCTGATTATCTCCTCCATGCTGGCCTTTAGTTACCACAACTGCCCGCCGTCCTCCACCATATGTAACAAGGTTAGCTCGGCAGCGGGTGTGTGTGACCCCCTGGATGGGTGCACAACACAAAAAGATAGGCACAGCACAACAATAGTGGAGGTGAAAACAAACAGGTGCAATTTATTTACAATATTTACAGAAAAAATGATAAACAAAAAGAGACATCAAAATAAATCCTGGCCAACTTGGCTACTTACTGCAACAACAGCTTTTCCCTAGCTACCCACTAGGTACAGCCTGCTGCTATACCTAGTTGTTAGTACTCGGAGGTTAGCCACACAGGCTTTGGTCTCTCTGCACACAGATAACAGGTCAGCTCCCCAGACAGTTCAGGCACAGATCTGGTTCCAGGGTGGAGCAACTCCCTAAGCACTCTGGGAAGCTTTATACAAGTGTTAATGAGCCCACTACCTTCAGCTGGTCTCATTATCTCAGTGCTGAAGGACTCAGCACTTCCCTCTAGTGGTACAAATCCCCATAAACCCTGAATCTCGGACAAATATATCGTCCATCCAGGACGCAACCAGGTGATTTCATCTGCCTACTGTCACAGTTACTGCACTAAGAATACAAGACTCCCATAGGGGGGGTAGAGTATTCTATGCTGGTTACGAAACTCTTCAAATATTTTTCTTATTAAAATTGACACAAATGTACCGTATCCCAGTAAAGATATCAAAAGGCATAAATCGAATGTTGATATGGGTAATCACATAGTATAACATAATATCACATAGTATACAATTGTTTGTGAATATAAGATTTCAAAATACCTTGAGGTATTGGTTGCAGAGCAGAAAGTGTGTCGGGATTGATGATAATAACGCATGGACCAAACGCGTGTCAAGCAAGGCAGCAGGGGGATCCCATAAGGATGGAGCACCACTTGGTAGTCCCCATAGAGGGGTTGTTTTCAAAATCTAAAAAAGGTTATAGATCATAAAAAGGCTATATAACCCTTCCCCAATCCATATCGTAATATAATAAAGGTCAAATAATGTGTTAAGCTAACTTTCCAAAGATAAAGGCTGTAAGATTGATGTGAAACATTGATTTTAAAGCTCAAAAGGTCACTAGAGAGTATTCACTGAGGTAGTAAATGTAGATAAATATATAAGGGCCTCAAAATTATCCACTCGGCTCTGATGGTTGCTATGCAATATATTTAAAACCTAGAAAAAGCCCAGAGAAAAGGGGAGGGAAAAATAAAAAAAAACGTTGAGAGAAGATATTTATACATAATTCCATTGTGTTGGAGCTAGCTCCAATAAGGACCACTCCAATATCGGGTAAGAACACTAATTGCCGAACAATGTACTGACCTTGTTGTAATACAGGCAAGGATGAAACAATGGGGAGGATAGAGTCAATATGGTGCACTACCTCAATTCTACAAAGTAGGAATAGCCCAAGCAGCTGGGGTGGTAGAGCCAATATGTCTCTGTAAATACAAAGATCATACAGGTCTAAGGCTCGATAAATAACTACAGAGAATAATCTCTCAAAAGTATATATGAATGGTATAAAGTATAAATAATATACAACATACAACATATACACTACCATACCTAAAAGAGGGTATAGTCAACGGCCAGTGTCGCCCTGAACGTTTCCTGTAGTGGAGCCCACTAAGGGCTTACCTAGAGGTAGAGCTGCCCTGCTCTTAGGGACTGCCAGAAGATGAATTGGGGGTGTCAGAGGAAGGAACCACACACACTCTGTCCTGCTGTGCCTGCAGGATCATTGGATGCGGCTCCCTCTTATGCGATCTCAGTGTGGGATGCCAAATACACAGAGGAACGGTGTGTGATGTCATCACACCCGGCCATTGACGGCCGCGCATATGCAAAGCGCAACACACCCACCGCAAGGGAAGGGACGGGGACATGACGAAAGCGACGCTCGCCCAGCATCGGCTACTGCACAACCCCGAAGGGGGGTGGAGCGGCCCAACATCGCCGCATAACAGACCCCGTCCACCTGCGATCGGCGGGATATCCAAGACCAACTATAACGGCGCTACCGGCCGCCTGCTGACCAAAGCCATAGAAACACCAGTGATCCATGATACTACCCCTTGGCTACTCCCACAAATTCATGTCACAGCCGACCCAAATGGGTGACAAGAGGCACAAATAGAATGGGAATAGGGGAAGGAAAGAAGGGACAAGGAAAGGGGAGAGGGGTAGCACAATACCAGGGGGTACCCCAGACACATATCTGCAAAAAATAAACGAACAGCATAGAACAATAATACAGGATAAACAACAAAATAATATGATAATACCAGTTGGTAGATTGCTCAGCCAATGGAAAATCAATATACATGAATACGCATAAATAGATAGATCCATAAACACATAAGATCATACACATCAAATTAGAGGCAAAAAAGAAGGTTCATTATAACCAAAACCTCCAAAGTATCATATATTATATCCAAGATCTTAAAGGAATGGTTTGTAAGACACATTTTCATTAATGCCTTGCAATATTGTAGTATTTAGCCGTTCTATCCAAAAGGTAGATGGATGCAGCCAGATACAGGGCAATCTTAGAAGAAAACCTGTTTGAGTCTGCAAAAGACTTGAGACTGAGGCGGAGGTCCACCTTCCAGCAGGACAGTGACCCTAAACATACAGCTAGAGATGCAATGGAATGGCATCTCTTTTTCTTCCTTCCTTCTTTCCCCTTTCTTGTTCTCAAATGTTTGTGCAGCACTTCATAAAGTAAAGGGAGACCATACAGTAACTTTACAGTACAAGAAAAGAAAGCTAAAAGGGACCCCCTCGTGAGACTTTACAATTTAAAAAGGAGGGGCAAGTGATACAAAAATGTAATAACTGTATAGGGATGAGTTGATTTAGAAAGTTGGTTCTTGGGTAAAGACAGGCTAGCCTTCCCTAAAGAAATGAGTAATGTACTTCAAATGTTGTCTGTCTTTTCAAATCTGCAGCTTTATTGTTCAGGAACTTCCTGTTTTAAGGTGCCACCTGTCTCCCAACAGTGCTTCAGTGTTGTCATTCTGTCACTTGCATCTCTAGTTGGGATTAAATGTGGCTGTGCTGAAACACTTGGAGCAGGCATGGTCAACCACTGTCACTATCAGAAAGCTGGTCAGGAGTAGTGACCTGCAGCTGATGCTGGAGCAAATGCAGCTAGACCTATAGCGACTGTAGGAGATCAGCAGCAGCACTATGATACACACAAGAGTAATAAATAGAGAACACTTTTTGTTATTTTAAAATGGCTAATGATGACGGTGTACAGTGATTTAGAAAACCAAATATCATGTAGGTATGGACACATCTACTTTAAAAGCTGGCTCTGAGTAGAGACTCCATCTGATGGAATTAATAATTTGGGTGTATAGCTTGAATTGTTTTTTAGCTTGAACTATGGTAAAGACAGTATACAGTTGCTGACATTCAAGTGTATATTTGTTTTTTCAGATTTTAACCATAATTCTCTTTTCTGACAAATTCATATGTTAACAAAAATTATGTAATTGCCTTTTTCACATTTGGGCATATTCACTGTAAGAGTCAACATATATGGTGAGCTACACATATAGCAAAACATTTTAGTTATTTGAACACACAAATGTTGCGCATATGGTTATTCCACATCATTTATTGTGGTTGCAAATAACATGCATGTGTGCGTGATCAGATGTTTTGAGAGTAGATTGCGACTGATTCAAAACTTCAAGATCAGTGAATGATCATTAGCAAACATAGCAACAGCGACCACTTAATATTCCTTTACAAACTTTATTCTGTGTGTATCTGTATTTGTTCACTCTGGTAGTACATGGATGTATAGATACTGTGTGACACAAGGAGATATTTGTGTTCTTTCCCAATACCAAGTGATCATTATGGTTTTCTTTGTCTTTGAAGGATGGTATGAAGGGGAAAGACTGAGGGACGGAGAGAGAGGCTGGTTTCCCATGGAATGTGCAAAGGAAATTACATGTCGGGCTACACTAGAAAAGAATATGGAGCGCATGGGACGTTTGCTAGCCCTGGAAACCAATGTGTAGATTCCAATGTTAACCATTTCTTTACTGCAACATTTGCACTATTGTAGCACCACTGTGCATAAGGAAGTTAAAGGGAACACAATCTTCAAACTTTTTTTTGTTGTGAGGGTACATGTTCTCAAAGCTATGTAAACTCTTTACATAAGGGACTGGGCCAAGGATATCACAGCTCCCTGCTTGTCAGCTGTTATTATCTCCTTCTTCTATCTCTGAAATTTGCTAGAGAAAGTTTAAACTGGTGAGGCCTATATACAGAACAGAAAATGCCTTTACTAAAGACCTAGAAAAGCTCTCAGATTCTTTATCAAGCTCTGTATGAGCATGAGAATTAGCAGGGTGATGGAGAATCGTCCTTGTATAATGTTTCATAGCCAGGGATAGGAATGCAGAAGTTCATGATTAGACTCTCATGTATGTTACTAATAGAAATGTTGATTATGAATGTATATTATCTACAGCAAAGATTAGAACATCTGTATGTGGAATGAATATTGTATTTGTATGAAAGGAATACTAAGAGTACTTTGAAGCAGCCATATTTATTAATTTTCTTGTTTAATGATCTGTAGAAATTGGTGTACTGTGGTAAATGTGGCTAAGTTTCTTCATCCCAGAATTGATATTGATGCATACATGACTTACAATAGATCTTATGCCTCCCCAGTGAGTCTTCCCTATAGTATCTCTTAAGATAGTGGTTTAGAACATATGCACTGGTGATCATCAAAGGCAAAACCTGTCCTTTGATCTTTTTATGAACTTACTGGTTTATCTTTAAAAGTCCTGAAGTCCTACCATACATAACTATCTACCAACCTAATGTTACCCACATGTACAAGAAAGGTCCCCATATATTGGGAGATTGGTGAGGTACTCCATAGAAGACAATTTCACCTGTTCAGATATAAACTATAGGACAACTGTGTAGATATCATAGGGTTTGTATTTACTCATAGGGGTGATTACTAAAACTGGGGAACACAGAATCTGGTGCAGTTGTGCATGGAAACCAATCAGCTTCCAGGCTTTATTGAACAAGCTAAAGTTAGAAGCTGACTGATTAACATGAATCATTAAAAAAGAGGACTTTTGCTGTGCTGCAAAAATTTAGCACATCGTCATTCGCCTAAGCTAAGTGCAAAATTCCTTTGCAAAGTGAAAATTTACTTTGCAAAGTGAAAAGGCTTTACTCTTAGCAAAAATTGGTCCAAAATAAGGTTTCTGAGGAATCACTGATATCACAATAGCAAAAAAAAACAAAATAGAAAAAAAACTTTAGTCTTATAATGTAGTGATGTCAGTAGTACAAAGGGTACCAACATTCAGGAAATATGATTTCCCACAGCCAATCATGTGTTTGTTTTAAGAATTGGAGACTGGTACATTTGAGGACAAAACAGGTTGTTAAACTTGCAGCTAAATTTAGTCAAAAGGAAGAGAAAAAACTTTATACATGATACTTATGGCTAATAATTGTTAATGATCTGACATCCCTGTCCTTTACATATTAGGACATCAATATACAGTGCCTTGAAAAAGTATTCATAGCCCTTGACATTTTCCACATTTTGTCATGTTACAATCAAAAACGTAAATGTATTTTATTGGGATTTTATGTGATAGACCAACACAAAGTGGCACATAATTGTGAAGTGGAAGGAAAATGATAAATGGTTTTCAAAATTTTTTACAAGAAAATATCTGAAAAGTGTGGTATGCATTTGTATTCAGCCCCCCTGAGTTAATACTTTATAGCACAATCGTTCGCTGCAATTACAGCTGCAAGTCTTTTTGGGTATGTCTCTACCAGCTTTGCACATCTAGAGAGTGACATTTGTGCCCATTCTTCTTTGCAAAATAGCTCAAGCTCTGTCAGATTGGATGGAGAGCATCTCTGAACAGCTATTTTCAAGTCTTGCCATAGATTCTCAGTTGGATTTAGGTCTGGACTTTGACTGGGCCATTCTAACCCATGAATATGCTTTGATCTAAACCATTCCATTGTAGCCTTGGCTGTATGTTTAGGATCGTTGTCTTCTTGGAAGGTGAACCTCTGCCCCAATATCAAGTCTTTTGCAGACTCCTAACAGGTTTTTATCTAAGATTGCCCTGTATTTGGCTCATTCCATCTTCCAACACCTCTGACCAGCTCCCCTGTCCCTGCTGAAGAAAAGCATCCCCACAATATGTTGCTGCCACCACCATGTTTCATGGTGGGGGTGGTGTGTTCAGGATGATGTGCAATGTTAGTTTTCCGCCACAAATAGCGATTTGCTTTAAGGCAAAATAGTTTTGGTCTCATCTGACCAGAGCACCTTCTTTCACATGTTTTCGGTGTCCCCACATGGTTTCTCGCAAACTGCAAATGGGACTTCTTATGACTCTTTCACAAATGGCTTTCTTCTTACCACTCTTCCATAAAGGCCAGATTTGTGGAGTGCATGACTAATAGTTGTCCTGTGGACAGAGTCTCCCACCTGAGCTGTGAATCTCTGCTGCTCCTCCAGAGTTACCATGGACCTCTTGGCTGCTTCTCTGATTAATGCTTACCTTGCCCAGCCTGTCAGTTTAGGTGGATCGCCATGTCTTGGTAGGTTTGCAATTGTGCCATACTCTTTCTATTTTCGGATGATGGATTGAACAGTGCACCATGAGATGTTCAAAGCTTGGGATATTTTTTATAACCTAACCCTGCTTTAAACTTCTCTACAACTTTATCCCTGACCTGTCTGGTGTGTTCCTTGGCCTTCATGATGCTATTTGTTCTTTAATGTTCTCTAGAAAACTTCTGAGGGCTTCACAGAACAGCTGTATTTACATTGAGATTAAATTACACACAGGTGGACTCTATTTACTAATTAGGTGACTTCTGAAGGCAGCTGGTTCCACTAGATTTTAGTTTGGGGTATCAGAGTAAAGGGGACTGAATACAAATGCACACCACGCTTTTCAGATATTTGTTTATAAAAAATGTTGAAAACCATTTATCATTTTCATTCCACTTCACAATTATATGCCACTTTGTGTTGGTCTATCACACAAAATCCCAATAAAATACATTTAAGTTTTTAGTTGTAACATAACAAAATGTGGAAAATTTCAAGGGGTATGAACACTTTTATCAAGACACTGTACTAATTTGACATAAGCATTGCATCAGTTTCTGTCTAGTAAATTGGTGCAGAAAGTAGAATAACCTACAGCAACTATTTGAACCTCAATTTTCCATGATACAACTACAATCAGTCTGTAGGTTGCTTCACTTTCCACAATGTCTTTGCTCTTTATAGTGTAAATACAGATTTGTAAACAGCTTTTCAGCAGACTGAGCGTGTTAATACAAGCACGTTTCAGTTTTGGGGCCAAGTATTTTGTACCTTACTACTCTTTAGGAATGATTGTAATGTCATTGTAAGTTTTAAACTGGAGGCCTGTCACTGTTAAATTTCCATGCTAGAGTAAATTCATTGTATGTTTGGTCTAATACAGAATACTGTGATGTTTTATCATTTTTACCACTGTATATAAAAGATTTTAATAATGTTAATGTTTGTATTGTTTTGTTTTTTTTGTTATTGGAGTTTACATAAAGTTGATGTAGAAATTGAGGAATCTGCTAAATTTCCTTAGATCTAAAATTACTTCTTAAAGGGTAAGTCCAACCAAAAAAGCTCACTGTTCCTCAAAACCACTCATTGTAGGTATCTGAAAGGTAATGCATTCAGGGATTCTAGTCAGGAGCACAGCTGAAATTATTTAGTAAGGTTTTAAAAGAACAGGATGAATATTTTCACCTATCTGTAGAATTGTGGAAAATCTACTGTTAGTGGTCTGTGAGGACAACTTTAGGTAACACTATACTAGAAAAATATAAATGACAATAAACTTGGTAAACTTCTCTTTTTATATGCACCATTGTGGGATATGAATTGACCCAATGCTTCACCCTGGCAAGATTAGCATAGCAAATAATAGTTGGAATAAACTTTTTCCTTATGGGGCATTTAAATATGTTTTAGAAACACAAGCACATGAGAGCCTGGAGTGAATTTATTCCATATAGGGATAGTGAATGTGTGTCTATAATGCAACTATACTTGACATGTATGTTCAATTAAAGTATTGTAACATAAAAGGGAAAAAAATGGACTGATACAGAATACACTCCCAGGTATCCCAGGAAATTCTATTTTTCTCCACCATCTACTATTTGACAGTGTCAACAACTTCCAAAAACTTATAGATGTCTTCCTCATGTAGAAGAATATACAGGACCATGGGAATTTTTTTTTTTAAATAAAAATCATGCACACATAGACATACGTAGGTTGAACTGGATGGACCTGTGTCTTTTTTCAACTTTTTAAATGTAAACATATAACGATCCACTGAGGAACAGAGAAATTGTGAAATAGTAATTTATAATGCCACCTTCAGGAGGTTGGAGTGCTAACAAAGAAAACATCTTAAAGTGGTTGTAAAGGCTCAAGGTTTTTTATTATGCATAAAGGTAAAAAATATTCTCTGTGCAGCATCCCCCCCATGCCCTCTCTTGATCCAGTGATGTGCACTAGAGTCTTAGCAATCCTGGGACTCCCTCTCCTCATTGGCTCCCGCTGCTGTCAATCACAGCCAGTGAGCCAATGAGAAGAGAGAGGGGACTGGGCCAAGCTGCCACTCCATGTGTGAATGGACACATGGAGCAGCGGATGCCCCCATAGCAAGCTGCTTGATCTGGGGGCACCTGACAGGAGGGAGGGGCCAGGAGTGCTGGCGGGGGACCCAAGAAGAGAAGGATCTGGACTGCTCTGTGCAAAACCACTGCAAAGAGCAGGTAAGTATGATGTGTTTGTTATTTAAAAAAAAAAAAAAGCTTTTAATATCCCTTTTAAGTGTATAACTCTTCCTCTGTCCAGCACGCTTCAGTTTTTTGCTAGTGTCCCAAAAGTTTCTTCGGCTCTGTTGAAAATAGTAGATTTTTTTGCTAGCCCTCTTAGCTTTGTGGATTTTTTTTTTCAGTGACTTTAAAGCAGAACTACACTGTATCTGAGCACCACAAACCATTTAACCATTTGATTAATTTTTAATATTCAAAGCAAATCCCCCATCCATCTCTCAATTATTTATTTTTCTGAGAAATCACTTGAAAAAGGTTGGCTAATTCATGTACCATTTACTTCCTGGAATCCATCTGCCCTTAGCTCAGGTATACAGGCAATATGGTGTGCTTAGCTAAGAAAACCCTGAAGACTCCTGGCATGTATGACATCATTTGCGTAGGCCTGGAAACTTGGAAGTAACTAAGGAAATGTAAATAAAACTGTTTCAAACAAGTAACTATGGTATACTTTCCTATCTATTTACTAATGCTAGCAGCATAAGGATTCAAAATGGTGTTGACTGAGAGAGAAAAGTTCCACTTTAATCAAGATTTCTTGCTATATCGTTGCTTGAACTGGTCCATGCATAGCAGCTATTCTCAGCATTCGTTTTGGAGGCTGGATCCCTTTGAACTGAACGTGTGGGGCTAGTTTTGCATTGTGCTTTCCAGACCTTATTTGTACTGTGCTAGTTGGCCTGAGAGCCCTCTCCAGGTCCAGAATTGTCCAGAATTGTGGCACAGCCCCAGGTGTGACCCTGTTTCTGATGACTTGCTTAGATCGGTTGAGTTGGAGCATTTGAAGCTGTCTCACCATTTGTACCACTGAGCAAATTTTCCTGCCACTGGCAGCTTTTACTGCATAAGGGTTAAGGCTGAGTGATCGAGCACTAACTTTATCTGCTAGGTAGAGTGTTGTGTGTGTGCTGCAGTCTTTCCTACTAGTCAGCATTCTCCTGAATTTCTGTATGGTTTCCACAGCTTACCCCCAGTGACTTGGTCACCTCCAGCTGCCTAAAACCCTCTTCAGCACCAGCTGCTCAGATTTATGAGTACTTAAGGCCTTGCTTCACCCAGGGACTGGTTGCATTGCTTCTCTGTAGCAGCAAATTGTTTTACCAAAGATAGATAAAGGGCAGTCCTGCACCTGTGGGTGACCTCATCCCACATTCCCCTAGTGGTTCCAAAAGCATTTACCTATCGCCCTAGTAGCTAGCTTGAAAAAGAGGCATGGCCTCTAAATGCATTTCTATGTAGACATTTCCGGTCTTCAGGAGGTGACTTAGGTTGCGGCGATGACGCAGTAGTGGTGGTTCCCAATCCCCGGTGCTTGTGCGGTGAAAGCTTCTCACACAGGCATCCCAACATGGACCTGCTTCCTTTTGGCTGTGTAATCCGCTTCCCCTCCTGATTGGACAGAAGGTTGGGAGGTTTGGGTGTCTTCACACACCACCCAGCAGCTTGCCTACAGACCGATATTTACTTCCATCGTTCTCAACAGGATCTATTACAGGGCTGCATAGACTGAAGACATTATAAAATAGGCATTTTAAAATAAACGTATATCCTTTTATGAACTTTAGTTAACTATCTTTTGCTATTGTATATGTGTGCTGTTAGTACACTTTTTGGAACTCAGCCTAGCCAGAGTCAGCCTACTCTGCACTTTAGTCCCTCAGTTGTTCATAATAGTCTTTTCTGGTCCAGGATTTAGAAGCATGGACAGGACATGTGGTTGAGACTTTCTCTCCATTTCCTCCTCCTGAGGTTTCAAAACCAGCAACTATGGGGGCAGGAAGTGCATATGTAATTTATACAGTAGATGCATGTTTAGAGGTATTTATAAATTCAGATAGTAGAGGGCAGCAGATCCCTACACTAGTTAGCAACTTCCTTTAAAGATTTTATTTTCCTGCAGCCAATGCGTTTTGGGGGCTCAACACTCCCCCTTCATCAGGGCTAAAATAAAGATCATGCAGATGCCTGGACTGAATATGACTTTCAACACTTTAGCAAACTCCTCTGAGCAGCTTCCAGGACTGTACATCACCTATGACGTTATAATATATCATAAGGTTCAGCCCTCTTATACCACAAAAAATGAATGGGACTAAAAGGACCTAACCTCTAGCTGATAAAGTGATATATTATGAGGTTCCATCTTATACTGTAATAGATTTTACTTGATCTTCAGTTAGTTTGTTGCTGTCTCAGCCAATGAGGAGGCAGAGACCTGGGGCAGCCGAGGCTGTCATTCACATCACTGGATCGCAGTGGGGCTCAGGTAGGTATTGAGGGGGCTGGGTGCATTGCTGCACACAGAAGGTTTTTTACCTTTATGCATAGAATGCATGAAAGTAAAAAAAACTTCAGCCTTTACCACCACTTTAACTCCATTTCCAGATCTATTTCTTAGCCTTTTTTGTTTTTTTTAATCTTACCTTTTGTGTGAACTAAACTTCTTCACCTTTATTGATATTGATAATACTTTTCCTGTTTTTTTTTTCTTTAGTTTTTAAAGCCATCCTGATGAATATTGTTACAATACAGAGTCGATAAAATTTTTAAATTGTTCATGATTTTACATTATGACCCATTTAAAGTAACTTTAATGCTGAACTACAGGAATTATTATTAGGAACCAATAATTAGGGGTAGGCACTGTTACTACAGTCATCTCCACTAGCTTCTGGGTCTTGTACTGAATGACCTAGCAAACAATGGAGGTCGCTCGCTCAACGCAGTCACCATTCAGAGAACGCTGTTTTTGTTTAATGCATGTGTAAATTCTGTACTTAGATATATAGAAGAAAGATCGCAGATAAACAGATACAACTTTTGTAGCAAGATTTGTTTCATCTGTGTATCACTTGAGGCTAGTCACTTCACTGGGTATATTTGAAGGTTTACAACCACTTTAAGGAATGATTGCAAGGCTTTGCAATTTACTGCTCATAAATGAAGTATAGCTACTTTATTATTAATTTCTTTATTTTTGAGGCTGGAAATGATGACAGGTGAATACTTTGCCATTGTTATATTGCCATTTTAGAACAAATAGTCAATGAACATAAAACAACACAGGGAGGCAGCAGAACACCAGTGTTCTGTTCTTTACTGTTTTGCTCTCAGCGTATTTAGATGTACAGCAAGGGCACTGCCTATGAGTCCTTGGGATCCATGCTGCTAGCTCCTATTTCCCGTATGATGTATTTGTTATTTTGTACAGTGTGTGTGTGTGTGTGTGTGTATATATATATATATATATAATTTTAATGAATATTTAACAAATACCAGCTTACATTGTGCATACCGGTGCATAAATTGAAAGACTTAAATCAAATCCATATTATATTTGGGGTGTGTACCCTTTGTTTTAAAAACAACCTCCATGAGCCAGTGAATATACCTTGCTGTGTGTTTCTTTACGACATTACTGTGTGTTGCATTAGGTTAGGGCAACATATTCATTTGAAAGGGCTATCTGCTGCATCTGAATCACACTTAGTGTGCAACTCTGTTTTAAATTGCACCTCACCAAAACACATTGTGCTTTGTTACCACACATTTTGTTGCACTAGTAAAGTGCATTGGGGTTTTATTAAAAATGATCAGTGCATCTGCAAAAGGATGTGTGTTTTTCTGCAGATTGTGAGTGATTTGTTCTTGCGTTCCTGCTTTGCACAAATGTGAATGGAGCCTAAGGATTTTGCAGGCATATAGTCCAGTATATGATTACTTAATAATACTAAAACAGGTGCTAATGATCAACAACATAACACGTAGGTTAAAACGCAATTATTAAATTACATGTGTAAGAAAAATGAGTACACAATGGCAAGAATGAACACAGCAATATGACACAGGATGGTCTTACTGCATCAACAAGGTGTCTCATAGGCAGAAATTTCAAGGAAGACAGATGTCTCCATGTGTGCTGTCCAAGTTCTTCTGTACAAGCACAATAAAACAGGCAACACCAAGGACCAATGAAAAGGCCAATGTTTGGAAAACTTGCCTGCCAAGTTCCCCCCCCCTTTTTTTTTTTTTTTTTAGAGAGGGGGGGTTCTCTTTCCCATCCAAGTCGGTGTTTTTCTTAGACAAGTTTTCCCATTGATTTGCCCTCTGCTCTGTTTTTTGTAGTCTTTTTCTCTTTAATCACTCCCTGCTGTGTACCTAGCAAAATGCCAATTCCAGTATATTTTTTGCAGCTCCAGTTCTTATACCAGGTACCTTGTTTTTCTTCTGGGCTCTGGCACCCTCTTTTGCTTAGGCATAAGAGGCATATCATACAGTATGTCATGCATGTAAGAGGACATCAAAGTCCCAGTAGACAATAAAAGGTCCCAGAGAACATTACCAGATTGTGACATTTGCTACCAGAATGCAAACAAGGGAATATGATACAGTTGGTCAGTTTGAAAACTGGAGGCAAATTTTCTGCTTCCCCTACAAATCAGGTAATTGCCAAAGACAAAAGTAACCTCGAAACTAATTCCTGCCACTGTTTCCTTTACTCTTCCCGTTATGCCAGTACTCAAAGTAGGCCATGCCTATGCTGGGAAGCTGTCATATATGTTACAGCTTCCCACACAGCACTGTATCCCCAGTCTCATTTAGCTTTTGTACAGGAGATTCCCTGCCCGAAAGCTAAATGTGAACAAAAGGGTCAGGGATACAGCTGATGTCATTGGCTTGTCTAGGGGTGGTTAGAGCCTGATTGGGAACTTGGAGACCCCTTTCACTTTTTAGCGACAGTGCACAGCAGTGGGCAGATTCGAAAGCCTCTATTGGACTGAATAGCAGCTATGGATCGACCCACTCCCATGACCTGTCAATTGAAGTTAAACAGACCTGATGGGGAACAAGTCTCTCAGTTCCTTATCAGGGTCTGTCCACAACTAGTGTAAATCTCCTTGACTATGCACCTCTGAGTGTGATGGATGCAGTGGTGGGAGTGAGTGCACTGATTGAGGAGTGTTCAGTGTGAACACTCCTTCCTCAATGCAGACATGGGCAAATTGCTGTACCTGTCTGTGACAGGTGCATAAATTGGGTGCAAGCACCAACATTTTCTGTGCTGTGTCCCAACAGAAATCTAAAGAGGGACTGCAACCCCCTTTGCGAATTCCCCTGAGTGTGTCCTGCTTAATCCCCCAAAAGTCCTAGCAACCCTTTCCTAGATCTGTGACTGAACTGCAGGACTGCACTTTGGCCCTCTTGTCTACATGTTCCCTTTTTTGTTTTGTCTTGGACTACTAGCCTAGATTTGAACCTTATCTTGGTTTTACTGAATTCCAGTTATAATTACTGACATTAAATTGCCTTTTGTCTTCCCTTTCCCTGAATTTATTGTATTCCATATTTGAACATCTGTAGTTTATCTCTACGGTGTTTATTTATCTAACATTGGTGGTCAGTAGTGTGGCCCCACTGATTAGTGCTTAGGCAATACATGAAGAGAGATTTGTAGCACAGAAGTTTTCAAACAGAAATATAGGACAATTATGTTGTTAAAATTGGGAATGCAGATAAATGTCTCTAATGTAAAAAGACATCAGATGCAATAGTTAGTTAATCATTTAAATGGTTTCCTAAACATTCAGAGGGAGGAAACAGCTCATGCTGTCCATTTTTAAGCCAAATAATAAGGTTGGGTCCCAGAGCTCCAGCAGGTGATCTTGTAGCTAGAATGTTTTTTTAATTATTGGTATGTGCATAATTAGAGAGTAGTCCAGAGTACTGCATGCAGTACAAGTTTAACACAGAAATGTCACTTTTTAAAGTAAATACAACCTTTACAAGCTA
Organism: Staurois parvus; assembly: GCF_062004578.1. Taxonomy (NCBI): domain Eukaryota; kingdom Metazoa; phylum Chordata; class Amphibia; order Anura; family Ranidae; genus Staurois; species Staurois parvus. The sequence goes on along the minus strand of NW_028317927.1, from coordinate 9,675,633 downwards.
ACAACAGTGTAGCCTATAAACACATGAATTAACATATAGTGCATCCAGAAAGTATTCACAGCGCTTAACTTTTGCCACATTTTGTTATGTTACAGCCTTATTCCAAAATGGATTAAATTCATTTTTTACCTCAACTTTCTACAAACAATACACCTTAATGACAATGTGAAAGAAGTTCATCTTTAAATCTTTGCAATTTATTAAAAAATAAAAAATGAAAAAAAAAAACACATGTTGTACATAAGTATTTACAGCCTTTCCTCAATACTTTGTTGAAGCACCTTTAGCTCCAATTACAGTCCCAAGTTGTTTGAGTATGATGCTACAAACTTGGCACACGTATTTTTGGGCTATTTCTCCCATTCTTTGCAGTACCTCTCAAGCTCCATCAGGTTGGATGGGGAGCTTTGGTGCACAGCCATTTTCAGATCTCTCCAGAGATGTTCAATCGGGTTCAAGTCTGGGCTCTGGCTGGGCCACTCCAGGACATTCACAGAGTTGGCTTGTAGACACTCCTTTGTTATGTGGGCTGTGTGCTTAGGGTCGTTGTCCTGTTGAAAGATGAACCGTCATCCCAGTCTAAAGTCCAGAGCGCTCTGGAACAGGTTTTCATCAAGGATGTCTCTTTACATTGCTGCATTCATCTTTCCTTCAATCCTGACTAGTCTTCCAGTTCCTGCCGCTGAAAAACATCTCTACAGCATGATGCTGCCACCACCATGCTTCACTGTAGGGATGGTATTGGCCAGGTGGTACCTGGATTCCTCCAGACATTACACTTGACATTCAGGTCAAAGAGTTCAATCTTTGTTTCATCAGACCAGAGAGTTTTGTTTCTCATGGTCTGAGAGTCCCTCAGGTGCCTTTTAGCAAACTCCAGGCGGGCTGCCATTTGCCTTTTGCTGAGGAGTGGCTTCCGTCTGGCCACTCTACTATACAGGCCTGATTGGTGGAATGCTGCAGAGATGGTTGTTCTTCTCGAAGGTTCTCCCCTCTCAGTGGTACTGTGGTACCACCCTATCCGGTGCGAGCAAACACACTATGTTTGCAATCTGCATTTGCTGTGTCAGTAAGAATCTAATGACACCCACAGCAGATTGCACACCCAGTGTGTATAGAACACAGTGCGGAAGCGCTCATGGAATGTGAGCTTCCCACACCACATGCCGGTATGAACCAACAGTAAAGATGATTTGCTACACCATTCTGATGCCCACTGTTCTTGTTGTTTAAATGTTTAATAAACTGTCAAAACAGACTGCACAAAACCACAACCCCACATTCTCTGAACCCCCTCCCATCCCTGTATCCACAGTTATCCCCAATATATTCCAAATACAGATTTCAGATATATATGTGTCAGAAATTGGCTAGTGTGAGGAATGTCTGCAAGCACAAATAGGCAACACATGAAAAAAGACTCTGCAGTGTGAGCATTTTTTTAGCGTATCTGCAGTCATGGTCTACAGCCACTACCTGCACTATATCAACCACGGTTATAGTACCAGAAACATACCAAATTGGGACTTTTCTGACACCCTACTACAGTCTGTAACTCTGATATTGTTGTAGCACTACCCATAGAAGCGTCAATAGGAACAGCAACAAGCATAAAAAGCATAAGGGCACACAAAAAAGTCTTACTTTAACTGGCAATGACTGGTCCTGATTAACAAATTTAGGCAGCGGGAGCCCATCTGGTGGAACACGTGTTATTGTCTCTTTCTACTGTGGGTAGAAAAGAGATAAGCATGGTAAGTTTTGCTCACCACTCCTGGTACCCAACAAATCCAGTCTAGAATGCTTGGCAGTTGGTTGTCCTCTGGAATCAGGCCCTAATATCTCAGTCCTCATAAACGGGTCATCTTAAGGCCAAGTCTCTCAGCTCTGGTCCTCACAGGCTCTGTCCTCACTGGTATAGTCACACACGGCTCCCATGTCTGCACAGCTGTGACCTAGCACATGGAGACTATCAGGGCTCAAACCTCTCACTCTCTGGTGTGGGTATGGACCCCACAGGTACACATTCTCTGGCTCCCCACATTAGACTACTTGGATCTCTTATCAATTTCACGGGAAAAATCACTCCTCCGTTTGCAGCTGTGACTTATGGCACTCTTGGCCTCACCCTGTATATAGATTTTCCAGCTTGCTTGATCAAAGTATAAGCATCAGCAGACTGAGAGTAGACACTATTGGGGCAGGTTGACCATGCAGTAAACCCTTTACACGCACAGTTGGTAGCTGCCACAATTTAATCGAAACACGCAAAGTTAAGAGTATCTGCTTTAGCAATTCTGACCTGTGTCTGTGCCACTTACTGCAAAGTCCAACCATGAAATTAAAAATGTGCATAATTTATACAAACTTCTGCAGTAAAAACTATTACAACTCGCTAGCCTTTCGAACCAGTTAGCGTTACAATATATTGCACAACCAGTGGTAATCTAATCAAAGACTGAGTACAGTGGTAGTTTAAAAGTATGGAAAAGCTATAAAGTCAAACCAGTGAACTATAAATTACAGAAAATGTTTGTTCAGTAATAGTTAATAAAGTGCATAAACATAGACATATCGCATTTTCTTTCTATTTAAAAATTTTTCCCACTCATGGGTTAAGTAGCAGCAATACTAGGAATCCAAGTAGGCTTTCAAGTTTTAGCAGCTCAGAAGAAAAGAATAAACTTATTTCATAGTGCTTTCTGTTTAAATTCAGATTTATTTAAAAAAAAAAAATACAACCACTCATTTTGACTAGTGCACTCCTGTCAGTGATATAAGAAATACAGGGGTGCTGCTGATTAAGTTTTTCTATGCGTTACATCAATGGACTTCTTCAGGGAAACCCTGTGTAGCCAGGTGCTGGCTATGTCATTATGCAATTTAGGGACTCTTACAGATTATGATTAATCCTTTTTTCCCTAGTGCCTGGTACTGGGACAGCTACATCACTTCCTGTCAGCAGAGTGGATCCAACTCTTCCACAGCAGAGGATCTTGTGATCTGTAGTCCTATAGCCAATACATACTGTATTCCTGAGTCCTGATTAAACTACAACTACCAGAGAGCTGATGAATAAGAAGGATGCTGGGGAAGCAGATATTGTCTATGTCTACCGCAAGGCATAGACTCGCTGTCTTGGCACAGGATTCAGAGATGGACACAGGGGTACTGCCTGTCAGGGATCCCCTCGATCCCCGCCGCGTTGGTCCCGGCGCAGGCGCAGTATGCCGCCTGGCGCAGGGACTCGAGCACTGGGTCCGGGCCGGCCGCGGCGTTCGAGTTCGCGCATGCGCAGTAGAAGCCGCGGCCGCCCGCTGGGCACCAATGGCAGCGCAGGGCGGGATATTTAAACGACCCTGAGCTGTCATTCAGTGCCTTCTGGTCTTTCCTGCATCCTGTATCCTGTGAACCTGTACCCTGTAAGTTATTGACCCGGATTGTACCTGACCTTGCTGTTTTCTCCTACTCTGACCCTTGCTTTGCCTGACCTCTCTCCTGAATGCCCCCTATTGGATTTGACCTGCTGTTGCTGACCTGGCGTGTGACCCGACCATTCTATGCCCGCTGCCTTGTACCTTGCCGCCCTCTCTGTTACCGACCCGGCCCGTCTGACCCTGCTCATCCATCCATCCATCCCGTGCAGTGGGGTCTTCTGACCTCCTCACATCAGACTCTTCCCCGTGGGAGCCCCTTGCGCATACTACTACCACTGACGGACGCACCCGGTAGTCACGACCTGGTCTCAGGGAGCTCCAAGTCCATCCCCACCATCAGGGGCCCTGGTGAACAAGCACCCTGGGACTTAGACTCCGTGCGCTGGGGACGCCTATTCAGTGGAGTGCTAGTAGTACCGCCGGGCGGTCCCTTACAGTACCAGAAGGCCATGACTGAGTCTAGAGGAGGTCCCTCGCCGCTGGAGGAGATCTGCAGGCACCTATCCAATTTGACACAGGCCGTATCGGCCCTGCAGGATAGATGTCAGCAGATTGAAACTCAATTCCAGGCCTGCACTATATCCGTTCCTGCCCCACAGGCCGCGGTCCCCACACCTCCAGCAGCCCCTGTGCTGGTGTCTGGGGCACTCGCACCACTCCCGGCGGCCGACCCCCGAGTACCCTTACCAGAACGTTTCCACGGGGACCGCACACGGTTCAGAGCATTCCGCGAGTCCTGCCTCCTCTATTTTGAGCTACAACCCCGAACCTTCGTGACTGAATCCGTGAAGGTGGGGTTCGTCATATCCCTCCTGCAGGGTGAACCCCAAGACTGGGCCCATCGATTACGGGGAAAAAATGACCCTCACCTTGGTTCGGTTGACAGTTTTTTTGATGCTATGGCCATCCTTTATGATGACCCGCAGCGGGCAGCTTCTGCTGAAGCTACTCTGTACACACTCCGGCAAGGCCGCCGAGCGGCGGAGGAGTACGCATCTGAATTTAGGCGGTGGATGGGGGATACTCGCTGGAACGAGTTCGCACTCCTGCATCAGTTCCGTGTTGGCCTATCAGACGGCCTGAAAGACGAGCTCGCCCGGGTGGAGGTACCTGAGACTTTAGAGGACCTAATAGCACTGACCATTAAAATTGACCGTAGACTGCGGGAACGCAGGGTTGAGAGGTCCGGCCAGGGTCATGGAAATCCCTGGGGATCATTTCAGGGTCCCAGTCAAACACCTAGGCCAGTCATCCAAAACCGGCCACCTGGAGACAACCCCGAACCCATGCAGCTCGGCCTGGCACGGCCTAAACTATCCCCAGAGGAACATCTGCGCAGACGATCCCAGAACCTGTGCCTCTATTGTGGAGAAGCTGGTCATATGGCGCGTTCCTGCCCGCAGAAACTGAGTAAGTGCACCTCTTCTTCCTTATCCCTTGGCAATGTTGGTCCATCCCAATACTTAGTGGTGCCCCTTTCCTTTCAGCTTCCAGAAAGGACCGTGGAAGTATCGGCCATAATTGACTCTGGGGCATGCAGCTGCTTCGTGGATATTAATTTTGCTCACCAGCAGGGTATTCCCCTTCAGTTGAAACAAAAGGGGTTCAATATTTATTTGGCCGACGGTTCTAGAATAAAATCGGGGGTAGTGAACCAGGAAACCCCCTCCATCACCACTGTCATTGCCGGCCAGCACCAGGAACTCCTCCGCCTGGATGCTATAGCTTCACCCCTCTTCCCAGTCATTCTGGGGCTCCCATGGTTACGGGCCCATAACCCCCAGATTGACTGGGAAACCGGAGTAATCACGTTCCCTTCCCCATACTGTCGGATATACTGCCGCACTTCGGGCCCGGGGACCCCCCAAATCCTCCTGTGCTCTGAGGTGGAAGCTGAATTAAAACAAGTAATCCCTGCGGCCTACCATGGGTTTCTAGATGTGTTCAGAAAACGGGGAGCTGATACTCTACCCCCCCACCGCCCTTATGACTGCCCCATTGACCTGTTACCCGGCTCAGAAGTTCCTTTTGGGCGAATCTTCCCCCTTTCAGAGCCCGAATTGGGGGCCCTAAAGGAATATATCGAGGACAGCCTCCAGAAGGGGTTCATCCGCCACTCCACTTCACCGGCGGGGGCGGGAATCTTCTTTGTTGAAAAGAAGGACAAAACCTTAAGGCCATGTATCGATTACAGGGAATTGAACAGGGTCACGATAAAAAACCGTTACCCACTACCGTTAGTACCTGAACTGTTCCAAAGTTTAAAGTCAGCAGTAGTTTTTACCAAGCTGGATCTGAGGGGGGCGTACAACTTGATTCGCATAAGGGAGGGGGACGAGTGGAAGACGGCCTTCCGCACCCGCTTCGGTCATTTTGAATATCTGGTCATGCCGTTCGGGTTGTGTAATGCTCCGGCCACGTTTCAACATTTTGTAAATGATATTTTTAGAGATTTTCTGGATGTCTTTGTGATCGTTTATTTAGACGACATTCTGATTTTTTCCCCGTCTCTGGGGGAACACAGAATACATGTAGCAAAAGTATTGGGGCGGCTGCGGCAGCATGGGTTGTACGCCAAGGCAGAAAAATGTTGTTTTGAACAATCCAGCATTGCCTTCTTGGGCCTGATTATCTCCACCGCGGGGGTCGCGATGGATCCCCAGAAGGTCGCTGCAATACTGGATTGGCCTGAACCCACAGACAGGAAAGGCGTCCAGCGATTCATCGGCTTTGCAAAATTTTACCGGAAGTTCATCAAGAACTTCTCGGGTCTGGTCTCCCCCATTACTCAGCTAACCAAGCTGGGGACCCGATTCAGATGGACACCAGAAGCGCAGGAAGCTTTCGATGCCTTAAAGAAGCTGTTCACTTCGGCACCCATTTTGGGTCACCCAGACGCCGCTCTGCCCTACATCTTGGAGGTAGATGCATCGGAGAATGCGGTAGGCTCCATCCTCTCCCAACGAAAAGGCACCAAGGAACTGCTCCACCCGGTAGCGTTCTTCTCACGGAAACTGACCCCAGCGGAGAGGAACTATGATATCGGTGACCGTGAGCTACTAGCGATCAAAACGGCGTTAGAGGAATGGAGGTACCTGCTGGAAGGTGCGGTGCACCCCATCTTAATATTTACTGACCATAAGAACTTAGAGTATCTGAGAACTGCCAAGCGTCTACGCCCGCGACAGGCGAGATGGGCACTATTCTTTTCAAGATTCAACTTCCATATTACGTACCGGCCGGGATCAAAGAACACTAAGCCGGATGCGTTATCACGGATGTACGAAGACGCCAAGGAGACCCCAGTACCTGACACCATCCTATCCTCGGGTAACTTCTTGGTCCTTCAGTCGGACCTTCGTTCCAGGCTAATGGAGGCATCCACAAACTTCTCTACCCCAGGCGGAGGGCCACTCCAGAACAAGGGGGGACTCCTATGGAGGGAAGATCGAATTGTGGTGCCGGAAGAAGCTCGAACCCTGGTCTTGGGGCATTGCCACGACCACCCAATGGCGGGGCACTTTGGCCCAGAAAAGACCCTGGAACTTCTCCGACGCTCATTCTGGTGGCCAGACATGGCTAAAGATTGTAAGGGCTATGTCAGGTCCTGTGTCACCTGCCAGAAGAACAAGCCCTCAAGAAACAAGGTTTGGGGTCTGCTGCGACCCTTACCTATTCCTGAACGGCCTTGGCAAAAGATCTCACTAGACTTTATAGTCGAGCTTCCGCCATCCCGAGACCACACGGCAATCCTGGTAGTCGTGGACCGCTTGTCCAAGATGGCCCACTTCATCCCGTTGAAGAAGACCCCCTCGGCGGCCGAGACCGCGCGAGTCTTCATTCATGAGGTAGTCAGGTTGCATGGGGTCCCCGAAGACATTGTCTCGGACCGAGGGGTCCAGTTCACGTCCAGATTCTGGAGAGCACTGTGCAAAGCCCTGGACATCAAATTATCTCTCTCTTCTGCGTTCCACCCTCAAACTAACGGTCAAACCGAAAGGACCAATCAGACCTTAGAGCAATATTTGAGATGCTATACCTCATTTACTCAAGATGACTGGCTGCCACTTCTTCCTTTAGCGGAATTTGCGTATAACAACGCCCGCCACTCAGCAACAGGGCAGTCCCCGTTCTTCGCCAACTATGGCTTTCACCCAGTCTTCCTCCCGGATTTGGTGTCGGAATGCCCAGTACCAGCAACACAAGATGTGGTAACGTTCTTCGCTGCGAACAATGAGAAGCTTCAAGTGGCCATCAGTCGGGCCCAGGAAGACTACAGGAAAGCATTCAACAGGAAACGGAGAGGAGATCTGGTATTGCGGCCTGGGGAGAAGGTTTGGCTGGCGACGTCCAATCTAAAGATGCTTTGCCCATCGAAGAAATTGGGACCCAAATTTATAGGCCCCTTCTGCATTAAACGGATGGTTAACGAAGTAGCCTATGAACTCGCCCTCCCTGACACGCTCAAGATCCACCCGGTCTTTCATGTGTCCCTTCTGAAGCCTGTGGTCCCAGATGCCTTCCCTGACCGGGAATCTAGACCCCCGGAAGCGGTAACGGTCGAAGGAGAAGAAGAATTTGAGGTTGAAACAATCCTGAAGTGTCGAAGGAGGGGAGGCCAGACCCAATTCCTTATCAAATGGAAGGGCTATGGTCCTGAGGACAATTCTTGGGAACCAGCCCATAATGTCCATGCACCCAGACTTGTCCGGAGGTTCTTTCGCGATCACCCGTGGTGGAGAGATCGGGTGGGCATCCGGAGGTTGCCCGTAGGGGGGGGGCAATGTCAGGGATCCCCTCGATCCCCGCCGCGTTGGTCCCGGCGCAGGCGCAGTATGCCGCCTGGCGCAGGGACTCGAGCACTGGGTCCGGGCCGGCCGCGGCGTTCGAGTTCGCGCATGCGCAGTAGAAGCCGCGGCCGCCCGCTGGGCACCAATGGCAGCGCAGGGCGGGATATTTAAACGACCCTGAGCTGTCATTCAGTGCCTTCTGGTCTTTCCTGCATCCTGTATCCTGTGAACCTGTACCCTGTAAGTTATTGACCCGGATTGTACCTGACCTTGCTGTTTTCTCCTACTCTGACCCTTGCTTTGCCTGACCTCTCTCCTGAATGCCCCCTATTGGATTTGACCTGCTGTTGCTGACCTGGCGTGTGACCCGACCATTCTATGCCCGCTGCCTTGTACCTTGCCGCCCTCTCTGTTACCGACCCGGCCCGTCTGACCCTGCTCATCCATCCATCCATCCCGTGCAGTGGGGTCTTCTGACCTCCTCACATCAGACTCTTCCCCGTGGGAGCCCCTTGCGCATACTACTACCACTGACGGACGCACCCGGTAGTCACGACCTGGTCTCAGGGAGCTCCAAGTCCATCCCCACCATCAGGGGCCCTGGTGAACAAGCACCCTGGGACTTAGACTCCGTGCGCTGGGGACGCCTATTCAGTGGAGTGCTAGTAGTACCGCCGGGCGGTCCCTTACACTGCCGTTCTCTTACAGAAACAGATTGCTGGCTACTACTGCACTTCAGTTCAGCGCATTGCTGACGCCGATCACATCAGTCACTGTCACTGTCCGGTCCTCACACAGACATCGCTGCTCCCAGGGAACTCTGTTCCTATTAGGCTGTGCTATCCATAGCACTGGTGAGTGGGCAGGTGCCCAACCTCTTTCTGTCATCACTCTAGAGACACCTTTACACCTCAGTTACCAGGAGACCTTTGTATTGAGTGGTACCACAGCCTATCTGTTTAACTTTATTGAATTACCAGTATTCACTAATGTTTATGGTCCCAACCATTGCTAGCAATAGACAGGGGATACCACCATATCAGGAGCGTTTAACATCACAAGACTCAAGTTGCAATCTCTAGCTAAAGGGACCTCTTCCTTTCTAAGGCCATTGTTACTCAAACTAGGGTACCTACATATATTTATGCTGGAGTATACATTTACAGAATTCTCTGCATGCCCCATTGTAGCGCTGGTGGACCAGAAGGAGCTGGTAAGCCATCTGACCAAAGTTCTAAGGTCAGGCACAGGGGCGGACTGACAACTCATGGGGCCCCGGGGCAAAAGGGGATCATGGGGCCCCTGTGACCTTGGCCAAACTTGAAAAAGCCTATGAAAAAGGTACCAGGGGCATCTCATGGGGCCCCCTACTGACCCCGGGCCCTCGGGCAGTGCCCGAGTTTCCAAATGGTCAGTCCGCCCCTGGTCAGGCATTATTGGCAGTTGTGGAAGTGGAATAATGTATTAGTTCAACAGGTCAGTGAACCACAAATTGGACTCGCCTTGAAGCCCTGCTCAATCTCAAGCCCCCTTCCCAATAAAAAAAAAAATAAAAAATTCAGAGTTACAGAAGAAAAAAGACAAACCAATTTGTGCCATCTCAAGAGCTGACAATATGTCAGAATAAAGATATGCAAATTATTTGTTAGAGGGAATATTATAGGACAGTTTAGAATTCATATTACAGTTAGCGCTTCCTCTCTGGTGCCCAACAGGAGTTCATGTACACAGCTGGAATTCTCCATCTGTAATTTATTGCTGAGTTACAAAACACATTATGAAAAGCAAATGTTAACTCCAAATAAAAAGCAAATTCATGCAGTGATGTTGGCAAACACAGGTACAGGATACAATGTGCCATCAAACTGTGCTATTAGTTGCTTACACTATGTAGAACTTATAGCTCTGTTATAGAGATAAGCGAATCTCCAAGCGTTCAGCAAATCTTGCTCAAAGTTTGGTGAACCCAAATCTGATTGAAGTCTATGGGAGCAAATCTTTTGGCTAAATTATGGTTATTTTTAGGATTAAAGTGGTAGTAAACCATATGAAAAAAAAAAAAATTGCCCTGCAGCATATCCCTGCAGGATAATGTCATAATGAGCTAGTATGCACTACATACTAGCACATTATGACAGACAGACTTACCTTAAATAGAAGCTCTCCAGTACCATGCTGTCACCACTGACAGAGCTTCCATCTTCACCCTGTCTTCCTTCCAGGTTTTCACGCTGTGATCGTTTGAGGAGTCACAGTCCCGGCATTGAGCTCTGAATGGATGGCATTATCCACTCAGTGGGCAGTACGCATGCGCCACAGACGTCACCAGCTGCTACTAAAGTAAATATCTCTAAAATGGTGCACATTTAGAAGATATTTACTGTACCTACAAGTAAACCTTATTATAGGCTTACTCATAAATATAAATAAAAAAGCAGACTTTACTACCACTTTAATAGGCAAGCTACTGTCAAAAAATGCATGGAAAGTTGGGTACTGCCCCATGGGACATGTACCAATGCAAAAAAAAAAAAAGACATGCTTGTAGATGCCTGAAAGCTGCATGTAATGTTATGAACAGTATGATTTCCACAAACAGTTTCAACATACACTGGCAGAGAATATTTCCCTATGGATTTTATTTTATTTTTTTATGATGAGCTTGGCTTACATACAGCAGAGCACCCCAATCTGATTCATTTCCTTTTGAGAAAATTAGGAAAATTCCTATCAAATAGTGTAATTTTCCTTTCCTGATTGACTCCATAATAACATAAGAAATTGCTGATTAAAAGGATTTCATTAGTAGTCACCAGTATGAGTTTATGAAAGATCATTTTTGCCAGATCAACCTTTTAACATTCTATGAGGAAGTGAGCTGTAAATTGGATAGAGGAAAGCCTGTGGAAGTGGTGTACTTGGATTTCTCCAAAGCATTTGATACAGTACCCCATATAAGCATAATTTACAAACTGTTGGTATGGATAGTAGTTTACCTGTGTGAGATGGGGAAACAGCTCTCATTGTTTGAACACTGTGTGGAAGTAAATTAATGTTTTGACTTACATTCTGCGGTTTAGCCACAAGATGTCACTGTTTTTCTAACACAGCCTCAGACTGCGTAGATATTTGTATATTCATGAGGAGGTGGGGTTTTGCACTCAGAGTTTGGAGTTTAGTGAACAGGAAGAGGAGACTGCAGCCATGTTTTGGACGATGCTGAATGAAGGGGCCGTGTGAGCTGAGAATCCGATGACATGCAGGTGTGAATGCGTCCCTCAGTAACCAGACCTGCAGCTGAGTGAAGCTGATGAGTTTGCTGCCAGGAAGCTGATGAGACCAGAGGAACTAAGCAACATATATACGGCAAGACCGCATGCTTGTTGGAGAGACATTTGTTCTCTTCAGAGTCACCAGCGGATGCAAAGCAGACCCGGGTGGGTAAGATTGTGCACGCACCTCATTTCAGTGTTAGCGCCTTGAGACTGAGTTCAGGCCTATAGTTAGTAAGTTAGGGTCTCTGTTTGTGTCAGGCCGCAAGTGTTGTTACTGATTATTGGAAGGACTCCACAACTTAAAGTGACATTTCACATTGGAGAGCTGATAAAATCCTACAAACTCAAGCCAGACTGGCGTTTTGCTCAGAAGGAATACTCAGGCACGTGCTGCAGGACCAGTTATGGGAGGGGGAATACTGTAGATTTGTGTAAGATTGTAAGCTGTTGTGCTGCATCTCAGGCTAGCCCATACCATACACCCATACACTGATTCCTGCTCTTTTAGGGCAATAACAGGTAAGGTGTGGCAGCTTAGTTGTGCCCGCCAGTAGGTAAATTACTTCACTTTCTACTTTCATCCATCAGGAGGCGCCGTTCTGTGCAGCACAAGGGTCTCAGCCTTTGGGCTGGGTGTATGTAAATTTATTGTATGTTTCCAGCATTTGTGGTTTTGTTTATTTGCCACATCTAAGTAAAATTCTGTTGTGGCAAAAGCTGTATCCTGGGAAGCCCACCCCGGTACACGGCTTACACCTGGATAGATAACTGGTTAAAGGATCACCTCCAGAGGGTGGTGATAACTAGTATATCTTCTGAATGATCTGGAGTTATAAGTGAGGTACCCCAAGGCTCTATCCTGGAACCAATTCTGTTTAATGCGTTCATAAATCATATAGAAGATAATATAAATAGTTCAGTCTCAGTAGTTGCTAATGATACAAAAGTAAGCAGGGCTTTACAGAATGATCTTGATAAAATAAAAGGGATGGCAAATACATGGCATAAGAGGTTTAAAGTGATATTAAAGGCTTTTTTTAAGTACAAACATGTCATACTTACCTGTTCTGTGCAATGGTTTTGTACAAAGCAGCCCTGATCCTCCTTTTCTCGGGTCCCCCATCCGCCGCTCGCTCTGGGGGCACTTGAGCGTACTTGCGCCAGAGCCTCACAGATCTATAAAACACCCCCTGTTCACTTCTTACTGGCTGTGGTTGACAGCAGTGTGAGCTAATTGCTCCGGCTGCTGTGTCTCAGACAATGAGGAGAGAGAGAGACCCGAAAGAGCCAGGGCTCCTGTGCACAGCATGGATTGAGATTGGGCTCAGGTTAGTATTGGGGGGGGCTTTGGGGGGAGCAGCACACAGAAAATTTTTACATTCATACTTAGAATGCATCAATGTAAGCAAACCTTCAGCCCTTACAACCACTTTAATATTGATAAATATAAATTAATGCACTTGGAGCCTGATGCTATATATATGTGTTATCAGGAGACTTTTAAATTGATTAGCAAAAGTCAATCTTCCAGCATTATTGCTTGTATTTTTTTATGGAGAGTCTCCATTTTGAAGTGCTCATTCACAATACAGCAATTGTAGATATCTTAAACATTATAGGTCTACCACAGGCCTCCAATCTCCTATTTTCTTTTAAACCTTAAATAGAGGGGAGTGGACAACCTTTGGACCTCTGGGATTTGGACAATTCCAGACTTGCTCAAATGTTCCAATCTGTAGTTCCTTGACTCCCAAGGCTTTACTGAGAGCCTGCTATAATTTATACCCAAATAGAGAAAAGCCTGAACAGGCAATTTTGCACCATCCTTGCTTAGAGCACCCACAGCCTGAGCCAATAGGTTCTTGCCATACATTATACAATTTTCTTGAGAATTTTGGTTTAGATTGACCAAAAACCATATAATAGGAGGTCAAACCTAAACAACACTTTCAATTGTATTCAATTTGACAGGCCCTTGCACTACATAGTTGAAGGTAAATCGAAAGGAAATTGGGCAGAAATTGGACAGAAAATTGTATAGTGGATGGCCAACCTTTGCTGTTACCGGCTCAACATTGTTCTAGTACAAGCTCATGTCTCATGGCCACTTCCCCAATATGAGTGGCTGGTAGTCTGATGTAGTGCAAAACTTATCCACTGATGTTAAAGCATAGAAAGTTTAGCTACAAATTAAAAAAAGAAAATCGGCCCCATATAGGCTACCTAGCAGGCCCCCCCTCAAGAAAATATCAAAGCGTTATTTTGCTAAAAAATGCAATAAAAACATTATTAGCAGCGACAAACACAACATAACTTACAAAATCCTTGCTAAATCTAAAGACAAAACTGTATAGAGTTAATAAAGCTCTTTGTGGATGAGGCGTTGGGTTCATTCATATGGGTGCTGTGGCCTGTACAGTGGTTCGTTTATGTGGCTGGAGTCACCTGGAGCTATACAAACACAGCTGCATGTCCTAATTTGTCAGGTGTGTTGATGCAGGTGTATGGCCTCAACAGACAGTATGCATTTGGGGCCACATACTCACACCTGCACTAGGACCTGTGGCTGTGTTCGTACAGCCGCTGCATCCCCACAGAATGACAGGTGGCTCCATCCCAAACCCTCCTTCATACATCCAGAGCACCTGTGTGCATGAGCCTTTAATTCTATTTTTTTTTACCAATTTTTTTTTAACAACCCTGTTGGGCTTTGGTGAAATATCATTATGACAGACTTACCTAAAAAACGGATCAGTCCATTGGTGCACTGTCACCACTGACAGGAATTCCATCTTCATTTATTCTTCCTTCTAGGTTCTTGGGCTCTGAATGGTTGGATGGTCAAGCTAGGATGATGTCACGTATGCACACGGTAGTCATGGTCGTAGTACAGCTTTCTCAACGAACAACATGCTGTCCATGGAAAGCACAGTGCACATGCGCTGGTGACATTATCGACTGATACACATGTAAATATCTCCTAAGCAGTGGAAATATTCATTGTACCTACTGTACAGGTAAACCTTTTAATAGTTTACTATTGCTGAACCAGAAAAGTTAGTAAATGATGAAATAGAATAAGTTGATACATGAATTTGCAGAGGGAACTGACAGTGTAGGTAAGATGAAGTAAAGTTACGCAGGTCAGAGGAATGGCAAGTTTCAAATGGTGAACTGAAAGGAAGCAGTCTGGGGCAGAGGAGTGGGAAGCCCAGCTACATAAAGCACACTAAGCTGCACTGGGACAAGATAAAAGGCAGCAATGGAACAGTGTGGCAGTAAATTCTTCATTCCATGGGAATACAGCTGATCAGCTGTGAACCAATAGGCAGTTGGAGCACGAGGATCAGAGGAAGATGAGATGGGACGAGGAGTACAGAGAGATTATATGGGGCACAATCAATGGGACTTAGAAGGGGAAAGATCAGAGCATGCAGATAAGCAAACTTACAGGGGTAACAGACATTCAGCACCAGGGGCGGACTGACAACTCATGGGGCCCCCGGGCAATAGGGGATCATGGGGCCCCTGTGTCCTTGCCCAAACTCAAAAAAGCCTATGAAAAAGGTACCAGGGACATCTCATGGGGCCCCCTACTGACCCCGGGCCCTCGGGCAGTGCCCGAGTTTCCAAATGGTCAGTCCGCCCCTGTTCAACACACTAACCTTTAGTGCCAGCACTGCAGGGGGAGGGGCTGGGTTGGTTACATGGGGGAGGGAGGGGGATCAGATGTGGGTATCACAGGAAAGGGGATCTGTGTGGAGGGGTAGGGATGATCACAGAATGATGGACTGTCTCTGTAGCAGCGGGAGGGAGAAACCAGCTTTTAGCTGCTGGATAGAGAGACACAGACACAGTGCATCATTCTGTAATCATCCCTCCACCCCGCTGCATAGCTCTCCTTGCTGTCCAGGCCCCCTGTGTGCCCGGGCCTCATCCCGGGCCTCCTACAGGAGGCCCGGTGATACCCCTATCGGTGGCCCTGGGGATATTACTTACAGTCAATAGGATGTGTTCCTCGTGCTTCTGGCTCCTGTATTAGCTTAAAGTGATACTAAACCCAGGACCCTGCATTTACTATATCTGGTCTCTAACAGTACACAGAGAATGGAAATGCAATTATTTTAGTAAATATAAACTGCTAAATACCTTTTCTTATCAGCAGTTAAAGCAGTCTGGGACTTCAGCAGAACACTGGTTAAAGCTTGTAGGAGTTTTCTTTCTGCTCTAGAAGGATGTGAAAGTCCTTACCCTCTGTATGGACAGTGCTGATTGGCCCTGTGCTGATCACATGCACCCTCCCAAGAAAAAAAAAAGCTTCTCTAGCAATACACACCAAACTGAGCATGTGCATGTGACTATGGATTCAGTCTGTATCAGGTGGTCAATTCAACAAGAGGAGGAGCAGAGAAGAAAGGATCAAACAGCGTTTTTACACAATGCAGAGGATTAACCCCTTAGGTTCCACAGTGAGTCTAACAAGCATGCTTTACGGTCGACTGTGTCGAAGGCCGCAGAGAGGTCAAGGAGTAGGAGCACTGAATAATGGCCATTAGCTTTGGCGGTTAGCAGGTCATTGGAGAGTTTGAGTAAGGCAGTTTCAGTGGAGTGTAGGGGACGAAAGCCGGACTGTAGGGGATCGAGGAGGTTGTTGTCATTGAGGTGAGAGCTTAGGCGGGTGTAGACTAGGCGCTAGAGGAGTTTAGATGTAAATGGGAGCAGGGAGATGGGTCTGAGGTTGTTTGGGTCATTGGGGACCAGGGAGGGCTTTTTAAGTATGGGGGTGATGTGTGCATGTTTCAGAGGGGAGGGGTAAGTGCCGGAGGAGAGGGAGAGATTAAAGATGTGGGTGAGGGAGCGTAGGATGGAGGGGGAGGGAGGTTGTAGGAGTTGTGAGGGGATAGGGTCGAGGGGGCAAGTGGTGAGGCGGGCATCAGAGAGGATCTTGGAGACTTCCTCAATGGTAGTAAGGTCAAAGGTGCGGAGTGTTGGGGGGGCTTCAGTATGAGGAATGTAGGGTGGGGTGGAAGTGGAGGTTAGAGCAATGGTGGGGACGTGGGAGAGGGGTGATGAGGGGGTAGTTGTGTGAGGGGGAACGGGGTTGAAGGGAGTTTGAGCAGCGACGAAGTCCCTGCAGGTTATGTCGAGGGAGAGGGAGGATGAGGGGGTAGCTGTGTGAGAGGGGACAGGTTGAGAGGGCGTGTGAGTTGCGGCGATGTCTTTGCGAATTGTGTCAATCTTGTTTTTGAAGTGATTGACAATCTCAACCCTTCCTCCTCAAAAAACTACACTCCCTCGGCCTCAGAGATTCTGCTGTCTCCTGGCTCTCATCCTACCTGTCACAACGCTCTTTCAGCATTACCTATAATGCTACCACCTCCCCCTCACTCCCCCTCTCTGTTGGGGTCCCTCAAGGCTCTGTCCTCGGGCCCCTTCTCTTCTCCATCTACACCTCCTCCCTTGGCCAACTCATACACTCTCACGGCTTCAACTACCACCTCTATGCCGACGACACACAAATCTATCTCTCAACCCCCCACCTCACCCCCTCGGTCTCCGTCCGAATCACACACCTATTGAGCGACATATCAGACTGGATGTCGCTCCACTTCCTTAAACGGAACCTCTCCAAAACCGAGTTTCTTGTCTTCCCCACAGCCCGGACACCACCCCCCATTGACATCTCCGTCACATCCAACAACACCACCATCAAACCCGCCCCGCAGGCCAGAGTACTTGGTGTCATTCTGGACTCCAATCTATCCTTCCATCCCAAAGTCCAATCTTTAACAAACTTGTGCAGACTCCACCTCCAAAATATGCACGTTCCTAACCCCAGAAACCACTAAACAGCTCATCTACTCCCTCATCATATCACGACTCGACTACCGCAACTCCCTCCTCACTGGCCTGCCTCGCCGCTGGCTATCCCCGCTTCAGTCGATCCTGAATACGGCTCGCAGACTCATTCACCTTTCCAACCGCTCCATCTCCGCCACCCCCCTCTGCCAATCCCTCCACTGGCTTCCGATTGCACAACGGATCAAATTTAAAATCCTAACACTGACGTACAAAGCTGTCCACCATACTGCCCCGTACTACATCACTGACCTAATATCCAAGTACCACCCAGCACGCACACTCTGCTTTTCAGAAGACCTCCTTCTCTCTAGTTCCCTGGTCTCCTCCTCCCATGCCCGCCTCCAGGACTTCTCCAGGGTGTCACCCATCCTCTGGAACTCCCTGCCCCAACCCATCAGATTATCACCTACTCTCCTCTCCTTTAGGCGCACCCTGAAAACCCATCTCTTCAGGGAAGCCTACACCAGCCCCCCCTAACCTGCCGACCTCCTCCACGAACCATTGGCGCTTTATAAATACTGTATAATAATAATAATATGCAGATCAATTTTACTGTTGTGGGTTTCGTAACACTTTAAATCATCCTTCTTTGACCCCCACCCCTTAAACACCATTTATTGTAATCTTCTGGTATGGTGGGGGTTAATAGAGTCAAGGGGCCCATGACAGGCATTCATCAAGAGTGCCTGATTATGCTACCCTTTCCACCCCCTCCTCCATTCATAGAAGCCAAACTTTTTCTTTTTTTTCTATGAATGTGAAAAGTGGGCAGACAATCAATGTCCACTTTCATGGACATGCAGCCATCGCTCTGAAAGAAGACCGAGGGCTGGGCCCACAGATTCAGAGGGTACACGATGCCACACAGACACAGACAGCGGTTCTTTTACAACAATTACGTTTACTGAACAGTTATAGTGAACAAGTAGTTGAGCATACATAAACAGAATGATAACAGCACATAACCATACAGTAAGAATAATACTGTCTAACACTAACCCCATACTTGCGGACTTTTCCCCAATGTACAGAAAGCAGCCTGGCTGCGCCTGAATGTTCCTGAGCAAGATATAACGTTGGGTGCACCCTAAGTATTGCGCAATACTATTTGTAATCCAAAGGAAAGTGGAGTATGTCTCTTGTAGCTTTCTGGTATATCCAAAATGTCACTAAACACGTGTGGTGCGATATGCTGCGGCAAAGCCGCACTTACAGTTCCTTGGCAGGCTCTTGGTGCTTTTTCCTGATCCACTGGTCCACTCCAGAACTGGACCATACAGTCGCTTGTTTCCCGGTCTCGTCGCGGTGAATCTTCCCTAGGTGCCGTCGCCAGACTCCACTGTGAGCCATAAATCCTCTTCCAGGCTCCACAAAGATTCTCCAGACGTCCTCAGCATACACCAGCCAGGCACAGAACCCTTCTCACTTCCTGCTCTGCACCGGAACTCCTCCCCTTCCCAGAGAGTTTGTAATGCAGTAAGTAATTTCCTAATTGCAGCCTCAAACCTGCATTTACAGTTCACTATGACCTTTCTGAGGGTCCTACTCTGCTCCTAAATTAGCATTCATTAAACTTTATAAGGTAAATAAGCATTAGTTTTTTGTCTTAGTAAACCTCAATGCAAAATCGATTCTTGTACTTTGCTGCCATCTACTGACCAAACAGCATATTGCAGTTTAATATTGCACATCAGTATTTATCCACGCCCCACACCCTTACAGCTCCTTCTTGATTTTTTTATTATTTTCAAACAGAATTTTTATTTTCCTCAGGTGGTGCTTTAAGAGGTGTATGGTCCTTTAAGAAATTATAGGTAGTTTGGGTGGGAAAGCAGCACCCCAGGTGACCTTTAGAAAGTTCTGGAACCCCTGGGGCTTAATATAAAAGCAGCAGTTTCCTGAGGCAGTCTGCCAGTTGGTCTGCATCCTCCAATGAGCTCCCCACCCTCCCTTTCCCCTTAGTCACTGGCACTTTATGTTGTTTGTCACCCTTTAATAAAGGGGGACTTGTTGTATGCTATTTAATTGATACTTGAGTCCTTAATGACTGAGCTATTCTTGATTATTTAAGTTTTCTTTATTACATTTGAATAAATGATATGAGTTATTTATTATTATTTATTTAATTTCAATTATACTAATAAAAGTGCCATGGCTAATTTTATGCCAAGTATAGTGTGTGTGTGTCTTTCTTTATTAAGTTATGTAGTGGTATTCGGGGAGGGAATTAGTACGGCCTGCATTCCCAAGAAATGTGATCTATGAACGGAGGAGGCAGACCTTTCATTCATAGTTTCATTTCCTCTGATGATCTGCCATGGATTTACTAATTTGGTATGTGATGTTGGAGATCCATCCAGTGCAGAAGGAGGACAGACAAAGAACATTGCAACTGAATAGGATTTTTTTTTTTTAGATCTGTCCTATGGAATATTTTGGAGTTGGAGACTGCCCACCCTTATGCTGACAAGGAGTCATCAGGAAAAGCTTTTTTATCAAAAAGTAATAGACCAACTTTCACTGGAAGATAGAAATTACCCGGTAGTATTCTGTGGCTGACCTTGTTCTTACTGATGAAAAACTGTTCTGCCACAAGCCAATTTCCATCAACAACAGTGTAAAGTTGTTCAGCAGCAGGATATTTTTAATAAGGGATAATTGGCTGAAGTATATTAGAGAAAAAGAGTACTGGCAAGTTTTGAATTACAAATGTTAACAGACTGAAGAAGAAGACAAAGCCAAAATTTATTAGAACAACATTTTGTTACAAAAATGGACACGCTACAGAGCAGTGTAAAATTGTCCAGCATTGTGACAGTTTTAAACAGGAGTAATAGGCCTGACCAGTATATGTCTAACATTTATTTTATCTATGGGGATGGGGGATGCATTGAATGTGAGTGGCATAATGTGAAGTGGATTTGGTGCAGACTGTTCTTGCACATTTTTCTTCCAAACCATGTAGCAGCATGCATTCTGCTTTAGGCACAACAAACCAAAAAAAGGTCCTATAATATAAAACAAAAATGAAAAATATTAAAAAATACCATCCCTGAAACCACACCCAGCTATTTTAAAGAAAAGACTTGTAAAGGGGTTGATTGCCTAAAAAACTAGCATGTAGAATAAAAGTACAGTTTTCTAACTGAGCCTAATCTTTCCCTATGCAATTTGTGAGCATCCCCTATTTTCACCGATAGTTTTACAATATACTGACACTACTGCTGCTCTGGGTCCCCCCTTTTTAGTGAGGGTCTGGCTAATCTAAAAGCTCCCTTGTTGGCTTTTCTAAGTCTGTTGACCATAGTTTAAAGGCCCTGCAGTGCATTATGGTTTAACAAAATCTCTATGGCCAATCTGAACAAAGATTTGCATAGACCACAAATATCAAACCCATAGGATTTGCCTGAAAGTCGTGATAGCAAACCCAAACCTCAACCCTATCCTTTTATAATGTGGATGTTTATATGACAGTCTGTAAAAAATGTTATTAACTATGGTAACTACAGGCATTTTTAGTTATCTTTGTTAAGGTGATTTGTAATATTGTTTTTGCCATAAAGGTGGCAAGCTTGGCAGTGAACAGGGGGTGCAGCAATTACAGCTGGGCCCCTATTTTGGAAGGTCCCAGAGTCTTTCTGAAGCATGTCATATATTTTATATTGTGTGGGGACAAGAAAAAACACAATATTCTAGAAAATATATACAATAGCATTTTCAAAACCAATATTTTAATGATAGGAACAATGAAATTACAACATATGAAAATATATTTTTCCAGACTAAACAGTTTCCAATACCCTTTTATTTATGGGTGCAGTTACTCTCAGGCTTCTCAGGCTCCCAATGCTGGATTAAGCCTAGGAAGTGCCACAATCAGCCACAGCAAACTACTGAGGACCCATGCTAGCTATTCTTGTAAATAAGTAGTCTTCTGTTGATCATCCAAAAGGCAGAGGTTATCAGAATTTTGCACAGGAATATTGCTAAAGGTCTGTAGTTCAGGTAAAAGAATGCTGATGCATCCTGTGATACCTACATTATCTTTGTTTAGTCTGAATTCTAGGATTCAGAAGATCTACATCTAGGTGTAACAAACCCATACTTTCCAGTTAGCATAAATTTCCATATGCATATAGCAGCAATTGTATATAGGTAATGTATATTAAATTATTCTGTAATCTGTAGAAATAACAGAAGAAATACAATATTGCACTTCTATTTATCCTCACTATTACTTGCAGATGTTTTAATATAAATGTTATATGATGTTTCTCCCTTACCCAACCTAAATATGTTATCTTTGGGTTAGAAAGCTGCTGTCCTCCTGTTTCTGTAACTAATTTCAGCATGCTATACCACATATCCTGCACGTCATTTGTAGCAGAAGTCTACATCTTTTAAACACAGACATACTGTGTATGTACTTTATGTTGATAATTATTATTCATCTCAGTGGAATTTTAAACAGAATTTCGAATAAATATCAGAATTCAAAGTGCTTTCAAGCAAACCAAGTCTGTCATTTATATATGTAACTCAGGAAATTTTGCATTTGAAAATCATTTAATGTATATTTTTTTTATTTTTTTTTTTCAATTAAAGGGGCATACTTGAATATTGGAAACCCCTTTCTGTTTCCTAACTTGTGATGGGCAATCTGTTTTCACTAACCCAGATTTGCAATAAACTGTGCCTACAGGTTATGTGTGGCTGTACACCAGGAATTATCATTTTGTTCTAGATATACCAATCCATGGTGAAGTCTAGTGAAGGGATCCTTTGGACTAGTCCATGTGTGCAAACGAAGCCTACATTATGCACTTTGTCATTGGAGTGGATTTGCTCATTGCTACTTCTGACTCTTCTGCATTATAGTTATTGGGAAAATTTAGCTCATCCTTTGTCTAAGACTTCAAGCAGGGTACAGTTTCAAATTTTGACCACTGGCTATCCTGCAGGTGAAGGCACAGACTATACAGGCACGTTACTCAGAGAGAGTAAAATCATAATTCACAGAAGTGTGGAACTTCTCGAATTCTGGCTTTCATTTTTATCACTTTAAATAATTAAGGCCTCATTCTCATGGGTGTACACAGACGTTGTGCACAGGGGGAGCTTGTCTGCTCTCTGACACCTGTCACATTAGGACCTGTGGCTCTGTTGATGCAGCCACTGCATCCTAATAGACCTCAATAGGCTGCCTGCACTCAACACCTGGAAGTTGAGGCGCTGTCAAAAACTGACTGTTCACACTGTACAGGCATCATCACTCTTGTGAAGAAGGCTTAACACATAAACCTGCCAAACGGTATCAACTGAAAAAAGTTCCGTATCACTACTATTCCAGAACAGTAAAACAAGCTGTGGTTGAGAAACAATAACATGAACTGTTTATCCTGTGATTTATCAGAATGCCAGATGGGATCCACCACTGGCTTTAGGAAATGGTCCATTGCAAAAAAATATCTGCACTGAGAATATATGTCACTACAAGCAGAGCAAGTCAGGTAGAAGACCAAAGGGAATATAAATGCAATTTCTCTGAATAATAATCCAAGCATTCCGCCTCTAATATATTTTGACTTTCTTCCAGTAGTGAGCATATGAATAACATAACGTTCTGCAGGAAATTCAAACTAAATTACAGACCTTTGATATATTAGTGCCATATGTCTTTATCTTACACTTAGTTGTGTTTCATAATGGAAGGATAAATGTCACCTAGACCTATCTAAAAGTTCACCCAAAAATGATTACAGCATCCACTTGAGAATAAAAGCTCTGAGGTATGGAAGGAACAAATAGTAAATAGGTAATAGCATGTAAAATACAGTTAACAAAATCCATTACCATGAAGTCTTTTTGAGAAGCATAATAGCGCAGTATCATAACACCAAAAATGTTAGAGTATCAAAACCCAAACACTTAAACCACATATATTGTTGCAAGTTCTTCTGTAATATCAAAAAGTTCATTCCTTTTTTAATGTTTCATTTAAACCAAACAAGTGAGTTATAATCACAAATGCTTCCTAATCTAGGGTGACCACAGCTGTTGGGTTTTTGTTTGCTTCAAAACTGCTAATCTAACCGCCAATACAAGTGAATGGTTTAACAAAGCCCTGCACGGGTAAATAGGGTGGCTTCTGTATCGACATTTACCCCTGCATATACAAGTGCTTCTCTCCAAACGTGCCACTTCTCATTTGGGGAGAAGAACCATACGTGCATGCGCAGATACAAACAGATGCAGAACTCATCAGCATTTACCTTAGCACGGCTAAGTACAGCCATTTACTTGTATTGGTAGCTGTACACAGCATGTGTGACTCCCTGGACACCAGAAAGCACTGGTGATTTTACACTTCAGTACATAAGCATTCATGTACATAAAGCGTAAGAGTCCATAGTATGCATATAGCATAGGTAGAAAAGCATAAGGGAGCCTTGAGTACACAGAGTATATTAATGATATAGGTAACAATAGCAAATTATTGACTCTTTAACAACAATATACTACTTGTTAAGCCAATGCCAGCACTAACCTTAAAACATGCTGCCTTTGTAGTTGATACAGGAGAAAGAGTCACACAGCAGATTTAGTGAGCACTCCTTCTTTGCCCTCAAAAAAGCAAAATGGTCTCTTTGAAGCTGGCATCTCTATTAGTTTTCACATATTTGCCATTGATACCCATATGTAGCACTACCCCCTTAAGAGCTGCTGATTTTTGGGTTCCCCTATAGTCTTGCACACCCAGGCAGCAAACATTTCCTTCCAGCCTTGTACTCCAGAGACAGAAAGCAGTTGTTGAACTTGTTTTTTTTAAGTTTTTTTAAACTTAAATGGGGATGAGGGATGCATGGGATGCCCAAGGAACTGTCGAACTGAAGACAACTTCCTGGAACTATGTACAAATGCTTAGAAGGGATTTTCTTCTTTGAAGAGCTATTCAGCTTTTACTGACATTCCACTTCAGACCCCGGATGAAATCTCCTCTTAACCCAGCTGCCTGAGGGAATCCCTGGGCAAAAGGACCCAGAATCTGCCTCCTTAAGATCAGCAGTCCCAGATGGGGGCTAGTCAGGTTTCCCACCCAAATGCCCTTTCCCCTTATCTGGCCCAGGGAGTGTGGGGTTACTTACTCAGTCCTCTCCTGCAAGCTTGTGGGTTGGTAGCTGCCTTCAGGTCTTTTCCTGGGCTGGCTCTTTCTCTGCTTCCCAGGTTGTCTTCTCTCAGAGGACAATGAGGCTGAGACATCCTCCCTTCCAGTTCCTCTGTCTGTAGGTAGGCCCCTCTCCTGGACCCCCTCCCAGGCTCCACACACCATCCTGCTCACTCCATCTTCCACCTGCACTCCCCTGCTGCTGAGCAGGCTTGATCACTCTTAAAGGCTGTCCTGACCCCATGCCAAGCCTCCTGCTTGAGGATTAGCCAGGGTTCCTCAAGAGTGCAGACCAGCTCTTCCTCACCCCCCGGCCACTGAGTTCTATAGACTTCTCCAAGTCTCTAGATCATGGTGAGGTATCAGGGAACTGATCTGCAGAGCCTCTCAGCCCTGATCCAAATTTGTCCACTCTGGCTATCACACTCAGGCTGTTATTCAGCCTCTAACAAAAAAAAATATTAAATAGCTCCACATACATACATACATACCATTGATACTTACCACTCAGTGACACATTTGGACAAAAAAGCCTCAGAGTAAAATTTAGAGTAAGTGCACCTACATATCAATGCTGTACAGACAGCATGGCACATTTTCATAATACCTTCAATTTGAAGTACCATTTATTAAAGTCTGTGACATTATGAGGAAAAATTGTAGCATTTGCAATAGCAAACAACAAACAATCTGTTATGCAATAACATTTAAAAGGAGGGTGCTCACATATTCACACATACAAGTATGTAGGTACAGCATTTTATTATTTCACCAAATCAGAGGCTGGGTCTATGTTGAGCCGGAGAAGGAAATCAACTAAGTCTGATTCAGCCTTGGACCCCAGATTTTCACCATGGGAATTCTTCATCATGATTGATGTGGATCTGCATTGCTGGATGATAGATGTACATTGTAGGACATTTTAATATTTTCTATTAAAGTATGTAAAAAACTGTGTGTGTGTTTTTATTTACTTTTTATTACCTTTTTTTTGTGAGTAGGGGTACTTTGTACCCCTTGTTTATTCACATGGGGATCTGGTATCTGGGTGTCCTCTTATTGTTGAAGAGGGCTTCCATATTCCAGAACCCCTGCTCAGAAGACCCACAACCACCAGGCCAGGGTTGTGGGGCTGAGACCCTTGTTCTCACCTACAAGGCTGCATGCTTGGATGAGTGTCTTTTTTTTTAATTTTTGCATGGATCCCCCCTTCAAATCAATATAATATCCACTTTTTTATTTTGCCCAGGGTCTCAATCATACTTTACAACAGATCTGAAGGGCCTGCTTTGAATTATGAGAGGAACCCCATTCCCTTTTTTAGTTTTTTTTTGCGTGGGGTCCCTGATCAACATCTATACTAAACTGTTATCTAGGATAGAAGGGAACCTCCAGCTGTTTGTTTACCAGCAGAAATAAAGAAGCCAAAGCTGTCATTTGCAGGAATGTAAACAGCATTTGTAGTAGACTGTATACATCATACAGATGCGCCACGTAACAAGGGCAGACCTCAGGCAGGTTATTTTGGCATTTTTCCCCAAGGCAACACCCAGCTTCCCATGTAATATGTGTGATAACCCCTTGCGTATTAACCTAGAAAATGGCCAGAACTGATTTTTAACATTCAACATCCTTTGTATTCAGTGGGGTTCAGATTTCACACCCGAACGTATTTATTATTTGCCGAATTTGCCTCTAACTGAACCCAGGTACATTTGGTTCATCCCTGCTTACAAGAATGAAATTGTGGGAGCTGCATAGAGCTTCATAAACAGCTTCAGTGTTCCTGGAAACTGCCAGCTCATCTACCTGTAGATGAAATTTCAATCCTTTAGTCTTTACCAGAACACTTCATCTTTCACTGCCCTGCATACTTTGAGCCATCCTCTAGCTACTGTTCATTGCTCAATAATTAATGTAATTAACTAGATTACTTCATTATTAATTATATCACTTCTTCATTAGTTGCCATGTATGCATTAATAACATAATAAGATTGATTTACTAAAACTGGAGAGTGCAAAATCTGGTGCAGCTTTGTATGGTAGCCAATCAGCTTCTAACTGCAGCTTGTTAAATTAAGCTTTGAAAAAAACCTGGAAGCTGATTGGTTTCAATTCAGAGCTGCACCAGAGTTTGCACTCTCCAGTTTTAGTAAATTAGCCCCAATGTTTTTAGGACTTCAGTTGGTCATTTTTAAACTTCTTAAGTCACGCAGATGATTTCAATCCCATAGAGCTCTGCATATCTGACACAAAATGTGTTCAAGTTTTAAATATTCAAACCTCAAAGTCTTTTCCAAGACTTTAAACAATCAATCAATTCATTAGCACATCTGTCAAGTCCTATTTATATTGGCAGTGATCCACTTGCTACCCTACAATAGAATCCAACATTCTTTATGATTAACACACTGCTCTTTTTGTTTAGCAAGTAGGATAATACATCATATTTTATTTTTCTCACATAAACTTTTACATTAATGATTGTTATTTCTTCCTATTTAATAGACCATGCAATTGGGCATATGTTTTTCAAAACATTTCTTTAATGACTGGATTATTTGAGATTGAATTGCCATACCTGGTCTGTTTACTCACAAATAATCTAAAATATAAATGAATCATTTTAAAGCAGCATTCATTATACTGTATATTGCTGGTCCATTTCAAAAGCTGTTATGCAATTGTAGGGTGAAAATTAGTGAAAATCTTCAGTGCTGCTCACTAGGCATTTTGTTGGCAAATTCAATACAATTCAATGTAACTCAGTGTACCAGAGCTTGTTAGAATGACAATATTTTAATAAATGACAACAAATGACAATATTTTAATAAAAATATCATCATGACCAAAATAAAAGCTGTATGAAGATGAAGCTATCACATTGCTGCTTGTGATTTCCATAACTCAGCAAATGTTTGTCCCAGGCCTTAAATACTGATAGTAGCAAGGGGTGTGGGTATCACTAACCCTTTATCTTGTACTTAAGAAAAGGGGAAGCGGTAATGTGACAGAGCTTATCTCAGGGTACTTGAAGAGACCCTGATGCCACATTAATTTAATCAAAAATCTTCCCATAGAATTATATGTACATATAATGTATTTTATGCATGTTTTTTACTTGTAAATTCCTCTCTTGTATAGACATTCAAAAGCCACAAGACTGCCATTGTGGCTGTGATGTCAGCAACACCAGCAGACTCAGAGCTGCATAAAAGTTATGTGGAGAGGTAAGGGGAGGGTAGGAGATGCTGGGCCAGCACACAGAGAAACTAACCAATTTGAGAAGAGGAGAGGGCTATGACAAACAAAAAAGGAGGAGCCTGTACTACGGAATTGACTCTCCTGGAGTCGTCAAATTTTCTAGCAAGCTCAAAGTCACATTCCAAGTAAATACACATAATTTGTGAAAAGAAAAACAGTACAAACAAACATTTAAAATACTTGATTTTTCTGTGCTTTTACCTGCAATTTTTAAGTTGATGGCAGAGTCCCTTTTAGAATTCTGCAGCTCTAGACAATGTTGCATTTGCTTAGTTTTCTCTCACAATAAGTCCTCATGCAATCATGTAATCAATCTCCTCATTCTGTGTCTGTCAAGTCCAGTTCAGTTTGGATCATATCTTCATCAAGCAGCACCAAGATCTTTTTCTCATAGAAATGTGTAGCTGAGCTTGGAGGGTGTTGAACACATGCACCCCAGACACTCAAATAATATGGACCTAGGGTCTATGGACTTAGTCTTTTACCACAAGGGATTTAAAAAAGGAATGTAATAAAAAAACTGGGTCCAAAGTCTCTAGGTATCAAATAGTACCAATCCCTTCTTACAGGCTAACTGGCCACCTTACTTGTGCACAGTCTTTGCTATAGAACTGTTGACTACCCTTAAAGACTTGGCACAATCATTGGAGAATTTTCCTGATAGCAATGGCAGTCCAACCTGTGGCCTTTAGAAAGGCAGCTCCTGGTTTATTGCAGAAGCAGCAGGGTCCCTTTAATCATACTTCTGTGTGCAGAAACTCTTCAATAGGTATCTCCAAGATTAACTTGACAGCAGACAGCTATGTGTATGCTATGGTAGCCTCTCTTCTGTTTGGGAGTAATAACACAAGACCATGGCAATCTACGATCTATATTCACTCATCTTCTCTGAAACAGGTACTGACCCTTACTTCATAGGTCCAAGATACCAATTCTTTAGGCAACCACTTTATGTCCTTTAGTTTGACACCAGTTGATACTATGGATGGATTCCTCAGTGAGAGAAACATTCCTGGACCCACAAGCCATGTAATCATTAAAAGAGTACCTGCTGCCTTATCATAGTAGCAAACCATACAAACACCTTCTGTAATGTCTTCTCACTTCAGATTTGGATATCTTTACAATCGTACATAATTATTTTCAGGACTGTCTGACAGTGTCAGTGTCTTACAGCTACCAATTAGGTGTAAAACTATATAGGAATAAATTATTGGTGGCAAGGATATTCCCTCTTTAAAACACCAAGTAGTATCTCAAGGTATAATGATTTTCACCATTGCTATCACTTCTTGAGTGATTCCATTGATCACAATGGTTATGAAACAGCCCTTGATCTCAGCCTTCTCACCATTTCTAACATTTGCAACGAAATCAGAAACAAGAGAAAAGCATGTTTATTACAAATTTCAGGTATATTTTAGTTACCTTGCCCCAATCTAATTTTAAAGCATGCATACTGACACTGTTGCAGGGACAGAGACTAAATATACAAATATCACAGGTAAAAGCAGGGTAGAAAAAACACACACTTGCAAACATACTTAAAACATGTTAGAATTTCTACATTTCAATCAACTGCAGTCCTCCCAGTTTGCAATATCCAGATGGGGAAAGGCAATGAGCACCTCCTTCACTTTCCCTCTGACCGATTCTGATGCATGCAAAATGCATCTCTTATTTCCTCTTGGACCAATAGTAAAGGAGGTGTTCACTGTCTGAGCCCAGCTGCACATTATAGAGTGTCAGAATGGATACTTGTTGCATCTATCTATCTATCTATCTATCTATCTATCTATCTATCTATCTATCTATCATAAATACATGTTTGTACTGTGTTTGTAGTAAAAGGATGGGCATGCCTAATAATTGTTCTCACGCATGGACCCTTTGCTGACTTTGTCCACCCCTGGATGAAAGGGTAAGGCAAAAACTGTCTAATCTGTTGGCCCCAAGTTTTCCCAAATACCTAAAAAATATTTTGCAACTGATATGGGAAGCTTCAGGTTTACCATGAAATGAATCATTGTTTTAATAATCATTATTTTTCTTTTCTTTTTTTTTTTCTTTTTTATATACCCTGATAAAACTGGTTAATCATATCCAAAATATTGAAAGTGTTTTTCTGTTACAGTCTAGGTACTATATGAATGGAAATATAAATTGCAAGACCAAAACATTCCTTAGTTCTCTTGCCACAGTTTTACTTACAAAGATTACAAAGTCATTTTCATTTGATGGTATATATATTACACTCCCAGCTTCCAAAGGATTTATTTTCCCCCAACTGACATATAACAGAAAAACAGTAAAGAAGCCGAAATGTATCTGTGGGAAGAGTGCAAAATAATTTTAGACAGACGTTCCAGAAATAAACAGTAATTAGCAGTTAAATTATGTGAGAAGCTTTAACTCTCTAATTTCTCAGAAGAGCAAAGGCTGGTGATAAATTAGTGTGGTTTATAGTTGTGGAATTGGAATCACAGTTTGGGGATTCTGCAGAACAAAGTTTCAGCCTTCAACTCTTAACATAGGAAACTGGAGAGAAAACCTGGAAAATACAAAAGTATTAAGAGGAATTGTTACTGTAAAGAAAAACAGATGGGCAGATTCCAAGCTGACAACGATGCATCAGAAGAATATTAAAATGTCAATCTTGTATCATCATTCTGTGAAAGAGCAGTCCAATAGATGTTTATGTTTGCTGTGAATGTGCATAATAGCAATATTTTTTTAATTTTGCTAAATTTTAGCATTTTGGACTGTTTTCAAAATACATTGACGACATCCTTCAAAAGTACATTTCACTTTTCAGCTATCCAAAGCAAAATGTGATATCCATTATGATTTCCTATAATCTTATAGAACTATAGGGATTTCTGAGAATTACCTTGACTTGGGCATACAGTATCATTTATGGTAAAAGGGATAATCGCTTCTTCCATCCTCCTTCCCTAGAGGTATTTAATCCTCTAATTGCACGATTCCCTCCCAATTAAATTTTGTAACTTCCTTACACATCGCAAAAAAATGCTTCTACGTTATTTCTCTTATATGTTAAGACATTAATACTGTATAGGATTTTAAAGACACCAGAACAGAAAACAACATTTTATATTGTTGTCCATTTTTGTTATTTTTAAAAACACACACTTGCAAACATACTTAAAAAATGTTAGAATTTCGACATTTCAATCAACATGTGCACTGCGCTTTTACCGTGCCAGTTTCTCTCAGTGTATTTCAATGATGTCATGTAAATCCAGTTTGATTACATGCAAAACTACATTGGTTAAAAGTGCGTATGCAAACGGTTTGAAAGATATTTATGCATTATATTCAAATCAAGTATGAAAGGTAAGTAAGGATTGGTTGGGTAGGAATTGGTTTCCCAAGCGGGAACTGTCAAGTTTAGGAAAGCTAAGGGATTGAGTCACATAGTGGGATCCTGGCACCACATTCCCAACATTAAATAGACAAGAAAGAGAGGAAGCATACATTCCTCAAAAACTCTGGGACTTTCAAGGTGCTGAGTTATAATAAGAAAATTTTTAAAAATAAGATCATTCACAATTCTTTATTACAAAAAGATTTTTAAAAAGACAGTTGTATGTTAAAAACAAAGCAATTTGGAGTTTTTTTGATAGAGTACAATTTCACATATCATAGTTCCCAATGATTTAACATAAATGGTGGGATGGATCCCGACATGTTTTGACCATTTGGGCTTCCTTTATAGTGTAATAGTTTGTATCCTCTGGGAAGCCCAAATGGGCAAAATATGTCGGTATCCATCACACCATTTATGTTAAATCATTGGGAACTATGATATGTGAGAATTTTCAAAAAACCTCCAAATTGCTTTGTTTTTAACATGCAACTGTCTTTTAAAAGTCTTTTTATAATAAAGAATTGTGGATGATCTTATCTTTGAATTTTTCTTGTTATGACTCAACACCTTGAATGTCCCAGTGTTTTTGAGGGTGCATGCTTCCTCTCTTTCTTGTCTATTTAGGAAAGCTAAATCTAGGCCAATAGAATGACAGTTAAAGTAGTAATACCACCAAATATCACGCCTCCATTTATTGGATTTTTCTTTTTATGATATTAAAATTGAATAAATGCTTTCACTTCAGGTTGGCACTTCTAAAGCCAATCCTTCTCCACACTTAAAAAATGTCAGCTGTTTTTCCTAATTTCTTGTTTAAATATAAATGTATTCCACATGAAGGCCAAAATGACTTGGCTATGAATTACCCATGTACATACATTAATGTGGTCCCAAGGATTTAAATTTAAAATTCAGTTAGAAACTCAGATTAAATTAACAGTAAACAATACCGAAGACCAAAAACACAGTAGTCAGCTGAAGAAACTTAGTGCAGCCCATCCTGATGACTTTCCTTAACAGCTGGAAATTGTCCATTGACACCCTAAGCTCAATAGCTTAATAGGCAGAA
Organism: Staurois parvus; assembly: GCF_062004578.1. Taxonomy (NCBI): domain Eukaryota; kingdom Metazoa; phylum Chordata; class Amphibia; order Anura; family Ranidae; genus Staurois; species Staurois parvus. Next base: position 9,643,378 of record NW_028317927.1, on the reverse strand, counting down.
ACCAGTGCGACCTTGGTACACCATCTATAGTCTGCAAAAATCTGACCAGAGGTGGTCTTCATGGAAGATTTGTGACTAAACAGCTAGACTGTGCATTTAATTCAGTTTTTTTTTATGTTTGTTGGTTGTTTATTGATGAATATAAAATATTAATTTAATTATTTTTGAGGGCATCCTTTCTGTCATGGTCTGAAGTAAGGCTTGGAGGCCAGTGACTGTAACAGTTGAGGGATTCCCAAGTAGTCAGTTGAATTAAACAGATCTGCTTTGCGGATGATGCAGGCTCACCTGAGGCATGGGATCTAAACACTTGCTGGTCTTCACCAGAGTTCCTGATGGTGGAGATTGGTTTCATTTCATGCTAAAGCTAGATTACGGCCATCGGGTTTGGCCTTGGCAGGAAGAGGGCAACCAGCGGACAGGTAGCAGATGAAGCAGATAAGTACAACCAGAAGCGTAGTTGATGAAAAAGCCAAAAGGTCAGCAATGAGTAGCAGCTGGATGGGACTAGATGGAAGCATAGTTGATGAAAAAGCCTGTTAATAGGCATGTGCAATTTGTTTTGATATGGATGTATCCCAATTTCCGAATCACAATAATAATGAATTACAATTAATCCAAAATAAATTATAACAAAACTAATTATACAAATAGAATTTGAAAATGAATTTGAATAGAACAGCATAAAACAGAATAGAATAGAATAAAGTAAAACAGTCATCTTTCAAAATTTGAATATCGAAATACTGTATATACAAAACGAATTCTGAAAATGAATCATTCTAACATAACGAATATGATGAAACAAATTATTAACTTAACAAACGAATCTGTAATGAAACAAAACAAAACAAATCTTTCCGTTGTGCTCATCTCTAGTTGTTAACAAGTAATAGCAATAATAAGGACAGCTGCAGGTATGCAAAGAAGTAAGATGACGGCTAGAGAGAGCACAATAATCTAGCAAACAGGTGTAGAGACATGGCTTTACTCAGGAAGTTCATGGGAGCAGCAAAGAGTTCAAGGTTCCCCAAAAACAAGATACAAAGCAAGGCTGTCCAAGGAATTGGACAGGTAGCTGTGCAGCATCTCAAGTGGAACAGCAAGAAAAGCTATAGCCAGACACCACAGGATTCCCAGGTTCAGATCTGGACCTTCACATTTTCTTTACATTTTCTCACAAGTTCCTAACACTATGCATATACAGTATATTTCATTTCCTGGACTAGGCAGACGCTGTCCTCCCTTCTCATCACCCCAGCTGTCTTCTAAACTTGCTGAACTGCAGATTGTACTGGAATAGCAGCTTTTCCAGACTAATCAGTGAAGATTTGCTGTCAGTTTGACAACTGCCTGCTCTGTATTAGGAGGCCGGAACACGTCTAATAAACAGAGCACAGGGAATGGATAGTTACAGTGGGATTCCGTTGACTAGTCCAGGAGAGATGCTCTTCATTCATTTCTGAATAAGCTACTATTATGACTCTCATTCATAAATTGCTGTTTTGTATAACGTGTAAAAAATACTAGCATTTTCAAAAGATGGTAAACAATTATAGTCCCTTTATGTCTTTCCACACAGGTTTCCTTGATTATACATCTGGAATAGTGTGAAACCTGTAGCTGAACTATGTAAGTATTATCACTGGCACAAGCATATTTTAATAACTATTTCCATTTGCTGTTGTTGAAGGTGTTGTTGTTAATTTAGTTTTACAAGTTTCTTTTCCACAGACTAATAAAAATTCACCATGGACCTAATGCATACCAATTTAGAAATATGTTACAAAAGATTCTATTTAGTATTATTTTGGTCTTAAAGCAGCAGTACATGCTTAAAATGTTACTAAAGCCACAACAGTAAAATCAGTCTGTATATGCAGTAAAGAATGCTTGTTGTACTCACTGTGGAACCTAAGGCATTAATCCTCTGTATTGTGTAAAATGGATGTTTGATCCTGTCTTCACTGATCCTCTCCTTCTTCCACAGTCCCCAATCCATCTGCTGATAGAACAGAGCTTTGGGGGCAAGCTGCACATGTTCAGTTTGGTATGTATTGCTAGAGTGTGTTTTGTTTCTTAGATGAGTGCAGCCAATAAGCGCTCTCTAGACAGAGGGTCAGGAGTTTTGCAGCCTTTATAGCACAGTTAGAGGATATTAAAAACTTCTTCTACAGGATTAAGCAGCACTTGACCGGACAAGATAGAAGTCACAAGACTGCTATATAATGCTGATGAGAAAAGGTATTTAGCAGTTTATATTTATTAAAATAATTGCATTTCCATGTTGTGTGTACTGTGCACTGTACCAGATATAGTGAATGCAGGGTCTTGGGTTTAGTAACACTTTAGTAGTAGTAGTATGTAATTAACGTGGTTGTATGTAGCAATGATTTCAGAACATTTGAATAATAGTTTTATGGTATCTGTGTGCAGACATGGAGAATTGTGCAATTGTATTATGTTTTTAGTATTATTTTTTGACGAATAAGAAAATCTCAGTATAGAACACCAGCTATTGTAAGATGATCAGCAGATGTACATATCTAAGCTGATTTATCTCATAATCAGGTAATGTGGTCCATAGACTCCCCTGCTGTGTTCTTTATAGGTTAATGCGTAGAATCCATCAGGGGTTGTGTGACCAATTTTGTTTGGCATAACATTAATCAGGATAATATTTAGTCAAAGTAGAGCTATGAGAGATCGTAATGATGTAAATTATATTACTGTTAATCTTGTTTGCTAAGTGTTGCAGTGTTTCATGTGCAAAGGAAAATGTTGTCATCAACCTCTGCAGGAGACTTATTACGTTATCCTTTTGTGGCAGTGCTGTTAGTGTTATTAGGCCTCCATGTTAGCACAGTACTCCAGTTGGGCTCATGATTGCTCGCATTGCAGACAAATTTGTCTAGGTTTGACAAGCTACTTGCTTTTTTCATTTTTAAAACTAGCCATAACATATTGTCCTTTTATTATTTAAAAAATTACAGGCTGTGGATGCAACATAAGAGAAAAAAGTGTTCGCTTTTGCCTTTTCACAGGTTTTTACCAGGTTAGTAAATTAATTATTAATAAAATAATTAATATGCATGTTATTAGTTTGTTTTCATCGTTAGGGCACTTTTGACAGTGGTTTGACTAACTATCTCTAGTGGCTGATGCTGGTTCGTATGGGAGCCTTTGCCAGAAGTAAACATAAGAGGAAGGAGATCTCCTTGGCTGCAATCCTTCTGGAAATGACTGCAAGCTGAGAACAAAGGTTCAGTGGAATGGTTCCATGAACCCACAAGTATTAGCTGCTTACTGCAATTGTTAAAAAGCTTTACCACAGGCTCAGTCCATCTTACAGAATGTTGTGCCTGGCCTAGGTAACAACAGTAAACACTTGACATGAATAGATACTCAAAATTTGAAAGCTGTTATTTTTGAATTTGCAAAATGTTAATACAAATTCAAACTGTAATCTAACAACAAACGGAATAGGTATTATTATCAATGAACAATATGAGTAAAAAAAAAAAAGTAAATGAACAGAAGAGAAATCCAAATCAAGTCAATATTTGGTGTGACCACCCTTTGCCTTCAAAAGAGCATACATCTTTCTAGGTACACTTGCACACAGTTTTTGAAGGAACTTGGCAGGTAGGTTGTTTCAAACATCTTGGAGAACTAACCACAGATCTTCTGTGGATGTAGGCTGATTCAAATCCTTCTGTCTGTTCATGTAGTTCCAGACAGACTCAATGATGTTGAGATCAGGGTTCTGTGGGGGTCAAACCATCACTTCCAGGACTCCTTGTGACACGCCTCCCTGATGGTATGACATGATGGATAAGTGTCTGCCTGTATTTCTCAGCATTGAGGACACCATTGATCCTGACCAAGTCTCCAACTTTTCAGAAATGCAGCCCCAAACTTGCAAGGAACCTTCACCATGCTTCATTGTTGCCTGCAAACACTCATTATTGTACTGCCCTCTAGTCCTTCGTGAATAAACTGCCTTTTGCTACAGCCAAATAGTTCAAATTTTGACTCTTCAGTCCAGAACTTCTGCTGCCATTTTAATACACCCCAGTTCCTATGTTTTTGTGCATAGCTGAGTTGCTTAGCCTTGTATCCATGTGGGAGGTATGTTTTCTTGGACGCAATTCTTCCATGAAGACTACTTCTGGCCAGATTTCACCCACAGTAGATGGGTGTACAGGGTCCAACTGGATTCCACCAGTTCTGTGCTAATGGCACTGCTGGACATTTTCAAATGTCAAAGGGAAGTAAGCATGATGTGTCTTTCATCTGCTGCATTTGCTTGGTTGACCACAGCACCTATGGTCTCAGTGTTGCCCTTTTCTTTGTGCTTCTTCAAAAGAGCTTGAACAGCACATCTTGAAAACCCTGAATTTGTGCAAGTGTACAGCGTGTGCAAGTGTAAGAACTGATGCTGGTTTGAAGCGAAAGGGTAGTCACACCAAATATTGATTTTATTTAGATTTTTCTTCTGTTTGCTTACTTTGCATTTTGTAAGTTGGTAAAAATAAACAATTAAAATTTAAATTTTTGAAAGCATTCTTACTTTACAGCATTTCTTTGCACCTGCCTAAAATTATGTAAAACAGTTTGAAACAAAGCTATGATTATCTTCATAAAGATCATCCCTCTCACTGAGGTCCAGGGCAGCTCTTGTAATACAGGTGAACAGCTGGAAAGATCCAAGGACAAAGGGCCACTCCTGAGAGCTGAAGGAAAGAGAAGACTAAAGGGAACTTTATTTTTATCCTTCTCTATACAAATGTACATATAACGCCAAAGAAAAGCATTGCATATTGTAAACAAAAAAAGCAACATTTTCAATCCAGGTTACAGGCCAGTCTCATGAAATCACTCACAGTGAGTTACAGTATATAGCAAATAAAAAAAAAATGTATAATTGCAACACAAGCCACATTGTAATTTAAATGGGTAGTAAACTCCACTAAAGAAATGTAGAAAAATGGCCCCCAGAACAGTTATGCCGTAATGTGTTAGTATGTACAGCATGCAAGCATATTATGGTAGATAAGTAGAGCCCTCCAGCACACCTCAGTCTCCACTCCCAGTGCTTCCATCTTCTGTCGCCCTTTCAGGTTTGCAGGTCTGACTGTCTGAATGACCGGACTGCAACTATGCCACTCCCTCATATGTACCCGAGAGGTATGATCACAGCACTCTCTGCATCGACTGCCCACTCATTGTGTTCTGAATGCAGAGTGTACTGGCTCCTGTTGATGTGAATAGCCCTTAATTGGTGCAAGTTTAGGAGATATTCACTGTACCAACAGGTAAGTCTTATCATAAACCTACCTGAAGGTACAAGTAAAAAATCTCACTTTTCTACCACTTTAATGGTATTAAAAATTACCTTTCCTTTTCACTCTGCAGCTGTTTTAATGTTCTGTAAAATGCAATGAATATGGCAACCTAAAGGTGTTTTATACAAGTTTTAGGCATCCTCTTCAACAAAAATGTCATTTTTGGTGAGATACTCCTTAAGGGTTCATTACTTTGAAAGGTATATAATCGGCGCATATTCTTTCATGAAATTGTACAAGAGACTAATCCTTCTGTGGCAATGGTGAACGCAATCATTCACGCTGTCCTAGCATGGTTCAATCTTTCTATGCCAAAGCTTTCCAGGCATTAGTTGAATGCTGGGTTAAGTGTTTAAGTGTAGCAGGGGAGTATTTTGAAAAATAAATGCAGTTTCCATTCCTTGAAATTTGATCTTTTATTAAATAAACTCAAACTTCCCGGTTTCACTTGAACAAGCCTCACATATTCTATATATTATTAATAAAACCAGAACTTTTGTTTGTGTTTTATCCTAATTGGAGGAGAGCCTACAATATCTATTACTGGACAATGGTAGAAGACAGAGGATTCTCATATTTAGCTGTGTGGTTCTGCTAAATACAGTATATTGACATCTTTTATGCTTTGTGGTCCTATAGTTTGGTGAATTTTCACTCAGAGTTTCTGGTGGTGATATTTTTTCTTTTGGGTCCTGTTTGCAATATTAACTGACCTGATGCAGTTGGAAGTTGTACCTTTTTTTCCCATGAAAGTTGACATCATTCCTAGTGCCTGTGTTACGAATATAAAAATTGTTAATCTTTAGGTTTGTAAAATGGTAATGGGATATTGAAGGAGAAGTCTGAAGTGAGGAGCAACTTTTTTCAAGTAAGAGGTAATACTCTTCGCAGTCACAGTGCTAAATGTTACAAATATGCAAGTGCTGCAATTAGAGATGAGCGAATCGAACCAGGCGAACCGGAATTCGAGTCGAATTTCAGGAAATATTCGATTCGCGGCGAAACCGAAATTTTGCCTACTTCGGGTGCGCGAATCGAACATTTCCCGATCAGCCGGCAAAAGTGTCCCTGCAGTGAGCTCCGCTATTTCTGACAGTTCTCTGACAGAAGGAACACATGTTTAGCGGTTGAAACATTGTATCTATTAGTTTACATTTAGGATACAGATGTTTCAACCACTGTACATGTGAAGAAGCTGTGAGAGAACTGTCAGAAATAGAGGAACTCTGCACATACACTTTTTGCCGGCTTGGAATTATTCTTCTTTTCATCCTACTTCTTCTTCTTCTTCATCTTCATCCTCAGAAGAAGAGGATGAGGATGAGGATGAAGAAGAAGAAGAAGAAGTAGGATGAAAAGAAGAATAATTCCAAGCCGGCAAAAAGTGTATGTGCAGAGTTCCTCTATTTCTGACAGTTCTCTCACAGCTTCTTCACATGTACAGCGGTTGAAACATCTGTATCCTAAATGGAAACTAATAGATACAATTTGTATCTATTAGTTTCCAATTAGGATACAGATGTTTCAACCGCTGTACATGTGAAGAAGCTGTGAGAGAACTGTCAGAAATAGAGGAACTCTGCACATACACTTTTTGCCGGCTTGGAATTATTCTTCTTTTCATCCTACTTCTTCTTCTTCTTCTTCTTCATCCTCATCCTCATCCTCTTCTTCTGAGGATGAGGATGAGGATGAAGAAGAAGAAGAAGAAGTAGGATGAAAATAAGAATAATTCCAAGCCGGCAAAAAGTGTATGTGCAGAGTTCCTCTATTCTGCAGATACACTTAGAGGAGCTCTGCAGATACACTTAGAGGAGCTCTGCACATACACTTTTTGCCTGTTTGGAATTAATCTTATTTTCATCCTACTTCTTCTTTTTCTTCTTCTTCTTCTTTATCCTCATCCTCAGAAGAAGAAGAAGAGGATGAAGAAGAAGAAGAAGAAGAAGTAGGATGAAAATAAGAATAATTGCAAGCCGGCAAAAAGTGTATGTGCAGAGTTCCTCTATTCTGCAGATACACTTAGAGGAACTCTGCAGATACACTTAGAGGAGCTCTGCACATACACTTTTTGCCGGCTTGGAATTAATCTTATTTTCATCCTACTTCTTCTTCTTTTTCTTCTTCTTCTTCTTTATCCTCATCCTCAGAAGAAGAAGAAGAGGATGAAGAAGAAGAAGAAGAAGAAGAAGAAGTAGGATGAAAATAAGAATAATTGCAAGCCGGCAAAAAGTGTATGTGCAGAGTTCCTCTATTCTGCAGATACACTTAGAGGAACTCTGCAGATACACTTAGAGGAGCTCTGCACATACACTTTTTGCCGGCTTGGAATTAATCTTATTTTCATCCTACTTCTTCTTCTTCTTCTTCATCCTCATCCTCATCCTCAGAAGAAGAAGAAGAGGATGAGGATGAAGAAGAAGAAGAAGAAGAAGTAGGATGAAAATAAGAATAATTCCAAGCCGGCAAAAAGTGTATGTGCAGAGCTCCTCTAAGTGTATCTGCAGAGCTCCTCTAAGTGTATCTGCAGAATAGAGGAACTCTGCACATACACTTTTTGCCGGAAACCGCTGTATGGAGGGAATGTCCCAGAACTGTCATAAATAGTCTATTTCTGACAGTTCTGGGACATTCACTCCATACAGCTGTTTCAACCGCTGTATGGAGGGAATGTCATAGAACTGTCAGAAATAGACTATTAATGACAGTTCTGGGACTGTCCTTCCATACAGCGGTTGAAACATTGTATCTATTTGTTTCCATAAATGGATCCATTTATGGAAACAAATAGATACAATGTTTCAACCGCTGTATGGAAGGACAGTCCCAGAACTGTCATTAATAGTCTATTTCTGACAGTTCTATGACATTCCCTCCATACAGCGGTTGAAACCGCTGTATGGAGTGAATGTCCCAGAACTGTCAGAAATAGACTATTTATGACAGTTCTGGGACATTCACTCCATACAGCGGTTGAAACATTGTATCTATTTTTTTCCATAAATGACATTCTGCAGATACACTTAGAGGAGCGCTGCAGATACACTTTTTGCCGGCTTGGAATTAATCTTATTTTCATCCTACTTCTTCTTCTTCATCCTCATCCTCATCCTCATAAGAAGAAAAAGAAGAAGTAGGATGAAAATAAGAATAATTCCAAGCCGGCAAAAAGTGTATCTGCAGCGCTCCTCTAAGTGTATCTGCAGAATGTCATTTATGGAAAAAAATAGATACAATGTTTCAACCGCTGTATGGAGTGAATGTCCCAGAACTGTCATAAATAGTCTATTTCTGACAGTTCTGGGACATTCACTCCATACAGCTGTTTCAACCGCTGTATGGAGGGAATGTCATGGAACTGTCAGAAATAGACTATTAATGACAGTTCTGGGACTCTGACAGTTCCATGACATTCCCTCCATACAGCGGTTGAAACAGCTGTATGGAGTGAATGTCCCAGAACTGTCAGAAATAGACTATTTCTGACAGTTCTGGGACAATCACTCCATACAGCTGTTTCAACCGCTGTATGGAGGGAATGTCATGGAACTGTCAGAAATAGACTATTAATGACAGTTCTGGGACTGTCCTTCCATACAGCGGTTGAAACATTGTATGTATTTGTTTCCATAAATGGATCCATTTATGGAAACAAATACATACAATGTTTCAACCGCTGTATGGAAGGACAGTCCCAGAACTGTCATAAATAGTCTATTTCTGACAGTTCTGGGACATTCACTCCATACAGCTGTTTCAACCGCTGTATGGAGGGAATGTCATAGAACTGTCAGAAATAGACTATTAATGACAGTTCTGGGACTGTCCTTCCATACAGCGGTTGAAACATTGTATGTATTTGTTTCCATAAATGGATCCATTTATGGAAACAAATACATACAATGTTTCAACCGCTGCATGGAAGGACAGTCCCAGAACTGTCATTAATTGTCTATTTCTGACAGTTCCATGACATTCCCTCCATACAGCGGTTGAAACAGCTGTATGGAGTGATTGTCCCAGAACTGTCAGAAATAGACAGAAACTGTCACAGAACTGTCCTTCTTCTCATCCTTCTCCTTCTTCTCATCCTTCTTCTCATCCTTCTTCTCATCCTTCTTCTCATCCTTCTCCTTCTTCTCATCCTTCTCCTTCTTCTCATCCTTCTCCTTCTCCTTCTTCTCATCCTTCTCCTTCTTCTCATCCTTCTTCTCATCCTTCTCCTTCTTCTCATCCTTCTCCTTCTCCTTCTTCTCATCCTTCTCCTTCTCCTTCTTCTCATCCTTCTCCTTCTCCTTCTTCTCATCCTTCTCCTTCTTCTCATCCTTCTCCTTCTCCTTCTTCTCATCCTTCTCCTTCTCCTTCTTCTCATCCTTCTCCTTCTCCATCTTCTCATCCTTCTCCTTTTCCTTCTTCTCATCCTTCTCCTTCTGCTTCTCCTTCTCTTTCTCCTTCTCCTTCTTCTCATCCTTCTCCTTCTTCTCATCCTTCTCCTTCTTCTCATCCTTCTCCTTCTCCTTCTTCTCATCCTTCTCCTTCTTCTCATCCTTCTCCTTCTTCTCATCCTTCTCCTTCTTCTCATCCTTCTCCTTCTCCTCATCCTTCTCCTTCTTCTCATCCTTCTCCTTCTCCTTCTTCTCATCCTTCTCCTTCTCCTTCTTCTCATCCTTCTCCTTCTCCATCTTCTCATCCTTCTCCTTCTCCTTCTTCTCATCCTTCTCCTTCTTCTCATCCTTCTCCTTCTCCTTCTTCTCATCCTTCTCCTTCTTCTCATCCTTCTCCTTCTCCTCATCCTTCTCCTTCTTCTCATCCTTCTCCTTCTCCTTCTTCTCATCCTTCTCCTTCTTCTCATCCTTCTCCTTCTCCTTCTTCTCATCCTTCTCCTTCTCCTTCTTCTCATCCTTCTCCTTCTTCTCATCCTTCTCCTTCTTCTCATCCTTCTCCTTCTTCTCATCCTTCTCCTTCTTCTCATCCTTCTCCTTCTTCTCATCCTTCTCCTTCTTCTCATCCTTCTTCTCATCCTTCTCCTTCTTCTCATCCTTCTCCTTCTCCTTCTTCTCATCCTTCTCCTTCTCCTTCTTCTCATCCTTCTCCTTCTTCTCATCCTTCTCCTTCTCCATCTTCTCATCCTTCTCCTTTTCCTTCTTCTCATCCTTCTCCTTCTGCTTCTCCTTCTCCTTCTCCTTCTTCTCATCCTTCTCCTTCTCATCCTTCTCCTTCTTCTCATCCTTCTCCTTCTTCTCATCCTTCTCATCCTTCTTCTCATCCTTCTCCTTCTTCTCATCCTTCTCCTTCTTCTCATCCTTCTCCTTCTTCTCATCCTTCTTCTCATCCTTCTCCTTCTTCTCATCCTTCTCCTTCTCCTTCTTCTCATCCTTCTCCTTCTCCTTCTTCTCATCCTTCTCCTTCTTCTCATCCTTCTCCTTCTTCTCATCCTTCTCCTTCTTCTCATCCTTCTTCTCCTCATCCTTCTCCTTCTCCTTCTTCTCATCCTTCTCCTTCTCCTTCTTCTCATCCTTCTCCTTCTTCTCATCCTTCTCCTTCTCATCCTTCTCTTTCTTCTCATCCTTCTCCTTCTTCTCATCCTTCTCCTTCTCCTTCTTCTCATCCTTCTTCTCCTCATCCTTCTCCTTCTTCTCATCCTTCTCCTTCTCTTTCTTCTCATCCTTCTCCTTCTCATCCTTCTCCTTCTCCTTCTTCTCATCCTTCTCCTTCTCCTCATCCTTCTCCTTCTCCTTCTTCTCATCCTTCTCCTTCTTCTCATCCTTCTCCTTCTCTTTCCTCATCTCCAAGGGCATTTAAATTAAAGGTACAGTGTTCTGCACTAATTTAAAGGCTCTCTGAAGCCTAGAAACCCTTTTTATAAGTCATCTTCGTAGCGAAGAAATTCGCATCGAATCGAATTTCACACTGGAATTCGCCGAATCAGCCGAATCGAATTTTTGAGAAATTCGCTCATCTCTAGCTGCAATGTAACCAACTTTTAGACAAAAAGAAAAATCGAGTGTTTGCAAGCCACTACAGAAAGGATTTACACAGATTGACGAGTAACAATAGTAACACAAAAAGCAAACAATTCCAATCAAGTAAAACTGGAGGGTGTGCCATTGCTTGGGTCACAAATTTTTCATCTGAAGATTAAAGAGGAACCACACTCCCCCCCATTCCCCACCTTACATTTTTCAATCGGTAGTCCACAAAACACATACTCACACAGTGATCTTACAGTGCTTTGTTGCGATCTACTGCACTGACATCTGTCATGTCATCAGAAGGCTGGCTGTCTCTTCTGGTTTCTAGCAGCTGGCAAACATCATCAGGGTACCAACTGTAAGTATTAGGAAGAGACAGCCAGCCACCCCAATGATGTGCCATTTTTCATGTAAAGTAGGATACCCTGCAGTCTCCTGGGATGAGAAATGGGCATCCCAAAAGGCTACTGGAAATGAACGGTCATTGTAGCCTAAGCAAGAACCTAAGAAGGGGGGTGTTTACTTGAAAAAGGTAAAAATTTAAACAAAAATTAAAAAGCAGTTTATGATTTTGAGAGAGGAGTGGCTTAGGGATGAGATGGCATAAAGCTGAGTATGCCTGGGGTTAAACATTTTTCTAACAACTTTGTCAAGCTATGACCCAGAAAATTGCTTAGAACATTTGCCTTTCTTAGCTGACAGTTTCTGGATCTGAATGCTTGTATGGTTAGGACCACCTTCCCCAGTGTAACATAGGTAGCATAAAATCCAAAAGCAGGACCTTCTCTAACTATCCATATCAAGTGGCATCCCTTCCCTATCTGTTCCTCACATGGATTAACAATTGGGAGCTGCGTCACCTCCTTTTTAAATTTGGCCACAACTAAGTTGGCTGTCTGAGTCACATGTGAGAGCTAAATTGCATCAGTAGCAACAGTAAAAAAATGCACTTACAAAAGGAAAATAAAATATCACTGTGGCCTAGAGATCTTTCCATGTTAGATATGAGGAAGACAACAACCTCACTGATACGTAATCTTTTATTTTTCTCTTTTGAGAACATTTTCTACTGCCACTCATGCTATGAATAAAAGTTAATTAGTGCACGCTCTGCCCTATTGTTTTGCCTTTAAATTATTGGCAGGTGTTTCCCAGGCTGCCAGTTGTTGAGAACTACAAAATGGTTGTGTTACCCCTAGCAGACTTTTGGATCTGCACATCTCATCACCTTGCATGTTAGCAAACAAATAGATTGTCTATTTGTGATCTGGATTCTTTCATTTTGGAAATTCTCCCAGAGTGGCCACAAGAGTTCTTAGATGTAGACAATTTCCCCACAATATGGTTACTGGCTTTGCCTCTTATTGTACTCACTGAGAGCACACATATGCAGGAACCAAGCAGAACAGCACCAGTGGTCATACGACCATGGCCCTGCTTGTATTAACTCCTCTTATGCCAGTGTGCTGACACACAGGCATTGGAGTTGTCACACTTCTTAGCAATGGGCTGTGAATTCCTGCCTTTCACACAACAAAGAAGTATGACTCATCCTGCTACAGGTTTAGATATGCTTTAGGTCCAGTTCACACTGGTGTTCTTTTGACACGCTAAAGGCACCATTCCAGCACAACAAACGTGCATGAAAAATAGTCCTCTTTATAACCTATGTAACTGTACCCATCACTTCACTGCAGGCGCACTGTCTTTTTTAAAAGTTCTGCTGCTGCATCTCTTTTTTCAAAACTGCACTAAAAATGCGCCTTCCTTTTAAAGTCAATGGGAATGCAACAAAAATGCATAAAAAATGCACCACTGTGAATTTCTGGTGCATTTTTTAGTCTCATGTCTATATGTCACAGGTGCATGCTGGCAGTCAGGAAACCAGAAAATGCACCAAAAAATGCATCAAAAATGTCTTGTAAATGCGATATGCATTTTTACAAAGTACATAGTGTTTTTAAGCTCACCAGTGTGAATGCAGCCTAAAAGCTTAACAAAACTCATTGATTTAATTGTTTGTCAAAACAATTACATTCAAGGCATGCCATGAATGAAAACCATCACAAATGATGTCAATCCATTAAATGACTGTTGCCATAACTAACCATGCTTGTAGCACCATGTCAACTGCAGATCTAATAAAGGCTAAGAAGGAAGTGTCCTTGGCTATAAAAGATAGGAGGGGTTAAAAAAAAAAGAAAATAATAAATTATGAACAAATTGAGTTAAAGCAACTATTCTGCAACCCAGAGGAAGGGTAATCAGAGCCTGCTCATGTAATAAGCATGGCTGCCTTTATGTGCATTTTAGTTTTAATTTAATTGATTATAAACTATATGTACAAACTATACACAGAAACAATGTTTTTAAAACTTTGACACACAGTAATGAGATTAGTTATGTTAAGCTGATCTTTTAACATGTGCAGTATATCTAGAAAAAAAATTATAAAGAAATTCCCTTTAACTGTTTAACTAAGATTAGAATTGGAACAAAATTAAAGGTTTTTAGTGGACGTAAGAAACATGTTCTATATGTTATATGTACTGTATATATGAACATTTCTTCCAGGTCTTTGGAATTAAAAAGTTACTCATGTGGTAAGACATTGACTCAGATTTATGTTCATTAGCAAACTCCAGGAAGCCCAATAAAGTTATATCTGTGATATATAACAAGGAATGACTGAAGCACATCAGGCAACAGAAGCAGGAAAGACATACCTTTCTGGAAACTGGCAGTCCAGGTTTTATGATCCACCCACCTTGCTCAATGGCGTGGAATATATTTCAGAGATTGACATTAAAAAAACTAGATCTGTTTAAGTCTTCATTTAGATTCAAAAGATGTTTTTTAGGCATTTCATGCCTGTCTGTGTGTTAAGTCCCAACCTTGATATGAACTTGACTTGGCTCAAGGCTTTCCAGCAGACATCTGGAGAACTGAAGATTGCCATCTGATCATTTGTCACTAATGAAAATCATTTATCACATTTTATTACATTACTGGTTCCAGTGATAATGTGTTCCTCTTTACCTGAGATGACCACCACAATTTAATTAATTTATCATTGCAGCTTCTGAAAGAGTAAAAACCGCAAATCCCTCTTGCTGTCTTCACACTTGTTTCCCCCATGACAACAACTTGCAGTATAACGATTTCCACAGATCACAGACCTTGTCCATCTAAACTTCCATGGTTGTGCAATTTATTTTCTTCCAGGTAAAAGAAAACACCACAAGGATAATACATTGCTTCCTCTTATTTCAGCTCCTCAAACTGCTGTTTTTTTCATTATTAAAACTTGATATTTTGGTAAAGGTTTTTCCAGTAAAATAATATTTCAAACTATAAAACCTTTTAACTCACTGCCCAAGAAAATCATTTGTATAGTGCTCATTGAAATGCCCACCATAACTTGAGTAGTGTTTGTGCTTAAAGAAAACCTGTTCTCAAGATTTAGTGAGGCTGCCTTGCTAAATTTCTCCACCTTAAAATGTTAGCGACATGGCTGTTATCCTGATCCATATCCTTCAATACTTTCTGACTTACTAAATTAGAAATTCAGTATGCATGTGAATATATTTAATTTAAGCCTTCCACTGGTTACTCTCTGTCAAATTTATCTACATGATGTCTGCATGATGCTGGTCTATTTAATACTGCTATTGTTTGTGATTTAGAGAGCATATTTTGAATTAGTTCTCCATTTAATGATGTGCATTGGAACACATATGGCTCATTACGCCATCTTGATCACAGTATTGACCATTTGCATACGTCTTTAGTACAGATGATTTATTTTATTGCATATGGTGTTTGTTCCCCTTGAGAGAGTAATGTTCTCATAGTAATCTTTGATTAGATACTAATAAAGTTTTGTATATTTATTTTCAGTAGGCTACTTTGCTTGGTTTAAGCCCGCACCAATATTTACGGTAAGACAGAGAGCTAATAATTAGGCTTATTTGCCTATTTCTGTACCATAAACGTAGTTGGTTTAAAAATGACTATATCTACAACTCGTGATACATTAGTGTGGTGGTAAGGGGGAATATTGTTCCTTATACTTGGGGTCATTGTGAAGAATTAGCCTCTTACAGATAGCTAAAAAGATCAATGGTGTCAGTGGGAAGTTATCTGAGAGGAAGAAATTGCTCAATGCTCAAGGAACCCATAGCAAGCTCAGGAGCAAACCTTGGGTTCCATGGAACCCTGGATGAGAAACCCTGCCCTAGAGTAAGGCTTAAAATGCTGTGAGGTACCTTTAATTACAGCACAAAGAAAACGACGTACACAAACACAGCATACCCCCTCACAAATAAGTTAAAATCCAAGGTCACAAGTGCTCCAGTCTAACAAAAAAGGCAAATATCCACACCCAAAAGAGATAAAGAAAATCAAAAGGACACTAATCTGTAACAATCTAAAATACTGATTACTTGCAATGACTATTATTATATACTTATATTATTAAATTAAGCCCTTAGTTGCCACTCCCAGAACATGCACATTAACCCTCCAGTGACTATCTATCTGCAGCATCCAGTCCCCAGCACATACATGTAAACCCTTCAAAATCAATTCCCCAGCACATGTGTATTAACATCTCAATATCCATTACCTAAAGCATGAGTGTTAACTACTTAGCACCCAGTTCACAGATCATGTGCACTAACCTCAAAGTGGACAGCCCTCAGTGCATCTGCACTAATCCCTCAATGTATAGTCCCCAAGCATTAACTGCTCTGTGCCCAGTCTCCAGTGTAGCTACTACTTAGCACCCAGTTCACAGATCATGTGCACTAACCTCAAAGTGGACAGCCCTCAGTGCATCTGCACTAATCCCTCAATGTATAGTCCCCAAGCATTAACTGCTCTGTGCCCAGTCTCCAGTGTAGCTACTACTTAGCACCCAGTTCACAGATCATGTGCACTAACCTCAAAGTGGACAGCCCTCAGTGCATCTGCACTAATCCCTCAATGTATAGTCCCCAAGCATTAACTGCTCTGTGCCCAGTCTCCAGTGTATGTGTGTTAAATACCCAGTGTTTCCAGCTCATGTACGTTTTAATTCTCAGTGCATGTGCTTTAACTCCTCAGCCCTTAGTCCCCAGATCATGAGCATTAAGTCTTTGATGCCCAGTCCTCTGCATGTGTGGTCAGTTTCTAATGCATGCACATTAGCAACCCTCAGTATCCGGTCCCCAGCACATGTGCATTAACTCTCTCACTCAGTCCCCAGCTCATTTATAGTCACATTTCCTGGGCCCATTCCCTTCTCTGCCCAGTTTATAATCATCTCAATGAAAGAACAGGTGTAATAGTCCATAAAACACACAGATACACAGAAGAAAAATAAAATATTGTATATGAAACATTATATTTGTACAAAATTGCAACAACCCACACCCACTGCATAAATCCCTCCATTCAAAAAGGTGCACACATTTGCTAACCATAGATAAAATGGTGCTTCCATATAGTATGCATAAAGTTATTGAAAGCTGAACATTTATTATAATATGTGTTAAAGCAAATCTAAACTATATTCTATACCTAAAAACTATTTTATAACATGCTGCAGTGCTTCTGTCTTTGTCTTTGTATACATGGTTTATCATATTCTTTCCAGACAACCTCTAAGAAGGCAGCCCTTTGTCCTCCGATAAATAAACTTCTACCTAAAATGTAAATAACTAGTCTTTGAAAAAATATACAAATTTAGTTAACTGCATTAATGCACTGTACTAATTTTTTCAAGCTACCATACTCCATGATTTCCCAATATATATCCCTTTCACGCACCATCATTTAAGTGAGTTGGCATTAGTAGCTTTTATAAACATTAATTCTAAGATATGGTATCAATGGCACAAAGTAATTAGTAATTTGTTTAAGAATTGGATAAGAAACTGTGATTGATTTGTATTGGAATATACTGGAATCCTTTTTTAATGACAGCTAGATACATAGAACTATTATTATTATTATATTATTATTATTATACAGGATTTATATAGCGCCAATAGTTGCTCAGTGCTTTACATTATAATGGGAGACAATACATGAGACAGTACAGTAACAATACGATTCAATACACGAGGGGTTCGAGGGCCCTGCTCCTTGGAGCTTACAATCTAGGAGGGAGGGGATAGTGGTACAGGAGGAAACAACTGTGGGGGATGAAGTGGTAGGAAGAGTGGAGGAGTTCAGCAATTAGCTGAGGGCAGGATAGGCTTCCCTGAAGAGATAGGTTTTCAGGGTGCGCCTAAAAGGTGAGGAGAGTAGGTGATAGTCTGATGGATTGGGGTAGGGAGTTCCAGAGGATGGGGGAAGCCCTGGAGAAGTCCTGGACGATCCTGACGATCCCACGATCGCTGTCACCAATATGTGACGAACGCAGCATCAGACCCCAGCCCTTCTCACCAAACTCCTGACCGAAGGACTAGCCAATCTGAAACCGCGATGTCACATGTGTAACAATGCCACACCCAGCTGCACCCTGCACAACGATTTTCAAGCTAATTGGACCACAATCTATGTACCGGCAGCCTGAGCGATTGTTACTGAGTCAGGTTAATTACGCAATTTACCTTTCACACTGCCACCACCTCCTTTTTGTACAGAGAAAGAGGAAACTCGGCAATATCAGCTATATCACTATAATGGTTGAGATAATCGTCTGTATAACACGGTCACCGCAGGCCGGTTATACAGAGGGTTAAAAAACACAATAGCGCTCTTTTTAGAGGCAGGAATTCGTAAATTGCAATTAAGAGCTATAGAAACAGTTCAACACTTTCAGAAGGAAAGATTTATTACCAAAAGGTCAAAAAGGGTGCAATAAAAATATTTACAGAAAAAAGATGTAACCAATATATATATATAAATACAACAGCACAGCAAAGAGGTAACAGAAGGAGGTTAAAGGGTTAAAGTACTTGCCAATCAGCCTTGGGTTTGCAGATCAAGTTTCAGAGCGTAAGGGTATGAGTCTCCCCAGGTGGTTCTGATGTTAAAATGGGAGACTTCTTCAACTTAACTTTTCTTAGGCCTGACAACCCAATTTGTAGTTCCCCAGTAGGGGGTGTCTCTGAAGTCAAGGACCAATACCCCATTTAGGGCGGGAAGGTCTGGGCATAGACCTAAACTAGAGCCAAAATCTCATATAGTTCATATTATGGCTCATAACTCTTCATATGCACTAGTGACACTCCACCAGCGGGTAGATTATTATGCAGACACGTCTGAGGATTGATTAGATATGAATTATGAAATTCTACACTGAATAGTTCACATGATCTATTTTTCTCAGGGAGAGTGACCTATCAAACTGTTTGCCTCCTCTTGGCCAATCTGACGATATGCCTGGTTATTATGTAAGTCTCTCATATTCCAAGATATGAGACATAGGGGAAAAATGGATTTTTAAAAAGGTTATTTGGTCGTGCTTCCTTGGAATGTCTTTTGAACTCTTGGGAAGGCTGTGTTATCTTTTTACGAGGTGTTAAATTGCACAGGTTCTTTGGACACCGAGGCCCCAGTTCCCTTGGGGATTTTATAGCTCCTAGCCCCCTGCTGGGCTCTGGCCTCCTGTGACACTCCTAACACACACACACAATGTGAATTAACAGAGAGGGAAGGGGGAGAATGAGGGAGAAATATGTTTGTCAGGATGGTTAACCCCTTTGCCAAGATGGAGGTTGAAGCCAAAACGGTTGAACCGCGTCCATCTCTGGGTGTACGCCTGCCACAGGCATGGGAGGAGGAGACCAGGGAACTAGAGAGTAGGAGGTTTTGTGAGGAGCGGAGAGTATGTTTTGGGTGATATTTAGATACCATATTGGTGATGTAGTTTGGAGCAGTATTATGAACAGCTTTGTACGTCAATGTTAGCATTTTGAATTTTATACATTGGGCAATCGGAAGCCAGTGGAGGGATTGGCAGAGGGGGGTGGCGAATACAGCGGTTTGTGAGGTGGATGAGTCTGGCCGCAGCATTCAAGATGGACTAAAGTAGGGATAGCCTGCGGTGAGGTAAGCCAATGAGGAGGGAGTTACAGTAGTCAAGTCGTGAAATAATAAGGTAGTGAATGAGTTGCTTAGTGGTTTCTGGGGTTAGGAACGGACGTATTTTGGAGATGTTGTGGAGGTGAAGTCTACTTGAGTTAGTCATTGATTGGACTTGGGGCTGGAAGGACAGATTGGAGTCTAGGATGACACCTAGTACTCCGGCTTGAAGGGAGGGACTGATGGTGGAGTTGTTGGTCTTGATAGAGAAGTCGGGGGGGGGGGGCGGGCGGGCTGGGGGGAAAACTAGGAGCTCAGTTTTGGAGACATTTAGTTTGAGGAAGTGGAGTGACATCCAATCCGATATGTTGCTCAGTAGGCTTGTGATACGGGAGGAGACTGAAGGGGTGAGGTGAGGGGTAGAGAGATAGATTTGTGTGTCGTCGGCATAGAGATGGTAGTTGAAGCAATGAGAGTGTATCAATTGGCCAAGGGAGGAGGTGTAGATGGAGAAGAGAAGGGGCTCAAGGACAGAGCCTAGAGGGACCCCGACAGAGAGGGGGAGTGAAGAGGAGGTGGTATCATTATAGGCAACGCTGAAGGAGCGCTGTAATGGATAGGAAGAGAGCCAGGAGAGGGCAGAGTCTCTGAGGCCAAGAGAGTGTAGTTTTTTGAGGAGGAGGGGGTGGTCAACCGTGTCGAAAGCCGCAGAGTGTTCGAGGAGTAGGAGCACTGAATAGTGGCCATTGGCTTTGGCGGTTAGCAGGTCGTTGTTGAGTTTGAGTGGGGCAGTTTCGGTGGAGTGTAGGGGGCGGAAGCCAGTCTGTAGGGGACTAGGGAGGTTGTTGTCAGTGAGGTGGGAACTCAGGCGATTATAGACCAAGCGCTCAAGGAGTTTGGATGTAAATGGCAGCAGGGAGATGGGTCTAAGGTTGTTTAGGTCGGTGGGATCTAGGGATGTATTTTTAAGTATGGGAGTGGTGTGTGCATGCTTCAAGGGGGGAGGGGAATGTGCCAGAAGAGAGGGAAAGATTATAGATGTGAGTGAGGGAGCGTAGGATGGCGGAAGAGGGTAATCGTAGGAGTTGTGAGAGGACAGGGTCAAGGGGGTAGGTGGTGAGGCGGGCTTCCGAGAAGACCTTAGTGACCTCTTCAGTGGTGGCGAGGTCGAAGGAGTGGAGTGTTGAGGGGGTTTTAGTGTGAGGACTGCTAGGTGGGTTGGGAGTCTGGGAAGTGGCGAGGTCAGAGGGGTGGAGTGTTGAGGGGGTTTTAGTGTGAGGGATGCTAGGTGGGGAGGACGTCTGAGTAGTGGCGATGTCCCTACAAATTGAGGTGATCTTGTTTTTGAAGTGGTTAGCGATCTCGTGGGTGGTGAGTGAGGTACAGGGTGGGGGCGGAGAAAGTAAAGAGTTAAAAGTAGAGAAGAGCCGGAGAGGACTGGAGGAGAAGGTATTAATGAGGGTAATAAAGTAGGCTTGCTTGGCAGCGTGAAGGGAGGTAGTGTAGGTTAGGAAGGCAGATTTATACCGGGTGAACGCTAGTTGGGATCTGGATTTGCGCCATACTTGCTCCAGCGCACGACTGCGTCGTTTGAGATTTTTGGTATGGTCAGTCTGCCAGGTTTGTAGAGGTCGGAGTCTAATACTTTGTGTTGTTGGGGGTGCTAGCAAGTCTAGGGCGGCCGATAGCGAGTTGTTATAAACAGTAGTGGCCAGGTCAGGGCAGGACAGGGGAATGATAGTGTTGTAGAGTTGGTCAGCTGCAGAGTGGAAAGGGGCAGGGTTCAAGTTGCGGAGGTCTCTGCTGGTGATAGTATGACGTTTGAAGGGATAGGTGTTTGAGGACGAGGAGACGGAGAAGGTAATGAGGTTGTGATCAGAGAGAGGAAAGGGGGTGTTAGTGAGGTTGTGGGGAGTGCAGAGATGGGAGAAGACAAGGTCCAGGGTGTTCCCGTCGGAGTGGGTGGTGGACTGTATACACTGTGTGAGTTCAAAAGAAGAGGTTAAGTGGAGGAGTTGTGAAGTAGCCTGGTTATTGTTGTTGATAGGGATGTATGTTTATCTGTTTGTCTAGAACTGTATTACGTCTCATATAAATGAAAATTGGCCCTCTTTGTTCTCTCTTTTTGTATACATTTTTAAGTATATACTTAAAAAAATAACATTAAAGTATTAATAAACCATCAGTGTTTTGACCCTAACACATTGAGCACAATAAAAGAAACATTTCCAAAATTCCTACTTCAGCACTTGCAATTTACAATTTTCAAGGTTGCTGGCTCTGAACGTCAATAGTCTGCCCTGAAATTCCAGCCCTCAGAACAAAGAGTTAACAGTGGACAGTGCAGTCTTGAGCCAGTCTGTTAGCTTTGAGAAGGGAGGAGGGGAGGAGCAGGGGAGTGCCTTTCCATCCTAAGCAATGGAGCTGCATACTAAGTAAGTGGTTAAATCAGCTACTGAAAGTGTTCAAAAACCAAGGGTTTGATATCACATTACAAATTGTTCTCAGAGCACTCTTGATTGTGTAAGGCAAAGGGATAAGGAACCAATTTATCCCCTAAGGGCTCATGTACACGGGGCATTTGAAAAACTTTTCTGAACACTGGAAACTGACTGCTAGAAAACATAGGTTAAAAATGCCAATTTAGCCGCGTTTACCTACCGCGTTTATGCGCGTTTATGCGCGTTTGCTTTTAGAAGTATTTTTAAAAGATAACCTCAGGAGACCCTCCCAAATGCCCAGAATGCACTGAAAAATAGTAAATAATTATTTCAGACATTTTGTGAGAAATAGAGAGAGCAGAGGCAGAGAGAGCACTACTTTCTGATGGGTGTTTCAACTGTAGCAAAAGTGGCTCGTGAAACATACTTGGCACTGTGGGAGGAGCTACATCATGCTTTAATGCCTAAGGGATGCATTCTGGAGTGCACACAACACTCCTTGTGCTTTGTTGCTGTGTTTTGATGTGTTCCAGTGCAGTTTTGTGCAGAAATAATGCAGCACGTTCTACCGTTTTTTCCTGCACGCGAAACCTGGAACTGACTGCACTGGTGTACTAGGTCCATTTGAATACATGGAAAATACTGTGCATTCACTTTTTATGAAGAAAAACTGTACAGCATCTGGATATGAACCAGCCCAAAAATGTGTCTAAACGCAAATGCACATAAATGCGTTTACAAGCGTTTACACGCAGTTACAAGCATTTGGCGTTTGAAACGCCAGTAAACTCTTCATATGAACGTGATTTTTGTGCTTTCAAAAAATGCCTGTAACCTCAACTGCCTGTAAACTACTGTAAATGACTACGTGTACATGGACACAGAGGAAAACATAAAGGAGAATTCAGAGGCTGCTAAAAAAAAACCTACAACTGCTCCTAAACTTCAGTTTAGCAGCTGAAGTGTACATGAGCCCTAACTCATTCATGTGGGTATATACATTTCAGCTTGAGCTACTGAGTTTTGTAAACAATAGGTTTTTACAACCTGTGGTAAAACTGGAATACATCTAGGAAGAAGCCTAAAACCTCACTTACATTATGCCAGTGAAATTATAATATAAAATCACAGCGCACAAAGTCTGGTATAGACATATCGTCAATACTATAAATGGATGTAGCCAGGCTTCAGAGAAGAGGAGAGAGAAACCCTGGAGTGTGAAAAAAACTCCTAACAAGGAAAAGAGGTTTCTCCAACAACCAGATAACTCCTTTGTAGGTTAACCCCATCTGATAAATGTGTCCAGTTTTCCAGAAACGAAAGGTTTCATAGACTATGGAGACAAATGTTTTGGATTTATAAATTGGGTACCATGGCCCCTTTAAAGTGTTATGACCAAAGTGTCTTGACTGTGGATATTGCGGAATATTACATCATCATATCCCGGAGTACTTTTTGGTTTTGATCTTATAAACTTTATGTACACATAAACATGGTGTTTGATCTGCACATGGATATTACTGTTGGTACTACACATTATATATCACTGTCTAGTCACATCTGAACAATCACTCAACAAGAATTTATTGGCGGGCTTCATCCATTTTTGGACTTGACAATATATCCATCCCTGACATTCTGTGTATTGTGATTTTGTATATTGTTTTTCTGGGTCAACTTTGCAAATATCTCCAGGAATATGAGATATGGGACTTATTATTATTATTACCATCATATGATGTATGCACTATGTAATTTTTAGTGTTGGTCCATAACAGGTTCATTAGCACCGGACGTTTTAGTAGTTTCAGTAAAAATGTAGTAAAAAGAAGTGTAATATTTTTTCAGTACCAGATGCAAAAAAAATAATATTTTTATTCTTGGGTATGTATTATTTGGTGCTGATTGTATTAAAAAAAGATAATGCTAATTTAAGTTCTATAACAATGGTAACTAATAAATATGGTGTTGTTAAACTTAAACGTAGACCATCCCACCCTTCTGTATTTAATAAACGAACAAAAAAAACCTTCTTCTCGTCTCTCTCTATGAATAATAAAATCACCAGCTGCTTACATATAATCAAAGTAAGACATTTAATAAATTAACTTTACAGATTATTTAACATTAGATTAAGGATATTCCATGAGAGTGGTGCATTTTTTTCAATTAATTCTTAAATCCACAAAAAGAATTTGGAACCTAATAAATGTTTGGAAAAAGAGCATTCCCAAAACCAGCATGCGGCTTATAGGCATCAATGAGTTTCCATTATGTCTTGCCAGTCTACTTCTGGTCTTGTTTGTTTGGGCTGTGCGGTCTCTATTCTCCATCTCCATGTCTGCAATACCATAATTAATTCTCTTCTGTGGAGCTGAATTAGTGGTATAACTAGAGTGTCTGAATATGGCAAGTAGCACACAGTTTGGTTACTCTGCCTGTCAGTGTAAAACCATATGCTGTAAGGATCACACTAGTTTACATTAGTTTATTTATGGTTTCCAATGTAATATTTTAGTTTGATTTTGTTTTTCTCCCAAATAAACTGTTTATGTCCTTTTTCAAAAACATTAAAGTGTTACTAAACCCACAACAGAAAATCAGTCTGTATATGCAGTAAAGCATGCTTGACATACTCACTGTGGAACCTAAGGGGTTAATCCTCTGCATTATGTAAAAATGCTGTTTGATCCTGACTTCTCTGATCCTCCCCTTCTTCCAGTACCCCCCCCCCTTATCTACTGATAAGACATATCATGTGGAGTCACTCTGCACATGCTCAGTTTGGTGTGTATTGCTAGAGTGGATTTTTTTTCTTGGGAGAGTGTATGTGATCAGCACAGGGCCAATCAGCACTGTGCAGACAGAGGTCAGGGGTTCTGCATCCTCCTAGAGCAGTAAGAAAACTCCTCCTACAAGCTTTAACCTGTGCTCTGCTAAGCACTGATAGAAGTCTCAAGGCTGCTCTAACTGCTGATGAGAAAAGGTATTTAGCAGTTTATAATTACTAAAATAATTGCATTTCCATGTTGTGTGTACTGTGGGAGACCAGATATAGTGAATGCAGGGCCCTGGGTTTAGTAACACTTTAAGGACATTTGTATGTGTTACTGAAAGCAAATATCTGGTATTAAACCCAAAACCTAAATTGTAACATATTGCAGCTTACCAATCATTAGAGGTGGTGGCTGCATTAGTTTTCTTCCTTTAGGATTTTTTCCTTCTGTTTTCATCTGTTTTTTTGGCCAGTAATATACCTCCTGTATTGGAATGCCCCCACTCTGGGTGAAGGAGCACGGGGACCCCTTTGGACAGCAGCATTGTCTGGGTTAGACTGACATACTAGCAGGTTTAAATGCAATAACAAATTGAAGCCAAACTCCAGCTAAAACATTATAAGCAGTTACAGCAAACAGTTTTTTTTTCCTTTTGGGATAAAGGTTTTATATAAATAAATAAAACTGATCACTGTAAGCACCCCTACCAGTGCTGAATATTTGTTTTATCCCTGTAACTGATACATCTGTTAGAGAGCTTGTTCTTTTGAAAAACAACATACTTACTGGCTGGATCATCAGATGAAAATAGAAGAAATAAAGCCTAAAAAGAAAACTAATGCAGCTATCACATATAAGAATTGGTAAGCTGCAATATAATAAATGTTTGCGCTTGGGTTTAATACTGCTTTAAATGTTGAAAAAATGTATTTCTAAAACATTCTGGAGAATCTGCAGATGCTTTAATTTACTGTTAGTAAGCAACCTTCTGAGAGCCAGAAACTTTCACAAGCAATGAAAGAAACCTGGAACTATGGCAACAGCGGGCAATGGCAACTATTTCATCAAATTATGAGATGAACTAAGGCCATGAACTGTAGCCTTTTCACCCCACATGTGCCCATATGAGCTACTTGGGGTATACAAAACAATGGCAATCCATAAATATTAAGCAAAGTAACTGTTTGATTCCTTCAGAATGGTTGCTTGGTTACCACAAATAAACGACCTGGAAATCATTAAGAACTATGACTTACATCTTGAAAACAGCTGACAGTATGCAACTAACAGAATGGACATTCATTTTATATAGATCAGACACTATTACATGCTTTTTCCAGTCCCTTTTTCTGATCCTGAAAGTAAAATAACACATGTTGCTTACATGGTTTGGATAGCACTTCCTCTGAGTAATGCTCATCAGGTAAATAATTTCCAGATTCTAAAGGGATTTTCCAGCCTAAATTAAAACTTTGCCACTGTTTCTGTTTGCAGATGGAAGGGTTTCTATCAACTCGTTCATTTTTTTTTTAATACCGTACAGTGGTGTTATCTTCAGCTTAATACACATGAGATCGCAGGACATACCCATCCCCAATCCTAGGACCTTTTCTCTAGATACAAATAAATAAAGACTCTTACTACAATGTATGGCATATAAATGGTCATGGCACTTTACTGGCAAAACTAATAACGAAATAATTGTGTCTTAAACATACCAAATGTATTTAATCATTAAAAATAACATACATTTCTACCTCTTCTCTTTGGCAATCTAGAACAGCTCCCACCAAGGGCTTGCCCGCGTCAGCTTGCTACACTTCGTGCCACAAAACCATGGCTGTCCTCCTGCCTGATGATCGCAAGAAGAACTATTTTGAAAAAGTGGGTCTCCAACAGCCCCCCGAATATCTCAGATGTCAAAACAGACCTTAATGACCTTCTTCGTCTGAACCAACTCGATTCTCTAACCTCCTCCCAGCAGCATAGAGAGGAGAAATATATTCGAAAATGGAGACTTCATATTCAACAATCCTTTCCGACTCCAGAGAAGCAGCTACTTCTTTTTGACTCATCTGTAATGACCCAACCTGGAAACACGATCCAGTAGTCTGGATATTCTATATTGCTCCATCCTGTCTTCTGTTATCATGATTATGTACCATAGGCATACTAGGCTCATTATGTTGTTACTACTCTCTTACCACTCCTAGGCAGCCAAGCTAAACTTCTATCTAACTATTCTCTCCACCGTTTCCTATATACTTCAATCCCCTTCTTCTAACCTCGACACTTCGTCCTTTCACATCCCCAACCAAGTGAGGCCTTACAGCACCTGCAGTACCCTCAACCCCATATTGCCTTCTTCTGCCATCTAGCTCCTTAATTCACCCTTCATCTTACTACTAAACATATACAATGTCTTCTGGGAAGGACCCCTCCAGCCTGCTCCTACTTCATCTCCCCTTCTCATTTCTTTTGTCCTTATTCTTCAGTCTACGCTCTCTCCCACACCTTTTCTTTCTCTCTATTGCTCCCTTTAACTTATCGTCTTCTTCTCTCTCTTTTTCTATCTTCTTTCACATACGTTTTTTTCTTCCCCCTACAGTAGTTTTCGACCCATATATATGACACTCATCATAGTCTCAGTTCTTTGGCACATAGCCATTACGCCACAACCTGCTATCACCTATATACTTCAGGGTACATTCTCGCATACCTTTACGCATCCTTCTACATCTCTGACTCACAATACCCCTCTCCTTTTTCTTTTTTCTAAACAGTTTTTTTTTTTCAGAATCTCTGCTCAGATTTTCCTGATGATACTGCTGCAAACAACTGACTTCTCTTCCTATTCTGAGATATCACATACTTGGTGAATTTCTTTGTTTAGATTATCTATACAAATCTATTACTATCGCCTGTGTTGGTTATTATGTCAGTACAACTACTAAAGATGCTATGTTGTTGAGATACATCCTTGGAATATTTAACCTGCTCAGGTTTTGTATAATTGAAAACCCAATAAAGATTCTTTTAAAAAAATAACATAAATTAACCATACCATAAATAATATTTGCTTAGTTATTAGAACTCTAGCATAATAGGCTTAAAATTAGATCAATCAAAAGTCCCCCCTAGGCATCTATGGTGACCTTACCACAGAAAGTGCCCACAATGGGAGGGAACTCTTTTGCCAACAGTGGCCAGCTGTGTCAATACCTCGCTCTGCTAGGCTTTATATACCCCTTCTCAAACGTTCTAGCACTTTACATAACTTTTAATTGGTTATTATAAATGACATGCTTTTCTGATTGGTTAATTTAAAATCCTCAATTTTGAATATTGAAAGAGGCAATACCTAATATAGTCCCTCATTTAATGATGTAACCAAACAGAGAAGAGGGGGGGCGGGATGGCCAAGATCCCATGAAAGTGGGCATGTATTTCTGTGCCCTCTTTTTTATCATTCCTTTTTTCTCCTCTTAAAGCCCGACTCTAGCCAAACCTTGAGTTTGTTTTGTACAGAGTGGTAGAATTTTAGAACCTCTTTCAGGTTTTTATTGTTGCCTTTGTCCCCATTAAGGTATCTCTTCACAATGGGGGGTGGAGGGTGGGATGGTCAGGATCCCATGAAAGCGGGCACGCATTTCTGTGCCCTCTTTTTATCATTCCTTTTTTCTCCTCTTAAAGCCCAACTCTAGCCAAACCTTGAGTTTGATTTGTACAGAGTGGTAGAATTTTAGAACCTCTTTCAGGTTTTTATTGTTGCCTTTGTCCCCATTGAGCTATCTCTTTATAATAGGGGGTTGAGGGCGGGATGGCCAGGATCCCATGAAAGTGGGCACATATTTCGTATTTCAATTGAGATGTCTCTTCACTTACTGTCCTTGCAACAAGCAATCATGAGAAATCCTTTCCTATAATGAAAGGGGCAGCAGTAAAACAGCAGTCTAGTTATTAGTACTCTCTTATACCACAGGTGTCAAACTGGTGGCCCTCCAGCTGTTGCCAAACTACAAGTCCCATGAGGCATTGCAAGATTGACAGTTACAAGCATGACTCCCAAAGGTAGAGGCATGATGGGACTTGTAGTTTCGCAAAAGCTGGAGGGCCGCTTTTGGTGATCTCCACTTTTGCCTTATTATTTTGGTGTTATAAAAAAGGTAGGGGGAAAATCCATCCAATGGAGTTATATGCAGCAATAAAGAAGACAGTATAAACCCTCTCTATTACCGTATTTTCCGGCGTATAAGACGACTGGGCGTATAAGACGACCCCCCTACTTTTCCTGTTAAAATATAGGGTTTGGGCTATACTCGCCGTATAAGACTACCCCCCTCTTCCAACCAATCACGGCAAGCAATGTACCAGTATTTTCTGTGCACACTGTGCACACTGCATACAAAGCCTGCTTGGATTGGGTGGGTCAGCTCTCCCTGCCTGCCCAGCCCTGACTGTCTCCAAGATACCATAAATTGCACAGAACTGCCACAGACATTATAATATTAATAATTACCGTATCTCATAGCAGTTAAGGGGACAAGGTCGGATGCAGCAGTACCATACCGGTACTTCCGAGCTGACACTTCTGCACATGTCTAGGGCAGCAGTAGACGATCACTGATCACCATTCCTCGCAGAACTGCATGAGACGTCGGATGCAGCCGTTCAGTGCTCGATTGATCGTGACTGAAACTGTGACATGCGCAGAATCACTGTGTATCCCTTCTCTGCATATCACAGTTTCAGTCAAGCTCAATCGAGCACTGCTGCATCCGACGTCTCATGCAGTTCTGCGAGCTACGGTGATCCGCGATCGTCTACTGCTGCCGAAGACATGCGCAGTAGCGTCAACCCGGAAGTACGGTAAGGTTTCAGCACAGCACCCGGCGTATAAGACGACCCCCGACTTTGTAGACGATTTCCAGGGGTTAAAATGTCGTCTTATACGCCGGAAAATACGGTATATTCAGAACTAAAAACTGAGTATGCACACTAAAGTATTTACACTTTAAAACAAACCCCCTTCTCTTCAGTAGCTACAGGCATTTTGAAGAAACTAATTTTCAAAATTTAAAACAAAGGCACTGAAATCATCCTATTACTTTTTTTATTGCAACAAAATATTGGATACTTTACCCACTTGCCCTCCAGAGGATTTAGCCCCCTTCCTAACCAGGCCATTTTTTGCGATATGGCGCTGTGTTACTTTAAGTAACAATTGCGTGGTCATGCAACGCTGCACCCAAATTACATTTATGTCCTTTTTTCCCACAAATAGAGCTTTCTTTCAGTGGTGTTTGATCGCCTGTGCAGTTTTATTTTTTGCACTATAAACAAAAAAAGGCTGACAATTTTGAGAAAAAAAACAATATTTTTGATTTTTAGCTATTAAACGTGTCCAATAAAAAAAATTTTAAATCTAATGTTATCATAAATTTAGGCCAAAATGTATTCTACTACATACATGTCTTTGCTAAGAAAAAATCCCAATACGTGTAAATTAATTGGTTTACATGAAAGCTATAGCATTTACAAATGGCAGTATATATACTGGAATTTTGTTTACAATTTTTCTTTCTACTAGTAATGGCAGCGATCAGCGACTTATAGCGGGACTGCGGCAGGTATTATGACACTGGGGGGAACTGGCTTGGTGTCACTGACATTCCCAGTGACACCAATACAGTGATCAGTGCTAATAAAAAGTACTGACACTGTACTAATGGCACTGGGCGGGAAGGGGTTAACATGTGGGGCAATAAAAGGGTTAACTGTGTGTTGTGTGCTGTTTTACTATGAGGTTGTGTGCTGTGTTTTATTGTAAGCACGCTGCTTTGTATGGTTCTGCTATGCAGAGCCATACAAAGCACTGTACAGGAGCTGACAGGGGAGAGATTGGTGTTGTTTATACACAGGTCTCTCCCCCATTGGAGATACTCGGCAGACATTGGTTGCTGGTGAGAAATCACCGACCAGGACCCGGTGATTGACAGCCAAGGCCACAAATGGCGCCCCCTTACCTGGAACTGCAAAATCATGTATATATATGTGATTTTGCGCAGTATTTCTGCTATAGGGTGGTGCAGAAGCGTTTAAGTAATGTACATCTATCCTTTAGAACAGAAATACGTGATGAAACAACATGAAAGAAGCAAAAAATACACTTTTTTTTATTTAGCCTGATAACCCCCTTTAGTGGACATATCACTGCAGAGTTTGCACCAAAATTCTGCCATGAGTGTCAGTGTGTCAGTATATATAGTTGTTTGATACATAGAGGTGTCCTTTGAGCATGACACAGCTGTGTGGAAGAATTCAGGGGAATTTAAACCTAGAACACAGCTCTATCCAAAAAAAGCTCTGTCTACATACTTCATCCCTGTGGTTTGCTCTGTTAATGATGCTACCAGATTATGTATAAAACCATTTCAGATATATAGTGTGGTCTGGAGTTTGTGTGTAGTGACATTACTGGAAAGCTTCCTAGACAGTTCCTTAAGTTTAAAGCAAAAACATGCAGACCTCAGAGTTGGGACCTCAAATGCTGTCCAGCAAACAATTTTTTTAGTTTTACCGAACTGAATTTTTTTAGGTCTCAGTGTGGTCTAACATTAATGCTAAATGAAGGTTGATGTTACAAAAAATATCCCTAACATTTAAGCTAGAGGCCGAGAATTTTTCACATTTCAAAAGTCATAGAGGTCACCAGTGCTTTAAATACATGACAGCAGCAATTTTGAAAGAAAGGTAAAAGGTGTGAAATTGTGCAAAACTTTTTTTTATCTACTTTGTAAGCTAAATGTAAGCAATGATAATGGAGATTTTTGAGGATTCGTAGTCTCCCAGATTAAGGTCTCATTCACACCATACGTGCAGAGAAACTGACACACAGATTTCACTTGCAGAGACATCAGTTTTCATGTGTTTTCAATGACATTGCAGATTGCTTTGCAGAAAAAATTTGCACATGATACTAGTATTGTGGTGTGAACAGGGCACAAAGAAAACTAGTGCTTTGTTTGTGCCCTTGCAGAAAAACTCATGTCTCTGCACCATGGTGTGAACGAGGCCAAAAGGCATTGTAAACCCTCGCTTTGTAAAACAATCCATTCAGTTTAAAATAGAAATGAAAGGCAAAACATTTATGTATAGATATTAAAACACTATAAACACCTTTTTCCGCCTGTTTTATAAGTGACCACATAGCCTGTAAGCTATCTATGCAGCTGAGAACAGAGAGCTGGGGGAGGAGAAACAGCAGAACACTGAACTTCCCAGTGAATGGCTGTGGGGGGGTCAGGACAAGTCTGATCACTGGAGAGTAGGCTGAGTTCCCAGCACAGCTAGAGAACTGACCAGGCTGTGCTCTCCTCCCTAGTGTGGACAGTTTTTATTAGGAAAGCAGAGGGACTAGAAGGAACACCAGGGATTTCACACAAAGGAAGCAATGCAAAAGAGAACAGGATACTTCTTCATACAAGTACATGGTACAGCAGGCACATATCAGGAATATAACATGTTGGATTTACATATTTTTTAAATATAAAGAAGTAGAACAGTTCTAAATGGTTGATTTGTGAGTTCTGGTAACTCCCACATTGTTTTATTGTAGCTTCATAAATTTCACAAACTTCATAAATTTTACAAATTTCAATGCTCAGCTTATAAATAATGCAGAAGACTATTTAAAGCGGGACTACATTGTATGTGAGCACCACAAGCCAAAAGCGCAATGTAATTCATTTTTTATATTCAAAGCAAACTCCATTCATCCATTTCTCCATGCTTTTATTTGCTGAGAAATCACTTAGAAAAGCACCCCCCCCCCCCTAGCATTTTTGGCCAAGGTCATCTTAAACACTTCAAGTCCGGACACTTTCACCCCCTTCCTGTCCAGGCCAATTTGCAGCTTTCAGTGCTATCACACTTTGAATGACAATTGCGCAGTCATGCAACACTGTACTCATATGAATTTGTTAGCATTTTTTTTGAGACAGATAAAACTTCATTTTGGTGGTATTTATTCACCACTGGGATTTTTATTTTTTTTGCTATATAAATGAAAAGTCCAAAACTTTGCAAAAAAATGTTTTTCTTATAAACTTTTGCAAATAAATAATACTTCTTCATAAATCTTGCCCAAAATTTATTCAGTTATCTTTTTAGTAAAAAACTAAATCATCCAAATTAGTTTATAGCCAAAAATTATAATTTTTCAAAAATGTTTTTTACATTTTCATTTTTTTATATTATTATTTATGTTTTTTTTAAAACATACTGTCACCCTAACAGTACACTGATTGTTTTTACACCCATAAAGGCTGTAAAAGCAATAATTTCTTCTTCTCTCTGGCTGCATTCTTGCTGTGATTGGTCACATCTTGTCACATGGTACAAGGCTGTTGTGCATAGCCTTGTACCATGTGACCTCTGTGATCATTCACAGATTTCACACGTAGTAAGCAATGATGTTTGTGAAGAACACTATGTGATGCAACAGGACAATGACCCAAAGCATACAAGTAATTCAACAAAACAATGGCTGCAACAGCACAGAATACGCCTTCTGGAGTGGCCCAGTCAGAGTCCTGACCTCAACCCGATTGAAATGCTGTGGCATGACCTTAAGAGAGCAATTCACACCAGACATCCCAAGAATATTGCTACACTGAAACAGTTTTGTGAAGAGGAGTGGTCCAAAATTACTCCAGATTGTTGTGCAGGTCTGATCTGCAACTACAGGAAACGTTTGGTTGAGGTTATTGCTGCCAAAGGAGGGTCAACCAGTTATTAAGTCCAAAGGTTCACATACTTTTTCCTCCCTGCACTGTGAATGTTTACATGTTATGTGCAATTAAACCATGGCAACATCTAATGTTTGTGTAGCATTATGTTCAACAGACTGTGTTCTTTTATTGTTGTGACTTAGATGACGTTCAGAGCACATTTTATGCCCAATTCAGGCAAAGCTCCACGTAATCTCAAGGGGTTCACATACTTTTTCTTGCAACTGTAAATAATACCAGTAAATAAAAAAGTGGATGAATAAAGTCCACCACACACACACACACTATGATGAATCCTTATACACTAGAAAACCATCTGTATTTTGTCACAAAATGAAAATGAGGCCCCTGATGATGTCACTTTGCAATGTGTAGGGCAGTGCCAGGATGTATTGATGCTTGTGAATTCCTAGCGGCATGGGTGGACTGACAACTCATGGGGCCCCCGGGCAATAGGGGATCATGGGCCCCCTGTGTCCTTGCCCAAACTCAAAAAAGCCTATGAAAAAGGTACCAGGGGCATCTCATGGGGCCCCCTACTGACCCCGGGCCCTCGGGCAGTGCCCGAGTTTCTAAATGGTCAGGCCGCCCCTGCCTAGCGGATTGTTTTAGATACTGTAGTGGTATCCGATACAGTCTTATGTGAGTGTACACTTTTTATTTTT
The DNA here is from genome assembly GCF_062004578.1 of Staurois parvus. Taxonomy (NCBI): domain Eukaryota; kingdom Metazoa; phylum Chordata; class Amphibia; order Anura; family Ranidae; genus Staurois; species Staurois parvus. Next base: position 9,609,367 of record NW_028317927.1, on the reverse strand, counting down.
AATAAAACAGCATTTTAGCACTTTCTACACTATGCAGTCTGCCTCTTTCTGTCTGTTGTTTCACCATCATACAGTTTAATGCTGAGCAAATGAACATGCAAATCAGTTCATAATTTGTTAGACATGCATTTCTTTTAAATTTTTTGTTGCTATTCTGTCTCTCAGTGTTACAATACACCTACCATTCGATTTTTAGACTGATCATTTCTTTGTAAGTGGGCGTACATTCAAAATCAGCAGGGGATGAAATGCTTATTTCCTTAACTGTAGATCCTCAGTCAGGAAGATAAAAAAGACCCTTCTTCAGACCAGGAATTCAGAACAGTGCCCTCCAGCAAATAGTCCTCTAGAAATATTCTCCACACCCTCAGCCCAGTTCTTGCTAAAGCCCAGAATGCAATCTCTGTCTCACTAACTCTCTCCCAGGGGCAGCAGCCCCTCCAGGAGAACTGGAAGCCTCCTGGAGAGAGAAGAACACTCTGTTCAGGATTCCTGCACATTTATCTCCCCCCACAGCCACCTTCTAGATGTCTCCCTTCAGGTATTGGCTGTATCATGATAAATATTCAACTGATCATGTGAATCTCCCAGCCCTATGTTCTGAAAACTTCTCTTAGAGGCAGGTGGGAGTAATCAAACTCTCAGCTCGGGAAACCTTGAGCAGACCAACACAATCAAATACTGCTCCATTCACTACAATGGAGCCTAAATTTACCTAACAGTCTAAATAGAGGATGGCACTACATCAGAATAATATGTTACCGAACTATGAAATGGTGTTGCTCTAATTAGAATCTGCCATGGTAAATTGGTACAATTTTACTAGGAACTAAAAGGGGTTGTCCAGAGTGTGGTACATTATGCAGAAGGGGTCAGCAAGTAAAGACATATGGTTCTAGGTATGGTTCAGAGCAGTTGAACTTGTAATATCTGTTTCTGTATTTTGCTTACAAAATATAGTTCATATATTAGACATGGCATCAAAATGGTCTGTGCATACCAGTTTACATTTTTACACTAGAACCACACTGGCAGTTTTCATTTTTTGCTGCGGGAGAGATATGGCCACCACCTTATTAGACTAGAGCTACACAGCAATGAGTCAGTCCTGCCGCTGCAATTGCTAGTGGTTAATTATTAGGTGTACAAATGGAATAATTACTATCACTATACATATGGAAATAATGGCTCTCTATGGAGCAAGCCACATAAGTAGCATTGTGATGTTGTGCAAGAATGAGACTTTTTTTAGCTTTATAGGTAGTGATTATTTGCTAGCTATTTTAGTAGCAGGATCGAGCTACTAAAAATATTCTGTGTAGTTTTAGCCTACTGCGGTGCTTGCCAGCAAGTGTTTAAAGCAGCAAGTAGTAAGAGATAAAAATTCACCCAATAGTCGCTATATACAAGAAATGTACATAACGCTGGACCTTGACACTACTCTGTCATATTGGTAAAAATATATTTATTTGGAAACTGTTCTGTTTCAAATGCCGCTTTATGCATTGACATACCTCCTTAGACCCAGTCTGTTCATACAGTATTGTAAGCTCTAACGAGCAGGGCCCTCTGTTTCCTCTTGTACCAAATTGTATTGTAACTGTAATGTCTACCTTCATTTTGTAAAGTGCTGCGCAAACTGTTGGCGCTATATAAATCCTGTATAATAAGAATAATAATAATACAGTATGGTCACCTGCTGACTTGGTACTATCCACAGGCAGCCTAACTGTTCAGTAAGACACAGAAGTTGAATCCAACACAATTTTACTTCAGCTAATGGCAGTAAAGAGCATGCTCTTCCAGTCTTTTGACATATAATAGAACCACAACACTTATAATTGGGACTATAAATGTACCTCCCGAGGTATAAAACAAAAAATATAAAAAAACTTTTTCTCTTTTTTATTATACCTCGGGAGGAATATTTATAGCCCCAATTATAAGTGTTGTGGTTCTATTTAATATATAGGGATGGTACCTCCAGAGGGAATATTAACCCCCTATCCATCCTCCACATGTGCTTCTTGATTTCATTATATTTTGACATATAAGAAGTCCAATGATTTACTGTGCCCTGGCTCCGTGAGTAACTAGCAGTGACTGAGGGAACATAGAAGAAGTGAGAAGGGTCTAGCTGGGACTAAACTATTTAGCACTAAACGGGGTGACAAAGGAAACCACCAAAATCACATTAGGAAGCAAATTGCAATGGTTTAAAACCATCACTAGATATCAGCATACTACAAAACAATGATAGCCTCATGCAGTTCAATACAACACAGAAACATACATAAAAATTGGGGCAGAACAGAAAATAACGTTAGGATTCCCATTTAGTGTTTGCATAACCTTTGCACATGGGCGTGCACAGTGATATTAAATCCCAGTTGAAGTTGCACACCTTTTTTCTTCTTATAGTCATATCTTTAGTGATTTATACCTCATTTTTGTTGAACATGCCCTGAAAAGTCTTCTTTTCATGGAAAGGAAAGGTTTGTTCCTGCTCTTCTTCTTCAGTGCTCTGTGCTGGTATATATGAGTAATTATCACACCCTTCATCGTAATTGTTCTCATAGTCTCATGGTTTTTGATATTGGATTATGCAGTGCATTCAATAGTGCATTCAAACCCTGGTATCTATTGTTCTATACAGTTATACTGAGACCTACATTACAGATGGAATAACAAGGAAGAGGAGGTAAGATAAGTGATGTTAAAAGAACAGTTTCTTTCTGACTCTGTATCTATTTCTGTGATTTCCACTGAGCTTTAAATCTTTTGCAAAAGACTGTTAGACTTTATTTGTGCAGGTGGCTTTCCAAATGTTTTCCCAAAGCCCTGCAGAATAGTCCATGTCTATGGATACTAACGTTTGCATATGTTCTGACAACTAACTTGAGTTATTGCCATTATAGTTCCTTCTGAAAATCATGATCTATAAGTTTCCCTCCTCAGAGCCTTGTGTTTAAATCATACAGATGGGATGACCATTGTTTTTTTTAATAATGATCACTGTAAACTGTCAGGGCATATATTCACTGAATATAAATTCTGACTGCCACACAGGTAAAATAATTAGTGCCACTTGTAGGATTTACAGCATAGTAATAGAGAAGATATTTCCTGGGACTTCAAATCTCTGTGCTAGAAAATGATGGTGAATACCATTCATAATGTAAAAGGAGCACAGGTCCAAAAAACAGCATATTTATATTATCCAGAAGGAAAATATGTCTGACCTAAAAGAAAGTTATGCAGTCTAAAGTGTTTCTACTTCGTAATTCTGATGTTTATGGCTCTAAAAATGCAGTAAAATACTATTAAATTAAGTGACAATTTACAGTAATTGATTATCACTATCAAATAATTCTACCATGATCAGCTTTAACCACTTGCCTACTGGCCAATTTTACCCCCTTCTTGCCCAGGCCAATTTTCAGCTTTCAGCGCTGTCACACTTTGAATAACAATTGCACGGTCATGAAACACCGTAGCCATATAAAATTTGTATAATGTTTTTCACATAAATAGAGCTTTCTTTTGGTTCTATTTAATCACCACTGAGTGATTTATTTTCTGATAAACAAATGAAAAAAGACCAACATTTTGGAAAAAAAAGCGTTGTTCTTAGTTTCTATTATAAAATGTTGCAAACAGGTAATGTTTCTCCTTTACTGATGTGCACTGATGAGGTTGCACTGATGGGTACTTATAGACTGCACTGATGGGCACTAATAGGCAGCACTGAAGGACACCGATAGCCGGCACTGATAGGTGGCACTGACTGGCAGCACTGATGGGCACTGATTGGCAATACTGATGGGCACTGACTGGCAGCACTGATGGATACTGACTGGAAGCACTGATGGAAACTGTTTGGCAGCACTGATGGGCACTGTTGGGCTGCAGTGATAATCAGGGCACTGATAATCAGTGCCCTGATTATCAGAGTAGATGTATCCTTTTTACACTTGCCAGTTATCGGCAGTGCTGTCCTTACATTGTGACAGCATGAGGAAAGTTCAACCGATAACCCGAAAATGTGATTACATCATGATCAGCTGTGATTGGACACAGCTAATCACATGGTAAATGGCAGCTGTGATTGTCGCTTTACCATGATTTGTGATCAGCTGTGCAATCACAGAGAGCCCAGCGGGTGCTCAGGGGGTATGGTTCTGGGAGGACATCAATAGACGACCTTCCAGGACTGAACAACAGCGCTATAGCTGTCATTCGGCTATATCACGGTTGGCAAGTGGTTAAACTTCCATTGCTTCAGAAAGACCAGTTTTCCTGTGCCAAAAGCTTGCTCTGCCCTTCTTTCCACAGTCAGCATAGGAGGAGCTTTGACTTTTACACAAGTCAGTAAAATGGTTCTGAAAGAGGATGACCAGATGGTGTCACCATGTTCAGCATGTAAGCAGGTGCAGGTTTCCTTCCATCCAGTAGGTGATGCTGTGTCATTGTACAGGTGAAGTGGAGTCTGTAGAGGGAATTTTCCCCTCGTGGACTATGTTGGTGTCACAGAGATTTCAGCTGTCTGATTGATCGCTGCGACTTCTGGTGACCCTTGGTGGCCATTTCAGTGTGGGACCTTACAAATTAGGGTACCCGCATCATTGGGCGTGCCTAAAGAGAATGGTCGAACAGGGACAGAGACCACATTTGTTAGGAAGAGTGAATAGTGCAGAGAGTGGTTCCTGGTGAGTACAGTCAGTGCAGGGACAACACTATGCTGAGGAGACAGTCCGATATTTAGACCAGTGAAGTGGGTTTCTCAGCAACATCAGAGTACCAGTAAACGGCAGACCTCCACCTCTCCAGCGGAAACCATCCTCCAGTCAGGCAGGATCAAGCCTGGTGATAATGTACCAATACTCACTACTATATTGCAAAATATCAGTGCACATAAAAACTGACTTTAACTGCCTTATCTAACCTATATCACCATAGAACATTATTATTATTATTATTATACAGGATTTATATAGCGCCAACAGTTTGCACAGCGCTTTCTAAAATTAAAGTAGACATTAAAGTTACAATACAATTTGGTAACAGAGATAAACCGTAACACCCAAAACTCTGTGTATGGGCTCTCCCCAATTGGATACTCTGGGCCTTAGGCCTTGCCTACAAGCATTGTGCCAAATTTACTACGTGCGATGCTACAGCCCGGTAATGTAGCAGTATATATATATAGCCCATCATTTTGTTTTCATTTTCTTTAGAACAAGTCAACCATACACGTGTAATAAAGTAAATATAGCGTGTTGTACTTTATGTTTAATCCACACAGCATTATCAGATACTGAAGTGAGGATCTCCATATTAAATGAAAATAGGAACCTTTGCACTGCAGATCCTGCACTTTTACCCTGTTGTAAGTGGCCCTGAATGTGAGTTCCAATATACTAGGACAAATACACTTAGGCTGTGCATTTTCCAAATTTTCCAAGTGTTCTGGACAAACTGTAATTTCACATCTTTAAACCCTTATTCCTGACAGTCATTGCAATTCCACAGAAAATTTTTATTTGGCTGTCTGCTAATATATTCAGTATGACAAATTGTATAATCTTTTGTTTCCACTGAGGTAAAATTAGACTTTTTTTTACTAATTTTGACACAAATGCACATGCATTTGTGCATGTTTTATATAATATACTCTAGTATAATATTTTGTCCTATCTACGGAGTCAACATTCATTGAAGTGTTAGTACCGTATTCATAACGTTATTAAAGTTATCTATTTTCTTAAAAAAAAATGGAATGTGGAGATCAGCATTATTCTGCTTAGTAGTGACACTATTACTGTATGCTTGTACCATCATAATAAACCTCACCCAGTCCTGATCCTTGCAATATTGTACCATCCAAACTCTGTTGTTTCTGAAAAAAGATTTTTTTTATTTCTGACCAATTTTTTTAAGGAAAGTTGTAAAGACAGAAAGACAAGCAGAATGTCACAGTATACAATATAGTACAACATACAGTATATTGTTGTTTACAGCCACATTTCTGAAAAGGAGATAATTAGTCCATTATGAGAAGAGATGAGGTAGAAGCAATAACTTAATTACACGGTGTACTCTAATTGTAGCATGAACAATTCTAGAAATAATGATGTAACGGAACCGACCCAGGCTTGAGTACTTCTGTTAGAGTACCGCTTCTCCGTCCAAACACCAACAACAGACACCACAGCCGACTATACAAGACTAGACGACACCAGTCTGTCTGAACATGGAACTCTTTATTTTAAACTCAAATGGGCTTTTTATACAATACACACTGAGACTGATCACATGATCATATGCAAACTCAGCTATATACAGAAATAGACTTAACACTCTAAACAGTAAGTTAATTAGGTTAGCTAGCTTTGTGACCAAAACAAAAGGTGAATGGGAATTCACACCTAGACAATGGTTTGATGAATTAGGATCTCACTACAGAGCAGAAGGTCAGGCTACTACATTGGAGTAGAGTAGAGGCCAGCTTGATCAGCTCTTTCAATTTACATGTCTAGTTCCGAATCAAAAACCAGGAATAGTCTTCATATGGCTGATAAATATTACTGTCCCATCTGAAGTAATTCAGCGTCCATTAGTCACCCTGTGCCCCTAAGAGACACAGGGTGACTTGCACATAAGAGGGATATGGGGAACTGAGACAGGGTCTCCCAACCTCTGCAAAGTAAGCTGGGGTCCATGAACCCCCCAACCAAAGCGACTCCTGTCACAAACTATGCTTATTCAGAAATGTAGTCACTTCTAGTCTACAGCTGGGATCCTGCGGTAAAGTGTAGGCCTCTATGTCACATTGCCCAGGACTGTCTAGGTTGCTGATAACCATAGGTGTGCAGCCACCCATCTTAGTAGCTGGAGGTCCATCATTTTTATTTACTGTGAGGGCATCACTTGGTGGTAGGGAAAAAATAGAGAAAAGAGTGAAGTGAAACATAAGCAGGAGAGACAAATTGAGAGGTACCGTTTCAAACAGGTCAGCGGACAGGACTAGCACCATTTAAAAAAAGAGTAGAGGGGTATGACAAGAAAAGCTGGGTATGACAAGCCTCTGGCTAGTGAAATATTAAAGAGGGGATTAACACTATGTTAGGTCTTCTATGAGATTTTATTGAACATTAATTTAACAACTCTATTTCTGGTGTATAGCTCTATGAGAGCAACACTTTGAGGGCTATCAGGCGTCTAACTGCGCTAAGTATGTGTGATAGTAGGTCTGGGGTAAACCCACGAGGTACAGCTGTAAGACTTGGGGGAGAAGGGGATCTAGGTATTAAATACTCAATAAACTGAAGAATGAACAGATTCCCAATAAGCTTTAAAAAGTGGACATTGCCAGTAAATGTGTTGAAGAGACCCAAATTCCTTTTTGCAAGCCAACACCTCTCACTAGCTGTCGAGTAGATATGAAGGAGTTCTGGAGTTTGGTACCAATGGATAAGTCATTTATACTGATTCTCCTTATTAAGGATGCAAATTAAATTTTTAACTGTTTGTGACCAAATCATTTACCAGATTTCCAGAGAAAGCTCCTCCCCCAGAATTTTTCTCCATTAGGATGTTTATATACATTTTATAAGGGAGTTGTATTCAACATTTTTTAAATGTTAGATTTTATGCCTTTATGGGAGAGATTCACAAGCAAATTTGCTCAAAGGGGGCAAAAAACTATTTTTGGTTGTAGACAAGCAAACGTTTGCCTAGTTAGTATGTTGCAAACAAGGATATTCCAGGTGCAATTTTGCAACTAATGCAGAGGAGAAAGCATCTGTCCTGATTAATTATAATGTACTCATAATCATTAGATAATGTGGTAGACAAACCAGTGCTAGTTAACAGCTAAAGATAACTTAGCTCTAACTTTCAAAACAGATGGAAGTAAATAAGTAGATTTGTGAAAGTTGTTTGAGGGCAATTCAAAATAATAATTTACATCCCTTACCAATGAAAACAAACCTATAATGAAGAAACTTGAAACAATCTATGTCTATGGCTTACACCAGGATTGATGGAAGAATTAGGCAGAGCCAGGACATATGATAGCAATGAGAAATAGGCATGGAATTAATGAGAATACTTTTATGAGCTGATTTTTGCTTTCTCTCAGTTTTCCTATTCTGCAGTAGGCCTTCTAGTCAAAATAAAGCCAGTGGTTTGGCACATGAAAACAGGTTTTTTTCCATGAAATTATTCGTAGAGCAAACCAATCACAGACAAGCAGCAATGTAAATATGTAATATGTTACCACTTACATATAAAAAAACAGCTACTGTAGGGTTCAGTCAGTTCTGGATCTGAGACATGAATTGTTTCTGAAAATGTGAGCATCCAAACTATGAACTAAAGAACATTTCTTCACTAATACCACATGAAAACAGCAAATATATCCACTCAGACTTTCCACACTCATTTTAGAATTTCTGCAATGATCCAAGCTTCAGCTCCCACTTTATTAGAGAGACATGCTTTAGGGAGACATTAGAGATTACAAAGACTACAGCTTTAACACTGATAGAAGATTAGCCCATGGAATCAATAGCAGCTATGCCACTCCAATCTTGCCTATTTCTCTGAACCTCCAGCTCTCATCAAGTGCTCAGCTGTTCTGCTTGTCAAGTAGAAATGGATGGGCCACACACTGATGTCATCAACAATGTGAAACCACCTTTAATATATTTAATAGAGGATTCACAACATATTGTCCCCATGATTAAGCCCTTTTGGGGGTGAAACGCGTGCGAGGGGGAGGTATACTGGTGAAACTATATGTTGTGAATTATCTATTTATTGTGTTAAAGCTGGTTTTGCATTGTGATGGCCCCAGTGTCAGGTCCATTCATTTCTACTTGACAAGCAGAGGATTAGTCCACATTGATTGAGTCCACTATGTACATCCAGAGAGAGAATGGTTTGAAACAAACTCAATACAGCAGTAGCAGCCATGAGCTTGTACTTGTTTTGTTCAGATAGCATTTAAAAGTGATCTTGTAAAGCCCCATGGTTCTTGGTGCTCCTGCTCCTTCCAGGAGTCCAGTATGACATCAGAAGGTTTTAGGAATGCAAGCGGGGAGAGATCGAGGAACATCCATTCTCCAATCTGCTTAGCAGATAGGAGAGATCTCAGTAGGACCTGCAGACTGCTTCACATGCTGTGTAATCCTTTTGTAAGATTTATCAAATACAAATAACCTGAGCTTGAGTAAATAAACTTATCTTAAAAAATAACATAGAAAAGCAGCTCGCACATCAGGCAATAAACATAATAGTAAATAAATAAAATTGCAGCTCTAATCAAAAAAACAAAGTCCAATAAATCAGAAAAAGTTCCAGTTAAAAAGTCCCAAATGTAACTCCCACGATCCACCATCACCAGGACACCCAAATGGTTCAAAAACATAAAAACAATATGTTGCACTCCTTCTTTGAATATTAAATCAATACAAATTTCCAATAAATATATTAAAAAAATCAATATTAATACACTTGTGAAAAACAGAAAATCATGTGAAATCAAAATGTCATCCCGTGCGCATCATACAAAAAAATATATAATATAAAAAATATACTATATATAAAAATTAATCAGTCTTCAATGAAAAAAATATATGTGACTTTTCCCAGTGAATCAAATCAATAATTCCAGGTGACTTCTTTAATGAGTATAAGATGTGCGCTCACCTCCAGATTAACCTGTAACAGGCTAATAACGCTTTTTGTCCACTCAATGGGACTGATGTTTGTTGCACCATATGAAGAGTGGTGGGTCCCTCTCAGGCTGCTTCCCATCCGGAAGTGTAGTATTTAAGTAATAAAATCACCCTGTTTAACCATTAGCTGCCTGGCCAATGGCCGTTTGGTGGCTTCAAAAGTGCTTCGGCATTCCGGGTGCACGCCATTTGGTGTGTTCCCGCACATGTGCAGTTTGCGCTAATGCAGAGCCGCGCAGCGGTGCGATCTCTCACCGGCCATGTACCTCGGACACGGCCGATGACAGATCTGAGTACCGGCCCCCGTTGCTGGTAACATGTGACCTGCTGTGACCAATCACAGCAGGTCACATGACAGTTGTATACAATGGATGGCTTCATTCATGCCATCCATTGTATACTAGTGCCTAGCTGTGAATGGTCACAGCTAATCACATGCACATGACATGTGATTAGCTGTGACCAAATCACAGCTAAGCACAAAAAAAAAAAAAAAACCTGAATGAATCGATTTCATTCAGGTAAATGCTTGCTTATAGCAAAGTAATTCTTTGCTATAAGCAAATTGTGTAAAAAAAAAAAAAAATACTGATCACTTCCCCAAAGTAGTACAATGTTACTATGGTAACATTGTACTACTTTGGTCATAGTAAAATATGAAAAAGAAATCTGAAAAAAAAATAAAAAAATGTAATAAAAAATAAAAAAAAATAAAAAAAAAAAATATATATATATTTTTTCATACTGTCACCAGTCAGTGTCCCTGTTCACCACCATGCCAGTTATATGATGACGCTGTACTGCATTGGTGACAGTATGTAAAAAAAAAATAATGAAAATAATTTTTTTAATTTTTTCATTTTCCAAAAAATTATGACAAAAAAAATACAACTTCAAAAAACTTGCCATGCCTCTTATGAAGTACGTCAGACTGTCTACTCTGCAAAAAGGGGTCATTTGGGGATATCTGTACTATTCTGACATTCTTGGACCTCAAGAAATTAGATTGGCTGTCAGTACTTCAGGATTGATCAATATTCAGATCTATACCATAGTTTGTGAACTCTGTAACTTTCCTACAAACTAAAAAATACATCCTAATTTTGGTTATTTTCACCAAAGACATGTAGCAGAATACATCTCGGCCTAAATTTATGAAGAACAATTATTTATTTGTAAACTTTTATAACAGAAACAAAGAAAAACATGTTTTTTTAAAAAAATTGGTCTTTTTTTGTTAATTTAGCAAAAAATAAAAACCCCAGCGGTGATTAAATACCACCAAAAGAAAGCTCTAGTTGTGTGAAGAAAATGATAACATTTTAGTTTGGGTACAATGTTGTATGACCGTGCAATTGTCATTCAAAATGTGAGAGCGCTGAAACGTGAAAAATGGCCTGGGCAGGAAGGTGTAAAATTGCACGGTATTGAAATGGTTAATTACAAGTTACTCGTATATTGTTTTGGATGGTTACCAGCATTTGAATCAAGTTTCCAACCAGGGAAAGGCCTCCAAAAATGTGATGACGTCACACACCGAAGCTCCACCCTATGTTAGTGAGTATATTTGATTTTTAATAAATAATACTTGGTTTTAGCAGTACTATGCCATGTTTTGTTTTATTTTCCCATGATCTTTGATGTGAATACTGTGGAGTGAGAGAAGGTGGAGGTGATCTGCTGGTGTAAGAAGCAGCTGCCTAGGATCAGAGTGCTTTTTTTTTGCTTATCTTTTTCTTAAAGAGAAGCAATATTATCTAGCTTTCCAATTGAATTGGTGGAGGGACACTTGGATGTGGAATCTACGCTGAATTTTATGGCACTGGTATGTTTTACTGAAAGGATAGTGTTTTACACATTGCTTCACATAATTTGTGATCTGCTTTGCAAGATATGTTTTGAATATATCTGCTTTCTAATACACAAAAACCTGTTCCAACAGTATTATTCTATTCATTTTCAATGTCCTCATGATATGAATGCTCTGGAGAAAAGAGGAGAAAGAGGAGATGTTATAGCATGATAGAAACATCTACAGTACACTGAGTAAAAGGAGTTTAGAGCTCTCTTTTGATGATCTTTGTTTGAAGCGAGGCAATACTATCAGGTAAGTACCTGTCCATTTGAACTGGTGAAGGGACATCTTGATCAGCACTGAATATATTATAACACAATTGTCTATGGATGAACTTGATACAAAAAAGGGTTGAAATACATTTGTTTTTGGATTTTTTTAGAAATATATAGATTTTAAAATTTTGCTTTTCAATACGTTCACATAGTGTCACAATGTGTGAAGTTTATACAGAAGTTGTAATGCTGTACTGAAGGGTGAATCTATCGCTTTTTCAGTTTATTATAGTTGGGGTGTGACACTAACACAGCAGCAACACATAGAGAGTACACTGGTGGGGATTTTGGGTTCACATCGCGGTGTTGAGGTGGTTCATAAATTATGCTCAACAAAGGTATTTCTGAAGGTGTCACTCACAGGTAAAGACTTAGTAACCATTTACAAACCAAACAAAACTTTCTGTGGTCAACCTGTTTTCTTAGTGTAGCACCCTTCTAGCTAGGTGCTAGGATGGGTATAGTTAGGTTAAGCATAGCAGTTTTTCTCTGCTTCTCAGAGAGGCTGTCAGGTAAATTCAATGTGGTATTCTGCTTAACAGAGTGCTGTGATTGATTAGTCAGGTCTGCTCATGATGCTCTGGTGCTGTTTGAGTTTGTCTGAGTTTCACCTGCTTTCAGGAAGCTATGAGAGCCTTCCAGAACATGGAAAGGGGCCAGGCAAATGAAGAGCATGAATATGGATACAGCCCTGGCCGATTGCAGGAGAGGGTGATCCCATTGCATGCTGGGAGTGGTATTTATGTTCTGAGAGCACATAGGTTCAGTGTTTTCCCCGGGAGTGGATTGCACCAGCCAATAGGCTGCCTCGCCTGGTACATGCTGCCATGGGGCCTCAGGTGGGTCGACCTGAGGGCCTGAAGTTAGTAAGAGTGACCTTGGTCTGTCTGCCAAAGATATGTGTGGTATCACTGGAGAGAGTCGCTTGGAAGACTGGAAGGAGGCAACCATTCTGTCCTTGGACTTGTGACTACAGACTCTGAGAGATCTTGAGGACTCTGTGTGCTTTGCTACCCCTCTGGTGTTTGATAGTCAGTGTGGGTCTGAGAAAAGGGAACACTGGCTAGTGTTCTGAAGAGCTTGTCTGAGTGTTGCTACTGCAAAAGGACTTTGCTCAGCTACGTTACCTCTGGGCTGTAGCAATCTGTCGTAACTGACTTATACCTGAGGAGCTCAGCCCTGCAACTACTACTACTGCAAAAAGGAACTTTACTCACTCCTAAACTACTTGCCGCTATATGTTACAAAAATGTCTGCAATCTATTGTCAGCCAAGACTTCATGAATGTTCAACTAAGAAATCAGCTAAATGTCCCCAGTGTGAATAGTTTTGATTTTGGAGTATCCTACTACAATTCCCTATCCCCAGTTCTGCAATAAACTCCAAAACAAAACATCCCCCAGACTGGTCATTGAAGAAAATGAGCGAAAGTGTGTGTGAGTGTATTTGGCTGCAGAAATACACTGTGCCTGGCTGCGAGGCGAAGAAATGGGAGCCCATGGAAAACATACAATCAGCTCCTTGGGGGGTAGGGCTACACTGAATTCCTGTGATCTGTCATTTTGGATTAAAGACATTTTATACGGATATCCCTATACTGAGTGCGGCCATCCTGTTTCTTGCTTTTATAAACAAACCTTTCTCATCTACTGTGATCATTTACATCACACATAATAAACTAATAATTTTTCAACAATCTCAGCATTTCCCATATTGGAGAGCATATCTTTCTGTGTATGGCAATCTTTAGTTTAAAGGAGAAAAGTTATTAGGCCTGGAAGGTCCACAAGTATTCACATCTCCTTCATTTCACTTATATTTTTGTAGACAAAATAAAGTAACACTGAGCAGAAAGGAAACCAGTAATTTCTCCCTCTTTAAAGCAAGCAGTTTAAAATATCGGAAAATATTTTATGCTCCTGCACTTAGAATTCAGGATGTCTCATCATCTTAAAGCACAATGTAGACAGAATACCTTATAATCCTACATTCAGTTTTGAGCTTTGCAGAGCCATCCATAGATTGTCTTATCCAGTCATTTTTTTTAACTCCAGGGCAGTTTATGCAGCGTTTGTATTAGATTACTTTTTTTTATTCCATAAAGAGTTGTTATTAACAAATTTGACTTGGTAAAGATAAGTTGTAACAGACACACCCAAGCATTTACAAGTGCTATAGATCATAAAAGGGTAAAACATTCAAATCAGTTACAGAAAGTATAGCTTGAACAATTTTAATTCACAAGCTCATGATACTCCATCAGAAGCATCCAATAGTCATATGACAAAGACAAAATATAACAAAAAGGAGTATGGGCCCCTATAATAGGTGTGTAGAGAACAGTATATACAGTGTATGAAGGGCCTCTTTACAATAGTTATGCCTCAGAAGGAGGACTGAGACTCCTCCACCACTGTATGTGGCGAACCATGTACGTGTCAGTTTGGAAATAAAAGATAGGAGTGGTTGAACACAGGGGCGGACTGACAACTCATGGGGCCCCCGGGCAATAGGGGATCATGGGGACCCTGTGTCCTTGCCCAAACTTAAAAACGCCTATGAAAAAGGTACCAGGGGCATCTCATGGGGCCCCCTACTGACCCTAGGCCCTCGGGCAGTGAACACCATAGGGATAAACCCACAACTTATTTGAGAAAAAAGAAAAACTGGAAATATCTAGTGGAGTTGTGGGGTATGAAAAAAAAGGGAAATAAGAAAAGAGAATAAAGAGAAGAGGAAGGGAAAGGGGGGGGAGAGAAGGAAAAGAGAGAGTAGGGAAATAGAGGAATGAAGGGGGGGGGGGGGTGGGAAGAGGGGAAGGAGGGTAGGGCTAAAGAGAAAGAGGTATGTAAGGAAAAGGTTATGCTGATGAGGGGGGAGGGGATATGTCCACACAACACTCCCCTAGCTAGAACAGAGTGGAGGATTATCACTGCCACCCACAGGTCTACCGAGAAGACCCCAAACTTGTGTGTCAATTAAGGCTATATGTTCACCACCCTTCAGATTGGAGGAGCTCAGTATATTCAGTATGAGTTTGATACTAAAGCCTACACAACCATGTCTTGTGAAAATGTGTGATTCTGTCTTGCAAGACGTGTATCAGTTCCTCTATGTCCTTGATTTTATTATTACACCGGAACCATTCCACCATCATGGGGGCTTGGTCTGCACTCCAGTGGATGGGGATGCGCTGTCTAGCCGCATTTATCATGTACATCACTAAGGACTTGAAGTATGATTGTTTAGGTAACCCAGAGTGGTGTAACAAGAACTGTGCAGGTGTATATTCCAGGGGGGTTCCAGTCACAGCGGTGGTAATACAATGGACTTTTGTCCAGAAGTTCATTAAAGCTGGGCACTGCCACCAAATATGTAGCAGTGTCCCAGGTGCCAAGTTACACCACCAGCATTGATCAGTCACTGCTGAGCAGAAATTATGTATTCCAGTCGGAGTACGGTACCATCTAGATTGCAGCTTATAGCCATTTTCCTGAATATTGACATTCAATGTTCCTTTATGTGTGAAAAGACAGACATCCTCCCAGTCTTCCTCAGTAAGGGTAATGTTCAAGTCCCTTTCCCATTTAGAACGTGCAGTAGCACCCGAGAGAGGCGTGTTGGGAAAAAGGGATGAGTAGACAGAGGATATCATGTGAGTCTGAGGTCGCTTCGAACAGCAGGCAATTTTGAAGGCCGTCCTAGTATGGGTATATTTGGCTCGGGTTGGAGGTGCATTAAGAAAAAGCCTGACTTTAAAGTAAGCCCGAATGAGCATTGGTTTATTAGGGTCTTGCATAGGGAAGGCCAAGCGGTTCCTGAACTGTCACCTATCAAAAAGTGAAGAGCCTTCAGCATTCTCCTGGACCAGCTCCCCAGGAGAAAATTCCCAGAAGCACCAGGAGGGAAGTCCGGATTGAACCACAAATGTGTAAGTGGTCCAGAGAGTGATGAAATAGAATAGAGTTTGCATGCCTGACGAAAAATTTGAAGGGTCGGTCCCAACAGTGGGTGGGTTTTCACTGATGGACTTGAGCTGAGGGTGTTCAAGGTAGACCATGAAGGGGCGTCTCGGAAAATAGTTGTTCTACTGAGACCCATGCCTTAACCCGGTCATACACAGACCAGTCAATCACCCTAGACAGATGGTGAGCCCAGTGATATTTTTAAGGTCTTGGAGGCCCAGTCCACCTCTATGTTTGGGCATGGTTAACAGGGTGTAGTTGAGTCTATGAGATTTCTTATGCCAGAGAAACTAGCATTGTGTGTTTCAGAGAAGTGAAAAAGGCCGCCGGTAAAGCTATAGGGACAGTTTGGAAGAGGTATAAGAGATGTGGTAGCGCAGTCATTTTGAGAATGGCTGCTATGCCAAACCATGAGTAACAAGATCGATTGCATTCGCTGAGTTCCCTAACTATGGTAGACAAGAGTTGTTGGAAATTATGTTTATATAAGTCCCGCAATTCTGCAGGTAGTTGAATTCCTAGGTATGTTATCATATCTTTTTTCCAAGTAAAAGGAAAATAGTGCACACAGTAGGACACCTCATCTTCTGGCAGGGATATGTTAAGAGCATGGGATTTGGAGTGATTGATGGATAAATTGGACAGGGACTGAAAATGATCCAGTTCCTATAGAAGTTAAGACAAGGTAGAGAGGGGTTCAGTCAAGAACAACATTATGTCATCTGCAATTTGGCCAATTTTACCTCACCTCTATGCGTCCTGACTCCCTTTATCAAAGGGTTGGCTCAAGGAGCCCAAAGGAAAGGTTCCAAAGTGAGGATAAAGAGGATCAGTAAAAGCGGACATCTCTGTCTTGTGCCGTTGCATATTTGAAAGGTTTCCGATAGGTGATCATTGGAGCATACTTTAGCCTGAGGCAAAGTGTACAGACACATGACTCTAGAGCAAAACTGGTCATGTATACCCAAGAAGTATAGAGTTATCTCCATATGGGCAGCACAGTGGCTAAATGGTTAGCACTTCCGCCTAGCAGTACTAGGGTCGTTGGTTCCAATCCCAGCCACGGCACCACCTGCCAGGAGTTTGCATGTTCTCCCTGTGCCTGTGTGGGTTTCCTCCGGGTGCTCCGGTTTCCTCCCAAATTCCAAAGACATGTTGCTAGGTTAATTGGCTCCTGTCTAAATTGTTCCTAGTATGAATGTGAGTTAGGGACCTTAGATTGTACACTCCTTGAGGGTTAGGGACTGATGTGAATGTACAATATATACGTGTAAAGCACTGCGTAAATTGATGGCGCTATATAAGTATCTGAAATAAATAAAAAATATAGTCCCAGGAAATTCTATCGAATGCCTTTTCACCATCCATTGAAAGGAAGAATCCCCTCTGGTGTCAAACTGTTAGCCTATCATGGACACTAAGGGCCTTGATGGTGTTGTCCCTTTTCTCTCTGCCTGGGACAAAGACCACCTAGTTTAATCCTATTCATCCCGTCAGAAAGGATAAAAGCCTGTTTGCCAAAATTATAGTGTACAATTTAATGTCCATGTTGATCAATGATATTTGTCTGTTGTTCTCGACTCGTGGCCTCTTTGCCAGCTTGCGGAATGAGAGTGATATGGGCATCCAAAGGGGCTGGAGGGTCTATGAGGGCGTTAAATGCTTTCAGGAAACGCAGTGCCAAAACTGGGTGGAAGTATTTATAGTACTGAACTGGCTCTTTCCCATTTTGTGTTGTTTCAGGGCCAAGTTCTCTGCAGAGAGAGGGACCTCCAAGCTCTGGCCTTGTTCTGGTGAGGGCCATGTTTAGCCAGAAAGGCTATTAGGTGCCGATGTCTAGTAGCCTCAGCTTCAAGAGAAGAATGGGGCAACTGCAGATTGTACAGAGATTCGTAATACCTCTGGAACTGGCGAGCGATCGCCTGCAAGTTGTGGTGAAGTACATTAGCCTTATCACGAATAGAATGGATCTGGAGTGTCGCTCTTTTAGCATGGAAAGACCTAGCTAGTAGTTTACCGCTCTTATTGCCCTGTTCAAAAGTTTCTGTGACGAAAGGTAATTTCTCTGTGTGCATCGGCCTAGTTCTTCCTTAAGCTGCTGTTGGAATTGAGTAAACTTCGACAATGTCAAATGTGCTAGGGAGAGTTTGTGTGCTTGTTAAAGTTTTGTTATTTCAGATATGAGGTCTTGAATCTGATGCTGGTGCTCTTTTTTGAGAGCTCTCTACATAGCTATATGCTCTCCCCGGATCACACATTTGTGTGCCTCCCACTGAGTCAATGGGGATGTGTCTGGCGTATCGTTGAGAGTAAGGAAAGACTGGAGGTTTGCCTGTAGTGTTTGTACCCGCAGGGAGTTGCTGAGGAGAAAGAAGTTCAATCTCCAGAATTTTGTTTTAAATTCTCTTTCTGGAAATGTCAAAGTCATAGAGATAGGAAGGTGGTCCGAGAGGACCATAGGTTCAATGGTGGCGGACATAAGGTTTGGGACAGAAAGAGGTAATCTATGCGTGGATATTTCTGGTGAGGTGGGGAGAAAAACATGTAGCCTTTTACAGAAGGATGTAAGATCCGCCAAGAATCATTTAATGTTACGCAGAGCCTTAAAGGGTAGAGACAAGGCACCGGTGGAGGAGTCCAATAAAGGCATGAGAGGCACATTAAAATTGCCACCCACCACCAAAAGACCTTCTGCAAAGTCTGCCAACTGTACGCAGAAGCCCATCTGGCCCTTGTTGGGGCAATAAATATTGACCAGAGATAGTGGACATTGGATGATTTTGCCTTTGAGAAATAAAAACTGCGCATTATGATCCGCTTTTTAAGCCTGGAGCGAGAACTGTAGGTATTTAGTGAGTAATATAGATACCCCCCTGGACTTGGATAGCTTTACAGCTGCATGGTACACCACTAGAAAATGGAAGTCAGTAAGTCTGGGTACACTATCTGATCTAAAATGTGTCTCCTGTATAAACACGATGTCAGGAAAGGCCTGCCTATAGTGCAGATGAAGTTCCACGGTGCACAAATATGCGCATGCGCAGAGTCCTTGCGAACTGAACAGATGTGCAGGCACTTGGACATAGGCGCGCACACGTGCACGCACGCATGCACACTCGCACATACGAGTGCACGCCTGTCACTAATGCTGGCACCAAAAGGGCTATTTAAACTGACTGCAGTAGTTGTCTTATTGCTGTATGGTCTTTTCCTTGCTTTTGTTCCCTGATTCCTGTGATCTCCTGATACTGAACCAGCCTGTTCCTGATCTCCACTTGATTGCTTCCTGCACTGACCTCTGGCTTCTCTTTGGATTATTCTTCTGTCTCTGCTCCTGTCTGATTGATCTTCAATTTCTGACCTGGCCTGTGACCTGACTACTCTTCCTCCTGCCGCTGTAAGCCTGATCTGCCTGACTGATACCGAACCCGGCTAGTCTGACCCTGCATCCTCCGCACGCTGCGCTCGAGTATTCATCCATCCCACATGGCTACATCAGAACCCTGCTCCCTGCCTACAACTCATCAGCTCATCTGCTATTACCGGACTGATCTCAGGTACTCATACCCCACCGTGCCCCTGCAGCCGCTGTCTCACCATCAGCAGTCCTTGAGCCGGAGTTGTACAGGAAGCCTGCCTCTTCACGTCAGGCTCACTATCCAGGTACGTGACACACGATATGGGCCCCTTTCTTGTGGAATTCACAGAGGAACTGAGACCATTTTTCAGGAACATTAAGGCCCTTGGCATTTACAGAGAGGATCTTAAAGGCGGATTGGCAGGAGAAGATGGACTGTCTAGAATTCCCAATGCGTCATGGTACAGGCATTCTTAGTCCCCCCTAGCAGCAATTATCAGGAAAAAAAGTGGGGGGGGGGGAGGGAGGGGGGAGGAGAAAATATAGAAGAAGAATAGGAAACAGCAAAGAAGAGTAAATTATTCCCGCCAGCTAAAAAGGGAGGATGACAACAGGAACAGGCAAGCAGATTACCGAACTGGTCAAAAGGTAATCAACCTAGAGCAGAAACACCACTGTATGGTCTTGGAAATAGTCTCCGCTGGGTGAGGGTAACGAGAAAAAAAAACTATTATAATCCTAACTTTGAGGGAGGAAACCAGCATGTTAAATGCACTCAAGTTCAAAAATAATGCCCGGGATAGGGGAAATGGAAAGGGAAGGGACAAAGTTCACATGGGTCGGAAAGCTAAGCAGAAGCATGAATAGGGCACTCGGGTAGCCTAGCACTTCACCCTCAATGCTGCCCCTAGAGGTAACCATCCCCGAGGGTCGCACCGTCGCAGTATTTGTACAGGTGCATGCACCCCCCGGAGGAAGGTGCCCCCTGGGACAGGAGACTCTCCCCCGCTGACTAAGTCCCTACGTCTGCAGGGAGGCCGGAGGGTGACACCAGCACTCGGGTCCATAAAGGGGGAAATCCCCTCCACAGGGTCAAGAGGCCCCTGCCCATGCAGTCCCCGCCACAAGGGACAGCGTCCCCACATTCAAATGACACCAAAAAAGATCGATCCCTACAGACTGTCGTTCCACAATAGTAAGCCAGGCATATGATATAAATCAGACTAAGCATGTTATTACGGCATAAAATAGTGCATTCTGCACACTATGTGAGGGCAATTAAGGCTAACATGGCACAAGTCTAGAATGCGTAATGGGAAAGTACTTGCGGACTCCATGGAATGCATCAAGGCCATATGAAAAAGACACGTTCTTTGAGAAGGCAATTGGGAGCGCTGAGCTTTTGGATTTGGTGACTGGTTCTTCAGGGCCCCCATCTTCTGCCCCAGATGGCAGTCAATGGTCAGGTTTTGTCCTATCTGAAGCTGAGAAACAGGCTCTCCCGATGCCGTTGGGCAGGTGAGCATCTTACTGCCAGTTATCAAGGAGACGGAATTTCTGATACCACGTCCACCAAAGGAATTTGAAGCACCTCACAGAAGGATTTCAGCTCTTCTGGGTTACTAAGGACATTGGTGCGGCCCCTTCAGGTAGCTGACAAGCTGAAGGGGAAACGCCATTTGTAGGCAATTCTATGTTCCCATAGAGTTGGTGGTAAGGGCCGCAAGGCTCTTCGGTTTTGCAAGGTAATCACAGAGAAATTGGTAAATCTGTATGGTGGCATCATTAAAAGTCAGTAGTTCTTGCTTTAGCCCTCTGCATTACTTCTTCCTTCAGGCGGTAGCTCACGAAACAACAAATAACGTGGGTGGGTCCGTGTCTCTCCTTTGGGGCCTGAGTGCTCTATGCGCTCACTCCAGCTCCACCAAGGTATCCTGAGGTCTCTCCAGGAGCTCACTGAAGAGCGTCTGCAGGACGAGTGGCAGTTTGTCATGCTCAACGGTTTCAGGAAGTCCTCTCACCCGAACATTTTTCCGCTGGCCCCTGTTGTCCAGGTCTTCAATATGCTTCTGCATATCAATTAAATACAGATTGTGGTGACATGTCATCTGTTGCAGATCCGTAATGGTGGAATCATGTTGCCAAACCTTATCCGCCACCGCCACCAAATGCAGATCAGATTTAAGGTCAACAATGGCCGCCGAGAAGGTGGATTTGATGTCTGTGGCAATACCCTGAAGATCTGACATCTTAGGAATCTGTTGCATAAGAGAGAGAAGTGAGGGTTCACCTGCCACATGGCGGTCTGTTGTGGGAGAGTGGCCTGGTCAGGCCAAGGCGGCTGTCCCGCCTGGAGGTAGGCTGGAGCTGCTTTGCTGAGGATCGGAGGGTTGCGTGCGGAAAATATCTGGTAAGTTACACCCACGTTATGAGTGGGGAGTCTTGGTAGGAGATGGGTACCTTCCGACCTTGCCCATCGCTAAAGTATCCTAGGTTAGCAGCTGGAATCTCCTGTTAGAGCCAGAGCTCTGCCAACATGCGACCATTTTCAGTTGTGACCAAGCCACACCCCCTAGATTACTTTTCAATGTTACCTAAAGTGGGCATAATTGAAATCTGAGCTACTAAATATTAAACAAGTATAGTAATTTAGGTTTTAGGACAGTATAGAAGTTACTTTTTCATGTAGGCTTTATACCTCTCTGATATGTTGGGTTATGAAATAATGCCTTGTCACCTCTTATGTATGAACTTTTAGAGGCATATGCGTGAGTTCAATGCAAGAACAGCATGCAAGCTGGTCCTCTGTTCTGATTATTTAATATGTATTTGTATACACCCTTTGGCTGTCAGCCCTAACTTCCTTTTTGATTGTATTAAAGAAAAATTATACAGTAACTACTATGGGGAAAATGAACTGATTGCTGAAGACTGTTTTTGGCTGGATTTCAAAGTATCCTACTAAGATTTAATGTCATGTGTATAACATTACATGCAGCATTACATAAGTGCAATTCAATATAAGTAACTTCATTACCAGTCAGGAAAGTTGTATTTTTTTTTTGTTACAGTAACTTACTGATCTGATGAGGGACCTTGAAGTTGATAAATGAACGTTTCGTTTAATATCGCATATAAAAATAAATGCAATGAAATCGTTTACAGCACAAGAATTGAAATGCTATTTAAGTATATCACTAAAATAAACACCCCACAACTTCATCCTAAAAAAGTTTATTTTTTAACTAATGTTAACTAAATTCACAGAGTTGTGGTGTTTTTATGTTCTTTGTCTTGATTGTGTGAAGGATTACATTAAAAGACGAACTTATATCCACTATTTATGTCTAAATTGTTTTTATAACATAACCATGCTATATTTTTAAAAATCAACAGCACTACTATTTATGTGAAGACATACTTGCCTTTTTGGTGTCTTCTTGCCTCTAAATTCTATCCACACTGATCATATCTGAAACCAGAAAAGCAAGCACTACTTATAATAAACTTCTATTCTTCTTGAAATTGTGCTATCAATTGGCATGATGTTTCAGAAGGGTGCACACAGACACAATTTATAGGGTTCAGGACCAGGGGCAGACTGACCATTCGAAAACTCGGGCATTGCCCGAGGGCCCGGGGTCAGTAGGGGGCCCCATGAGATGCCCCTGGTACCTTTCATTGGCTTTTTCATAGGCTTTTTTGGGTGTTGGTGAGGACACAGGGGCCCCATGATCCCCTATTGTCCGGGGGCCCCATGAGTTGTCAGTCCACCCCTGTGCAGAACATCACATACTTTTCATTACAGGGAAAGCTAATATTTTAAGTGGGTATACTGTTGACTTTAATAAATCCTCAATTAACAGAATCCCTTGGTTTTCAGTTTTGAGTAGAACTCCAACCAAAAATAAGTTAAAAATTAATAGCTGACTAAAAGATAAGTTAAAAGACAGTTTTTGCTGCAATATTAACCTTTAAAGCCAAATTTTAGGTATGGGCTAATTTGCATAATTACAATGATCCAGATTACACCAGTGTATGTATGTATGTGCTATACCTGTGGGGTCCCCGTGGAAGCTGAACGTCACTGTAACAGGCACCACAACTACAGTGATAAGTGTTAGCTTCTAAGTCCTGTGCTCTGTTGCTTTGTGAACATAGGAGGTCACCAGTCAGAGAGCACTTAGCAGTTTCTCAATGAATGCAACAAATTCTCTGATTGGATGAGGTAGAGAGGTGGGGCAGTGACACATTGTGCACATAAGAGAATTGTGTGATTAATGGAGATAATGGCACTCACTTTGTGATGCCAGTTACTAGCAAACCATTTTCTTTAAAATGTTTACACAGTTTACACGTGTCAATTAAGTGGTTAGTATATGTTTTGTGAAGTCATTTTCTACCAGATCTACATTATACATATATGTTTATTGACAGTTATAGCTTAATACAAAAACAGCACTAAATTAAATAGCCATTTGTTTGGTAACTGAAAAAAATTCTTCATCAAACACATACAAAATGGAAAAACATCTGTGTGAATAATGTATTTGCTACTTGTTCAACAGAATTCCCAATCAAGTCCTAATTAGCGCTCAGTCACAGAAAATCTGGCTGTTTGGTCAATTGTCAGGAATTCTGATTTTTGTCAGATTTGGCAATACGTCTCTAAAATTTGCAAATTCTCTCTAAACGCTGATGATACAGTGCCTTGAAAAAGTATTCATACCCCTTAAATGTATTTTATTGGGATTTTATGTGATGGACCAACACAAAGTGGCACATAATCGTGAAGTGGAAGGAAAATGATAAATGGTTTTCAAAATATTTCACAAATACAGTACATATCTGAAAAGTGTGGCATGCTATTGTATTCAGCCCCCCTGAGTCAAAACTTTGTAGAAGCACCTTTCACTGTAATTACAGCTGCAAGTATTTTTGGGTATGTCTCTACCAGCTTTACACATCTAGATAGTGAAATTTGTGCCCATTCTTCTTTTCAAAATAGCTCAAGATCTGTCAGATTGGATGGAGAGAGTCTGTGAACAGCAATTTTCAAGTCTTGCCACAGATTCTCAATTGGATTTAGTTCTGGACTTGGACCCGGCCATTCTAACACATGAATATACTTTGATCTAAACCATTCCATTGTAGCTCTGGCTGTATGTTTAGGGTCGTTGCCCTGCTGGAAGGTGAACCTCCACCCCAGTCTCAAGTCTTTTGAAGACTCTAACAGGTTTTCTTCTATGATTGCTCTGTATTTGGCTCCATCCATCTTCCCATGAACTCTGACCAGCTTCCTTTTCCCTGCTGAAGAAACGCATCCCTACAACATGATGCTGCCATCTTGGTAGGTTTGCAGTTGTGCCATACTCTTTCCATTTTCAGATGATGGATTGCACAGTGCTCCATGTAATGTTCAAAGCTTGGGATTTTTTTTATAACCTAACCCTGCTTTAAGCTTCTCTACTACTTTATCCCTGACCTGTCTGGTGTGTTCCTTGACCTTCATGATGCTATGTGTTCACTAATGTTATCTAACAAACCTCTGAGGGCTTCACAGAACAGATGTATTTATACTGAGATTAAATTACACACAGGTGGACTCGATTTACTAAGTAGGTGACTTCTGAAGGCAATTGGTTCCACTAAATTTAGTGTATCAGAGTAAAGGGGGCTGAACACAAATACACTCCACACTTTTTAGATATTTATTTGTTAAACAAGTATACCATTTATATAAACATAAAAACCATTTATCATTTTCCTTCCACTTCACAATTAAGTGCCACTTTGTGCTAATCTATCACATAAAATCCCAATAAAATACATTTATGTTTTTGGCTGTAACATGACAAAATGTGGAAAATTTCAAGGGGTATGGATACCTTTTCAAGGCACTGTAGTTTTGGTTTAATTCCTAATTCTATATAAGCCTCCAGTGCTTCAGGGACATAACTATTGGCTTAGCAGATCATGTTACTGTTAAGGGGCCTGCACCTATGGGATGTATTATTATTTATAGATGAAGCAATCATAACTGGCAAATACATTTGGATAGAATTACTCTATATATAGGTAATGATCTCTAACATGCTTGCTTTAAAATGATTTGTTTTAGAGCAGTATAGTTCTCATTATTATGACTTCTGTTAAAACAGATTTTAGAGACAGAGCATTATTTTCTTCTATGCGACCCTGTCATATAACTTTTTATATAACAAAAACAAGTTTAACAATAAAATTAATGTTTTCATAATACAGGCCAAATCAGCAGGCCTTATTCAACAAATCATTCTAAATCTTAGATTAGTAGGTTAGATTCCAATTCTTTAAGTGGACCCATTCAGGGTAAAGTAACAGGTTTACTTTCCAGCCCATCTCTTCTGCTATTAATACTTACTTTCCCTGAACTTTGCCACTGTGCTATTTGGCAGTTGCAGCTCCAATTAGAAAACCCTGTGAAAACACCAAGTCCGTCTGTGTTGTAGCCTGCACAGATTTAGGGACCTTTCTCTACTCCAATTGGCAGTACCTGGGTGAGGAGATTGGCTGCTAAAGCACTGCACCTTGACTAGTGGGAGTAATAGAAAAAGGTCCCACATACCCAGAAGTACATACAGGTTTCAGTTGGCTAACTGGGCAGGGGGTTAGCATGGAGGTTAGTTTTTATTGCAGAGAATGTGGTCTATAAAGAAATACTTTTGCTTTGCTTATAAATGCTCAAAGCGATAAATTCATTTTAAGTACAGTAACCCATGGCAGCCAAACAAAATTGATATCCTAATAAAATATGAATTCTAACTAGTTGCTTTGCTTTCTGCACTTAAAGCAGAACTTTACCCATAACAACTTGATACAAAATAAAGGTTTTTTTTAGCAAGGAACATATTTTTCACTTTAATAATTATGCTACCAAAATTAGTCTGTGCTGTAAATTGCCTCCAGCATCATTCCTGTTTCTTTCTTGCTGAAGGCTGCCATTTTGCTGAAGCCCAGAGCCCTTGAGCAGCAGTAATACTTTAGGCCAGCCAATCCCAACCGGAGTTCTGTGGAACCCTAGGGTCTCTCCAGAGGTTCTTAGGCTTCCTGGAGCTGTGGTTGATTGACGTTCTTTTTGGCCATGCCCACATAGTTTCAGGCCAATACTACTTGTCCTTGCCAGAGGCATGACACAAATGATCTTTAGTGGTGGGCATTTTGACCACCACTGTCAGGCTTTCTTCTTACCACCAATGTAAGGGGCATTTTTCCCATTGACCCCTGAAGACTTGGTTTTAGCAGTTAAATATAATGAAAACAATCCTCCTGCGCTTATATGGGTGAACCTAATTTGTAGCTGCTATCACTCAACCTCTACAAACACACTGTCCGCGTCACCGGAAGTTGCGTACCAATGCGTTACGTCTGGGTTAACCCTGATGAAGTCACATGGCACGTGATGTAACGCGTTGGTACGCAACGTCCGTTGACACGGTGATGCACTTCCGGGTGTAGAGGCCATATTGGTACACCCAACCCATGCAGTACACCCATAGTATGTGGTCAAAGGCGTTTTTTTATAGGAATACATGTGAGTGTATTATTGGCTTTATCTTGCATTAAGTAATTAAAAGCAATATTGCACTATGGAGGAAATTGTTTTTTGTATCTCACTAACATGATCCTGAGAGGAGAAGGTGGAGAGTGAGCTATATTGCAGTACTATTATCTTAAGGAAGCTGAGAGGAGTAGGAGTTGCTGCATAAAGGAGTATATGTGACATCTTTCCCTGTGGTGAGAAAGTACCCTTAAGGATCGATTAGGGTGATCCTAAAAGCGTGTTGGCCTGTAGGGTCAAGGTTTGGAGGTGAGCGGGCATTTCTGCTGTTTTGACACTAGAGTGAAGATCACCAGTTCACTGCATCACCTGCATGATTTTTTTGCTGTTTGAAAGATCACGCATATGTGTTTATTGGACTATTATTTGGGGGTATTTGTTTCATTAGGCATTGCTCAGTATTTTTTATATTTATTTTAACAAAAAGGCACCGTATTCAATGTTTATATGTTTATAAGGCACTAAAACACTAATATATATTTTCCCTTTGTATTAAGGGACCACGATTGCCAAATCACTATATTTAACCCTTAAGGTGTTTATAAAGGGGGACATTTTTTTGTTTCACGGAGTGTTACCACAAGTGTACTTTGTGGGCATCTGTCAGGAATGGACTCGCCAATAGTGGTGGGACTCACCTGCCTTGTGGGTTGCAGTACCAGGACTGGCCAGCGGGTGCTCTCAGCAACCAGAGGCTCACTCCTGCAGTCAGCCAAAACACCTGAGGCTGATTGCAGGAGGTGCATATAAGGAATGGCCAGACTTGCAATCAGGGCCTTGGTGTAATGTCAGGGCTCCAGGTATGACCAGAGGTGTGTGGACTGACACAGGGAAACACAGGCTTCATATATAATATAAACAATATAATTTATTTAAGACTAAACAATACATAAACGCAGTGCAAGACTAAACATAAACACAGTGCAACCAAACCAAAACCCCCAACAGATAACAAAAGAACAATACTAAGCGTAGTCGGGCAGGCTGGGTCGGTAGCAAACAGGCAGGCAAGGTACAAAGGAGCAGGCAGAGCGTAGTCAGACGGGCCGGGTCAGGAACAATCAGGCAGACAAGGTACCAAAGGAGCAGACTGGAGAGTGGTCAGGAATAGCAGAGGTCAGGACAGGCGGAGTTCAATCAGAGTCAGGAATCAAGCAGGATCAGACAGGAAGTAGACAGGATGCAGGTACAGGGGCTCTTGGGAAACATACACCAAGACCCTGATTGCAAGTCTGGCCATTCCTTATATGCACCTCCTGCAATCAGCCTCAGGTGTTTTGGCTGACTGCAGGAGTGAGCCTCTGGTTGCTGAGAGCACCCGCTGGCCAGTCCTGGTACTGCAACCCACAAGGCAGGTGAGTCTCACCACTATTGGCAAATCCATTCCTGACAGCATCACATCAAGATTGCACTTTATTGGATCCATATGAGATCAGAGCACAATGTGTTTGTATATTGATTGTCACTTAATCATTTTTATTATATTATTATTCATTATATAAGTAGAGCACTGTTCATTTATTATTATATGTTTATTATCAGCGCTTCACTAATTTTATATATATTGGTTTTAGCAGGGGTTCCCCAAGACCTAAAATTTGTTTCAAGGATTCCACTAGGGTAAAAACTCTCTGGGCTGTATGCATCCATAGACAGACTCAGCAGCAGACAGCAGCGGGGGCCAAAGGCCAGGAAGTGGAGGAGTGACACTGCAGCCGAGACAGCACTGGTGCTGTGACAGGAGCCAGGTAAGAGTTTAGGGAAAGGGATTAAGGAAAAATAGTGGGGTGCAGAGAAATGCATTAAGGTAAAAAACATTTATACTTTAGAACCACTTTAAGAATAAAACCTCTTTATTATATAAGGCCAAATATTTCAATGCCTTGGGATTGGCAGCATGGATATCTCCTGAGGTGCCCAGGGCTACAGTATATTTGGAGGTTTTCCTAGAAAAAGACAGCAAATGTAATTCAATTTACTAGGCCAATTATGTTTTAGCTTGACTAATATAGCTACAACACACCCCTTTCTCTCAGTGAAATATGTTCTGCTTGTCATAAAGGAGACAGGGTGCTGGAGGGAGTAAAGGCTCCAGAGGTAATTCATTAAAAAGGGCATAACCTGAAGCCTGGGATCTCCAACAACTGAAAGATATATCTTGTCTGCAGGAGATCTCTTGGGTAGAGCTGCAGTTATTGAACATCGTCATGGATTTCTGCTAGTGTCAGTAGGTCACACTAATGTTTAACAAACTTTTAAAGATCTACAGTGAAGACAGAACATTTTGATAGCCTTTCTGTTAACAAAGAATGTGCTGTACATAATAGTTTTACTGTGAAATCATCTGAGCTACTTTAAAGTCCAATGCTTTAGTTGTTTCCATAATAGCATCTTACACATCACATCAGTCCTTATAGGACCCACTTAGGTGATATTTTTAATATTAAGTGAAAGATAAGAGTGTACAGTCTAACCCAAACCATATGAGACATGTTCACACATAGGCCCTCTTGTTTAAACTGAGCAAGAATAGCACTTCAGAACTGAACTTTAATGGTTTTACAGATTGGTACGGCACAATGCACAAATGTTTAAAAATGTTTCCAATCCCCCAAAAACTATGGTATACAAATAATATAAGGATGTCATTTACAGCATGTAGACATAGACAGTCAATGGTAAATGAAATGGACATTAGGTCCAGGCAGATATAAAAGACACACATTAATGCAGCTATGTAATCATTAATATATAATTAAATATATTTTGCAATGTAAGCAGTAAAGTAACTAAATCTCAGCTGGCGTCAGCCTCTTGCAACCCCTGTACAGCAGGCTGAAGTGTGAAAAGAAGAAGCAGCACAGGGAGCCAATCAGTTTATGTGCTTACAAGCAGCATGCTGATAGGAGGAGAAAGTGGAGTGACAGACAGATTAGCTCAACATTATGCTGCTTCTCCTTTCACTGTTCAGTCATATTTTGGGTCGGGTCCAGGATGATGTGGGGTTGAAAGAAGTGGAATAAGGGATGCTGGCCATCAGGACATCTAGTGGCAAAAAAAGGTACTGCAGGGGAAATCTTTTTTTGGAGGTGAATATTGCAGCAAAAGCTGGTTTTGTTATTTTATCTTTTCCCAGCCTTTTTAGTAGAACTATAGGTGAAATAAATTAAGTGGCAACATGTTGCCTTCAAACAACAGGTAAAATTTTTTTTCATTTTGGATAAAGCAAGGGAAGGTTATAACCCCGGTCATTTTTTTTTTGTCATCTGTGTCCCATTCCAGAGATTTCC
Organism: Staurois parvus; assembly: GCF_062004578.1. Taxonomy (NCBI): domain Eukaryota; kingdom Metazoa; phylum Chordata; class Amphibia; order Anura; family Ranidae; genus Staurois; species Staurois parvus. The sequence goes on along the minus strand of NW_028317927.1, from coordinate 9,579,281 downwards.
CTACTCTTCCTGCCCCAAAGCCAAACAGGAAGTGAGAGGAAATCCCTGCAAATTAAGGGAATTCCTTGAGGACACCCAGATCACCAGAACCAGTGTCCCCATTGGAAGATTTCCCCTTTTCTGGGGACAACCCAAAATCTAGGATTTTCTTTTAGTTTCACTTTCAATTATAACAATAAACAGGACAAATAGAGAGGGTGAATCTCCTTAACGGGGACACAGACAGCAATAAAATCCTGACAGATGCTCTAACCCGTCTGCACTCTATCAAAAACTTTAGTTATACTTTAATCTTGTTATTTTTTTCTGGAGTCCTTCTTTAATGCCTCTCCCAACATCTGAGATTATTGCATTATAAAGGCAACTTTAATTATAGATTACTATACAATGTTTATTATATATTCTTTAACCTCTTGCCGCCCATGTAACACATGTGTGCAGTGGAAAAGAAGGTGGGCTTTGATGTCTACACACTGCATATTTGTGTCCATGGGCAGCAGAGCTTTCTGTGCTGAGAGTGCACTCTCAACACAGAGAACGAGCTGTCAAAGAGAGCTCTCAGTCTCTACTAATGATTGGGAACCAGCAGGACCAGCTCCAGATCATGTGACCACTGTGAAAGCCAATCACAATGTTCACGTGATCTGCCAGTCTTTCCCACCTCACAGACATAAAGACCATGTTAAAGGTATGCCAGTGCTGGGCGGGAAAGGAGTTAAATGGATAAAAAAAATTAAAACGATGTGTTTGAATATATATTCCCCTGTAATAATGAGTAAACAGTATTTTTCTATATATCTATACCTGATCATAAATTTGAAAAAAGTAGTAAACATAAATGTATTTTTCACATGATTGAATAATGGAAGTAAATACTCACACGATTTGTGTGAATATTCTAAAAATAGTGGCACCCCTTAATTTCTGTCAGATAATCCACCACTTCGCCCAGAAAATTGTTGTAATTAGAATTCTTATGTATATATAGATGTATATATATATATACTGTATATATATATATATATGAAATACTGTACTTATTAAAAACAATTGCTGATACTTAACCTTAACATGTAACTTCAGACAATATTTTGTTGTTGTTTTGGATAAATTGAGAGAGAGTTTGAATGAGTTTTTATTGCAGCATGAAACCTCACCAGAAAGATTTCTCCTCAATTCCTGTCTTGGCAACAACATTACAACTTGAGCAGAAAGTGAGGGAAAATCTCTAGCAGGGACAAAAAAGCTAAAATTTTGTGTTTTCATTGTTCTATTTGTGTTTCTTTTGAAGATTGCCCCTCAATTCCTTTCTGTATCATATATGGTCATCTGAACAGTAAGTGAAGGGAAATATCCCCTATGAGGGCCACAGAAAACAGTCAAACCTCTTATAATGGTTCTAACCCTTCCTCACTCCACCTATACTGTAGCTATTAATCTAGAGCAAGAGAAAATAAATGAGTTTTGGAAAAACGCTTCTCACACACATAGTGCCTAATGATCCACCTGCTGACAACGTCCCATTTTCTGAAAGGTCCTATTTAAATTGCATTGGAACTAGATTCAACTGAGGAAGTGTTATTGAAATAATGGGTGGTGAGTTTAGATGAAGTCATTCTTAGGCTCATTTTCATGACCAGAGAACCAGACCAGTCATGTTACATAATCTAACATATTTATACAGTACACTATATTAAATGCCAGAATGCCTGTATTCATACAAACCAATCTTCAGATATACTTTGTATGTTTGTTTTCACAGAGCATAATGTTTTCATGGCACATTTTCAGGAAAAGTCAGGAAGCTTTACGCCATTTTAAAGTCCTTCAATTAAAATCAAGTAATTGTTTTACAAGCAAACAGACAAAATCATCTTCACTGAAATTATTGTTTTATGTTTTCCATATGTTGTAGACATACAGTAGTGTATGAAGTAATATGTAATATATTGCATAATGTATCTACAAGAAATGCGGTCACCAAACATTCTATCTCTGGATTTAATAAATGGACATATGATATATACTGTAAAATATTACACTATTGCTTAATAAACAATTTTACAAGCAGAAGTTTTCCGTGAAATTTCCCTTCCAATTACACTTTATTGCATTCATGTTTTTTCTGTACAGTCTTATTTATTGCTAACATACTTTAAGTTGATATGCTAAATTGTTCTGGTTCAAAATGTAGAGGAAGCATTGAAAAGCTGTAGTTTTTTTTAAAAGAAGAAGTGAAATATGGCATTCACCACTGCTAAGCTGATCTTTAAAGGTGCGGGCTCCAGAGTTGATCTTTAGGCTTCAGGTTTGTGTGAGTGACTGACCCATGACAAATATACAGAAGGGGAGGTCAGGCTTCCATAGTTGCATGGGTATTCCAGGTCAGTGACTCAGAAGGTATTAAAGCCAGGAGCTTGTCCCTTTATAGAGTTAGCAGAGGCAGCTCCCATAATTATACTCTCATATGGTTCTAAAGCCTCAACGTGTCACAGACTCCCCCCTCACCCCCTTAGTCTTACCTGAGCATCATCACGTTCCAGCTCTATGCATGAGAGCTGCAGCTCTCCAGGCTCTGTCCCTCCTCACTCGGCAGATTGATAGAAGTGGGAGCCATTGGCTCACGCTCCTGTCAATCAAATCCAGTGACAAGGGAGTTGGGGGGCAGGGCCTAGCCGCCCTGTCTGTGTCAATAGATGCAGAAGGGAGGATCAGGAGCAAGCCTGCATGAGTCTTCCCATTGAAAGCGTTGAGGAGCCAGGAGTGCCGGACCTAAGAAGAGGAGGATCAGGGCTGCTCTGTGTAAAACCATTGCACAAAGCAGGTATGCATGAAATGTTTATTATTTTACTTAAAGAAAAAAAAGCTCAAGCTTTATTATCACTTTAAGATGCAACTTTTTAAAATACATTAGTTTTGTTTGTATAGTCCTATAGAAATCTTTTACAAATATGTTCTTTTCTTCGTAATATGCAAAGACTTACAAATAAAAAATGATATGCCCCAAGCACAAAAGCTGTATGTAGGCCAGAGCTAAATCTGTCATGTGTGGCAGAACTGATCTCTGAAACCCGGAGGTAAGAAAACCGCAAAAAGGTAAACTGTCTTTAACCACTGGTTAAATTGTATTCTTTTTAGTGCCCACTTATTCAATTTCACTAGCAATTCCCAGAGTAAAGAGTTAGCACTTACCTTCCCTACTATCTGGGTTGCTGCTCTTCACTCTTTTGAAGAGCTATGGTGGCTGAAGAATCTTCATCTGACACACTTCCAGGTGTGTTGGATGTCTGGTTCCTGGCTTTGCCCAGTGATTCCATCCACAAGCCCCTTCTTTACTGCTGGAGATGTGTAAGAGGCTTAAGATTCTTCAGCCACAAATGGCATTAGGAGGTAATATAGACACAGATGCAGGTTAGAGAGTGACAATGGGGAGCATGGACCTGTCATAGTTGGACAGGTTTTGTTAGCTAGCTGACAGCTAGCTAACAAAACTAATGGAGGCAGTGTTGTGTTTCATTACAAAACTGAATTTCGGTCTGTAAATAGTTCTTTAAAACTGCAATACAATCATATAAACCATGGTTACAAAATGCTTTTACACGTCTCTTACAAATGCATACAACACATTTCTTTTGCACATAGCAGACCTTCAAATCCCACAGCAAATACATAACATTGCAATAATAAACTTTAACCTCTTATTGACATAGGCCGGACAGGAGTGCTGCCAATGCGGGTGGACGTTTCTAAACATCCCCCACATCCATTGCCTGTGCGCCACCACGATCAGTTTTCCTGCTGTGAAACACAGATCACTGTACGGGACCTCTGTGTGATGTCCAGATTCATGTGATCACTGGCCAATCAAGATGTCACTTCCTGATATCATTGCTTATTACTTGTGAAATCTGTGAATGATCACAGAGGTTACATGGTGCAAGGCTATTCACAACAGCCTTGTACCATGTGACAAGCTGTGACCAATCACAGCTCTCACAGTATTTCTCAATAGCTGCAGAAATGATTGCTTTTACAGTCTTTATGGGTGTAAAAGCAATCAGTGTAAAAAAAGAAAAAAAATATTCATCACCCCCCACAAGTAGTACAGTGTCACTATGTTGACACTGTACTGCTAGGGTGACAGTATGTTAAAAAAAAAACCATAAATAATAATATATAAAAATAAAAATGTAAAATAAATTTAGCAAAATTATAATTTTTGGTTATAAAATAATTGGGGTTATTTTTTTTGTACTAAAAAGATAGATGAATACATTTTGGCCAAAATTTATTAAGAAAGATTATTTATTTGCTAAATTTTATAAGAAAATCGCCTTTTTTAAAAAAATGTTTGGACTTTTTCATTTATATAGCAAAAAAATAAAAATCTCAGTTGTGAATAAATACCACCAAAATAAAGTTTTATCTGTCTCAAAAAAATGCTAAAAAATGCATATGGGTACAGTGTTGCATGACCACAAAATTGTCATTCAAAGTGTGATAGCGCCGAAAGCTGAAAATTGGCCTAGGCTGGAAGGGGGTGAAAGTGTCCGGACTTGAAGTGGTTAACAAATGATAAATAGACTCACAAGCATATGTGTATCAAATGGAAAAGGAGGAGAGCTTCATTGATGTGTGTGGGAAGATGGCTCTGACTGATGTGTAGGTAAAACTTTATTAACAAATACAAAGCACTTCCTGTTTCCTGTTTTCAGAAAGGAACAGACTGCAGTAAAAGACTGCAAATGCAGCAGACAACCGATAGATGGCTCCCTACTCAACACAATAATAATGAGATATACAGTACAATTGACTTTGAAGTCTTCATGCATACAATCCTCACACATTACAACTGTCACAACCCGGCTGAAAAACAATTCCTGAGCTCTAGTAAAGTGATGCTGCTTAGTTTTTGTATTTACATGGATTTTGCCATGAATACAACAAAGGGTTTATATGTAAAATAATATTATATAAGTAAAATATGTTAGTTTTTTTAGAACCAATATTATAATATAGTAAGATAGTGTAGTAATACATGAATCTGCAAAATTGATCCATCTTCTTTTTAGGAGATCAGGAAGCAAAACTGACCACAATAGTTCAGTGGGTTTGTTTTGCTTCCTCAGGAAAAATAATTGCTATGGCTTGTCAAGGTTTAAACTTGACAGATGTGTTTTTCCTAGTTAACTAGGTTTATTTATATTGGAGTTTTCTAGGTACTGTTCACTGAATGTAACTCATGCAACAGCAATTAAACCACAGCAACCGTATGCTGGCTTGTATTTCCAATATTAACTTCTTCACAGCAGCTGGAAGTGAACATTAGCATGTATTAAAGTTATTGTATCTCTCATGAACTGCCACTTGAAATGGATTAAATATTCTCTCATGAACTGCCACTTATCTCTGACTGGGGTCTTCCACCCCATCCTTCAGGACACTGAAAAGAATATAGAGCACATACAGTATATTTTTTAGATGTGAGACATTAAAGTGTAATAAATCGTGTATTTTGTGTATCTTGGAAGGGAAGCAAACCTAATGCAGCCAACTGTCCAATCTGTTTAGGTAATAGTTGAATTTTGCTTTAAAACACAGAATCACTTTTAAAACTAAAAAAAAAAAACAACAAAAAAACAGCACAAGGGACATTATTTACCTTCAGTGAGATGTGTCCTTTGTGCTGCTGTGTCTCCTTTCACCAAAATCTTCTTTCTTCGATGCTGAACCTTTGCCATAATTTTCCAGTGTGGCAGGGGTTAATACAATTAATGAACTGTCAAAGGCTCTCATCAAGAGAGCCTGACTAGTCAAAGCCTCCCCCCCTTTCCTCCATTCATATAAGCCATACTCCAGCTTCCATGAATGAAACAGGATCTATGAATGGAGTAGGGGCAGATAACTAAAAGGTCTACACCCTCCATTCATAGATCCCTCTATAGTAAAACTTCTATGAGTGCAGCAGCTGGGCTGAAATGATGGGCATAGTTGGGCACTCTTGATTACAGCCTATGACCACCCCATAGTTCTATTAACTCCTGTTCCATCTGAAGATTACAGATGGGGAGGGGCATTGTAATAAGATAAGAAACTTTTTGTGAAAGAAGGACACAGCAGCACAAGGCATACATTTCACTGGTAATTAATGTCCCTTGTGCTGATTTCTTATCTCATTTTGTTTAGGTAAACTATGGCTTTAAATACTTTACTGTACTACAATATTTTGCTCCTATTTGCAGCATAATGCAGTCCAAATTCCTTTAACTATGTAGCCACAAAAACAAATTAGGTTTATATCAATATTTCCGACTTTATCCATGCACTATTAAGAATGATTTAACAACAACAGAAAAGTTACATTTGTCAGTGCTAAGAAACAGTGCTACTTAGCATCAGCAAGCAGCATATTGAATGTAAGTAGTTAGATAAAATAGGAAATATTATTTTTATTGGATATAAATTAGTGCCAAGTCACACTGTGTGCTTCTTGGCTCAGAGATATAACAACTCTAAGCTTACATTGTAAAACTGCCAGCCTCTGTGTGTTGGGATTCCAGCCAGTGTAGTCATTTTTGCAGAACTCCTGGCTGGATACTACTAAAACTGCTTTTGTCATATCCATAAAGATAAATTTGCTGGACTGACAAAAGCAGAAAGGGATACATAAAATAATACATCTGGCTATTTCACTGTATGTTTTCTTGTGTATATTTCAGAATATTAACCTCATTCATAAAAAGCAAAATAACAATATGTAATGTTTAAACTATGGTTTACAGCATATCATCAGATTTGTCCTTTCCGCTGGACTTTTTTCTTCTAAGTTCTTTTAGTATCTCTTTACCCTTTTCTGATTTGGGACAAGTTGTTCAAGCACATGTGTTAACATTCAGATTTTTGCACGTGCCTTGAGTTAAGGCAGCCCATTTATTATAAATAGGCTGCCAATGCACAGCAAAAGGCGAAATACAAGCACACCAGAAAGCACTGCAGCTATGTTGTGGCACACTGCAGCATGAATACGTTGCAAGCTACTGTAGGTGTGCATTATATTTAGAAAGACACCACAACAAACTGCACAAAATGCCATGTGTTACAACACAGTTCATATTATGGCAACACATAGGTGTAAAGCCAGCCTCAATCACTAAAATGCATCAGTAATTCTATGGCATAAGGACAAGAAATGTCTGGAGCCCTCTTAATACACAGAAAATTTCATCACTGCATATAAAACCTAATTTTAAGTATTGGATTGAACTGGTAAGAATAAAAACCTCTGTCAGGTTATCACTTCTGTCAGTTACCACGTTGGGGAGATTTTAACTGATCTTTTTGATCCTGTGAAAGCAAGACAAGGAACAAGAGGAGCAATTGTCACTTATACAAAATAATAATAACCTGCAAAAAAACAGTAAGGACGCCACACCAATGGTCATAGATTCCTGAAAGATCTTTATTAAATGATTAATGGAATAAGGCCCCCCCCCCCATCCAAGGCAAAAAACACATATATTGTATTGTGTAATTGGTTACAATAGTTGGTTGGTATATATACTGCTTAGAAAAATTAAAGGAACACTTTTTAATCAGAGTATAGCATCAAGTCAGCGAAACTCCTGAGATATTGATCTGGTCAGTTAAGTAGCAGAGGGGGTTGTTAATCAGTTTCAGCTGCTTTGGTGTTAATGAATTTAACAACAGGTGCACTAGATGGGCAACAATGAGACGACCCCCAAAAGAGGAATGGTTTACAGGTGGAGGCCACTGACATTTTTTTCCCTACTCATCTTTTCTGACAGTTTTTCACTAGTTTTGCATTTGACTAGGGTCAATGTCACTACTGGCAGCATGAGGCGATACCTAGACCCTAAAGAGGTTGCACAGGCAGTCCTCCAGGATGGCACATCAATACGTGCCATTGCCAGAAGGTTTGCTGTGTCTCCCAGCACAGTCTCAAGAGCATGGAAGAGATTCCAGGAGACAGGCAGTTACTCTAGGAGAGCTGGACAGGTTCGTAGAAGGTTCTTAACCCATCAGCAGGACCGGTATCAGCTCCTTTGTGCAAGGAGGTACAGGATGAGCACTGCCAGAGCCCTACAAAATGACCTCCAGCAGGCCACTGGTGTGAATGTCTCTGACCAAACAATCAGAAACAGACTTCATGAGGGTGGCCTGGGGGCCTGATGTCCTCTAGTGGGCCCTGTGCTCACTGCCCTGCACCATAGAGTTTGATAGGCATTCACCACTGAACACCACAATTGTCAGGTCTGCCACTGGCGCCCTGTGCTTTTCACAGATGAGAGCAGGTTCACCATGAGCACATGTGACAGATGTGAAAAGGGTCTGGAGAAGCTGTGGAGATGTTTTGCTGCCTGTAACATCATTCAGCACGACCGCTTTGGTGGTGGGTCAGTTGAGGCCTGGGGAGGCATATCCATGGAGTGACGCACAGACCTCTACAGGATAGACAATGGCACCCTGACTGCCATTAGTTATCGGGATGAAATCCTTGGAACCATTGTCAGACCCTACACTGGTGCAGTGGGTCCTGGGTTCCTCCTGGTGCACAACAATGCCCTAGCCTCATGTGGCAAGAATATGCAGGCAGTTCCTGGAGGATGAAGGAATTGATACCACTGAATGGCCCCCACGGTTGCCTGACCTAAATCCAATAGATCACCTCTGGGATATTATGTTTCGGTCCATCCAACGCCACCAGGTTGCACCTCAGATTGTCCAGGAACTAAGTGATGCCCTGGTCCAGATCTGGGAGAAAATACCCCAGGACACCTCCATGGCCACAGATGTAAGAAATCAAGCAGTTAGGCATGCAGACTGCTTCTACATACATTTGTGAAAGAAAGGATCGCTCTCAGGAGCTCAGTGAATTCAGTGAAATCAAGCGTGGTACCGTGATTGGTTGATATTGTTGATCTCAGAGTAATTTCTGTTTGGTAAGTAGATGTAAGTCTCTTCTTGGTGGTAAAACACTGTGTACTAGGGGTTTTGAAGATTCTTCCTTAATATCACCATGGGGGACTTTTTAACTATTGGAACCCTTGATTTACTATGTTTTTAGTTTAGGTGATATTGCAGTGTAGCACATTTTACATTAGTATATTTGGTTGTGATAAACATCTCAGCGTGCTGGCAGCTTTTATATTTATTTTTGTGTTTTCCTCAAACACTGTTACTTTTTTCTTTAAGTACTAAGAGTACTTGATTAGGTAACAACTTTGGAGTATGGTGTAGATGCAGTAATAGTAGTACTAATGAGATTGGTGGAAAATAAAGTGAAAAAATAAAAATAGGATAGTATACTGTATATATGGCTGAGAGGGTGATTGCAAATGGTAAGCAAGTGAACAGAGCAACAGTAGAGAGGGGGGTGAAATTGTAGAAATGTTTCAGATGACTGAAAGGTGATGTAAGGAGGTGGAGGTCGAGAGTAGAAAGAAATGAGAGTAAAGAGAAAAAAAAACAAAAAATAAAAGCTGACAGCAATAAAAAAAATAAATTATACCAGATTTAAGAAAGTGATTCCTGGGGATTTAAAACATTTATGTTGTTTCATTGCATCCATCTGGCTGGAGTGTATTTAAATGATAAATTCAGAATGTCCCCCTTTAGAAAAACTTTTTATATCTATTGTGATATATCTCTTATGGTATTTGTTCAAATAATGTCACTGATTTTGGCTAATACAGACTGGGAATGTGTCTGGAGAGGATGCACAAACTTTAACTGAGTGGGTAGTGAAAAATACAGGTGAAACTCAAAAAATTAGAATATCGTGCAAAAGTTCATTTATTTCAGTAATGAAACTTAAAATGTGAAACTAATATATGAGATAGACTCATTACATGCAAAGCAAGATAGTTCAAGCGGTGATTTGTCATAATTGTGAGCTTACAGCTCATGAAAACCCCAAATCCGCAATCTCAGAAAATTAGAATATTGTGAAAAGGTGCAATATTCTCGGCTCAAAGTGTCCCACTCTAATCAGCTAATTAAGCCATAACACCTGCATAGGGTTCCTGAGCCTTTAAATGGTCTCTCAGTCTGGTTCAGTAGGAATCACAATCATGGGAAAGACTGCTGACCTGACAGTGGTGCAGAAAACCATCATTGACACCCTCCATAAGGAGGGAAAGCCTCAAAAGGTAATTGCAAAAGAAGTTGGATGTTCCCAAAGTGCTGTATCAAAGCACATTAATAGAAAGTTATGTGGAAGGGAAAAGTGTGGAAGAAAAAGGTGCACAAGCAGCAGGGATGAACGCAGCCTGGAGAGGATTGTCAGGAAAAGGCCATTCAAAAGTGTTGGGGACTTTCACAAGGAGTGGACTGAGGCTGGAGTCAGTGCATCAAGAGCCACCACACACAGATGGATCCTGGACATGGGCTTCAAATGTCGTATTCCTCTTGTCAGGCCGCTCCTGAACAACAAACAACGTCAGAAGCGTCTTACCTGGGCTAAAGGAAAACAGACCTGGTCTGTTGCTCAGTGGTCCAAAGTCCTCTTTTCTGATGAGAGCAACTTTTGCATCTCATTTGGAAACCAAGGACCCAGAGTATGGAGGAAGAATGGAGAGGCACACACTGCAAGATGCTTTAAGTCCAGTGTGAAGTTTCCACAGTCTGTGTTGATTTGGGGAGCCATGTCATCTGCTGGTGTTGGTCCACTGTGCTTCATTAAGTCCAGGGTCAACGCAGCTGTGTACCAGGAGATTTTGGAGCACTTCATGTTTCCTTCCGCAGACGAGCTTTATGGGGATGCTGACTTCATTTTCCAGCAGGATTTGGCACCTGCCCACACTGCCAAAAGCACCAAAACCTGATTCAATGACCGTGGGATTACTGTGCTTGATTGGCCAGCAAACTCACCTGACCTGAACCCTATAGAGAATCTATGGGGCATTGCCAAGAGAAAGATGAGAGACATGAGACCGAACAATGCAGAAGAGCTGAAGGCTGCTATTGAAGCATCCTGGTCTTCCATAACACCTCAGCAGTGCCACAGGCTGATAGCTTCCATGCCACGCCGCATTGAGGCAGTAATTGCTGCAAAAGGGGCCCAAACCAAGTACTGAGTACATATGCATGCTTATACTTTTCAGAGGTCCGATATTGTTCTATGTACAATCCTTGTTTTATTGATTGCATGTAATATTCTAATTTTCTGAGATTGTGGATTTGAGGTTTTCATGAGCTGTAAGCCATAATCATCACAATTATGACAAATCATGGCTTGAACTATCTTGCTTTGCATGTAATGAGTCTATCTCATATATTAGTTTCACCTTTTAAGTTGCATTACTGAAATAAATGAACTTTTGCACAATATTTTAATTTTTCAAGTTTCACCTGTAGTCAGTGCTTAAGGAATGGAGAATCCTGAATTTTATAATCAGAAAGGAAACAGAGATGGAGACTGTCTAATAAGGGGCACAAAGTGGGTGTGGTGTGACTGAGAGAAGGGTAAGCACGATGAATGACAATATTTTGATATCTGAATGCACTAAAACTATGGAGGCAACAGGGACTAGAGCTGAGATGTGGGGAACTGTAGGTGTGATATAGTTTAGTTTTAATTTTGATCATCTACTATATTCATCAAATAATACATGTTCGGCCTTATAAATGTTATACTAATTAATAAAAAAAATTAGAATTCAATGTTTTGTTTGAACAGCCAAATCCAAAAAGTCAAAATTGAATATACATACACAATGGAAAATTAATTGATTCCTACTGGATATATCCAGTATTTACCAAACCTGACTGCCATGTGTGTACTTTTGCCAACTGATCGTAACCCACCTGACCACTGGACTTGCTGGTTTCTGAAGCGACTTCATTCTCCTCATATAAAACTACAACCCTATTGCATTAAAGGTAACTTTTGCCCACTGTGAATGGGAGAATACATTCTATATACTCTGGCACTGACCTGGATATCCTTTTACCCTATATAATGAGTCACAGAGAAGTCACAGTATAAACTACCAGGATTATAACTTGGACACCTACATACTTTACTGTCAAAACTTTTTTAAAAAGACTATCGTTTGTGCAACTGTTTGATTTTTTTTCAATCTTATTTTTAAGTGTTGCATGGGAAGACCACTTACTGTTATCTCACATATATATTCTTATTATTATAGCCAAATTTACCACCCTAACTCCTCCCACGGTTTTTACACTACATAGACAGTAATATACCGAAACGTGCGGATTGTGCCCGATTGGTGTGATATTACTTTGTGGAACGTTTCACCGAATGGTTCACGAAATATTGCCGTTTTTGTGGTGAAATTGGTCCCATAGGAATGAATGGCGGAATGTTCAAAACTAGAGTGGGAGCTGACAAAAGCTAGAGTGTGAACTGAAAAATCAGGACATGATTTCTAACCTGTCATCACTCCCTCATTTTCAAGCCCACCTACACAATCTTATATCAAAACGTTCAGCTATCCCTGTTGCCACTAAAAATGTCCATGGCTAAGCCATAGTCCTGATAGTTTTCACAATATGACCATTTGTTTGCAACTTACGCCGCCCATTGACATTCTTTGAAACTCCACTCTAGCCACCTCAAATTTAAAGGGCATTTTCTAAACTGCAACTGTGCCTTCATTTTCAATATTTCATATTTCAACATTTCAGAGACATACTATGCATCAAAATGTAGGTCTGGGTCTTGTGATTCTCACAATATAAAGCTCTTCGGTGTAGGATTTATAATTTTTAAACTACAACCATATGAAGATGGCAACCGCCAGTGAAGTGAGCAAGCTGAAGCAGTTTGTTTTTAACCGCTCTTCTCTGCCCTTGCTGTAGAGTGAGTTGCCATAGGAACCCAGGTGTGTGAGCAGGCAGCATAGTGACAAAAGCTAGAGTGTGAGCTGAAAAATAAAAGTTGAAATGCATTTCTCACTCTATCAAGCTTGCCATGTGCACTTTTTAAATTTGATCAATCAATTGGTTAGTGTAATGTTTACTATCTTTACTCACTCCAAACACTCCACACAGTTACTCTGCCCACTCCATAAAGTTACTCTGCCCAGTCCAACCTTTTCACAGTTACTCCAGCCACTCCAACCACACAATAGTTACTCAAGCCACTCCACCCAGTTACTCCACCCACTCCAGTTGTAGACTACTGGTGGAGGCAAGAACACTTCACACAATTTCCCCAGAAATTGTAGCTTTTCTAGTTTATATATATTTTTAGTTATATTAGTGCCAGCATATATAAGTGATTAACTTAAGTGCCCTTCGGAAGATTTACCCCGTTAATGACCTAGCCATTTTTTGTTATTCAGCACTGCGCTATTTCAACTGGTAATTGTGTGGTCATGCGATGCTGTACCCCAACTAAATTTATGTAATTTTTTTCAAACAGAGCTTTCTTCTGGTGAGTATTTTGCAGATATTAATTTTGGCACAGGGTTTTGAAAAAAAAGAAAAAATACATCTTAATTTTCATTCTTCGTTTTCCAAAAACTTGTGGCAACAAATGAGATCTACAATTACTCACCATGCCCCTTAGCAAATACCTTGGAGTGTCTACTTTCCATAAAGGGGTCATTTGGAGGGGATGCTTCTACTATCCTGGAATTTCAGGGCCAACATTAGAAGCTTATGCCACACATTAGCCACTCTTCTAACCACTTAAAGACCAAGCCTTTTCTGACACTTTGTTCACATGAAAATAGTTTTTTTTGCTAGAAAATTACTTTGAACCCAAAAACATTATATATTTTTTAAAAAGCAGAGGAAAGAAGAAAATGGTGGGTGTTGCCATTTTTTATATCACGCAGCGATTTTTCAAACACAATTATTTTGGAAAATACGCACTTTTTAGAATTGTAGTGCACAAAAACACAATATAATGCCCCATTGTTTAATAAAGTATAAAAAATGATATTACGCTGAGTACATTTTTATATCCATAGGTGACACTTTAAAATCCTTTACAGGTCACCACTTTAGATTTACACAGGAGGCATAGTACTATAATTACTACCCTCAATCTGATGTTCACTGCAATACCTCACATGCACAGTGCAATCTCTGTTTACTTACCAACACGGGACTGCTGCTTGCGTCTGCCATTGCGCGCGAGCATGAGGATGAGGGTAGGGGTGATTTTTTTTATTAATATTTATTTTGTTTTGTTTTTATTTTTACACTGTTCTTTTCATTTTTTTTAGCACTTTTATTGTTATCACAGGGAATGTAAATATCCCCTGTGATAGCAATAGGCAATGACAGGTAATCTTTTCTGAGAAATCTGGAGTCTATTAGACTGTAGATCTCTCCTCTGCCCTTAAAGAAGCTGATCACAGCAAGATCGGTGTGATCAGATGCCTTCCCAATTTTAAAATGGTGCTGTTTATATCTGGCAAAACGGAAATGATGAAATGCTTGTAGCTTCCGGTCTTTTAGACCATAGAGATGATTGGAGGCATTCCAGTCTCCTATCAGCTCTATGGTCAGCCAGTGGAACTGATGACTGCTTTCTCGAGTTCTTTGATGGGACAGGACATCCCAAGATAACCATGGAAGGTGGTGGGAGTCCCTTTGAGCTGCTTGTAAAAGCGATCAAGTGGCTAATTAGCTGCTAGGATTGTTTTTTGCATAAAAGCAGCCCGCCAGCCAAGGCTGCTGTTAGAAATCATGGGGCCCCATACAGCCTACCTGACAGGGACCCCCCAAAAAAGACAACTCAATATTTTCACAAAAAATACACAAAAATCATTATTAGCGAACACAAACACAACATAACTGTGGGGGGAACAGGAGGGCACAGCATAGGGGACAAGAAAGTACAATACAGGGGGCAGGCAGGAGGGCACAGTGCAGTGGTTAGGAGGGTACAGTACAAGGGGGCACAGTAGGGGGGGCAGGAGGGCATAGTACAGCGGTCAGGAGGGTACAGTACAGGCTGACAGGGGGCCACAGTATGGGGGAGGCAGGTGGACACAGTACAGGGGGCAGGAGGGTACAGCATAGGGGCATTGAAAACCAATTAATCTGTTCCAGAGGTCAGAAAAAGTAAAAAAAAGTCTTATCTGTTCAAAACTCTTTATAAAGTGCACTTTAAATGCATATTACTGTACAGGGACATGATTAAAAAAATTAATTGAAAACCAATTAATCCGTTCATATTGCGAAAACAATTTGTAAACCGAGGCATTATTTTCAATGGATTTTCATAAACCGAAAATTACGTTAACCGAGGCATTCGTAAACCGAGGTACACCTGTATAATTAAAGCAAATAGGCTGGCTAGGAAGTGATCTTCATTGCATAGTACATGCTGTAAAGTGCTGAGCAAACTGTTGGCGCTCTATAAATCCTCTATAATAATGGTACAGAGACAGTGCAGGGCAGTGTGCAGGGAGGGAGATTCCAGCCATTCGCAGTGTTTGTGTATGGAGGGGACACACACCTGTGTGAAGGTGAAGGGCCTCCAGAGAAGAAGCAGATAGACGAGGTGGGAGGGGGAGCGAACTGGAGGGATTCCAGGAAGAGAATTCCAGCTGTTTTGGGGATGAGGCTGTAAATTAGCAGGACTGCTGGGCTGGGAGAAGGGAGTGAGGGGTACCAAGGATCTGAAGGAGAGAGGCCGTGTGAAGACGAAAGGGAGCAGGACCAGATAGTGGCTGAGGAGGGTGAGGATGCCGGGAAGAACAATGAAGACGGCTAGAGGTAAGAGGCACAGATAATGGAACTGACCTGGACTGAAAGAGGAGGAACTGTTGGCAGGAAGCAACTTAGGGCCCCTGCACAGTTTCCAGAGGTGCCTGTGCATTACGAGAGCCCTAGGAAGGGGCCCGCTCTCAGTCCTGACACATCCCCCTGTTTTCTCCTGGCGCCTGGCAGGAGAGACACACAGAGGGCATCCTTCTAGTAATTGCCACACCATACTGATCCGCCTCCCTCTCTGGGCCCCCTGTGTGCCCGGGCCCCCTACAGGTGGACCAGAGGTCCCCCCCTATCAGCGGCCCTGCCGCCAGCTGAAGAAAAATGATACCAGGATGATGCTTGTAGCTGCAGACATCATCCTGGTATAACCACCAGGGACGTAGCACTAGACGTTGGGCATAAACACTCATCGACCACTGTGTTAGGTACACCTTGCTAGTACCGGGTTGGACCCCCTTTTGCCTTCAGAACTACCTTAATTCTTCGTGGCATAGATTCAACAAGGTTTTGGAAACATTCCTGAACCGTTGATACAATGCAGGATCCATGCTTTCATGTTGTTTACCCCAAAATTCTGACCCTACCATCTGCCTACCATCTGAATTTTGCAGCTGAAATCAAGACTCATCAGACCAGGCAATGTGTTTCCAAACTTCTATTGTCCAATTTTGGTGAGTCTATGCAAATGTTAGCCTCCATTTCCTATTCTTAGCTGATAAGAGTGGCACCTGGTGTGGTCTTCTGCTGCTGTAGCCCATCTGCTGCAAAGTTTGATGTGTTGTGCATTTAGAGATGGTATTCTGCATACCTTGGTTGTAATGAATGGTTCTTTGAATTACTGTTGCCTTTTTATCATCTCAAACCAGTCTGCCCATTCTCCTCTGACCTTTGACTTCAACAAGGCATTTTTGTCCACAAAACTGCCGCTCACTGGATATTTTCTCTTTTTCAGACCATTCTCTGTAAACCCTACATATGGTTGTGCGTTTAAAATCCCAGTAGATCAGCAGTTTTTGAAATACTCAGATTAGCCCGTCTTTCACCAACAACCATGCTTTGTTCAATATCACTTAAATCCCCTTTCTTCCCCATTCTGATGGTCAGTTTGAACTTCAGCAAGTCGTCTTCACCATGTCTTGATGCCTAAATGCATTGAGTTGCTGCCATGTGATTGGCTGATTAGCAACTTGTGTTACCAAGCAATTAAACAGGTGTACCTAATAAGATGGCTGGTGAGTGTATGTAACAGCAGAGAACATGGGCATATGATGATTCAGGTCTGTAGACCAAAATGGCCACAATTCATTCTTTTTTGTAATACACATGCTGAGGGTTAGGCCCAAAAAAGTTTTAAATTCGAAAACCAGTATTAGGTTTCCATGTCTGGCAAGAGCTGAATCTGGGTGGGCAGTCGATGTATTGTTGTGCATATAAATTGCTTTGGCCCACAATCAACTGATACAAATCTTCTGTGAAAAACAGCAGAGCGACTAAACGCTAGTGCTGACTCCGAACAGGGCTGATCGTGCTAACACTGCGTTTTTAGGAACACTATACTAAGGAGGCACTAGTATAGTTCTGTTCGTGATTAATATCCAAACACATGCTGGTAGGTTAATTGGTTCCTGCCCTAATATGAATGTGAGCTAGGACCTTAGATTGTACGCTCCTTGAGGGTTAGGGTCTGATGTGAAGGTACAATATATTGTAAAAGCGCTGTGTAGGGGCGGACTGACCATTTGGAAACTCGGGCACTGCCCGAGGGCCCGGGGTCAGTAGGGGGCCCCATGAGATGCCCCTGGTACCTTTTTCATAGGCTTTTTTTGAGTTTGAGCAAGGACACAGGGGCCCCATTATCCCCTATTGCCTGGGGGCCTCATGAGTTGTCAGTCCGCCCCTGGCGCTGTGTAAATTGAAAGCACTGTATAAGTACCTGTAATAAATAATAAAGTATTTCTGCTATAGGGTGGCACAGAAGTGGTTAAAGACCCCTTCCCCTCCCCGAAACACACACATAAGAACATAAATGCATGTGTTGAGGGTGCCGACATACAAAAAATGACAATTGCACTACACATACTAGGCATGGCCGCACATGCCAGAGTGAAAGCAATAGTTCTAGAGCCAGCATTCACAGTTAACTCAAAACTGATGACCTGTAATGGCTTTTAAAGTCCTCTATGGACAATTTTGTGCATTTAGGTTTGTTAAGGCTTGATATGTTTGATATCTATATATTGGGCACAATTCCATCTATATTTTACCTATATTTACCTATATTTATATCTATATTGAGTAGCTGTGCACAAAAAGTAACATTTCAATGTACATTTTGCTGAAAATATAGGTTTGATAATTTCTTTTGCTAAATTTGTGACAAAACAAATTGCAATTAACAACTTTTTATTCTCCAGGGTCCCTGATTTTAGACAATATTTTATGTTTTGGGGCTTTAGCTAATCTTCAGGCCTAAAATGTTCATTTAATCATGTGTGCAGAAAAAAAAAATGAAAAATGATGCAGACAGCAAAAAGGTTTGAAAAGAGGTCCACATTCAGCCCATTGTCTTTTGTGTCCAACAGAATTATCATTTGTGGTTTAAAGGTTTTCCTTTTCTGGGTATTTTTGAAATTCCCTTTAAGAAACAAAACATTCATGTCTTGCCAAGAATGGTGTAATTGCGAGAAATCAACAGTAATCCACCTCCTTATGATGCAAATAATAAGTCATAAATCAGAGTTCTGACAAGAACATTGCATTGAGCCATTCATGGCTGCAGTAATCTAATGGAATGTAACATGGAGAAGCAGTGAGTACATAAAGAAAATGCAAACAATATTCTGCAAAATTACACAATGATTTTGGAAGCTACTGTGACCCACAATGTAGCCTATAAAAACTGAATTTTCAGTTCTCTGGAAAATTAAAAACACAAATTTAATTATTTACAGTAAAATCAAAAGCTTTTTTTGTCTGGTTTTCATTTAGTAATCATGGCATAACTATATCCATCAAATAGCCTACAGTTTTACACAGGGCAAAAATAACAGGCTGCTCTACATGTCATCTAGACATGTTATTATCTTACATAGAAATGTAATTATCAAATCTGGTTGTACAAAGAATTCATCTTTCATTTATGGGTGGTATTTCCCTGAAATACATTACAGTTTACAACTGAAATACTGTAAATTCATACAAGAATGTTCAGAAGTGTAACAAATCAGGAATGACAGGACATCACATGAAGAGACATATCTTAACCACTTCAATACTGGGCACTTTTACCCCTTTCCCAGGTTTCAACGCTCTCACACTTTGCCCAGGCCAATTTTGCTCTGACATTTTGAATGACAATTGCGTGGCCATGCAACACTGTACTTAAACAAAAATTTAACAATTTTGTTCACAAAACTAGAGCTTTCTTTTGGTGGTATTTAATCACTGCTGGGGTTTTTATTTTTTGCTAAATTAACAAACAAAGACCGAACATTTAAAAAAAAGCATGTTTTTCTTTGTTTCTGTTATAAAAGTTTGCAAATAAATAATTGTTCTTCATAAATTTAGGCCAATATGTATTCTGATACATTTCTTTGATGAAAATAACCCAAATCAGTATTTATTATTCAGTCTGTAGGAAAGTTATATAGTTCACAAACTATGGGGTATATCTGAAAATTGATCAATTCTGAAGTACTGATGGCCAATCTAATTTCTTGGGGCCCAAAAATGTCAGAACATTACAGATATCCCCTTTTTGCAAAGTAGACAGTCCAACGTATTTCATAAGAGGCATGGTGAGTTTTTTGAAGTTGTAATTTTTTTTACATAATTTTAAGGAACATGAAGAAATTAAAAAAATGTTCACCATAGTAACATTGTACTACTTTGAGGAAGTGATCAGTATTATTATTATTTTTTTGTTTTTTTACACAATTTGATTGCTTATAGCAAAGAATTTCTTTGCTATAAGCAAGCTTATAACTGAATGAAATCGATTAATTCAGGATTTTTTTTTGTTGTGATTAGCTGTGATTGGCCACGGCTAATCACATGACACAGATGGGCTGTAATTGACCCAGTCTGTGCATGTGATCACTGTGACCACTCATAGCTAGACACACTTGTATACAATGGATGGCATGAAAGGAAGCCATCCATTGTATACAACTTTCATGTGACCTGCTGTGATTGGTCACAACAGGTCTTATGGTACTGGCAAGGGAGCTGGTACACAGATCTGTCATCGGCCATGTCTGAGGTACACAGCCGGTGACAGATCTCACCAAAGCACCACCCTGCAGGCAATGCGCGATCCGGGAAGGACGTCATATGCCGCCCTCCTGGAGGGACAAGGTGTTCGCCCGGCCGCCATTTGACTATAGGCAGGGCAGCTAGTGGTTAAAGTGGAGCTCCAGTCAGTTTTTTTTGTAAATATACCCCTATGATAATCGCAGCTTATCCATTGCAATCTAGCATAAGCTTTACATGTAATATTTTTGTTATTTAGTTATTCAATTGACTCACTGTAACCTCTGTGACATGCAAGCTCCCATCTTTATCGTGGGCATCTGAAGCCCGCTTGGAGTTTTTTCCAGGATACTGTGCTGCTGGCTACCAAGCATGCACCTCCTGATCTCACTCCTGAGTAGTGTGTACAAAGTACGGTGCACACGTTGTATTGCAGGTTGCCATAGCAATGGCATTAGAGGAAGTCCCCCCCATTGTTATGGCAATATGTCAATTAATTTGCCCATTGACCCTGGGATCGATAACACGTTATATCGCAGGAGCCAATGGGCGGCAGGATATGACATACCTCACCGTGGCGAGGTACAATGGAAGTGGAGATCTATATTTAAACTACAGGTAATATGCCAAACATTAATTTTATTGTCAAATACAAAAAATTGCAGCGCTTGAGTGTATAATACAGGGAATTAACATGAATAGCAGATTTAAATGTTCATATTTCAACATGCACCAGATTCCACATTCTTAAATTGTTGTAAACAGTAATCAGATAAGTAATGAAGATCTATCCGACTAATCAAGGTGCATATAGTGATGGTGATGTTAAAATCATAAGTTCTGTGATGTATCCAAAAAAATCCGTGACTTCCGTGATAGGGGAATAACTGTATAATGCACTAACCAGATAGCGCAAGTACATGCGCATTGGAGTATAATGACCTACTCCTGGTCACAGCCAGATGGTCCTCAGTGTGAAGCCCTCAGGAACACCAGTGCACCACTCTTGCCGTCTCCTACCACCAGGGGGAGTGCGCCTCTTTACAGTAACACGAAATCACTTTATATCCTCTATCGCCAGGATTGGTGTACTTTCTTATCAGGAGATCATCTCAGGGGCTCAGCAATAAGACCCAAAAGAAAGAAATCTTGATAGTGTAGTATTTTATTCAAAGGTAAAAAGTAAGTAATACACTTACATGGTAATGTCCAAAAAGCTGATGCATAGAATCCAAAAAGATGGCCGACAGTCAGATGCATGAAACAAGTGGATAATCAATGGTGTGAGAGGTGTCCTTATCCCTTAAGGGATCCCCCTATCCCCCTGGTGGTAGGAGACGGCAAGAGTGGTGCACTGGTGTTCCTGAGGGCTTCACGCGGAGGACCATCTGGCTGTGACCAGGAGTAGGTCATTATACTCCAATGCGCATGTACTTGCGCTATCTGGTTAGTGCATTATACAGTTATTCCCCTATCACGGAAGTCACGGATTTTTTTGGATACATCACAGAACTTATGATTTTAACATCACCATCACTATATGCACCTTGATTAGTCGGATAGATCTTCATTACTTATCTGATTACTGTTTACAACAATTTAAGAATGTGGAATCTGGTGCATGTTGAAATATGAACATTTAAATCTGCTATTCATGTTAATTCCCTGTATTATACACTCAAGCGCTGCAATTTTTTGTATTTGACTTTTGATGAAGGGGGTATACGAGGTTTACCTATATGCTAGCAGCTTGAATCCTATCATATCCAGCGCTCGTTCCTCTCTTCATATATTAATTTTATTGTGATCAGCAACGTGGGGGGGCAAAGGTCAAAAATAGGGTGGAACTCTGCTTTAAAATCTGTCTATTTTTACAGCTTTTCAAAAGAGTTGACCATTATTGTTACTGTATTCTTCCCATCCTTTTATAGAAATCCTGAAGCTTTCTTACTGTATATTTTACAAAAATGAATACATCCTACATAAGGAGCACAGGAGGAAAGAAAATGTGATTTTAATTTGTTTCCCTGAATGGAGATATCGCAGATAAAAAAGCCCACTGGTTTTCAGCAGTTCGATGGTGGTTCCATGCTGGTTATCAAGCAGATGAATGAAGAGAAGCATAGGTTAGCAAATCTGAGCATTACACCCTATTAGAGATGTAAAATTTCCAGAAATGTTAAAGAAATGGGAAAAAATGTTTTTCCCTGTTTTTTTCTGGGAAAAAAAGGGAAATTTAATTTTTTTTTTTAATTCAGTGTGCAGTAGTTTTACAAATTGAAAGTTGTTTTGGTACACTGGGAATGTGAAATGCAGTGTATCTAAAAGTAATATGCTTGAATTCAAAGTACAGCTTATTCAGTAATTAAACTAAACTTGCTTTTTAAAATCTTAAGCTACTTGCACTTTCTTTATGGTTCTCATCATTTCATTCCGTAAAGTATTTTTTATTGTCTTTAGGGAACCTTGGGCATGCAGGGATGTGCTTTGTCATTCTGTAGCATTTGGAAAATAATATTTCTTCTCACAATATTTGCAAATTGCAGCTTTGCTCTCAGCAGAAATTGCACTGTGGAAATGTTTCCGAACTCTAGATGTTGCTTTCACCATTTTTCTGAGAGGTGAAAAAGAAAAATCAATTTACTGAACAGACTATAGGTAAACATTATGCTGTGATAGTGGAGAACATTAATGGGAATTGTTTAAAGGTTATAAAGGTAAACTAATTTGCCAGTCAAATTCGTCCTCTTACCTGCCAATTAAGGTCTGAGAGGACAGAAACTATCATCAACTGTATCCCAACAATCAACCAACTGTAGGAGATACAAAATGGAGCCCACAAAAAAACTAAACTGAACTCTTTCCCCTGTAGTGCCTCATAGTGGCAAAAATGCATATTTGTCTTGTTTGAGAACTGCATTGAGAAGTACGGTGTTACTTAAACTGTATTCCAGGATTCTCTAGTCTTCAGCTGAGAGAACTTGCAATAATTTAGGACTTTACAGAAAGTCCCACAAATCTTTCATTAAATTATTCATGTTATATAATTTGAATACCATGTCAAAGATTTATTATTTATCATTTATCATTGTAAAGGAACATACAGTATTCCACACTCCTTTTTTTTATCTTTTCCAGAAAAAAAACAAAAAATGGCTTTGGAAAAAAACAGAATTTTTTTCCTCAATTTTTCCATTTTTCCCCCCAGGCCTTTGGATCTCTACCCACTGCAGAGAATGTGCTCAGAACTTGACATGCTATAAAAAGTAAGATAATTTCTCTGTATTTGCTTAAAACATATAAATGTGTTAGTTTCATTTGAAAATGTGTCTTTAACCACTTCAATACTGGGCACTTTCACTCCTTTCCACAACAGGCCAATTTTATTGCACTTTGAATAACAATTGCAATTGTGCGGACATGCAATACTGTATGCATTTGACATTAATATCTTTTTTTTCAGACAAATAGAGCTTTCTTTTAGTGGTTTTTAATCACCACTGGGTTTTTCATTTTTTGTTAAGTAAATGAAAAAAAGCTAAAATTTTGAAAAAAAATCATGTTTTTCATCATATCTGTAATCAAATTTTGCAAATACATAATCTTTCTTCATAAATCTAAATTCATCATATTTTAAAATGTATTCTGCTACATTTATTTGGTGAAAATAACTCAAATCAGTGTATATAATTTAGTCTGTAGGAAAGTTAACCTCCACAAACTATGGTATATATATCTGACAAACGATCTATCTCACAAGGGGCATTCTAGGGAGGATGTCAGAACTGCGAATGTCCAGCTTGGTTGTCATTTTACTTTAGGCTGGATGGAAAGGAGTTAAACTCTGGTTTAAAAACAAAAGAAATGAAGACAGACACAGTTTTTGATTTATCCAGCTGTATTCACTCAGTGCAACGTATAACATCCAAGTGAAAGATATAACACCAACATGTCAGAAAAAAATGTAAAAATCAAAAACAGAATCACTGAGTTGGAAAGAGGATCAACCCCTTGTGTCAGTATTTTGTTGAACCACCTCTTGCTTTTATTACAGCCTTTACGCTGCCGGGATATGTCTTTACTAACTTTGTACATCTAAACAATATTTGCCCACTCTGCTTTGCAGAACTGCTCAAGTTCTGTTAAATTTGATAGTGACCGTTTGTGGAGTGCAGTCTTCAAATCATTCCACAGATTTTCAATGGGGTTTAAGTCTGGGCTCTGATTAGGCCATACAAGGACATTCACCTTTTTCTCCTTCAATCACTGTGTGGTCACTATTGCTGTGTGGTTTGGGTCATTGTCATGTTGGAAGGTAAACAAAAACTGTGTCTGTCTTCATTTCAGGCTGCAAATCAACAAAATGTGTTTTTTTTTTAAAGGGGAGTGATTCTTTTCTATACCCACTGTAACAACATGGACATTCCTTCTACAAATAACCAGCCATGTGTAAACGTGTTTATGTTTGTCTATCTCATGCTTGGAATGCTCACAGGTCTGATGAAGTGACATATGGATGAGCACTCAGTTTATGTGAATGGAAATAGAGCTAAATTTGGCTTGAGTCATTGAAAGGGAAATTGTAACCATTGTTTAGGGTTTGCTTATGTTTCTATTTGTATGCTTTTTAAGAAAGAAAGTTATGTTGGTATTCAGGGAGTAGAGTTTGCTGCTGCCATGGGCTCTTGGCAAATCCTGAGTGTCTGAGGTTCACACACCCAGAGAAATAATGTGGAAATTCATCATTGGAACTATAATGCACTCCCCGGCCTTTGAACTTAGATTAACTGGTTTAGAAGGACCAATAAAAGAGCTTTTGGATGAGCCAACCTCCTAATTACAAAAAGACGAGGTCATAGCAACCATACAATGCGCTCCAGCTGTGATAGGGAAAGCACTGGGAGCTTGGAACAGCATTTTCTCTAGCAAAAGTAAGAATTACTATTACTCTCTATTTATAAATTGCAGAAAAAGTGGGGTAACATTCATGGTAACATTCCATACGAGTCAACTTATATTATAACTTTAACCACTTGCCCTCCAGAGGATTTACCCCCCTTCCTGAACAGGCCATTTTGTACGTTATGCACGGTCATGCAATGCTGCACCCAAATGAAATTTAAGTCCTTTCTTTCCCACAAATAGAGCTTTCTTTCGGTGGTATTTGTTCTCCTCTGTGTTTTTTATTTTTTGCGCTATAAACAAAATAAGACCGACAATTTTGAAAAAAAAAAAACTATATATTTGACTTTTTGCTATTAAACATATCCAGTAAAAAAATGTTTTAAAAATCTAATTTTGTCATAAATTTAAGCCAAAATGTACTCTGCGACATGTCTTTGCTAAAAAAAATCCCAATACGTGTAAATTAATTGGTTTACGTGAATGTTATAGCATCTACATGGTGGGATATATACTTAAATTTTTTTATTTTATTTTTGTTTACTAGTAATGGCGGCAATCAGCGACTTATAGCAGGACTACGGCGGGCATTCTGACACTTGGGGGAACTGACTTGGTGTCACTCACATCCCCAGTGACACCAATACAGTGATCAGTGCTAATAAAAAGCACTGACACTGTATTAATGACACTGAGCAGGAAGGGGTTAACATCTGGGGAGATCAAACGGTTAGCTGTGTGCTGTTTTACTATGGGATTGTGTGCTGTGTTTCACTGTAAGCACACTGCTTTGTATGGCTCTGCTATGCAGAACCATACAAAGCAGTGTGCAGGAGCTGACAGGGGAGAGATCTGTATTGTTTACATACAGATCTCTCCCCTGTTGGAAATCCCCAGAGATTGCCAGGAGCATAACCGGCCGGGACCTGATAGCAGTGGCACCGATAGGGCTCACACACCCCCTACCCAGAACTGCAAAATCGTGTATATATACGTGATTTTGCGCACCCTTGCCGCCCTGTAGTAGTATTTGTACTAAAGGGTGATGCGGAAGCGGTTAAATAGGCACATCCTACAGTTGCTAGCATAGTGGCAGAAGAGTAGACATGCATGATTCATTTCTTTACAAAGCGTTTTTGTTGTCCGAAGATTTGGTTGTATATGAGTCTCCAAATTACAATATTAACAAATGTTAGCAGATCCGAAATACATTATAACAAAACAACAAATTCATTTGTTTCACAACACGATGCGATAGTTTGGGCCTTTTGTTAATGTTTGAAGCATCTGAAATAATGTAACAACATAACGAATGATCCAGATTGATTTGGATCCATTTAATTTTGACTTTGCATTAACAGTTTTTATTATTATAAAAAATGCGCTTCATTTGACATGGAAACATATTGCATTAATCACTTGACCTCAAGAAGCTTTTACACTGTTCATGACCAGACCATGTTTTGCTATTTAGCACTGGCAAATGTGTGGTCATGAAAAACTGTAAGCAAATGAAATGTACTGTAATATATTTTTTTTTCACACCAATAGAGCTTTCTTTCAGAGATATTTGATCACCACTGAGTTTTTTAAATATTTTATTATATAAACCAAAAAGATCCAGAAAATTAAAAAATAATATATATTTTCTACTTTGTTATAAAATATATCCTATAAAAAAATCTTATTTCTTCATAAATTTAGGTCAAAATCAGGGGCGGACTGACAACTCATGGGGCCCCGGGCAATAGGGGATCATGGGGCCCCTGTGTCCTTGCCCAAACTCAAAAAAGCCTATGAAAAAGTGAAAAAGGTACCAGGGGCATCTCATGGGGCCCCCTACTGACCCCGGGCCCTCAAACAGTGCCCGAGTTTCCAAATGATCAGTCCGCCCCTGGTCAAAATGTATTCTGCTACTTGTGTTTAGTTAATTGGTCTGTGTGAAAGTTATAGCGTCTACAAACTATGGTATTTATATTTGAAAATTGATCAGTTCTGATGTACTGGCAGCCTGTCTCATTTCTTGAGGCCCTTAAAATGCCAGAACAGTACAAATACCACCCAAATGACCCTTTTTTGGAAAGTAGACAGTCTAAGGTATTTAGTAAGAGGTATGATGTGTTTTTTTAAGTTGTAATTTTTTTTTCACAACTTTTTTGAAAATGAAGAAACTAAATACATTTTTTTCCACTATTTTTTTTACATACTGTCACCAGTGCAGTACAGCATCATCATATGACTGGCATGGTATATGACACTGACTGGTGACAGTATGTTAAAAAAAAACTAAAAAAAAAATTGTATTCAATTTCTTTTTACTTTTTAATGTTCTTTTTAAAATGCTTTTTTCCTTTTTTTTTTACACACTTTCATCAGAGTAGTTCAATGTCACTATAGTAACACTGTACTACTCTTGAGGAAGGGGGGGGGGGGGTGATCAGGTTTTTCTTCTCTTTTTTTTATTGTGTAACATCATTGCAATGTTACATTCATAATAGCTTTGATTACTAGTGATCTGTGATTGGCTACAGTTAATAACATGGAACAGGGTGCTGTGATTGGACCAGGTACCATGTGATAGCTGTGGGCTAATAACAGCATCACTATATAGGAAACACAGCTGTTATGAATGAGATTCATTCATGACAGCTTTGTTGACATTGTGATTATGTGATCGCATAACAAAATATTCCATACCTAAACTTCAGCTGTAATGTAAACAATACACAGTATACAAATTGCTTGCTTGTGCTATGGGACACAGGGTTGTTTTTAAATGTGATTTTGTGTTCATATAGTTTGTGGTGTATGCTGTGAAAACTAGCGGCACCATTTATTGTAATATATTTCTTATGTGGCATGATTTAAGAGGTAGACTGCTTATTACATGGTGTTCTGACGTGTATCATTTTTCATTTAATTTTAGTGTTGTAGAATTTAATAAAGATAGTTTTTTTGCAGCAATTTAATATGCAGTGAAAATTAAATTTCCTACTTCCTTCAATGCCATACATTTTGTTTGTTGTAGTTTGTTCTAAATTAGAGAAAACGGGTTGATTGTGTTTTATTTTTATTACATGCTTGCTAAACTTTGTATTCAGTATTACATAAACATACTGTAATTGTGATACAAAGTGTTCAGAATTACAAAGGCATGAAGTCATCAGGAAGAGTTTTATAGATGGCAGACTGAGATATTTAGGGCATGACCCACAGACTGCACTAAACGAGCTGTTTCTTGTTATTGATAAATTACATTGTAATTATAACGAGAGTAGCTTAGAGAAGAGGCATGAAAAATGTAGGTCTTATTCTTTTAATTTACAAACTTGCTGGACATCAGTCAGAAAACCTGAAGAGCACTTTTTAAACGGTACTGGGCCAATTGACAACACAATTACATCAGCTGCTCTTCAGTGAATTGAATTGTACAAGGGATCGCTATTATGTTATATGTGGAATGCCAATATGCCATTCAACTGAAATGATCTGTGCTGTGGAAGCTTTAGTAAGCTGAATTAAATACAATAGCATACCAAATGCAAACAATTGAATGTAAAATCTCAGATACATTGGACTAGAAGTACACTTGTAAGAGGTCAAGCTGGGAGTTATCATAACAAATCTCTTTTCATGTTTGATTTTTATCACAAGATTTGAATTAGCTTACACTGCCAAAACATAGTCTGCTGCAAGTCTCATTTTGTCAAACACTAAATAATTTTCGGAGACTTGGACATCCGGAATTCATTCTTTGTCTGTGACCTTTTATGACTTAAACACCAATGTTATATGGGGCAATAAAGACACCTAAACATAGCTAGACACTGCATGATCAAATCCACATGGGCAATGTTATTAGACATCTGTGCTTTTTATTTCTACTTGAGTCTACCCCATTTACAATACATTGGGTGCATAATATGCTATTATTTTTCTTTGTACTGAGATGTTTTTCTAGTCTGGAAGAAACCCAAAATGTTTTTCTAAAATATATTATATTCTGACTTAAAACGGTAGTTTATAGCCAATTATCAACTGCAACATTTAAAGCAAGTCTGTATTTTTCTTGCATAAATAATAAAACAAAGAGGTTTTTTGTAGAACATACGATACTGTGCAGTAACATCCTAAAGTGTGTGTGCGTATATATATATATATATATATATATATATATATATATATCTCATCAAGCCCCGACCTGTACAACCTTGGCAGACTGACCACACCCGAAATCTCAAATAACACAATCGCGCGCTGGAGTGATTATGGCGTAAAACCAAATCCCACCAAGCATTCACCCATTCACCCGTTATAAATCTGCCTTCCTAACATACACTTCCTCCCTTCACGCTGCCAAACAAGCTTACTTTGTCACCCTCATCAATACCTTCTCTTCGAGTCCTCGTCGGCTCTTCTCTACCTTTAACTCTCTACTTTCTCAACCCCCACCACCACCCAACGCCTCACTCACTGCCCACGAGATTGCACACCACTTCCAAAACAAGATCGACACAATTCGTAGGGACATCGCCACTACACAGACACCCACCCCACTTAGCATTCCTCACACCATACCTCCCTCAACACTGTCCTCCTTTGACCTCGCTACCACTGAAGAGGTCCTTAAGGTCTTCTCAGAAGCCCGCCTCACCACCTGCCCCCTGTCCCCTCACAATTCCTTCAGTCACCCTCCTCTTCCATCCTATGCTCTCTCACTCACATCTTCAATCTCTCCCTTTCTACAGGTGCATTCCACTCCCCTCTAAAGCACGCGCACATCACTCCCATACTTAAAAAACCCTCCCTAGACCCCACCAACCTGAACAACCTTAGACCCATCTCCCTGCTGCCATTTACCTCTAAACTCCTAGAATGCTTAGTCTACAATCGTCTGAGCTCCCACCTCACTGACAACAACCTTCTTGACCCCTTACAGTTTGGCTTTCACCCCCTACACTCCACCGAAACTGCCCTACTAAAGCTCTCTAATGACCTATTAACTGTAAAAACAAATGGCCACTATTCAATACTCCTACTACTCGACCTCTCCGTGGGTTTTGACATGGTTGACCATCCCCTCCTCCTCAAAAAACTACACTCTTTTGGCCTCAGCGACTCTGCTCTCTCCTGGTTCTCCTCCTATCTATCGCAGCGCTCCTTCAGTGTTACCTATAACGCTGCCACCTCCTCCTCACTCCCTCTCTCTGTAGGGGTCCCCCAAGGTTCTGTCCTTGGACCCCTTCTCTTCTCCATCTACACCTCCTCCCTTGGTCACTTGATAAGCTCCCACGGCTTCAATTACCATCTCTATGCTGATGACATGCAAATCTATCTGTCTGCCACTCACCCCTTCAATTTTCACCCACATCGCTAGCCTACTAAGCGACATATCGGCTTGCATGTCACTCCACTTCCTTAAACTCAAACTTTCCAAAACTGAGCTCCTAGTATTCCCCCCTGCTGATTTCACCATAAACATCGCTAACACCATCCTCAGTCCATCCCCTCACGCCAGGGTACTAGGTGTAATCCTAGACTTCCATCTGTCCTTCCAGCCCCAGATCCAATCGCTGACAAAATCATGTAGACTTCACCTCCGAAACATCTCCAAGATACGATTGTTCCTAACCCTGGAAACCACTAAGCAATTTATTCACTCCCTTGTCATATCACGCCTCGAATACTGTAACTCCCTCCTCATTGGCCTACCTCATCGCAGGCTATCCCCCCTCCAGTCTATCATGAACGCTGCTGCCAGACTCATCTACCTCACTAACCGTTCTGTATCCGCCACCCATTTCTGCCAATCCCTCCACTGGCTCCCAGTTGGCCAACGGATACAATTCAAAACTCTAACAATGACATATAAAGCCATCCACAACACTGCCCCAATTTACATAACCAATCTTATCTCCAAATATCACCCAAACCGTACACTCCGCTCCTCGCAAGACCTCTTACTCTCTAGCTCCCTTATCTCCTCCTCCCATGCCCGTCTCCAAGACTTCTCCAGGGCATCACCCATCCTCTGGAACTCCCTACCCCAATCTATCAGACTATCACCTACTCTACTTGCCTTTCGGCGATCACTGAAAACCTTTCTCTTCAGAGAAGCCTATCCCGCCTTCTGCTAATTTCTGGAATCCTCCACTCTTCCAACCACTCCATCCCCCACAGTGACTACCTACTGTACCATTCACCCCTCCCTCCTAGATTGTAAGCTCCAAGGAGCAGGACCCTTAAATCCCTCTTGTATTGAACTGTATTGTTACTGCATTGTCTCCCACTATAATGTAAAGCGCTGAGCAAACTGTTGGCGCTATATAAATCCTATATAATTATATATATATATATATATATATATATATATACACACACACACAATGAAAGTCCAATCTGCAGCAAATTTGTACATTTATTAAAGTGGAGTTTCAGTCGTTTTTGTGTTTATTAACAGTCAGCAGCTACAGTAGTCAGTAGCTGCTTACTTTTAATAAACACACACTCGCCTGTTCCAGGTTCCAGCAATGTGCTCACCCACGCTGTCCCTTCTCTCCCTTTCCTCTCCTTCTTCTCCCCCTTGTGTCGGCAGCTCAACTGTGTTCACCAGGCTGTGACAACTTGCAGCTTCATAACCAGGTGCCCACTGCGCATGCGCGAGTCTCGCTGCACCTCTGGAATGGTCCTGCAGTCTTCTGGGACCTGCGAAGTGTACCAGAAGACTGCAGGGGAAGGTGGGGGGCTTCAGTGAACGGAGTCAGAAGAGAGAGCGGGTACCTGTCAAAACCAGATACCCCCTCCCCTCAAAAAGTGCCAAATGTGACAGTGGAGGGGAGGGGGAGGCAGACAAGTGGAGCTTCCCCTTTTGGGTGAAATTTTGCTTTAAGAGTGTTGCTGATGTCATACCTGAGGATCCTAATGGGTTTTGATGAGTTTGTTCCAGTGTTCACACTGGAAACTCTTTCCTCTGAGGATCATTGATTATTTAAAACACAGAACTTTTGTACCCAGAGCTTTTTAATTATATCACTGTTTTGGACCAGGGTGGTACTGTAGGCATAGCCTATTAGATTTCAGAAAAGCATTTGATACGTTCCATATAATGATCTGATAAAAAAAAAAGTTGTACAAGCTAGGGCCTAACCCTTGGGTGGTTCAGTGGATATGCAGTTGGCTAAAGGATAGCTACAAGAGTGGGGTTGTAAATAGGGTTCATTCAGAACAGAGGCCAGTCACTAATGGTGTACCACATGGCTCTGTATTAGATCCTGTTCTATTTAATCTATTAGCCAAAGGCTTGGTTGGTAAGATATGTATTTTTGCTGATGACACAAAAGTACAGTATGAAATAAGGTTGATATCCCTGGAGGTGCCTGTAACATGGAACATGATTAGGTATTGCTGGAAGATTGGTCAAAGCAGTGGAAACTGTAGTTCAATGTTTCTAAATGTAAAATAGTGCTCCTGGGGAAAACAAATCCCTTGATAGAGTACAATATTGGGGTGCAGTGTTGGCCAGCCTAAAAGATTTATAGTACTTTTTTCAGATGATACCAAAATGAGCAAACAGTGTGGCCAGGCAGTGAGAAAAGCGAATAAAATTCAAGGATGTATCACTTGAGGGGGCACCCCCTGCATAGATCTTTGGTTAAACCTCATTTAGAATACTGTGTCCATTCAGAAAATTTCACTTACAAAATTATATTATATAATCATATTACTATATATATAAGATAGAACAAAACGAGTCCAGAGGTGGGCAACAAAAATGGTGAAAGGTCTGAGGGATACAACATATCAGGAGAGACGTCAGGATCTTAAAGTGATTTTAAAGGCATGAGTTTTTTTTACATAAATGCATTCTCTGCATTAAGGTAAAAAACCTTCCAATGCCTATGCTCCCTCCCCCCAGCCATGCTTAAACACTGAGTCCTCTCTCAATGCAGAGCTGTCTGATGTGCAGTAGCACTGATCATCTCTTAATATATAGAATGAACTTTCCGTGCTACCTGCCTGTGCAATAAAGAAAGGGGGAGTTGCTATTACCTGACTATATGCCTAGATAGAAAAAGATGTATATTCAAAACAAAATGGTGTAGCACTATCCCAAAGAATTCTATGACTTCATCCACATATATGAATCATAATAAACAGTTTAACCCAGTAATGGTTAAAACAAGTGAAAATATTGAACCACACAAATGTACTACTACAAAACCAAAGAAACAAAAGGAAAGAAGAAAAAAACACAGACTGACCAGGAAAAATGGTCAGTGTGATATAGTGTACAATGGAAATGTGAAAAAAACCTCCCTTAATATCGTAAGGTGTAAATGTGCTCCCAGATGTCTGAAAGTGACATCCAAATAATGCCTTATAAAGACTGGTGCAAATTGATAGTAAGAACCAATCAGGAAGAGTGCTGACCAAGGGAAAAGGTCAGTGATGGAAACACAATATATAGTCACCTGCATCTGAAGTTGATATCTGCATATCTTCCACAATTATAGGACTTGTTCTTTACGTGGATTTTTTCCGTGATCATTGTCACTATTTTTACTGTAGATTTTTTGAGATTGGTTATTTTTGTGGATTACATTTGCATATTCCAGGCATCTGGGTGGATCCTAACTGTAAAGTCTGGATCTTTCCTGAGTATGGATCAGCTGAGTGAAACAACGAACTGCACTCCTGTGATCCCCCAGAGAAGTATATCCCAAAAAAAAAATATATAGAGAGAGAGAGAGAAAATTATATATATGGGTACTGGATAGAAGATACATGTCCCCTTGTTTGGATTTTAGGGGATGACAAATAGCAGTGTGAAGTACTCAGGGATTTCCACACAGGGT
Organism: Staurois parvus; assembly: GCF_062004578.1. NCBI lineage: Eukaryota > Metazoa > Chordata > Amphibia > Anura > Ranidae > Staurois > Staurois parvus. The sequence continues at coordinate 9,545,553 of NW_028317927.1, read as the reverse complement.
GAGGGGTTCCAGGGTGATCCGACAGTGAAAAAAAAAATATGTACAGTTTTCTCAGGATTGTTTTCTCAAGTCCTGATATAGGCTTGGAGAAATTTTGAATAGTAAAAAGCCTTCATCCCTGACTACGGATATCTTGGTCCTGTAGAGGTTAACCCACCTGTGAGATAGGGCTGAACAGGGCAGGAAGCATTCAGCAGGGGAAGACAGTTTGCTTTTACCAATACAGCTGGCTGGTGATCCAGACCATCCACATATCACAATATCTATATATAGTTATTTGAAAAAAAGGGCCATATTCAATAGACCACTCAGACTTTTTCTGCCATCACTCGTCTATGTTTCCAATAAAAAGTAAAGAGGACCTGATGGGAAATAGTCTCCCAGTCTGCCTAACAAGTGACAAGTCATTGATCTTACAGCCATGGAATCTTCCAGTGGACAGCCAAATGGAATTGGGGATACAGCACATTCATGACAGCTTCCCAGCACAGACATGCCATGTTTGAGAACTTGCGCACCTCTATATGCCAGCTCAGAACTGACCTACTGCTAGTTACATAATCTGAGACATTTTTGAAGAATTTGTCACTGACGTAGCTACAGATTCTTACAATGGTGGTAATAAGAACTACCTGAAATTGCCACAAGTGTCGGTAATGTCACTGACACGTGCACAAATGCTTGGCTGAATTAGACACAGGTGGTTCTTAAGGGAACTACTGCCAAAAATCTGTCTTTAGGGCTATTTGGATTTCCCCTGTCAGTGTTCTTGTAACATATAGAACTTACCTTTAAATTGAACTAAAATAACAAACTATGCAAGGAAGACATGTTTGGACACCATTTCTCTGCACTGACATTACTCACCTCCCATTACCTAAAAATGTTAGTACTTGTCAGTGTGTGACATGATATATGGCTCCTCCCCTTCAGGCTCCAGTGCTCAGTAGCTGTTGGAATTGGCAGGTGATAGGCCAGGTGAGCATGGCAGCCACAGTCAGCAAAGCCTGAGACCAAGCCTCCATCTTCACCGACCTGAAGCCACTCACCTTGCTACAAAATTACAATGTAGCAGTCTGATCATGGGGAAGGGGAGACCCAGGGAAAGCCTGCAACATACTGATGACATCATCCCAGGCTCAGCCTTAGCACAATCTTTTGCCTGGAGCTCAAGTTTTGCTTTTTAATAATAAAAGCTTTTTGTTAAAGTGCATCTAAACCCAAAAACAAAAATATGATAATATTCTAGTCCTTAGAACATTTTTAGAAAATACAGAAAATGTTGATTTTGCCAGGAAAGACATGTTTTTTGGCACTTCCAGTAAGCTTACAAGACATGGGGGAGATTTACTAAAACCAGTGCGCTCAGAATCTGGTTCTGCTACGCATGGTAGCCAATCAGCTTCTAACATCAGCTTGTTCAGTTAGGTTTTGACAATAAAAACTAGAAGATGATTGGTTTCTTTGCAGAGCTGCACCAGCTTTTGCACCATGCAGTTTTAGTGGATAACCCATAAAAAACAAGGTTATCTTTCCACTAAATTCCATCAACTACCATAAAATGGGTTTGATCATAGATATCTGTTTGAAGAAATAATCCTGAGCTCCTTTATAATAATGTCAAATGGATCTGATTCAGTTTGACAATATTATAAAATGGTAGGTTTCCTAGGTTTGATTGACAGTGAAAGCATAACAGTTCTAGTGTTAAAGGTCTCCTATGTGCATTGTTTAGTGACCAATGAGAAACGGACTGGATGACAAAGAAGCCTTTTTGGTGAATGTTGCATATATCACACTGTGGGGAACAAACAAGGCTTACTTCCATGATGAAAATAACTTGGCATGCAAGGGAGGAAAAGCCATATGTGGAACCATAAAAAAGCTTTTTGAAACCACATCAAACACAAGGCCGGACTTTATAACATTGTAACTGTCAATCGTGTAAAAATGTTTAAAGCAAGAAGGTCTCCTTTAATGCAGGATGAAAGTTTAGGGATCATCCAATATTTTCTCTTCTTAAAATTTACAGTTTCTAGTGAAATTTGCTCATAAACCCCAAGCATGTTTAAATGACTGTCTCATATTTATATTTAGCCTGTGCAGTCACATTAGATTGTACACCCCTTGAGGGTTAGAGACTGATGTGAATGTACAATATATATGTAAAGTGCTGTGTAAACTGACAGCGCTATATAAATACCTGTAATAAATAAAATAAATAATTACAATTCATGTCACAAAAGCCCTGGTTCACACTGGATGCGACTTGGCATGCGATATGCATGCCCTGCGACTAGCAAATTGCATACCAAACAGCACCCTATTGTCCGCAATTAGAGCGGTCATATCAATCATACCAACTTGGTCGGAGCCACACCGATTTCAAAAGTAGGACATGCACTACTTTTGGTGTGATTTGCATAGACATCTAAATCAGAGGTTGGGCTTGATGTGACTGGAGGGTTAAAGCTGTGCAAAGATCAAATGGGTATTGCCACAACTCAGAAGCTAGCCATGAGATTTCATTTTATTGAATCATAAGATTCATTCAAATTGGCTTATGATATTTTGCTGTTTGCCTTGTTGGATATGCCTATTTGCAGTGACATTACTGTCACAATGATTTTATCAAGCTAATTAATAATATTTGTAAATGTCAGTGTAAATGACTAGTGCGGGAAATGCTTACTTCAAATATGGAAACATATGTCTGCCAGGTATTTAATGCTAAGACAGTATTATAACCAGCAACTTAATCTCTACAATGTTTAGTTAATGTAGATAATGGTAACCTGTAAGTAGTTTAATTTAAAGTGTTTAAAAACCCAGGACCCTGCATTCACTCTATCTGGTCTCCCGCAGTATACAGAACCTGGAAATGCAACTTTTTAGTAAATATGAACTGCTAAATACCTTTTCTCATCAGCAGTTAAGGCAGTCTTGTGACTTCTATAAGTGTCCAGCAGAGCACTGGTTAAAGCTTGTAGTAGGTGCGTTCATTTTCCCCTGATTATCCTATGAGGCTGCATAACCCCTGACCCTCTGTCTGGACAGCACTGATTGGCCCCATGCTGATTACATGCAGTCTCCCAAGAAAAAAAAAACTCTCTAGCAATACACACCAAACAGAGCATGTACAACTTGCCCCCAAGTCTCTGTTCTATCAGCAGATGGACTGTGGATAGTAGAAGAAGAAGAGGATCAAGACAACAAGCAAGCTTAACTGCATATACAGATTTTACTGTTGTGGGTTAGTAACACTTTAAGTGAACGTGTAGTTTTTTCAACATTTTTTATTCAGAAAAACATGTGCAAAGACTTTGATTTTCTTACCCATATCTGTTCATGATTAATACAATTTTGCTTCCACTTTCACTTCATAAGTGCAGCGTGCCATGTTAAAGAGGTCCTAAAGCCTCATTTTTAGAGTTATTTCATTCTTTGCATTAATGTAAAAAATGTCCCAGTGGTTGTATGGCCCCCTCATCTGCCTTTATATATACCTGAGTCCTATCTTGATCCAAGGCTCTGCCCATTTGCAGCTGCTCTCTCTCAGCTCCTGTTGCTATCAATTAAATCCTGAGAGAGGGGAAGGGTGGGTCTGAGCTTTGTTGTGTGTGTCAATAAACACACACAGTCTGCCTCAGGATTGAGTGCCAGCAGGGGACCCCAGAGGAGGTTCGGGGCCATTGCGCAGAGCAGGTAAGTATAGCATGTTTGTTACTTTAATTAAAAAAAATACTTTTACAAACTTCCCCCCTCCCCCTTTGCAGTGATCTCAAGTGTGTAGCCAAGTGAACGTTATACAGCATTTCTCCTGAAACGTTTCTTACAGCTGTTAGCTCACATGTGTGTCACAGCCCATTCATTCCTATGGGTGAGCCATATTCCACAGAACATATACAAATAATATGCTCAGTGATAAAATAATAACAATGACCCTTTCCTCCAATCTGTGAGTATAATAAAGTCCCGAAGATAAATCAAAAGTCCATAATCAAATACCAGAAATTATTTAAAAAAATCAAATATCCCTTCAAAAATAAATGAATCAAAAGTGTCCAAAGATTGTGATAATCTCCTCAGCCTCTTGCAGCAACTTGATTTACCTCAAACAAAACAAAAATAAAAAACCACATAGTGCATTATCCTTAATAAATACAAATTATATAAAAAATCATCCAGTGATATTTCACCCAAGTGAAAAAGGTGTAAACAACAAAAACATGTGCCAATACACTATGTATAGTGAAAAACCGTGCAAGTGAATCACTCTTTTTTTGTGCTTATAAACACACGCCACAGAGTCCACTTCTACTAAAGTAAGGAGTGAATACCCTTACCAATATTTAAATCACTTTATGCCTTAGTAACAATCCCCAAGAAGACTGTGTGATGGGATGAGTTATTTTCGGCCAATATCCTCACATTTCACTTCCACCTCATAGTACCATGTGGATCCATCCACACTAGTATTTCAGACCGGTCTCCACCATATCCGCCATCCAGATACCCATGTATGAAACAAATGATAGTGTAATACCGCCACACACTCAAATTCAAAAGCTTTAATGGTACTGCTTACAGTGTTAAAATCTTTCTTATCGCATGACATATATGGAAAAACCTTTTTGCCGTCACCAATCCAGGAGAGTCCGAACCGCTTCTCACAGTCACTATTCCCCTCTCCAAGATGGCCGCCGCTCCACTTCCGGTTCCTCGTTTGCGTCTGACGTCACTTCCCGCTGACGCGTTTCGTCATTGGACGTAATCATAAAGTGGTACCCTTTATGATTACGTCCAATGACGAAACGCGTCAGTGGGAAGTGACGTCAGACGCAAACGAGGAACCGGAAGTGGAGGGGCATACAATCTAAGGTCCCTAACTTACATTCATACACATATTAGGGCTAATTTAGACAGTATACAATTAACCTACCAGCATGTCTTTGGCGTGTGGGAGGAAACTGGTGTACTTGGAGGAAATCCACACAGGCACAACATGCAAACTCCAGATAGGTGGTGCTGTGGCTGGGATTTGAACCAACAACCCTAGTACTGGCAGGCAGAAGTGCTAACCGTTTAGCCACTGTGCTGCAGGGCAAAGAAACAGAGATTGTTCCTTGTGTGTTTGTCAACACAGGGCTCTGGGCTGTGATTGGACACAGCTGATCAGCAGGCCTCAGACATAAATAATTAGCTGAAGCCCGTTGACATAATCCTGATGTCCAATAACAGTGGGAATCGGCCAGGGGGAAGGGGGGTACACCCTGAACCTGGAAGAAGGTGCTAACGTACAGGTAAGCGATTTTGACTGTTTGAGCAGCCTGCTTTCAGTCATTTTCGACAAGTGGTTAAACTTCTGCTCTTTAATTTGTTTAGCCATGAAAATTTGAATTTCATGTAATATAATGAGAGATACACAACTCTGCTTAATAAAATTTCATGTTCAGTATATAATCACAATATCATCTTTCTATCATTTGCCAGCAGGATACACACCTGCTTGTCTCTCCCATCAAAAATTAAACTATATACAGTATCTGATTATTGTCATCTCACCTCCTAGGTAGTTAACATTGTACAGAGCAATTTTCAGTTTTTTTTCAGGCAGACAAAAATTAATGCAATTTATATTGAACTTCTGTACAAGTCAAGGATGTTTTCTGAATGCAGTTGGACACCTTTCCTTGAGGACAGTGCTGCATTTTCAGTAAACGAAAAAATTGGTTATTTCTTTATCAATGTAATTTTAATTTCATTTTTCAAGGAAACGTAGAAGATAAATTGGATCTATACTGATTGTATAGTTGGCACCAATAGAATGCAGGTCTTCATCAGAAGCATTCAGGAAAAGTGATGGCTGTATGCACAAAAAATGTACAGTTTCATGAAGCCCTTAAAAACATTTTTTTTATTGGCAGTATTGTAATATCAAGAGTTATAGAAGACATTGATTTTTAAATGCTCTGCAGGTCCTCACAGATTTCAGCATATGTATTGGATATTTTTGGTGTTCCTTTTTTATTCTAACACCTTATGAGTAAACCATTTTAACAGTTTTTTTTGTATTGAAAGTTATCCCTGTAATATTTCAACTTTGGTAGTACTCTTTTAAGAAGTTCCTCTGCAGTAGTAAGGTCTTCCACTGGAGCCTGCAACATTTTACAAACACAGTTGACAGATTCTAACATTTTACTTTACTAAACTTTTCCATTTTTCCGTTCAAGAACTTTGCCTGTTCAATTTCATCATTTTTTTTACTGAGCAAAATAATTTTACTAAGACTGTTTAATATATCTGAGTGCGTATAGCAGGTTAATAAAACTGAGTTGTATCTGGAAGACCATAATGCAGGATAAAAATGTTAAAGTTATTTTCATGCTTGGAACTGATGATTGTGTTTACTCATGTTTAATGCTTCCATTGAAGTAATTGTACACACTTGGTCCTATGTCTCTTGCACCGTTGTGATTGCAGTACTGGGAGCAGCTGCACAAAAGCTAGATGTTCAAAATGGAAACATGCATGAGTGGAGAATCCAGTAGGACTCCATAGGTCCTGGCAGGCATGAGAGGACCCAAAAAACTGGAGCCAGGCAGTGTAAGCAGGGGGACAGTATAAGGGGCAACACAGAGAAGAAAAACTGAAAAATAAACAGCAAGAGCATGTAATTCCTGCTACCAGCATCTCAGTTTACAAAAAAACGACTTTATATTCACTTTAACTTATTTTTCAATCAAGTAACTTCCCCCTTCAATAATATTTCAGTTTTTGGATCTCAATACGCACTACACTAGCAACACTTTATGGGATGCCTTGAACATGTTTCTAAGGGGCATTGTCTTAAAAAAATAATGTGGATCAAAGAATTAAATAAGAATTGGGAGAAAGTAGAGGAAGTTGGGAAAATTACTTAGAGAATCTGAATATATCAACTCAGAATAGATGGCACTGGTCCCAGGATATTTACGAAACCATTTCCTTATCAAAAGCCAAAAAAGAAAAGGTTCTTTGTCAAACAGAAATAATTTAAGGACTGAGAGAAAACCAGCCATATGCTTACTATGATAGCAAAATCCGAGTTTGATTGTACCATTATGGGAATGTATCAATATACTGTATATATATATATATATATATATTTATAAAGATAACTTTATAACCACTGAGAGGTAAAGCGAATAACACTGATTTCATGTTACAAGCAGAAAAAATAAACAAGCGTAAGGATTTGAGCAATTTTGACAGGGACAAATTTGTAATAGTTGTTCTGTTGTGGGATATTACTAGTCTGCAGTCATAAGGACCTACCAAAAGTGGTCCAATGAAGGAAAACCACCAAACATGCGACAGAGTCATGGGCAACCAAGGTTTATTTATGCATGATGTTTGAAGGCTGGCCTGTGTAGTCTGATCCTAGGTCTGATTAGGAAGCAAGTAGCTATAAAACATTTAGAAGCAATTACTGGCATATTTATATTATAACACTTGATGTATAGTATGTGGGAACTCTGGGATAAGATAATATGTCCTAAAAACATGTGGCATGTGTATTCTTACTTGAATCTTGCAGTGCTTTCTGTATTCCTTCCAGATATGTGCTATACAAAAAATAATGCAGGAGAAGTAACAATCAACAAGCACAAACATACTAATAAAGGCAGCAGTTTGCACAAATAAATTAATCCATCCACTTTTTATTTTTTAATTGATATGTAAAGCTGCTGCTGCTTTGTATCTGCTAAAAATCTCCTTTGATTTGCAGCTGGTTCCAGTGTTTCTGCTGCAACTGGCTATAATGCTTGTCTATGCAGTTACAAACCATCCATAGACACATGTACCTGAATTTGTTTTGACATCACCCCTCTGTAATCCCTTGTATAGCAGCATTCAGATTGGTAGAAGGATTGCTATCAATAAGGACCAGTCAGGTTCTACTTTACAACAGCCCACATCAATAATAAGGTCATAGGAGGCAATTGCTATTGACCCACCACTCTAGAAGGCCCCCCAGCCTTCCTTAGATCACCACCACCAAGTCACAGATGTACCCACACTCAGCTCACTCTACAACGTGCATCAGGTCAACATTGATCAAAAACACTGGCGAGAGTTCATTCTACACAGCCACCCAAACAAAAAAGCTTGCAAAGTAGTTGGCTGACATGGGCAGTAGGCATGCTGTAACTCTGTAACAGTGTACATAGAATTAGTCCTTAACACCCCAATCCATACCCTGGTTCATATTCTGTTTTATATTCTAAACTATTTGATTTGACTAGTTTTTCCTTAACCTCCCTGGCGGTATTCCCGAGTGTAGCTCGGGGTAAAGTTTCAGTACCAGAAGCGATAACCCAAAGCTACACTCGGGAATACCATGCAGCGTTGCTCTGGGATTCCCTGCAGCACTTACCTTGTCCTTTGCTCCCGCAATGTGTCCCCTGCAGCGTCCCCGGCCATCTCCTCCGGCCGATGCCGGCATCCGGCTTCTGTGTTCTGGTCCCTGCGAGTGTCGGGACGTACAGGGGCCGGAACCAGCGGGAGATTTGAAAATTTTAAAAACTGACATTCACAAAATACACTAAATTCACATGGTACAGCATTACTGTTTCAAAGCATTTCACATACATATTGTCCCTAGTGCTTTGTCCTGTGCCCTGCCTTCATTTTTACTGTTCTTTCTGTCTGGAAACTGAGAAATGTCCATGGCGTCCAAAAAGCGTCCCTTTAGGTCAAAAGCGGTTTTAGATCAGCTAGAGAACAGTGATAGTAAATTAGAACCACTTGCAGAATTGAGTGATAAGAATTCGTGGGGAAATTCGTCATCAGACACTGAAAACGATTGTGCGAATTTGGCCAGTGATGTGCGAACTTGGCGCTATATTTCAAATTTCAGTGTTTTTGGTTTGATTATATTATTGAATTAAATGTATTATTATTATATTTTTATGATTATTTATAATTTATATAATTTATGAGTTTGTGTTTCAAATTTTATCATACCCGGGATGTTTATTAGACTCTTGTTTGGACAGATTTCAATGAGTTATTCCTAAAAATTACAGGCCTACAATAGAAAAACGACATATTTCCATGCAAAAAAATGGACCGCTTTCAGCACAGAAATACTGACATAATCAGACCGCTAGGGAGGTTAAGTTAGGTTTACTTCTATATTCAATGTATTCTAAGTGAATGACTTAATTTTAAATAGATAAGTGTTGTGAAAGGCACTTATTGGAGTTGCTTTACTAAAACTGGAGAGTGCAAAATCTGGTGCAGCTGTGTATGGTAGCCAATCAGCTTCTAACTTCAATTAGGCTTTGAAAATGAACCCTGGAAGCTGATTGGTTTCCATGCAGAGCTGCACAAGATTTTGCGCTCTCCAGTTTTAGTATATCATCCCCCTTGTCTCTCATATTCAGGTTAACTTTGAGGCAGGGTGAGTTATCATTCAAATATATTCTAATGTACATGCATTTTTAAATTTTTCCTGTAGCAACAAAAAGTTTTTTCCCTCCCTTGCAAGGCTTGTAAAATTCTTGCAAGGGCAGATGCTAAGATTTCAGTTCCTGTTGACATATCCCACAGAACTACACTTCTCAAGAGCCTTTTTTTCTACACACAGTTGAGCTGATTTACAAAAGAAACTGAGAATCTCATTTTGGGAAGGTTCTTGGGAGTTGTGGCAGCTAGGAAAGCAATCAACGTATACATAAAGAAACAGAGAGGGGCGCGGACAGGGGTGGACTGACAACTCATGGGGCCCCCGGGCAATAGGGGATCATGGGGCAGCTGTGTCCTTGCCCACACTCAAAATAGCCTATAAAAAAGGTATCAGGGGCATTTCATGGGGCCCCCTACTGACCCCGGGCCCTCGGGCAGTGCCCGAGTGCTGGAATGGTCAGTCCGCCCCTGGGCGGGGAATAGGATAGGAGTTCTGTAATCCAGCAGGTAGGATTGACAATGCTGCTCACCAGTTCAGCTCAGCAGAGGCACTGAGGCTGATTTACCAGAACAGTTGAGACTTTTCCTGTTTGGGCTAACAACACAGTGAGGATGATTTACTGAAGAAGTTGAGAATGTTCACACAAATGTAAAAAAAAGAGACTTAATTTTTCCGATCATATGAAAAGCAAATTTTTGTTTATTTCATTTGCACATGATTTGATAATTGAATTGAATTATTAGTCATTTTTTGTGTGAACATTCTCAACTCTTTCAGTTGTGTTGTTAGCCCAAAACGGGAAGTTGGGAGCACACTGGATTGCTGGCAGATAAAAAAGTATTCTTCTATACTTGCAGCATATTTAAGATATAAGGGATAATGCATGGGGAATTAGCACGTATCGCAGAGGTGCTGAGATGAATTGTATTTTTTTTTGAGCACACATAGGCTTCACATTTTTTTAATATAACTGAACAAAATTGTTTCAGCAGCTCCATAAGTAGCCAGTTTCATATTTCGAGAAGTATATTTAGTTTTATTTATTAAAAGATAAAAGATAATAAAAAACATTTGCTTTCCATTACTAGGCACATGCAGTGAATTAGCTTGCTTATTCTCCGCAATGATTGTTGTCTATTTGCTTCCAATTTCCATTGAATTGCACATCATATGTGTTTTATTGTATCTTAATCCCACTATAAACTATTCCTCAGCTTTTATTTACTTCTGAGACATAAACAGTGGAAGATTAAATATAGTACGACTCAAAATAAATGTATAAATATCCCTGGCAAGGCAAATTTATAGTAAACCTGTGCCAGTCTTGGGAAAATCAAAGAGAACAGATAATAAATACCCTCAGTGAGAACCAAATGTCAACACTCACTGTAAAAGTCCAGTTTGGCCCCAAAAATTTCTGATAGTTTCCCTGTTAGCCAAAGCCAGGCTTTTACAAATAATGTTACAATTTAACTTTATCTGCCTCTATCCATAGATCTACTGTCTACTGATTATTTAAAGTGGTAGTTCACCTTTCAAATCTCTATTTCACATTTTACAAAAAAAATAACATGCATACCTGTTTATTTTTATTGGACCAACTGTGGGTATAGGATTATAACTTTTTTTTTTCTATGGTGGAACTGGATGGACTTTTGTCTTTTTTTTCAGCCAGACTAACCATGTAACTATGTAACTACGAAATGTGGTTTGAATTTTGTGCCTGTGACGTAAGCATCCAAGAGGCTATCTTCCTCTTTCAAGGTTAAGAAAAGCATCTTGTGGTCAAACTAGTTTGAACCAGCAACTGTCATGGTGGATGACCACAAGTCTCTATTTTGGACTAGTCACATGATGTTAACACCCAGTTAACTCTCAGCTTGCTGTTAAGCATATAAGGATTTGATTGGACTAAATCTATACGATCACGCCCGGACTTTTTACGACACACCTGGACTTTATGATTATATATGTATCAGTTTAAGGTTTAAGAGTTAGATATATTAATTAGAGATGAGCGAATCGAAGTAGGCGAAGTGGAATTCGTTTAGAATATTAGGAATCCGAAAATTAGCAGACTTCGGATGCGCGAATCGAAATTTTTCCTAAAATGGCGGCGACATGTGCGGCGACGGAGCGGGGATGTCTGGGAAGGCGCGCAGACAAGGCGCGCTGACCCATAATGCATTCATTCATGACATGTGATCGCATTAGCCAATCAGCAGCCAGCCAGCCAGCACTGTGTAATGGTCGAGCTATAAATGGCGGCCATTTTAGAATTCTCCATTTGCCTCCAGTCATTCAACAGAGGCAGACCTGGCTGTATTGAGGGAGAGAGTTAGGGACACAGAAACGTTACTTAGGGACACAGAAACGTTAGTTAGGGACACAGAAACGTTACTTAGGGCCACAGAAACGTTACTTAGGGACACAGAAACGTTACTTAGGGACACAGAAACGTTACTTAGGGCCACAGAATCGTTACTTAGGTCCACAGAAACGTTACTTAGGGCCACAGAAACGTTACTTAGGGCCACAGAAACGTTACTTAGGGCCACAGAATCGTTACTTAGGGCCACAGAAATGTTACTTAGGGCCACAGAAACGTTACTTAGGGCCACAGAAACGTTACTTAGGGCCACAGAATTGTTACTTAGGGACAGACACAGAATTGTTACTGAGGGACACAGAATTGTTACTGAGGGACACAGAATTGTTACTGAGGGCCACAGAACCGTTACTTAGGGCCACAGAATCGTTACTTAGGGCCACAGAAACGTTACTTAGGGTCACAGAATTGTTACTTAGGGACAGACACAGAATTGTTACTGAGGGACACAGAATTGTTACTGAGGGCCACAGAACCGTTACTTAGGGCCACAGAATTGTTACTTAGGGCCACAGAAACGTTACTTAGGGTCACAGAATTGTTACTTAGGGACAGACACAGAATTGTTACTGAGGGACACAGAACCGTTACTTAGGGCCACAGAACCGTTACTTAGGGCCACAGAAACGTTACTTAGGGACACAGAATTGTTACTCAGGGACAGACACAGAATTGTTACTGAGGGACACAGAATTGTTACTGAGGGACACAGAACCGTTACTTAGGGCCACAGAAACCTTACTTATGGACACAGAATTGTTACTGAGGGACAGACACAGAATTGTTACTGAGGGACACAGAATTGTTACTGAGGGACACAGAACCGTTACTTAGGGCCACAGAAACGTTACTTAGGGACACAGAATTGTTACTCAGGGACAGACACAGAATTGTTACTGAGGGACACAGAATTGTTACTGAGGGACACAGAACCGTTACTTAGGGCCACAGAAACGTTACTTAGGGCCACAGAAACGTTACTTAGGGCTACAGAAACGTTACTTAGGGCCACAGAATCGTTACTTAGGGCCACAGAAACGTTACTTAGGGCCACAGAAACGTTACTTAGGGCCACAGAATTGTTACTTAGGGACAGACACAGAATTGTTACTGAGGGACACAGAATTGTTACTGAGGGCCACAGAACCGTTACTTAGGGCCACAGAAACGTTACTTAGGGACACAGAATTGTTACTCAGGGACAGACACAGAATTGTTACTGAGGGACACAGAATTGTTACTGAGGGACACAGAACCGTTACTTAGGGCAACAGAAACGTTACTTAGGGCCACAGAAACGTTACTTAGGGCTACAGAATCATTACTTAGGGCCACAGAAACGTTACTTAGGGCCACAGAATTGTTACTTAGGGACAGACACAGAATTGTTACTGAGGGACACAGAATTGTTACTGAGGGCCACAGAACCGTTACTTAGGGCCACAGAAACGTTACTTAGGGACACAGAATTGTTACTCAGGGACAGACACATAATTGTTACTGAGGGACACAGAATTGTTACTGAGGGACACAGAATTGTTACTGAGGGCCACAGAAACGTTACTTAGGGCCACAGAAACGTTACTTAGGGCTACAGAAACGTTACTTAGGGCCACAGAACCGTTACTTAGGGCCACAGAAACGTTACTTAGGGACACAGAATTGTTACTCAGGGACAGACACAGAATTGTTACTGAGGGACACAGAATTGTTACTGAGGGACACAGAACCGTTACTTAGGGCCACAGAAACGTTACTTAGGGCCACAGAAACGTTACTTAGGGACACAGAATTGTTACTCAGGGACAGACACAGAATTGTTACTGAGGGACACAGAATTGTTACTGAGGGACACAGAATTGTTACTGAGGGACAGACACAGAATTGTTACTCAGGGACAGACACAGAATTGTTACTCAGGGACAGACACAGAATTGTTACTCAGGGACAGACACAGAATTGTTACTCAGGGACACAGAACCGTTACTTAGGGCCACAGAAACGTTACTTAGGGACACAGAATTGTTACTCAGGGACAGACACAGAATTGTTACTCAGGGACACAGAATTGTTACTGAGGGACACAGAATTGTTACTCAGGGACACAGAATTGTTACTCAGGGACACAGAATTGTTACTGAGGGACACAGAATTGTTACTCAGGGACAGACACAGAATTGTTACTCAGGGACAGACACAGAATTGTTACTCAGGGATACAGAATTGTTACTGAGGGACACAGAATTGTTACTGAGGGACACATAATTTTTACTCAGGGACAGACACAGAATTGTTACTCAGGGACAGACACAGAATTGTTACTGAGGGACACAGAATTGTTACTGAGGGACACAGAATTGTTACTGAGGGACACAGAATTGTTACTCAGGGACAGACACAGAATTGTTACTCAGGGACAGACACAGAATTGTTACTGAGGGACACAGAATTGTTACTGAGGGACACAGAATTGTTACTGAGGGACACAGAATTGTTACTGAGGGACACAGAATTGTTACTCAGGGACAGACACAGAATTGTTACTCAGGGACAGACACAGAATTGTTACTGAGGGACACAGAATTGTTACTGAGGGACACAGAATTGTTACTGAGGGACACAGAATTGTTACTCAGGGACACAGAATTGTTACTGAGGGACACAGAATTGTTACTCAGGGACAGACACAGAATTGTTGCTCAGGGACACAGAATTGTTACTCAGGGACACATAATCGTTGAATTAAAGAGTATGTCAGACAACATGCAGAGGAGTGGCAGAGGAGGCAATGTTTTAGGAGCGAGCAGACGTGGCAGCAGAGGAAGGGGTCGAGGCAGCACTAGTCGCAGCCAGAGGCCATTGCTCCCGGTGTCATCCAGCGGTTGTGTCTCCACCGACAACCCTGCCGTCATCGATTGGTTGGCTCGGTCGTCTTCCTCTTCCCAGGTCACCTCTGACACCTACAGCCAACGGTCGGTGGGTACGTCAGACACAACCGTTAGTTGGCATGGCCCGGGAGCAAGCCCACTGAAATCACGTGTCCTCGACCTGCCCCTGTCCTTTGGTGTTCCCTCACCAAGCGAAGTATCGCATGCTGTGGGCTCAGCCCCACTGTACAGTGAGGAAGAGCTAACAGAGGGAGGTCAGGAACGGGGGGAGACATCCGCCTCTTCAGCAGCCAGGCGAAGAAGTAGTGGCGAGGAGAGTGGCTCGGTAGCCGGTCTAGAGACAGGTCTGTCTCCTGACCCACACGCAGCCGAGGGGGCTAGTAGTGAGGCGGAGACCCTAATTGATGATGATGAGGCTGATCGCACTTGGCAGCCTCGTCGTCATCAGGCTATTGCTTCCGCATCATCAGGAGAAGAGGGTGGCAGCTTGGCAGCGAGCAAAACAGTCGGTGGGTTGCCCAGGAGGCAGCAGGGTCGCAGCAGTGTCAGTGGAGGCAAACGGCCACGGAGTAGAGCACCAGCTCCACTGCAGCCTACCACCACGGCCAGTAGTGGTGCCGGTGTGCACGGAGGAAGTAGCAGTCAGCCAGTGAGGAGTATCGGGGGCAAAGTTTCCTACTCGGCGGTGTGGCAATTTTTCGTCAAGCCGCCCGAGGAAGTAAACGTAGCCGTATGTCGACTATGTGGCCAGAAAGTCAAGCGTGGCCAGGGGGCCCATGTTGGGACTACAGCGTTGCGGCAGCATATGCAGCGTCGCCATTTGGTGGCCTGGGAAAACCGTGATAAAGATACGGCGGTTCTGCCTGCCCCAGCCCCCGCTCCATCACCCGCTCCGTTACTTGCTCCGTCACCCGACGTCAATCGCCCTCTATCAGCCAGTCAAGGCTCCAACACCTCTGCTGAGGGGAGTTGTCGCTCGTTGGCATCTTCCGCTCGGTCAGATGCTCCTTCTCCTGCTACTCCTCTTCACGGATTCCGTCAGCAGTCTTTCTTGGAATCCGTTTCCAAGAGACAACAGTTTGCGAGCACGCACCCGACGGTGCAAAAGCTGAACGTCCTCCTGTCCAAGTTGCTGGTGCTGCAGTCCCTCCCTTTCCAAGTGGTGGACTCAGCACCTTTCCGAGAAATGATGGCTTGTGCCGCGCCGCGGTGGAGAGTGCCAAGCCGTCATTTCTTCGCCAAAAAGGCAGTGCCAGCCCTGCATTCACATGTAGAAGAGATGGTGGGCCAGTCTTTGAGCATGTCGGTCTCTGCCAAAGTGCACGGCAGCGCCGACGTGTGGAGCTGTAACTACGGTCAGGGACAGTACATGTCATTTACGGCCCACTGGGTGAACGTGGTGCTGGCACAGCCGCACCAGCAACTTGGACAGGTCACCCCGCTTTTGCCTCCACGTTTGCACGTCCTTGGTCCACAAAAGATGTCCGCCTCTACCACCTCTTCTTCCGCCGTGTCCTCAGCCGGCACCCCCGTGCCAAGTCCCATTACCCGACCGGCATATCACATGTGCAGGGCGCAACGGTGTCACGCTGTGCTGCACCTGGTATGCCTTGGCGAACGTAGTCACACAGGGGAGGAACTTCTCAGTGTAATGAACAGAGAAATCGACAGATGGCTGTCTCCGCGCAAACTGAAAATCGGAACCATGTTGACCGACAACGGAAAGAACATGGTGTCTGCTCTGCGTCAAGGAAGGTTGTGCCATGCGCCATGCATGGCTCACGTGTTCAATCTGGTTGTCAAGCGGTTCCTAAAATCCACCATCCCACTGCAAGACATCCTTAAAATGTCACGTAAACTTTGCATGCATTTCAGCCATTCCTACACCGCAAAGCACACCCTCCTTGAGCTGCAGCGGCAGAACGGAATTGCACAGCATCGCCTGATCTGCGACGTTGCAACAAGGTGGAATTCAACCCTACACATGTTAGACCGCCTTTACGAACAGCGAAAGGCCATCACCGATTTCCTGATGTTACAAGCGGATAAAGGTACTCCCCTGTGTAAATTCGATGTCAGCCATTGGCAGCTCATGCGTGACACCTGCCGCTTGCTCAGGCCCTTTGAGGAGGCCACGCTATTCGTGAGTCAGCAGGACTATGGGATGAACGACGTCATTCCTCTGTTGCACGTCCTGGAACAAATGCTGTTAACAATGGCTGGTCAGGGTGCGGTAGACGTGGCGCACAGATCTCAACGCCACATGACCCCTGTGGGGGCAGGACAGGAAGAAGAGGAGGAGGTAGAGGAGGACATTGGTGCTCAGGAATTATTGAGTGAAATGGGTGGTTTTTCCACTCAGCGGACAGGAGTGGAGGAGCAGGAGCATCTGGTAGAGGAGGAGGAGGAGGAGACAGAGGACCCAGACGCACCGTGGCAGTATGCTGTGGAGATGGAGGCAGGGAGTCCCTCGCATTCCTTGGCACAAATGGCCCATAGCATGCTCGGTTGCTTGCGTAGCGACAGCCGAAAAATAACCATCAAACAGAGGAATGACTTTTGGCTGTCCACCTTGTTGGACCCTCGCTACCGTTCAAAAATGGTGGCCTTTTTCACACCTGCTGAGAGGGAGGCCAAAATAACGTACTATAAAAACCACCTATGTAGTCAGTTGGTCTCTGCCTTTGTGCGCCAACGTCCATCCTCAGACACTGTGGGCCCTGTGCGCTCGCGTTCCGCTGCCATGGCAGCAGGGGAGGGGTGGGGTGGTAGGAGCAGTGGCAGCTCCACCAGCAGCGGCTGCCTCAGTCTGCAGTCGATGATGAGTAGCTTTCTTCACCAGCGCAGTGAGGAAACTACTAACCAGCCGCAGCAGCAGCAGCATCAGGTGGACCTGGAGCAGGACCTCAAACAACAGGCTTGGGCCTACTTGGACAGCACCCTGCCAACCGAGGTAGACAATCCCCTTGACTACTGGGCAACGAAACTTGACCTTTGGCCTCAACTAGCTGAATTTGCCCTTGAAAGACTGTCATGCCCGGCCAGTAGCGTGGCATCGGAGCGCGTGTTTAGTGCGGCAGGAGGTATTGTAACTCCGCGGAGGACACGACTGTCCACCCAAAGTGTGGAGAGACTCACGTTTGTGAAAATGAATCAGGCGTGGATTAGTCTGGATTTCAAACCACCAGTTCCTGACACAACTGACTAAATCCGCCATGAATCATGCCCCAAACATGTGCCACTTTCAGGTCTCCTCACACTGCTGGTGTGTTCCATTTTTTGTCATAGGGTGCTGGCAGATTACGGGCCTCCCATTGCTGCTGCCAGGCCCCTAATCTGCCATGGGCCCCTGTACCGCCTCCTCATGCTGCTGCCAGGTCTACAGTGTCTCATGCCATGTGCCACTTTCAGGTCTCCTCACACTGCTGGTGTGTTCCATTTTTTGTCATAGGGTGTTGGCAGATTACGGGCCTCCCATAGCTGCTGCCAGGCCCCTAATCTGCCATGGGCCCCTGTACCGCCTCCTCATGCTGCTGCCAGGTCCACAGTGTCTCATGGGTCCCTGTACGGCCTCCCATTGCTGCTGTCTCCATCGCCACACTCTGCCATGTGCCACTTTCAGGTCTCCTCACACTGCTGGTGTGTTCCATTTTTTGTCATAGGGTGCTGGCAGATTACGGGGCCTACCATAGCTGCTGCCAGGCCCCTAATCTGCCATGGGCCCCTGTACCGCCTCCTCATGCTGCTGCCAGGTCCAGAGTCTCTCATGGGTCCCTGTACGGCCTCCCATTGCTGCTGTCTCCATCGCCACACTCTGCCATGTGCCACTTTCGGGTCTCCTCACACACTGCTGGTGTGTTCCATTTTTTGTCATAGGGTCCTGGCAGATTACGGGCCTCCCATTGCTGCTGCCAGGCCCCTAATCTGCCATGGGCCCCTGTACCGCCTCCTCATGCTGCTGCCAGGTCCACAGTGTCTCATGGGTCCCTGTACAGCCTCCCATTGCTGCTGTCTCCATCGCCACACTCTGCCATGTGCCACTTTCAGGTCTCCTCACACTGCTGGTGTGTTCCATTTTTTGTCATAGGGTGCTGGCAGATTACGGGCCTCCCATTGCTGCTGCCAGGCCCCTAATTTGCCATGGGCCCCTGTACCGCCTCCTCATGCTGCTGCCAGGTCCACAGTGTCTCATGCCATGTGCCACTTTCAGGTCTCCTCACACTGCTGGTGTGTTCCATTTTTTGTCATAGGGTGCTGGCAGATTACGGGCCTCCCATAGCTGCTGCCAGGCCCCTAATCTGCCATGGGCCCCTGTACCGCCTCCTCATGCTGCTGCCAGGTCCAGAGTCTCTCATGGGTCCCTGTACGGCCTCCCATTGCTGCTGTCTCCATCGCCACACTCTGCCATGTGTCACTTTCAGGTCTCCTCACACACTGCTGGTGTGTTCCATTTTTTGTCATAGGGTGCTGGCAGATTACGGGCCTCCCATAGCTGCTGCCAGGCCCCTAATCTGCCATGGGCCCCTGTACCGCCTCCTCATGCTGCTGCCAGGTCCACAGTGTCTCATGCCATGTGCCACTTTCAGGTCTCCTCACACTGCTGGTGTGTTCCATTTTTTGTCATAGGGTGCTGGCAGATTACGGGCCTCCCATAGCTGCTGCCAGGCCCCTAATCTGCCATGGGCCCC
Organism: Staurois parvus; assembly: GCF_062004578.1. Lineage (NCBI taxonomy): Eukaryota > Metazoa > Chordata > Amphibia > Anura > Ranidae > Staurois > Staurois parvus. Next base: position 9,526,134 of record NW_028317927.1, on the reverse strand, counting down.
TGTACCACCTCCTCATGCTGCTTCCAGGTCCAGAGTATCTCATGGGTCCCTGTACGGCCTCCCATTGCTGCTGTCTCCATCGCCACACTCTGCCATGTGCCACTTTCAGGTCTCCTCACACACTGCTGGTGTGTTCCACTTTTTGTCATAGGGTGCTGGCAGATTACGGGGCCTACCATAGCTGCTGCCAGGCCCCTAATCTGCCATGGGCCCCTGTACCGCCTCCTCATGCTGCTGCCAGGTCCAGAGTCTCTCATGGGTCCCTGTACGGCCTCCCATTGCTGCTGTCTCCATCGCCACACTCTGCCATGTGCCACTTTCGGGTCTCCTCACACACTGCTGGTGTGTTCCATTTTTTGTCATAGGGTCCTGGCAGATTACGGGCCTCCCATTGCTGCTGCCAGGCCCCTAATCTGCCATGGGCCCCTGTACCGCCTCCTCATGCTGCTGCCAGGTCCACAGTGTCTCATGCCATGTGCCACTTTCAGGTCTCCTCACACTGCTGGTGTGTTCCATTTTTTGTCATAGGGTGCTGGCAGATTACGGGCCTCCCATAGCTGCTGCCAGGCCCCTAATCTGCCATGGGCCCCTGTACCGCCTCCTCATGCTGCTGCCAGGTCCAGAGTCTCCAATGGGTCCCTGTACGGCCTCCCATTGCTGCTGTCTCCATCGCCACACTCTGCCATGTGTCACTTTCAGGTCTCCTCACACACTGCTGGTGTGTTCCATTTTTTGTCATAGGGTGCTGGCAGATTACGGGCCTCCCATTGCTGCTGCCAGGCCCCTAATTTGCCATGGGCCCCTGTACCGCCTCCTCATGCTGCTGCCAGGTCCACAGTGTCTCATGGATCCCTGTACGGCCTCCCATTGCTGCTGTCTCCATCGCCACACTCTGCCATGTGCCACTTTCAGGTCTCCTCACACTGCTGGTGTGTTCCATTTTTTGTCATAGGGTGCTGGCAGATTACGGGCCTCCCATAGCTGCTGCCAGGCCCCTAATCTGCCATGGGCCCCTGTACCGCCTCCTCATGCTGCTGCCAGGTCCACAGTGTCTCATGCCATGTGCCACTTTCAGGTCTCCTCACACTGCTGGTGTGTTCCATTTTTTGTCATAGGGTGCTGGCAGATTACGGGCCTCCCATAGCTGCTGCCAGGCCCCTAATCTGCCATGGGCCCCTGTACCGCCTCCTCATGCTGCTTCCAGGTCCAGAGTATCTCATGGGTCCCTGTACGGCCTCCCATTGCTGCTGTCTCCATCGCCACACTCTGCCATGTGCCACTTTCAGGTCTCCTCACACACTGCTGGTGTGTTCCACTTTTTGTCATAGGGTGCTGGCAGATTACGGGCCTCCCATTGCTGCTGCCAGGCCCCTAATTTGCCATGGGCCCCTGTACCGCCTCCTCATGCTGCTGCCAGGTCCACAGTGTCTCATGGGTCCCTGTACGGCCTCCCATTGCTGCTGTCTCCATCGCCACACTCTGCCATGTGCCACTTTCAGGTCTCCTCACACTGCTGGTGTGTTCCATTTTTTGTCATAGGGTGCTGGCAGATTACGGGCCTCCCATAGCTGCTGCCAGGCCCCTAATCTGCCATGGGCCCCTGTACCGCCTCCTCATGCTGCTGCCAGGTCCAGAGTCTCCAATGGGTCCCTGTACGGCCTCCCATTGCTGCTGTCTCCATCGCCACACTCTGCCATGTGCCACTTTCAGGTCTCCTCACACTGCTGGTGTGTTCCATTTTTTGTCATAGGGTGCTGGCAGATTACGGGCCTCCCATTGCTGCTGCCAGGCCCCTAATCTGCCATGGGCCCCTGTACCGCCTCCTCATGCTGCTGCCAGGTCCACAGTGTCTCATGGGTCCCTGTACGGCCTCCCATTGCTGCTGTCTCCATCGCCACACTCTGCCATGTGCCACTTTCAGGTCTCCTCACACTGCTGGTGTGTTCCATTTTTTGTCATAGGGTGCTGGCAGATTACGGGCCTCCCATAGCTGCTGCCAGGCCCCTAATCTGCCATGGGCCCCTGTACCGCCTCCTCATGCTGCTGCCAGGTCCACAGTGTCTCATGGGTCCCTGTACGGCCTCCCATTGCTGCTGTCTCCATCGCCACACTCTGCCATGTGCCACTTTCAGGTCTCCTCACACTGCTGGTGTGTTCCATTTTTTGTCATAGGGTGCTGGCAGATTACGGGCCTCCCATAGCTGCTGCCAGGCCCCTAATCTGCCATGGGCCCCTGTACCGCCTCCTCATGCTGCTGCCAGGTCCACAGTGTCTCATGGGTCCCTGTACGGCCTCCCATTGCTGCTGTCTCCATCGCCACACTCTGCCATGTGCCACTTTCAGGTCTCCTCACACACTGCTGGTGTGTTCCATTTTTTGTCATAGGGTGCTGGCAGATTACGGGCCTCCCATAGCTGCTGCCAGGCCCCTAATCTGCCATGGGCCCCTGTACCGCCTCCTCATGCTGCTGCCAGGTCCAGAGTCTCTCATGGGTCCCTGTACGGCCTCCCATTGCTGCTGTCTCCATCGCCACACTCTGCCATGTGCCACTTTCAGGTCTCCTCACACTGCTGGTGTGTTCCATTTTTTGTCATAGGGTGCTGGCAGATTACGGGCCTCCCATTGCTGCTGCCAGGCCCGTAATCTGCCATGGGCCCCTGTACCGCCTCCTCATGCTGCTGCCAGGTCCACAGTGTCTCATGCCATGTGCCACTTTCAGGTCTCCTCACACTGCTGGTGTGTTCCATTTTTTGTCATAGGGTGCTGGCAGATTACGGGCCTCCCATAGCTGCTGCCAGGCCCCTAATCTGCCATGGGCCCCTGTACCGCCTCCTCATGCTGCTGCCAGGTCCACAGTGTCTCATGGGTCCCTGTACGGCCTCCCATTGCTGCTGTCTCCATCGCCACACTCTGCCATGTGCCACTTTCAGGTCTCCTTACACTGCTGGTGTGTTCCATTTTTTGTCATAGGGTGCTGGCAGATTACGGGCCTCCCATAGCTGCTGCCAGGCCCCTAATCTGCCATGGGCCCCTGTACCGCCTCCTCATGCTGCTGCCAGGTCCAGAGTCTCTCATGGGTCCCTGTACGGCCTCCCATTGCTGCTGCCAGGAGGCAGCAGGGTCGCAGCAGTGTCAGTGGAGGCAAACGGCCACGGAGTAGAGCACCAGCTCCACTGCAGCCTACCACCACGGCCAGTAGTGGTGCCGGTGTGCACGGAGGAAGTAGCAGTCAGCCAGTGAGGAGTAGCAAAGTTTCCTACTCGGCGGTGTGGCAATTTTTCGTCAAGCCGCCCGAGGAAGTAAACGTAGCCGTATGTCGACTATGTGGCCAGAAAGTCAAGCGTGGCCAGGGGGCCCATGTTGGGACTACAGCGTTGCGTCAGCATATGCAGCGTCGCCATTCGGTGGCCTGGGAAAACCGTGATAAAGATACGGCGGTTCTGCCTGCCCCAGCCCAGGGTTCCATTTTGTCATAGGGTGCTGGCAGATTACGGGCCTCCCATTGCTGCTGCCAGGCCTTAATCTGCCATGGGCCCCTGTACCGCCTCCTCATGCTGCTGCCAGGTCCACAGTGTCTCATGGGTCCCTGTACGGCCTCCCATTGCTGCTGTCTCCATCGCCACACTCTGCCATGTGCCACTTTCAGGTCTCCTCACACTGCTGGTGGGTTCCATTTTTTGTCATAGGGTGCTGGCAGATTACGGGCCTCCCATAGCTGCTGCCAGGCCCGTAATCTGCCATGGGCCCCCGTACCGACTCCTCATGCTGCTGTAAGGCCCGTAATCTGTCATGGGCCCCTGTTGTCGCTTGTTGGCATATTCCGCTCGTTCAGATGCTCCTTCTCCTGCTACTCCTCTTCACGGATTCCGTCAGCAGTCTTTCTTGGAATCCGTTTCCAAGAGACAACAGTTTGCGAGCACGCACCCGACGGTGCAGAAGCTGAACGTCCTCCTGTCCAAGTTGCTGCTGCCAGGCTCGTAATCTGTCATGGGCCCCTGTACCGCCTCCTCATGCTGCTGCCAGGTCCAGAGTGTGTCATGGGCCCCTGTACCGACTCCTCATGCTGCTGCCAGGCCCGTAATCTGTCATGGGCCCCTGTACCGCCTCCTCATGCTGCTGCCAGGTCCAGAGTGTGTCATGGGTCCCTGTACGGCCTCCCATTGCTGCTGCCAGGCCCGTAATCTGCCATGGGCCCTCGTACCAACTCCTCATGCTGCTGCCAGGCCCGTAATCTGTCATGGGCCCCTGTACCGCCTCCTCATGCTGCTGCCAGGTCCACAGTGTCTCATGGGTCCCTGTACGGCCTCCCATTGCTGCTGTCTCCATCGCCACACTCTGCCATGTGCCACTTTCAGGTCTCCTCACACTGCTGGTGGGTTCCATTTTGTCATAGGGTGCTGTATGGCCTCCCATTTCTGCTGCCTCCACCGCCACACTGTGGCTCCACACTCTGGTTTTGGCCCCGTGACTGCCCAAATGAGTGAAGTGTGCGGTGATTCTAAGATCGACGGCACTCATCTGCATGTCATACTGACTGACAGTATTATTTCTCTTCCCCAGCAGACTCCAAGGGCATTTAAATTAAAGGTACAGTGTTCTGCACTAATATAAAGGCTCTCTGAAGCCTAGAAACACCCTTTTATAAGTTAAATTTGCAGCGAATATATTCGACTCGAATCAAAATCTTTTCACGAATTCGCCGAATCAGTCGAATCGAATTTTTGAATAATTCGCTCATCTCTAATATTAATCACCTTGGTCCATCTCATACGAGGTGAACTTCTGTATGCTATATTATCTCCACTGCAGTGTAAAAAATGCACCTTTCTTTATCAGTTTGGACTCACTATCTCATCTGAAAGATCTCGATTGTGGACCCCCAAACCTAACTCGACATCCATAATAGTAAAACTTCCACTTTATTGCTCATTAAAACATAAACAAAGCTAAAATCTTGGACAAGAATAAAGAAATACCATACACTGCCAACACTGGCATTAGATGTAAATCCCCCTGTGTAAATCAGACATTAAGTCCTCAAGATATATAGAGTCCGTAAGATTAAATATAATAAAAATAATTGGAAGTTTAGTGGTATTACATTTTTTTCTGTATATGGGCTCTAAGTAATACTTCACCAACTGCCTTGGTTATAGTGAACACATCCTCCAATAGGAATGATGGCTATGATTCTTCACTAATCAAGGTTGAAAGATCTCAGACTGTGTCCGTGTAGTATAAAACCGCCAATACTTTGGCCAGAACATCATGTAAACAGGAAGACTGGCTCTAAATTTTGAATAAATAACCCGGCCAGACCACTCCCAGATCAAGGAGAATGGCTCTGTACTGGAATGGGCTCAATACAATAACAGCAGTCAAAGTGGATCCATATCTGTACAAAATTCCAGTGAACACAGAATCAGGCCAGATAGAAAACTATATACTTGTATCCAAGCAGATGTGAGTACATTCAATAAAAAGCAAATGAAAAAAATTCAACCATGCCTGGATCCATCAAAAGTCTGCCATCCATGAGAAACCAATACAGTGAGGACTACAGCGAGGATAAAATGAATAACAGCTCTGGCAGAGGTGAGTATGGAGTATCAATAATACTTATCAATCCAAAAATGAGGTATATAAAGGGGGGCAGTGTGGTCAAGTATTCATAGCCTGACTGGTCTCAACAGCAACCACCAGCTGAATCAGAGGCTGCCATATGCCAGTTACATTTAGTGACACCAGGCTATCCTTGATTCTGCTGCTTTTCCTTTCTACATACAGTTTCCTTTGATTGGCAGGTACTGGAGAGGATACCTAGAATTCACAGTCTAATGACAGGAGCATGACTGTTTACATAGGGTAGGCTCATACTGTAAATATGATTAGATGCTGGGAATCAAGCCGGTGTACATGCTAATGGACTGAGCCATGCATGTATGTTTGTGATGGTTGCAATTCTAAACATGGAGAATCAGTTTCAGATCCTTGCCCACCATTTCCTTAAAGCTAAGATAAGCTGTTCTGTGAATGAAGCCCAGAAGTATCAGAAACCAAGTTTGTGAACAAATTGAGTGTAGATAACATGCTGCTTCTCATCTGATTGTGGAATGTACTGTACTTTAACAATTAATAGTCACTAATGGTTATATTTCCTTATACATTTTTTGGTCACATGCTCAAATTTGAATTGCCCAAGTTTGTTGCAGGTTTATTTTAAATAGAAATGTTTTTCAGAGGATATCTTGTGTTTATACTGTCATTACGTTTTATACATTTTTAGAAACTAAAAAAGTAAGACCTACCCACAATTTGCCTGAATCCTACATTGACTAATTAGGGTCCACATTTGGACAATACCATTTCCATTTAGTCAAGTCCCACTCCACTTAATGTGATCTCACAAAATTAGGTCATTTCATAGAGCTAACTTACTATCTGTGTGACTGCTTTTTTCAATTAGTGTCTTTTGTTTAGCTTTTCCAGTAAAACAAGAGAAAACAGCATATAACATCATTTCCAGATGCTGATTGAAATTCAAGAATACACTACATTTGGCAATATAATAGCTCTCATAGAAGATTAAAGCATATCTAAACCCCAAAAAATGATAGTATTGCCAGTCCTTCGATGGAGTGGCAGCATATTTTTTAAAAAAGTTTTTCCATTATTTATACCTGGTAATCCTGCCATTAACTCACTTCCTGTTCTGGGATGACAACCGTAATGAGTTGTCACTCTAGGACAGGAAGTGTGTTAGGGCTTCATAACACTGTGTGAGAACTACATAATACTTTTATCTCTTCTCTGTAACAGAGGGAGGTGTTTTATAGTCCATGGAGATAGCAGGAAATACTGATGACTGGCCAAAGACGAAGAGGGTGTAGACAGTTTTTTTGGCTGAATGAACATTTCTTTTTTCATTTGTTAAACAGATTTAATAAAATGTTTTCAATTGTATATTTAACAGACCAAAAGGGAATAAACAATTTATTGTTAGAGTTTACATACATAATAACTATTTGATTGTGTTGTCTTTTTCCTTTGTCTCTATGATGGTCGTTCTCTATGGTTTCTCTCACAGCACTTATATACAAATAGAAAATAAGAATAAGAGACAAAAATAGCAAAAAGTATGGAGTTAAAGAAATGAATCACTGTCACTTTCCTGCTTAACTGTTATTCTTTTTCAGTATTTAAGCTGAACTCCAAGCAGTTATAAAAGTCACTAATAAATGCAGTCTTGTAATCATTAAAACATAATTTCATGTATTTTCTTCAATGCAAGCAGTGTAAGTAATGGGATTTGACTTGGTATCAAAAACATGCTGAATGCTGTATAAACTATACAGCAGAGTTTGGAGTGGGAGAGGAAGAAGCAGCACAAGCAGCCAATCAGGTGTAATGCAATGTAAAGAGGATGCTGATATGAGGAGAGAACAGAGTGACAGAGAAGCTATTCAGTGTGTTGCTTCTCCTTCCGCTTTCCAGTAAAATACAAGGGGGGGGGAGCTGGAAGAAGACCTGTGTGTAAAAGTGAAATTGCAAAAGAGAAAGGTCAGATCCCCTCCCCTGACCTGCCAGGTTGTATTGTGCTGTATGACAGTTTCTAGAAGTTAGTCTGGAGTTCAGGTTTAAAGTACGTGTATTTTATTTTTGATTAGAAAATAGGGGAAAAAAACAATTAGAAAATCCTAGAATTTTCCCTAGCAAAATGGTTATGCAATTGGGGCATCCCCAAATATTTGCTCAAAAAAATAATCAACAAAGACGTCCAAAGGGACATCACATAAGTGTAATTTTTATATATTGTAGGTGAATAGTGGGGCTTTAAGAGTTTGTTACCTTAAAACCTAAATTTTAGTAATCTGTCTCTTTAAATATGCCAAATGTATTTATCATATTCTTATTTGCAATTACTGTGGTCGATCCTGCCAGTCCCCCTCCTTCCTTGTTGTAAACTGACCATGCTAAGCATGGGAGCCAATTTGTGCTAGTGTGGCCAGTTTTCATCCTACGTTTTCCAGGTCTGAGGTAAAAGACGCTGTGCAAGTGCAAAGCATGCCTGTATCTTCTGTAATCTGTTCACACCCTTCACCTATCCCTACAATGGCAATAAGAGAATTAAGCAGTGGTAAGCGGTTAGCACTTCTGCCTGGCAGTACTAGGGTCGCTGGTTCAAATCCCAACCACGTCACCACCTGCCTGGAGTTTGCATATTCTCCCTGTGCCTGCGTGGGTTTCCTCCCACACTCAAAAGACATGTTGATAGGTTAATTGGATCATGTCTAAATTGTCCCTAGTATGTGTATGTATGAATGTAAGTTAGGGACCTTAGATTGTACACCTCTTGAGGGTTAGGGACTGATGTGAATGTACAATATATATGTAAAGTGCTCCATAAATTGATAGCACTATATAAGTACCTGAAATAAATAATAAGTAACTGGATTTGATTGACGGCTTGTGTTCAATTATTAGACAGCATACGTTACTTCTGCTAATGATGCTAGTACTGCACAGGTAGTCACGTCCACCGCCCACTCCGTGATACTCTGCTGAAGAATTTTGATCATACGACTGTACTATAAAATTTTGGAAAAGGTATCTGGAAAGTGATTTTAGTATTTTTGATAAGTGGATTTAAAAAAGGTATACTATTAGACAATCCACAACATAACATACAGTATATTATCCTTACATGGCCTCCCGTTGTAATGAATATAAAATGAAATGTGTAAACTTGATAAACCAAGCTTTAACTGTGCTATCGAATAAAATAGGGCTTCATCAGAACTTTTTCATCTAAATAGGCACACAAATCTCAAAACATAGTATATTCCAACAAGGCAAGTCAAGGATACTTTTTTATTTACAAAGAGAGTTAAGGTCACATTAACACACAAAATGACTGAGGCAAATAAATGAAGAAAACTCTGTAAAAAAGCAGGATGTGACTTCACATTTGTTTTACCACAATGAGCCACTGTGCATAGCCTATATCAGGGCTAAAAATTTCAAGTCCTGAGCTACTAGCCAGGCCTTAAGAGTTACTCGCCATCAGTTGCCCCACCCAACCCCTACCCTGCTACACCCCTAATTCTGCTCTTAAACACGCGCTCATAAATTATTTCATGAAATTACACTGTTAAATGTTACCCACATTACATCAGGGTCCACAGGGCCCCCACACATTACATCAGGGCCTCCAATGTCCCCCTAAACACTCCATCATACTTAGACCATGCACCGCATACAACCATAACCCCCCATAATCTTTCACTCACAAAACCATAACTCTACCAAAAATATCCTACCTACTATCCAACCCAGTAGTACCTCAAATGCCCCATACTCTACCACCCATAATAACCACATAATCCTGAACCTGTCCAAACCACCCATACATGTAGGTTTATATACAGACATATGTACATACACACACACAGACATGTACTTACACATACACACACAGAAACATGTACACACACGCACAGAGACACATGTACACACACACATACAGACACATGTACGGACACACATACATGTACATACACGCAGACACATGTACAGATACACACATGTACATACACACAGACACACACAAATACATCTACATGTACATACACACACACACAAATACACACACACACACAACTACTCATACACACAAATACACACACACACATACAAATACACACACATACACTTACACACAGCCCTATAAAAATTTGCAGTATATAGTTACCTTCACTCACAGAGCCGGGTACTGCACTCTAGGGGGAGGCAGAGAGCACAGCACACACTCCTTCCTTTGCTTTCATTTTGCTTAACTATTGAGCAGTCTGACGGCTCCCAGTGTGAGTGACAGATCTGGCCCTGAGTTCCGAGCCTGCTCAGCAAGACGGCCCTGGGGACACACTTGCCCCCACCATAATTCCCACTCACCAATGCGGGCAGGCAAGTGGAAATTTCAAGCTCTGGCCTATATTTCCATTACATGTAGTGTGCTGTATAGTACAGTATATGTAGGTATATCGGTCACTACCATTCAACAGTCTTGCAATAAAAATCATAGCAGTAGTAGATTGTTGTTAGTCATTAGTCATTAATGAGGCTGTAATGGCTGAAGGTTTTTTAACTTTATGCATGAAGGTAAAAAATCATCTGTGTGCTGCACCCCCACCCCCATAGCCCCCTAATACGTACTAGAACCCCCTCTCAATCCAATGATGTGCACATGAGTTTTGGCTGTCCTGGGTCTCTCTTTCCTCATTGGCTTAGACAGCTGCGAGAGCTGTGGTCTCCCACTGCTGTCAAACACAGTCAGTGAGCCAATGAGGAGAGAGCTGCAGTGGGGGCGAGCCACGGCTCTATGTGTCTTATGGACACATAGAATGGGGCTTAGGAACACACACCAGTGGCTTGCTATTGAGGGTTTTGGTCAAGGGGGAGGAGTCAGAAGCACTGTCAGGAGACCCAAAAAGAAGTGGATCAGGGCTGCTCTGTGCAAAACCACAACACAGAGCAGGTAAGTGTGACATGTTTGTTATTTTGTTTACAAAAAAGCCCCTTTATTATCACTTTAAATAATGCAGAAAGTCTGGATTTTAAAGTGATACCCTTTTATCAGCTAATTTAGGTTATCAAAGATACAAAGAGTGATGTAAGGAACTAAGCTTTCCTGGAAGCTTATGCCTTTAATAAATTGTTAGCCAAAAAAGGTATCACTTAAACGCCAAACTTTCTAAATTAAAAATCATAACATTTAAGCCCTAGCCAAGCCCCTTCTCAAACTGGTTAACCAAGGTGGACAGAGGTGGGAGATATGCAAAGTTAAAAAAAGGCAAAAATGCACAAACATTGAAAATTATACTGCCCAGATCAGGGAAGTCCTGAGTAGATTGGACATTTTTGGATAAGACAGGGTTTTTGTACCCTGATTTATCCAAAACATGTTGTATAGGGTCAGCTGTACAAAACCCAACACCCCAAGCTAAACAGTACAGCTAGTACTGGTAACCCAATCAATGAATGTGTACATTTGATGTTCAGTCTTTATTCACTTCAAGAAGCACTATGAAGAAGCATTAAGCATTGCAGAATATCTACTTGAAACTAGCTATTTTAATAAAAATCAGAAGGTTTGAGCATCAGCAGTTCTTAAAGTATACCTAAAGCCAATTTTTTTTTTCATTTTTGGATAGAATAGAGGAGGGTAAACCACTGTCATTCATTCTTTTCCTTTTTTTGACATCTGTATCTCATTAGAGAGATTTCCCTTCACATTTTTTGTCCTGTAGACTCAAGAGGACGTGAAAGTTTGTCTTTTCAAGTATTTGAGGGAAATTCCCTCTTTGACATTTGTCATTGGAAAAAGGGTCCACAATATTTTCCCTCTATTTCTGTTTTGGTTAGAACTCCAAATTTTAGATTTACCCTCACTTTCATTCCAAGATACATTGGTGATCAGGACAATTAGAAAGAGTGCATCTCCCTAACAGAGACACAGACAGAAATGATAACCTAGCAGGAGTCCCAACCCCTCACCGCTCTATCCAAATCTAAAAAAAGAACGTTTTGCCTTTAATCATGCTTTCACGCCTTAGCATTTGCAAATATTTGCAAAAATGTTAGAGAAGAGATTGAGGATGGCCTGATGTAATAAAGCAAATGGTTCTGAATCGGATAGTTATGATGATCTGTTTGACATATAGCATTGTTCAAAACAACTAAAACCAAAACTAATGTGTGTTCCGCTGCTGCCAATTAATCAATAATAATAATATTAATATAATATATATATATATATATATATATATATAAATAAATAATACCATGTGTTAAAGTATACAACATCAACAAAAATACTCACACGTGAATCCACATATAGATATATACAGTTTTTGAAAAGTGCATGAGATAGTCCCAAATTCACTCTACTCCAGTCACGTAAAAACTTCAAAATATTTGATCCTCCTATTGGTAAGTGAGTCCACTTTTCGGATGCTGTAATGCTTTACATCAATGTGCATCGCCAACAGGATTGGAGAGATGTAGGAATAGCGGTGTCAATATAAACTGTTAGCGCATGTCACCTAGCTACCCCTGATGAGATCACGTGGTTTGTGATGATACATGTGGGAAGGAGCAAGGTGACATCAGAGCCGAAATACCAGAGACACTACAGGACGCTGAGCACTAACAACCTGGAGTCCGTGTATTTGTTTTTTTTAAGCATGTTTTTAACATTTTACATGTGAGTCCATTTTAATAAATAAATTGGTTTTTTTAATGTTCTGCACTATGGTGGCTTCCTTTTGCTTTGAGCTTTACCCTACAGAACTATAGCAGTTGTACAGTGATCACTAGGACACATTTACCTATGTATAGGAAGTGGAAGAGAGAGGGGGGCCAGGACGATTGAGATGCCTATATAGATCCACAGAAGAGGAAAAGCGTTGTTTTGACCTGTTATAACCAACAGGTTAATGCTTGAAGATGAGGGTCCATCTTAAATCAGGAGTGTGGTGATGCACATTGATGTGAAGCTTTGCAGCATCGGGAAATTTGGCTCACTTGCCAGTAGGAGGATCAAATATTTTGCACTTTTTCCCTGTTTGGAGGAGTGAATTTGGGACTTTTCACAGACTGTATATATCTATGTGTGGATTTACGTGTGATCAATACTTTGCAAGGAGTATTTTTGGTGATGTACACTTGGTATTATTTATTTATATATTATATTATTATTGATTCATTGGCAAGAGTGCAACACACATTCGTTTTGGTTTTAGTGTTACACTAAAATGAACACACAATAACAGTTATTGCAGCAGCTGGAATATTTGCATCCATTTTATTTATTAATTTACTTAGTACACATTTGGCAGTACACAAATTATCTTAGGTTTAATTGTTCAAAATAATCAAAATAAACAAGAAGTTTCCTCTAGAAGAAGTTTCTTGAGCTTAGGGTGGGCAAATTCAAATGACCAGCCTGAATATTGGGGAGGTATACCCAGATGGTGGCTGGAATGATGTTAAATAGTCTGGAGCCCTAAGGAGATTGTCTTCTTCTCTGCTGGATCTGTGAGCTGAATAGCGGGGACTACACATATGGATTGATCATGTTCCAGGACTCTGAGTATACCTCCTTTACCTGTACTCAAACCTACTTCATGGTACCCAGCTGTGATCATATAGACTGTTCCAGTTTACCTGGTACTTGTGCTGCTGTTACTGAGCAAGAAATATCCTCTGCTAACAATATCTAAGATTTTGGAGTATCTCATACCACCTCAAACCCCCTCCTATTACCAGTTCTACAAGCAAATAAAAATTAAAAAGACATCCCTTGTTCCATGAGCCAGAGTGAATGGACTGTTACTGTGTGAACTTGTTAAACTACAGCAGCCCCTACAAGTGTAGCAGTACGTGTCAACTTTCTCAGCCTAAAATCCACCATGAGAAAGTTAATTATTTTCAGTTTGTACTGTAGGTCATCTGGCAGTTTCATAATAGATTCCAAAATTCTAATGTCACAAATGAGATCTATATGGGACAATTCATAAGTAATAGACTCTGAATATAATAGACTATGACTATGTCCTTTCACCTTTGTTTCTGGTTTTGGCAAATATTGTCTGGTTTTCTCATTACCTCTTTTTGCAGGACTTTGCCTATGGTCCATTTTATGACCAGGTGAATGCTGTAGGACTTCCTGTATTCGTGCCTCATATGGACTGTAGGAAAACAATTTAAAGAGTTTCTCCACTTGTTTCCTGTGTTTGGTCAGGCAAAAGTATAAGTTTAGGGATGTTTTAGTTACGAGGTTAAAATGTGGGGTGAAAGGTCAATAAAAGGAAGGTACTTTGTGCAATGCATAAAAACTGTATGTTTCTTCTGAAAAATTGTTTCCCTGCTGATAATTATATAAAAGTTTCAAAAATAATAAGAACGGTAATAAAATATACATTACATTTTGCAGTTAATATGTTTTCTGAGCAGAAATCTAAATCGACAGATGGTAACTCAAATGTTGACAGAGACATAAGTGACAGAAGGTTGTTTTGCATGTGCATGGCATCTGGACTGGATGAGCAGCCACACAGCATTAGACAACAAACAATGGTGCTATTTCTAAAACAGGAACTAGCATTCCCATCAAGGGTCACACTAGAGGAAGGAAGAATACAGCTGCAGTTACTCTTCTACAGCTTGATTCAAAGGATTGATAGGCTTCCTGGAATAGAGTTCATGGACCAAACTCAATGTTTGGAACATTAGTGTATATTTAAAGAGTATCTCCACTTTTGTTGATGAAAAAAAACTATCCCCTCTGGGATATCAATGTACATTGCAGTTATTTTAAAAGGTAAGTTCACCTATTCAAAAAATAAATGTGCATTTATTATTTTTTGTTTCTGGTGCCTCTAAAGCATTGCACCAGCGATCAGCAGATCACTAGTGCCATGCAGATCTACCTTTGATCTGTCAGTGTATCTGCTTCCTCGTACATCCCATATGGGCAAGCAGATACTTACTGGGTGGAAGGCTCAATGAACTACTATGGCGTGTGGAGTGCCGTGGTAGTTCATTGAGAACTACAAGCTGACAGCCGCAAAGGCTGTCGGAACATGTAGTTTTCGCATTCACAGAAATACTATGAATGAGGGATGTGGTTGTGTTTATTTAAAATTGTGACAGCTAGACAACTAGAGGGGAGGAGAAGATACCCTGCTAGCTGTCACAATGGGGATGGGGGGGGGGGGGTGGAAGGGGTGTGGGGGTTGAATACTGGTTAATTTATAACATGTCACATGTTACATCCTGAATATGGATGTTACATAGTATGAAAGGTGAACTTATTCTTTAATAAACTTTGCTGCAGATTTCTACCTGTTTCTGCTCTAAATAATAAAAAATAAATAGCTGTTTGTTAGACCTTGCCCTGTGCAGACAGATTTTGAATAGAAAGTCTGGTTCATTATAATCACCTGGTGCACTCTCAGCATCCTGATAGTGTCTATATCCCTTTAGTAGTAATTAAGTCTTAAGGAGTATTTTACCAAATATTACATTTCTGTTGCAGTGGATGTATACATTATATATATATATATATATATATATATATATATATATATATATCATATACATACAAAAGCCATATTGTAGTTGAATATTATTAAAAATCATCTTTCTTTTCAATCTGCAGGGCTGTAATTTTCTGTAAAATGCAATGCAGTATGGCAGCCTAGAGACATTCTGTACAATGTTGGTGTACAGAAGACCTCCAAAAATGTAATATTGCTTGCTGCCAATCCAGCACACATGTTTAAAGTGGTTGTAAACCTCAGACATGAACAAAGCACATACAGTCAGGTCCATAAATATTGGGACATGGACACAATTCTAACATTATTGGCTCTATATACCACCACAATGGATTTGAAATAAAACAAACAAGATGTGCTTTAACTGCAGACTGTCAGCTTTAATTTGAGGGTATTTACATCCAAATCAGGTGAACGGTGTAGGAATTACAACAGTTTGCATATGTGCCTCCCACTTGTTAAGGGACTAAAAGTAATGGGACAATTGGCTTCTCAGCTGTTCCATGGCCAGGTGTGTGTTATTCCCTCATTATCCCAATTACAATGAGCAGATAAAAGGTCCAGAGTTCATTTCAAGTCTGCTATTTGCATTTGGAATCTGTTGCTGTCAACTCTCAAGATAAGATCCAAAGAGCTGTCACTATCAGTGAACCAAGCCATCATTAGGCTGAAAAAACAAAACAAACCCATCAGAGAGATAGCAAAAACATTAGGCGTGGCCAAAACAACTGTTTGGAACATTCTTAAAAAGAAGGAACGCACCGGTGAGCTCAGCAACACCAAAAGACCCGGAAGACCACAGAAAACAACTGTGGTGGATGACCGAGGAATTCTTTCCCTGGTGAAGAAAACACCCTTCACAACAGTTGGCCAGATCAAGAACACTCTCCAGGAGGTAGGTGTATGTGTGTCAAAGTCACCAATCAAGAGAAGACTTCACCAGAGTGAATACAGAGGGTTCACCACAAGATGGAAACCATTGGTGAGCCTCAAAAACAGGAAGGCCAGATTAGAGTTTGCCAAACGACATCTAAAAAAGCCTTCACAGTTCTGGAACAACATCCTATGGACAGATGAGACCAAGATCAACTTGTACCAGAGTGATGGGAAGAGAAGAGTATGGAGAAGGAAAGGAACTGCTCATGATCCTAAGCATACCACCTCATCAGTGAAGCATGGTGGTGGTAGTGTCATGGCGTGGGCATGTATGGCTGCCAATGGAACTGCTTCTCTTGTATTTATTGATGATGTTACTGCTGACAAAAGCAGCAGGATGAATTCTGAAGTGTTTGGGGCAATAAGGAGGTGAGCTTACATCTGCACTAATTGGAGGATTCACAAACAGTCACAGATTCACAAACAGTCATGGATTGAAGATTAAATAAAGCACAGAGTCACTATTTTTATGATTAATGGGACACTGTTTTTACACAATATTAATTAATTATATATGAGTATTTATTCACAATATTTTTTTGAGATTTTTATATTTTTTTCACTAATAATGATGCACAATTGGTTTAATAATAATTAATTTTATAATCACGGATATGTATTAATATTATGAGTTATTGAGGTTTTTTTTAATTAGAATAATTTTTTAAGTATATTAAGTTATTATTATATATGAATTTTGGTCAATGGTATGAACATATGTTTAAATATATTTGCAAATTAGATCACTTGTTTATATATGATTATTAATTTTGGGTATAAATAAGGGATTATAAGTATTAAAGAGATATTATAAATTAATAAGGAGCGCAACACACTATGGTGAAAAAAGTGTTTGGGGCAATATTATCTGCTCATATTCAGCCAAATGCTTCAGAACTCATTGGACGCCGCTTCACAGTGCAGATGGACAATGACCCATAACATACTGCAAAAGCAACCAAAGAGTTTTTTAAGGGAAAGAAGTGGAATGTTATGCAATGGCCAAGTCAATCACCTGACCTGAATCCGATTGAGCATGCAATTCACTTGCTGAAGACAAAACTGAAGGGAAAATGCCCCAAGAACAAGCAGGAACTGAAGACAGTTGCAGTAGAGGCCTGGCAGAGCATCACCAGGGATGAAACCCAGCGTCTGGTGATGTCTATGCGTTCCACACTTCAGGCTGTAATTGACTGCAAAGGATTTGCAACCAAGTATTAAAAAGTGAAAGTTTGATTTATGATTATTATTCTGTCCCATTACTTTTGGTCCCTTAACAAGTGGGAGGCACATATGCAAACTGTTGTAATTCCTACACCGTTCACCTGATTTGGATGTAAATACTCTCAAATTAAAGATGGTAGTCTGCAGTTAAAGTACATCTTGTTCGTTTTATTTCAAATCCATTGTGGTGGTGTATAGAGCCAAAAATGTGTCCATGTCCCAATATTTATGGACCTGACTGTATTTCTATAGTATTTACTTGCCTCTCTCCAAAGCACTAAATGTAATTTCTCTCTGTTGTCTCTTTCCTGTCTCATGTTATCTGAATGAGTCACATCTAACAAGTTTTCCTGACACCAAGAGCTAAAAAGCTGACAGGGGAGGGAGCTCCAGCTGACTGACAGCCTCAGCTCTGTTCCTGTGTGCTGTGTGAAGGGGGGTGTGTCTCTTCCCTCCAATCAGTTCTCCAATCAGAGCTCTTGTACAGTGTGTAACTGCAGCTCTCCACCCCCTGCTTTGTGAGTCTGTGAAAAATCCTTTTCATCTCTGAGTTTCACAAGGATGTACAGGAAAAACGGCTGCAAGTAAACAGTTAGAATGTATGTAGGGGGTTTTGCTTTACCTCTGTGTACATGGCCAGATCTAGGTCAGATTCCAGTTGTGCACTCCCCCCCCCCAGAGCCAACAACCCCCTCCCACCTCCACCATCCCTGGACTCTGTGCCCAGCTGCTGAACTCCTCCTGGGGCTGGAGTAGTGGCTAGAGGCAGGGGCACACAGAGAGCTCCAGCAGCTCCGTTCTCCCTATTCTAAAAGACGACAAATGCCTAGCATAAAAATATTGGACAAAATAAATCTTCTCCCTTGATAACAGAATTTCCACTGCAAACAGCCTTGCCTACTGCCAGGCTGATCGTGCATTTTGTTATCAGGTGGGAAGGTTTACTTTCATTTAACCCTTTATTTCTGTCCATTTGTTTACTTGGCTATTCTGATGGGTACTCACAGGAAGTTTTTTTCATTCAACCCCAGTGATCTCAGTGAAAACAAAAACTTACAGATCACCAAACTATTACTACTAGTGATGTTAGTGCGGTGATCTCCCCGCTGAGCTATTTTGTTCTGATAGGGGGACACCCCCACCCACACACACCAGGACACACTGATCAGTGCTGGCTGCCATTGACTGGCAGCGCTGATCAGATGCTGGTTTTCCAGCATGCTCATTTGATAGAGAGACCGGCTTCTGTCAGACGTGGAGCTGTATACAAGGACCGAAAGTCTGACTGTTTTCAGCTGATTTTTGGCCCGTGTGTACCCAGCTTTAGGCTGGCCATACATTAAGCAATTTTATTTCCTTCAACCATGAGTGAAAGGAAAGAAAATTGCTCAATTTCCCCATCAACACAGTCAGTGTAGATGTGAGAATCCCTCCTGTTGCACTGTTGTATTTTGACAGCGGGAGGTTTCCCCATGGTCAGAATTCAATAATCATTGCTAGCGGCTACAGCCAGCAGCAGTAATCATACGAAAAAAAAACCTACAGGCTGGTTGTACTGAGGTCAATTGATCGATTGACTTCAGTACAACCAGTCTGCCCAATTTCAATCCATCTTTGGATGGCTTTAGAAGCACCGCCTTCCTTTTATATTTAATTTCTTTGTCTATAATTCAAGAAGGGCTCTTGGGACACTGATATAGGGAGGAGGGGGGACCCTGATGTTGGGGAGGTGACACTAGCAACCCTGATGTTAGGGAGCCATCTCTGAGAATCCTGGTGGGTGGTTCAGGTGACACTAATGTAAGGGGGATGAGTCTGGGACACTGATGTAAGGGGGAGTCTGCGGACCCTGAGCTAGAATGAGGAACGTCAGGAACCCTGTTGTAAGAGGGGGATTTAAGGACCCTGATGTTAGGGGGTGGGTGGTTCTGGGGATCCTGATGTAAGGGGGAGGACTCTGTTTGTGGGGGACCTCTGACAGGGATTCTTGATGTAAGGGGGAATCTGTTGTGAACATGTGGGCTCGTCCTAATGCTGTACTCAAGCTGAACTAGGCAATTTTAATGTTACTTACTCCTCACCTCCTGTATTCTATACATTATGCTGTACATAGACCTGACCAAGGTGTTCAGTGCCCCAACAGCTGCTGGTTTTAATGAAGTTCTTTAAGGTGGGCTCAGTCACAAAAAGTGATCACTTTTTGTGCTCAGAAAAGCATATGTGATGGGAGCATTTACATTTTTAAAAATGATCCTTTGTCCTGAGGGTTATGTGTATCTGTGAGACTGTGATTTGTGACATATAGTATTAAGTAGTATTTTATGGGTACGAGGTCTGTGCTATATGTGTGCAGTATATACAACAACTAGGCACAGATTCTGTTTATTCGTCCCCTTTAAGCTCCTCCCATTGTTAGGTAAAATCTGTCTTCTGCGTCACTTACTACTGACCCCTGAACTCTGCCTTACCTACTACTGACCTCTGTCCACCACCCTGCTGCCCTCGTGCACTGCCTTTCAAACTGCTAACCTTATCCTCTTCCCTACTGACCCCCTGTATAATGCCCTGCTGACCTCTCATACTCTGCCCCCCCTGACATTTTTTTACTGCACCCCCACATTGGACAGGCTAGATCCGGCCCTGCTACTGACCTCTGTCCACCACCCTGCTGCCCCTGTTCACTGCCCTTCAAACTGCTAACCTTATCCTCTGCCCTACAGACCCCCTGTATAGTGCCCTGCTGACCTCCCATCCTCTGCCCCCTGACATTTTTTACTGCACTCCCACATTAGCAAACAAAACAAAAAACGATTAGTTATGGACTCAACCAAGATAATGGGTTTGTTTATACATATTGTTATACTCATACTCCACAGGTCTCATGTAATATCCTCCTCAGGGGGGTACCCGTCATATCAATAGGTAAGCAATTGATGACATTTGATAACTCTCTCTAGAGAAAATGTTTTGCTCAATACATAAGATTCCAAAGCTTGGTCATTTAGAATCCTCTTTAAAGGAAATACTATCTGCATCATATATATATATGTATATCTGCCACTCAAAGAAAACCACTATGAATGGAAATATAGTTGAATTCCCATGTGTAAATGAAAATGTGTAGTTCAGAGAAGGAGGATGCAGATTGTCTGAACCTCCATCTCATTGGGAATAGCCATGTGGAAGTACCAAACAATGCACCAATATGAATGTAGTCAAGAGGAGGAAACCAGTAACAAAAACTGTATGTATATTTTAGAAGATAGCTCCACCTTCCTCTGGTGCCCAACACTTAAGGCACCATCCAGGGGAGGATATATATGTCAGCTGAACCTCCCTCATACATTAGATTCAGTAGATGGAGTCTTAGTCCAGGAAATGACCAAATTCTCATCCATGAAAAGTGATAGTGGCAGTCCCTTTAGTGCATATTAGCAAAAGAGTTCTTCCAAAATTGATAGAATTGAAGCATCAAAGCGGAATTAGAGCAGAGTTGAAGGTACTTATCGTGTTGTGGAAATCTATCAAAGAGTTCCTAGAAGACCATGGGGTGTGGAGATAACCCTTTCCTAACCTGTTTTGCCAGCACAACTGGCTGCATCAGAGGTAGGCTCAAGTTTGTTTGACATGCTTTCCTGGGCTGGGCACCTAAAATGGCCGCTCTGCTCCAACTACGCATGTGTGTAAAGTCACAATGTCCTGACGCAACGTGCATAATGACGTCATGCGCATGCGCAGTGAACAAGACATATACATACTCAAAATAGTGGTGAAAATGATAAAGGTCTCTAATGCATCATCTAGTGGACATTACAAAAATTGCAGTAATTAATGAAAAAATATCAGGATACATGAATGTATATGGTGCTGAAGAAATGTTGTTTCCAAAAGATCGGTTTTTTGAAAGAACAGAAAAACAACCAATTAAAGAAAACCCAATCCACAGCATGCCAACAGCCAATATTAAAAACAAATCATTAAATGGAATTGTCAAAATAATGTCCCAAAAACCACACAGCCCAACATTATTCTAAAATATCTACCTCTATATGAAAAACAAAACCCCAAAATTGAATAAATGCACGGAAATGCCCACGCAAACCCCCTCTCCCCCCAAAAAAAACAAAAACAAAAAACAATAGGAAAACACAACAGCAAATGAGCCATGGAGAAAACCTCAAGTTGTTAAAAAGGGGGCAAAGCTAAGGCTTTCATTCAAACCAGGGGGTTTGGAAGCTCCAAGCTCCCATATCCACCTTGTTTCATGTTGAAGTACCAATTTATCAAAATCCCCCCCCCCCCCTGGTATTGTGAGGGACAACTTCCAATACCCAACATTGAAGATATCTGGAATCACTATTATGTTTAAGACACACATGTCTTGCCAACGGGAATTTGAGATGATAGGTGGAGATCTCATAGGGATGATCCCGAAATCTCTTACGAATAGTATGGATGGTCTTACCAACATAGAAGGACCCACAGGCGCAGAGAATAATGTATACAACTCCAGACGTGCCACAATTGGCTCTTTGTCTGCACCTTAGGGTCTTGCCAGTCGGCAAGGTCAAACTATCACCCTCAATGATAGAAGGGCAAACAACACAACATCCACACCAATGCATACCTGATAGATGACGCAATTTGGTGGGGACCAATTGATATCACTGTGGACCAATAGATCTGCTAGGGATTTAGCCTTCCTATAAATCAGATTGGGATGGTTGTTAACATATTTCTCAACCGAACAACCGTCTTTTAAAATGTGCCAATGTTTGGCACAAATTTCTTACATTATACAATTATCTGGAGATTTTTGGTTTAGATTTACCAAAAACCATATAATAGGAGGACAAACCTAAACAACACTTTCAGTTATATCCAATTAGGCAGGCCCTTGCACTACACAGTTGAAGGTAAATCTAAAGGAAATTGGGCAGAAAATTGGAAGATAATTGTATAATGTATGGCCAGGCTTAGATCCAAAAATTAATTTCTCATGGTCAGAATCTCTCACTCTTTGATAGGTCTTTGTCAGCCATTTCTTTTTGTATCCTGTTTGGTAAATCGTTCACATAGATTAGATGCTTCCTTTTCAAAGTCCAAGGGGTCTGAACAGTTCCTTCGTGCCCTCAGATATTGACTCACCGGGATACCCTGAATGAGAGGGTGGGGGTGGAAACTTCTAGTATCCAATACATTATTAGTAGCCGTAGTCTTCCTAAAATGTTTTGTCTTGATACTTCCATTCCCATCCAATTCAATCTCCTGATCCAGAAAGGTCACTTTTTGGGTGTTATACTCACTGGTGAACTTTAGATTGTAAGGGTTGGGGATGAGCCCTTCTACATACTCTTAGGACCTTGAGGCTCCCTTTTGGAGGTTTTGAAACACCCCCACATTAGACAGGCTAGATCCGGCATTGTCTGTGTATCACCTGAGGCCAATAACTTCACTGGGTATATATAAGGGTTTACAACCACATTAAATCAAAACTGTTTTCACAAAAAAAATTTCATGAAACGGTGCTTTACCACTTGAGCTCTGGAAGGTTTTACCCCCTTCATGACCAGGGCATTTTGTTTTCTATTCAGCACTGCACTACTTTAATTGGTCATGCAATACTGTAAGCAAATTAAATTGTAATACATTTTTTCACACAAATAGAGCTTTCTTTTGGTGATATTTGATCACCACTGGGTTTTTTATTTGCTATGATATAAACGAAAAAAAAAATAGAACATTTTGTAAAAAACAATATTTTATACTTTCTGTCATAAAACATATCCAATAATATCAAATTTCATCACAAGTTGAGGCCAAAATGTTACTACATGTCTTTGATAAAACAAATCCCAATAAGTGTATATTAATTGGTTTTTGTGAAAGTTATAGTGTCTACAAACTATGGCATATACACTGTATATTTGATCCTGACGGCCTCATCTCATTTCCTGAGGCCCTAAAATGCCAGGACAGTACACATTCCCCCCAAATTACCCCTTTTTGGAAAGTAGACAGTCTGAGGCATTTAGTAAGAGGCATGATGAGTTATTTGAAAATTAAATGATTAAATAAAATAGTTTTTTCATAATGTTTTTTTTCACATACTGTTACCAGTGAAGTACAGTGTCATCATATGACTGATGTGGTGGTGATCAGGTACACTAACTGGTGATCTTATTTAAAAAAAAAAATATTGAACCATTTTTTTTTTCAATTTTTTAGATAGATAGATAGATATTTTTGTTTTTAATTTTTGAAAAATGTTTTATTTTTTTTTTTTACATGCTTTTATCAGAGTAGTTCAGTGTCACCATAGTAACACTGCACTACTCTAAGGGAGTGATTTTTTTTTTTACACTTTGCTGTTACAATGAAGATTATTTTAACAGCAATGTTTTTAACTGTCATAAATGGGCTAACTATTCATCATAGCTGTGATCAATAGTGTAGTGTGGCTACAGCTAATCACATGCTACAGGGTGCTGTAATTGACCTAGATACCATGTGATAGCTGTGGGCCAATCACAGCATAGTTATTTTAATAAAGTGTTTAAATGATAAAGCACTATTTCTGCCTATTCCATTTGTACGGATCGATGGGGAGGGGAGGAGAAGGAGGACAAGATCTAAAGCCTGTTGTGGGATTGAGTGCCAACAGGGGAATCCTCATCTTATTCTGTCTCATATAGAGTACACAAGCGTGGTGTGACCAAAACATTATATAATGTGAGGTCAAAAAGCTCCAGGTGAGAGCACAATTTGGGTGTTGATGGAGAAACACTGATTCATGTCTTATGAAAATACTGTGGTGAAAGATTAAAGCTACTTCAAGATACATGGGACTTTATATATTCACTATTATGCACATGACTTTTTTGCAAATGTGTATAAATTTATGAATATTTTTAGGTAAAAGGAAGGTGCTGCACTAATTTGTTTGTTTACACCCAGCCCGTGCCATCATCTTCATTTAATGTCAACAGGGGGCCAGCTTTCTTTTCCAGGTCATGTAGTGGCCCTGTGATGACATGCATGTGCAATGTGCCGTGTCATCAAAAAATTGCACAATCCCAATGCACACATTCCTGCATCAAGAAGTGGCTATATTTGTAGGTGGGTGCATCAGCAGCCATCGGCTGGAACCGAGAAGCATCACAGGAGAAGAATGTCACCAGCTACTGAAAGGCACACCTCCAATGTCTTTGAGCAACGATGCCCAGCTGTTTTGACAGGGATAAGCAGCCTGTCTGTTCTTCCTTTGTTTACATCATGTTAATACACAATAGTTATACCTTTGTGAGGAATATTTTACTTCATATGTGACCATATTCTATACCCCTTATGTACTACATGATTCACAGATTTGATCTCTGTTTTGTAGCTTATTTATTAATGCACAAACATTGATATTGTTTACATTTCCTATACATATATATGGCGGGAATATGATGTTTAGGGGTGGGGCTTGGTGTATTTTGTTTGCATTGGTTGATGGATGGTTCTTTAAATAGTTTCTTTGTATTGCTACAACTTGTCTCATGCCTGATGAAAGGGCCCTGCGAGACTCCAAAACATTGCTCTTGCTGTAACAATGTGATTGCTTATTAAAGCAATTCTAAATGTTCATCTTTTTTTGCAAAATAACAAGCATGTTATACTTACCTACTGTGTGCAGTGGCTTTGCACAGAGCAGCTTGGATCCTCCTCTTCTTGGGTCCCCTGAAGTTTCTCTTAGCCCCTCCCTCCGGTCTGGTGCCCCCACAGCAAGCAGCTTGCTTTGGGGGAACCTGCTGCTCTGTGTGTCCATTCACCCCTCTTTCTT
This sequence comes from Staurois parvus, assembly GCF_062004578.1. Lineage (NCBI taxonomy): Eukaryota > Metazoa > Chordata > Amphibia > Anura > Ranidae > Staurois > Staurois parvus. The sequence continues at coordinate 9,501,027 of NW_028317927.1, read as the reverse complement.
CTTATTGGCTCACTGGTTGTGATTGATAGCAGCGGGAGCCAATGGCTCCCTCTTGCTGTCTCAGCCAATGAAGAGGCAGAGACCCGGGACAACTGAGGCTGTAGTGCACATCGCTGGATTGCGACAAAGCTCAGGTAAGTATTGAGGGAGCTGGGGGCACTGCTGCAAACAGAAGGTTTTTTACCTTCATGCATAGAATACATGAAGGTAAAAACCTTCAACCTTTACAACCACTTTAAAGCTTTGAACCCATATTGGAGAACCTGGTGCTGGTTACATTCTTCTCCTGTGTCATCAAGGGGGCTGCTGCAAAAAACACGAATAGACAGCAAGCCTCTGGTGTGGTGCATGAGTCGTAGAGTACCCCGTGTCCTCCTGGGATCTGTGATGAAGGTACCATAAGAGGCTGTGGGCACAGGAAACCTTATTCTGGCCTAGGCCTAAAATAAGAAGTGCAGGGAGGGGTCCCCCCCAAAAAAATCTGTTCCATTCTGTTAAATAAAATTGAAAGTGAGGGTAAAGTTTTGCTTTAACTAACGTAAGTGGGATATATTTTTCTAACACAACAGTTATATATGGTTTGTAAAAAGTGTTCTGTTCTGCGCTTGTAACTGAGCAAATAGCTAAACAGCTGCCAGTGCAGCACTTAGTAGCCATTATCACAGTCAAAATCATTTCATAGCTGTGCAGTGATTTACAACAGCACAAAGAAGGTCTGAGACCACCAGCAGGACAGACAGCAACTCCTGGATTTTCAGACCCTGTTGGGAATGTGGCCATACAGCACAGCTCACAGGCACTAGTATGACATTTCAGCTGATCCCTGCATGCCTATACTTCTGAAAACTCCGTTCATACCGTCTGACTCCTAAAGTCCTATTGGATCATTTCTTCCTATATATATATATGTATATTGCAGAAACAAAAATGCACAAAGGTAACCTAAATCAGTTCCAGAATAGAAGGGAGTTATCTGGAACTAGTGACATTTCAAATGAGCATACATTGTGTTACCAAAAATACAGTGAGAGTATCGGGTGTCAATGACATCAAGTCCTGTGTATGTACTAAGTGTGCTAGTCTCCAGAAATACTGGGAGAGGATGCTGTACAGCAGTCCAGTGTGCACTCCTGATCTCCTTCTCTCCGCTGTGCAGGGAGACTGCAGGGGGCAGAGAGGAGACACACACACATGAATCAAGAAAGGAATTCCAAAAATATAAGAAGAGATAGAAAGCCAGCTACTTCTACTTTTACTGGGAACAGATGGAGAGAGACCTGTGAGGAGTAGAAGTACAGCTCATGAAAGGATCTTGCACATCACAAGAGAAAGAAGTTATGCTTTTGCTCCATACAATCCAGTGCTTGATTGACTTCCCACCACACATGGGCACAATTTACCATGAAGATGTCTAATCTCTTCAATACAAAGAAAGACCACTGACTCCTGGACTGGTGTTACACAACCTGCTTTATATATGACTGGGACTACCTACAGTACCTGCATGCTGCATTAGTCCTTACTCAGAGGAATCCAGCCACATCCAGGACCACCAGGTACCACGTTTACTTTGTGCATGCAGAAACAAAAATTCTCTCCATTCAGCCAAAGTGTATACAAGTGGATGGATCAATAATCTGATCATTGTGATGATCGCTTGATATGGTTTATTGTTCTTGTTTACTCTTTGTACTGACTTAAAGGCTAAGCCCACCTTTTACACATGGTGAAGCGTGGTGATGGTAACATTGTAAACATGGTAAACAGTGGAGTTAGCCTTCAAAATGTGCCTAATGCAAACATTTTTATTTAGTTTTTAGTTTTGGAAGGTGTTTGGCAGGGTTAGCACCCCTGTCATGTTTCTTTTGCTGTCTGTATTCTCACCGAGGACATTCACCCTTCTCGTTATCCTGTTGACCTTTGTCACCAGTACTGAAAATGAGGGAAAGATCCAATTTTTTTTAGTTGTCACTGGAAGAGAAATAGAAGTAAAATTGTGCAATGGGGACACTTGTTATGGTAATAACTGAGCGAGGAATTCCTCACATTGGAAGGATTTCCTCTCACTTCTTGATGTGTCTATGGGACACAAAGTGAAGGAAAATCTCTCCAAATGAGATAGCAAGAAAAAAATGTCAGGTTTTAACCTTAAGCTATCAAAAATATGTATATTTTGTATTGTAGGTATACTTTGTTTATTATGGCCATATATATGTTGCCAACAATTTATGCTTAGCGTTACATACTATACATTCTTATCAGTCACTGCCCTCAAAAAGCTTACAATCTAAGCTATCTACCTCACATACTAGAGCCCAGGGGCAGACTGACCATTTGGAAACTTGGGCACTGCCCGAGGGCCCAGGGTCAGTAGGGGGCCCCATGAGATGCCCCTGGTACCTTTTTCATAGGCTTTTTTGAGTTTGGGCAAGGACACAGGGGCCCCATGATCCCCTATTGCCCAGGGGCCCCATGAGTTGTCAGTCCGCCCCTGCTAGAGCCAATATACCTACCGGCATGTCTTTGAAATGTGGAAGCCTTGCAAGCACAAGGAGAACATGTATACTCCATGAAGGTAGTGTCCTGGTTGTGATTTAAGCTGAGGACCTCAATGCTGCAATGCAGAAGTGCTACCCACTATGCCACTGTGTTACCAAGGTATTGTGCAATATGTAATGGCATTCACTGTATAAACAACAGGTAGTAAAAAAGGGAGGCTGGAAGCTTACTATATGAAATGTAGTTTGTACTGGAGCACTGTGTATATGGTGATCGCAGACAAAACACACAGTACTGTAATCATGAGTGTTGATAAGTAACTTGTGACAATCAATCAGAAGTCAGCTGTTGACAGCCTATTTAAAAGGTACTAAATGTTGAATTTTTGTTGCTGAGGGTTATTGCCTGCCATTGCTCAGTGTGATAATATACATTTGATTTCTCCAGAAATAACCTAAAATTATTTCACGACTAAAATCACCCTTGTTGAACCATTTATTGATCTGTTTTGCGCTTAAGTTTTGTTTTTTCATCTAGCAAGTTTTTATATTCTTACTAAAATATCTATTGCATATAAGATTTGACAAATTGTACAGAGATCTGGGAATGCCCTGATATATTTTAGCAGTTTAATTTACTTATTCTAAAAATTTCTATCTGCTAATTTAAAGGGACATTTCCAAAAGCAGATTTCCTAGTGTTAATTACATTGTAACAGTAGTACAAAAGTAAGAGTGATTCCTCTATTTCCTCCAAGTGTTGTACAGCACCGCCATCTATCTCTACATGTCAAAGATGGCTCTTAGATGATGATGGATTGGCAGCTTTAGGCTGCTGCACTTTGTATCTTTAAACCATGTTACTGAATAAGCAGCTTTCTTTTCTACTTGCAATTATCTGTTAGAATTATAATATTTCACTAATTTATGGTACATCAATAAAACATTACCATGCATCATATAATGTGATGTAAGAAAAAAGTGGAAATCAATGAAATGTCTCTTCCTTGAATCAGCTTTGAAGTAGATCTTGGGACAGCTGATTGGCAGGAACCCATGGGGAAGAGGTCACTGCTACTGAACCTCATCTGAAGAAGCCTCCAAATTCATGTTATGAGGATAGATAGACAGACAGACAGAAGGATGGATGGATGGATGGATGGATGGATGGACGGACAGACAGACAGACAGGGATGGATGGATGGACGGACAGACAGACAGACAGGGATGGATGGATGGACGGACAGACAGACAGACAGGGATGGATGGATGGATGGACAGACGGACAGACAGACAGAGATGGATGGACGGATGGACAGATGGACAGATAGATAGAGAGATATTCCATATGATATGATATAGCACAAGGCATTCTGTGCAGTATCTACAGTGTAAACATGACCAAACATGTCAGTTTCTTCTACAAGAGAGTTTACCCTGTTAACATGTCTTAACCGCTTTCCCGCCACCCTATAGTAGAAGTACTGCTACAGGGTGGCAGGGCTGTGCAAAATCATGCATATATATATATACGTGATTTGCATTTCCATTGGCACCTAGGGATGTCAATCACGGGGTTCCAGATGGATATTCCCTGCCAGCACCCGGCAATCGTTGGGGAAAGCTGACAGGCTGTGTTAACAACACAGGTCTCCCTCCAGCCAGCAAGGACATTCTGCTTTGTATATCTCTGCACAGCAGAGAAATACAAAGCAGCATGTCTCCATAGTAAAACACACACAGCACACAGTTTACCCTTTGATTGCCCAAAAGTTAACCCCTTCCTGCCAAGTGTCATTAGTACAGTGTCAGTGGTTTTTATTAGCACTGATCACTGTATTAGTGTTACTGGGAATGTTTAGTTTGACCTAAATTTATGACGAAATTTAATTTTTAAAATTTTTTTATTGCATATGTTTTGAAGCAAAATGTCAAAACTGTCAGTCTTTTTTGGTTTATAGCGCAAAAAAATAAAAAACGCAGCGGCGATCAAATACCACCAAAAGAAAGTTCTATATGTGGGAGAAAAGGACATAAATTTAATTTATGTACAGCGTTGCATGACCGCACAATTGTCAGTTAAAATAACGCAGTGTCGTATCGCAAAAAATGGCCTGTTCAGCAAGGGGGATAAATCTTCTGGAGGGCAAGTGGTTAAAGGGAACTTGAACTCAGAAAGTGAAGATTTGCCATGTTATAGGGAACATTAAGAAATTTTATTTGCCTAAGCAGTGCCTTGAAAATCTAATTTTTGTCTTTAATTCATTCTGTAAAATTGAATTTTTTTTTCTGTGCCTGCAGCCTGATAGCTGTACACCAGCCAGCCACAACTTTATGATCACTCTGTAGCTGCAGACTGGTCAGGGTGCCCATTCTGTTTGTGTCCATGGGCAAAAGCGCCTCCAGTCGGCATGTGAGCATCAGAGCTGGACCATGGAGTAATGGAAGAAGGTGGCCTGGTCTGATGAATCACACTTTCTTTCATACCATGTGGTTGGCCTGGGTCGTGAGTGTCACTTACCTGGAGAAAAGATAGCACCAGGAAGCAAGATGGGAAAAAGGCAAGCCTGCAGAGGTAGTGTGGTACTTTGGGCAATTATCTGCTTGGAAACCTGGGGTCCTGCCATTCATATGGATATTACTTGAGGCATACCACCTTCCTCAACCCAGTTAGTGACCAAGGACATTCCTTTATGGAAGCAGTATTCCCTGATGACAGTATCCTCTTTCAGCAGGATAATGCACCTTGCCACATGCACAAATGGTTATAAAATGGTTTTAGGAACACAAAATCGAGTTTGAGGTGTTGACCTAGCCTCCAAATTCTCCAGATCTCAGTCCAATCAAGCACCTGTGGGATGTGGTGGAAAAACAAGTCCGATCCATGGAGGCTACATCTCACAACTTACAGGACTTAAAGGATCTGCTACTGATGACTTGGTGCCCGATACCACAGTATACCTCCAGAGGTATAATGCCTTGATGGGTCAGGGCAGTTTTTGTGGCAAAAGGGGGACCTACTCAATATTAAGTAGGTGGTCATAAAGCTATGGCTGATTGGTGTTTATCTGCATGTAAATCTAAGCCATAGCTGCCTCTGACTGCTAGCCCCAGAAGAATTGGTGGTGTCACTGTACTGCTTAGTCTTCTCCTTGCTGGAGGCTCTGACATGAGAAAGGAAAACCCTGCCTCTGCAAGATGGCCACCTCCATATGGAGACACAGTGCAGAATGAGGCATGATAAGTCAGGGAGATCACAGGCAATACTTGTGTAGCATACCCTTAATTGTAGGCTTTGATAAGAATATAAGTACAAAAATATAAGTGCAACAGGCACAACCAAACTTTATTTTTGTCAGATGAAATTGCCAAGAGATTAAACAAAAAAAGCACAAAGTACAGGATAAAAAACACCACATTTGTATATGTAGACATTTGAAGGGTGGTCAGTAATACTGACCAACAAGCTAATTAAATAATATTACTGCTACTAGTGCTGACAACTTGAAGTAGACCCACTTGATTCCCAGGTGTGCACAATACTACCAATACTTAACCAGCTGTAAATTGCTGTCCTGGTGGGGAGCCCTCTTCACCGTGGATACAAATGCAATCCAGTGGAATTCTTTAAATATTCAATAATGGGTTTTCTTGATCACTCGACTTTACTCCCGTGAGACTGGAATATTTTGGATTCTGACAGACAGATAAATGGCAGTAGACTAATTTATGATTCCTGTTGTTACACAATCTGAGCACTGTTGATCAACAGCTCTACAGTCCATAAAAGGCACACGGTCCATTAGCAAAATATAGTGGCTGTCCACAGTTGTAACGAAGGCTTAATGAAAGCAGTGCTACTACAGGAATTTTGGAATTTCAGATTTGCAGCTGCTGTATCTTAAGTTAGATTTCAGCTTCCCTCCAATCAACAGTAGAAATGGCAGATATGCATAACCCCTCAAAATTCTTGAACTGACAGAACAGGGGTTCAATAACCTACAGCCTTGGTGAAGTGCTTCTTCTGTTATTATGGCAGATTTCTCTGGATGAGTATCTCTGCTTAGCTGCAATCTTAGCTACCATAGACAAAAGTCTCCTCTCTAGACATAGGGACAGAATACTGACTTATTGCATGTTAAGATGGCTCCTCTCCTTCTTCATTCCTCTCCCTTCATCCTGCAGAATATTCCCTCCTCTGATGTCACATCCACACACCAGGCTGGCAAATATATTATTCTCTTCTACAGCTATGGTAAATTGTGGTGACCATTTTTGAGTGATCCAAAGTATATTGAGCTACGTTGCTGGTAAGCTGTCAGATATGGACTGTTCTCTAGGGCCAGTAACAGTTTTTGTGAAATACTGTTTCACTAATGTAGCAAGTGAAAATGTAATTTTTACAAAGTGGAACAGTCCACTGTTCTGCAATACAAGCACACAAAAGGCAGTAAAGCAATGTCTGTGGGGTGGCTATACCACCCCTTCCTTCCTTAAATACTAGGGCCCTTCCAAGTAAAAGCATGATGTAGGCTGACAACCTGATAACTTTACATTTCACAAACACAGTCGCTTCTCAATTTCAATACATTTTCTTTAGAAGTAGGGTATGCTTCTGGAAGAAGTCTCTTAACCTTTAAGCGACAGTTGGCTGTCACAGGGAATAAATAATCTGCATTCACATTGAGGTTACTCTTGAGTCCCCATATGCCAACCATAGAAAATTCCATCCAAATCATGTTCATCTTCACCATCATTTTCTTCTTTGATGAATGTTGGAGGTGATTGTGTGAGTGGTGGAATGTCTACTCTGCACCTTAATCTTCTGGACCTTCAAGAGAGGCTTACAGTGAGAAATTCTGGGTTCAGATTTTAACTTTCTCACTGACTCTGCCAAGGCATCATGTTATTATGGTGCCAAGTTTTGATGGATTCTGCTTTCTTTTCAGGACAAACTTGGAAAACTGAAATGTTGGGCAATTGTAAACCGATTATGTAAATATGAAAACCCAAATGATTGGCTTGCTTGTTCGTTGCTTGCAGACCCAGGTCCCAGGGAGGAACTTGTCCCCAGGTTGCAAATCATGTATCTTTACCTTCTGGTCATAACGTTTACTATTCTGTTGGTATCAGTGGTGGCCTTAGTCCTCTCATAAGCCTGTTGAGATCTTTCTCTAATCCTTCCACATAGCTTGCATGAGATTAGACAGGGTTCAGCATTAAGTTGAAAAGCCATATTAAATGGAAGATAAGCTTCTCTCTTTAATATTAGAAAATAAGGTGAGAATCCTAAAACATTATTCTTGGTGCTGTTGTAAGCATGCACAAAAGTAGCTACATGTCTACTCCAGTGGCAGTGTACCTAGCATATTCAGCATGGTTTGGGTAAAATGCTCAGATTGAGGGACACCTTGAGAGTGATAAGAAGTAGTATGAGACTTTTGAACCCCCAGAAGAGTAAACAGTTCATGGACAAGCTTGTTCTTGAGGTCACATTCTTGATGTTAATGAAATCTGTTTTTATAGTGCACAAAAAAACATTTCAACAGGTATCCTGGCTAATGTGATAGCCCTCTGATCACAGGAAAGAAATTAAAGTACATGCAGACATGTTCCACAGATCACTCTCCATTTTTCTTAGGGGGGTAGCTCTAGTAGTTAGGGCTTCTGCTGAAGGCAACAATGCATGATCAGCAATAGATTTCCACATTGTTTTTAAGTTCTGTCATAGCTCAAATGGTCATGCTCATCATGGAGTGACTGGACTATTACATCTCAGTGCTTCTGAGGAAGCACTGTCCTGTGCAGTAGGTTCTGTATACTAAACCATTTTGAATTTCTAATTTTCCAGGGATGAGCATGAGTATGAAGGACATCATCATCGTTCATGAGGTCTGCTTTGTAGGCCATTTGCACCTCCATTTGGTGTTCCTAAATGATACTTTAAACCAAAGTTATACCTGAGAACGTAGCCATCCATCTGTGCCCTGTAGCATCCATATTATCTACCACAGCCCATTTCAAAGTAAGGAATTTGCATACTATGTATTTTTTTGGCATATTTTTTAGCATCAACAAGAAGACTGAATGACTGTGCTTGATTAGCATATGCCAAAATCAGCATCTCAGGAGTCCAATAGTCTTTTGATGCCCTCTTTGAAACCCCTTAGTTCTCTTGGCTTCTTTAAATGAATGTGTTCATCTGTCTCCTCACTGACAATCATTCTGTAGCAACTGATTGAGGGGTTTTGCAATTTTGAGAAGCCTTTGAAAACTGTCTGTAGTAACCTTAGAAGCCGACAAAACAGTGCAGCTAAGTGATGGCCCTTAGCCTAGGTCAAGAGGTAACATCTTCTACTTTGCTCTAGTCAGTGGCTATTCCTTTGATTGACACCACATGTCACACTTATATAATGAATGACTACAAGAATTTGTAATTATAAATTTACAGTTTCAGTCTTTCTTTCTCAAGTCTGTCTAGCACTCTTCAAGAGTCCTCTCAAGGGCAACAATTTAATTGAGATAAACAAGAACCTTCAGCCAATGCATATCTCCTACTGTTCTGTACATTAGCAGGTGAACAATTTAATCCTTCTGGCATGCACTCAAATTCAAAGAATCCCAAATGACAAATGAAAGCTGTCCTATTGCAATCTTATGGATGCATTGAAATTTGATAATGGTCACTTCTTAAGTACAGGACACTTAACCACTTGCTGCCCACCAGTCAGTTCAAAGCATAATGTACTGGTCAGGAACATTTGGAATGACCTGTTTCTCTTTCTAACAACAGTTGGAAAAGCATAAGAACTTCTAGACTCACTAATTATTCCTCCTGATTTCAGACCTTAAAATTATTTTCTTAGATCTTTTATTTCTCCCAGTGCTACTATCTTGGAGTTCACACAGAATGGACAATCTTCTTTGACCCTTATTCAATGCTGAGTGCTTTTAGCTCAGCCTGCATCGGATATACTTACACAAAAACATTTCTTCTTTGTCAACAAAAACAGTTCTCCTTCGTCAACAAAAATCAGTTCCTCAAAAATCTCAACAAATCTCATGCTCTGGCTATCCATTCAGGTGATATCTACCTCCCAAATCCACATCATTATCATTAGTCTTGTAATTTCTTTGGAAAGTGATAGGCAAAGAACTAGCAGCATACACATTACCCATGTGTACTTTGAATCTATGGTCTACATACAGGTGCACATTCTATGTGTGCTTGTGTGTGTGTGTGTACAGAGTGGCTGGGTTACAACTTTTTTGTTTTTATATTACATTTTAATATTTTTTTTTTACTTCTTTTTCAACAGTCTGGGTTTCTGCTTCATTCCTTACTGTAGATCTCTCCATATCAGTGTTTCTGTTTAGCAGCAGTGTTAGCAGACACAGACTCTGTGGACACAGGGGCAAGATATGACCTGAATGATAGGTGTATTTTGATGGTTTTGTGTCTTGTAGTATGAAAAATATTTTACACTGACATTCAGCAAGAAAGAAATCAATGGTTGTACATATTATTAGCACAATGATGAACTGAGATTTTTCAGGAACTTGATAACTTTAGGATTATTATGCACATTGTATATGGTATAGCACATTGTATATGGTATAGATGGAATTTAGCATCTTTGAGTTGTAATCTGCTCTTATAACTGTTACCTGAAGTTATACTACTAGGAAATGTGTATTACTTTACTGTAAAATCCTTTAGACTGTTCTTCATAGAATGTATGGTAAGCCTAAATGTGGCTGTGTGCCATTATTCCATTTCATACATCCCCAGCAGGAACACCTCCGTACATACAGAAGCTTCATGTTTCGTCTACAACATAGAAAACACCTAGTGAAACGCACGTCCTGCAGAGGAGGGAAGGGACAAGCAATTCAATCATATCAGCAAATTTTCTTCCTGGAATTCACTTTGCTGGTGCTATCCATCTTGTGTAAACCATTCGTTTTTTTTGGAATGGCTGTTTGGCAACCAGGGAGCTGACGTGTTCTCTGGCACTGGCCTAGTCACAGACAATTTAAGAATGTTGTTAATGGATGAAATGTGTTTTGTAAGACACAACTATCCAGCAGTTGATTGCCCTGGGCTTGTTCAGGTTTCAGAATGAGGACAGACTACAAACAGCAAGATATGTAGTAGAGAAAAGGCCATTATGGCAAACAAGGGAAATAGTTCACAATACCATAGGACTTACGATGGCCGCAATGAATTCATAGCAATGTCCATTTTTATGTTGTCATTCTGTGTTTTCACTCAGATGACTTTAGTATGTAAGGGGGAGTTAATGGATTGTTTTTGGGATTGGCCTGGAAGTAAAGCCTTGGTCTAATTATAGAGTGGGAGTAGTGAGTTAAAGATCCAAATTCATGTTGCAAGAAAGATGAAGGTGTAGGATGTGCAATGTCCTATTTACACCAGTTGCTTTGGACCATTATTCTTCTTGGGAATTGAATACAACCAATCATTTGTAATTAAGTGTGCCTTTTGCATGGATTCTATTATGGAGTTTATTGTATTGTGCAAGTGTACAGCATGGAAAGTGAGTGCAATTGCGTAAAAAGGCTGCAAGCAGTGGGCATAGAACCGGTCCAGTGGGCATGCTGGATGAAAATAGAATTGGTATTTCCTTTTAGCAGCCAGTTTGGGATAAGAGTGGTGGTGGTTATTTACAGAGGTCAGTTAGCGGTAATGACCAGTAAGGTTCCTCATGTACACCAGTGTTGCACATGACTGTTGTCTTTTAATAGCTACTGAGGAAGGGACATCCTGTAGGTCAAGGAACTGGCTTAAAAACCTTGATGCTACCTATCCACGATGGGTTTCCATTTCCCACTTTCCTCAACTCCTCCTTAATCTCATTTAATAATGCTATATAATTGGCTTTATATAGGTTCTTAATTGAGGCTGATAATTTTATTCCTAGATATTTCAATTCTTTGTCTCTCCAAAGGAAAGGGAATTCCTCTTGTAATTTTTCCTTTTCGCTGTTTTTAAGGTTTATATTTAAGATTTCTGTTTTTGTCCGCATAAGCCACTACCTTATGTTCTCTATCTCCTATCTTTATTCCTTTTATGTCTATGTTCTTCCTAAACATGGACAATAAGGGTTCCAATGATAACACATATAACAATGGCGACAATGGACATCCCTGTCTTGTACCATTTGACATCTTAAAATACTCCGATCTTCCTCCATTTACCATTATGGTAGCGGTAGGGCTTCTATATAACTCTCCAATCCACCTTCTCATTCTATTTCCAATTCCTAACACTTCCAGGGTATCCATCATAAAACCCCAACTCACCCTGTCGAATGCCTTCTCAGCATCTATCGACATCAGTATCATTGGGGTTTTTCCTTTTTTACCCTCCTGTATAAGCAACAGTGATCTCAGAGCATTATCTCTACCCTCTCTTCCTGAGACAAACCCCACCTGATCTCTATGTATCCACTCCGGCATCAACTCTTTCAATCTATTTGCCAAAACCTTTGCATATATTTTGGTGTCTACATTCAGCAGCGCTATTGGTCGATAACTCGCACATTGCGAGGGGTCTTTATCTTCCTTCTGTATCAATACTATATTAGCCTGTAAAGATTCTCCCCTTATCTCCATCCCCTTCCCCAAGGAGTTCATGTAGATCTTCATCTTAGGTATTAAAAGCTCTTTATATTTTTTATAGTATTTGACCGTATATCCATCCGGACCCGGACTTTTCCCTCCCGCCATGCTTTTTAACGCTGTTTTTATTTCCTCTGCAGTTATTTCTGCTTCTAAAGAGTCCAGTTGTGTTTCTCTTAATTTCGGTAGGCCTGCGTCCTCTAGGTATGTCCTTCTTTTCCCTCTATTTACTGTTTCCGTTTTCTCAAACGTATCCTGAGGTATGATATTATACAGCTCGTTATAATACTCTTTAAATGTACTAGCAATATCCTTGGTTGAGTGTACAAATTCCCCCTAGGATTTTTTATTTTCTCAATATAATTTCTATTTTTCTTCTTTCTTAAAGTTCTCATTAAGTACTTTCCCGGCCTATCTCCCCATCTATACCTTTCACATGTTATTTTATTAAAGACTCTTCTTTTTTCCTCCTTCATTGCATTCTCTAATTCTTCTTTCTTCTTCATTAACAGCTGCATTGTCTCCTTAGATCTTTCCCTTTTATGCACCTGTTCAAGGTCATATATTTCATTTAATAATCTATCTTTTCTCTCCTTTCTTTTTTCTTTTTTGTCCCCATTGCAATGAGTAGACCTCTGATGTAGGCTTTATGTGCTTCCCACACCGTTGCAACCGACACATCCTCTGTTTCATTCTCTTCAAAAAACCATTCAATTTCCCTCTTAATTCTTTGACCAATCATTTCATCTATGAGAAGTGCCTCATTCAACTGCCATACATACCCTTCTCTCCCCTCTCTACCCCATCTTAACTTCATTGCAACTGGGGCATGATCCGACAGGGTGCTTCCTCCAATTTTTACTTCCTCCACCCACTCTATCATTCGATGTTCCACTAATATGTAATCTAATCTAGAATAAGTCTTATGCACATGCGAAAAGAAAGTATAATCTCTCTCCTTCATATTCCTAATTCTCCAGATGTCCACCAGTTGACATTCATGCAACAATTTCTTTAACATTCTCAAGGACTTGCTTTCCTCCCTCCTCACACAGGAATTAGTATCCATCCGCGTATCCATACAGATGTTAAAGTCTCCTGCTACTATCATACACCCCCTTTTAAAATCCATCAATCTCTTCAACACTTCTCTCATAAACATCTCCTGCCTCTTATTTGGACTGTATATGTTTGCTATTGTACACTCAGTTCCCTGTAATTTACCTCTCAAAAATAAAAACCTTCCCTCCAAATCCATTAATCTCTCCTCCAACTCAAACCTTATATTTTTTGCAAAGCCTATAGCTACTCCTTTTGCTCTTTTAATTGGTGAGTCTGCATAAAACCATGTTGGAAAGTGTCTAGTCCTCAATCTAACCTTTGATTCTATCTCTAAGTGTGCTTCCTGCAGAAATACCACTGAGAATTTTCTATGTTGTAGTTCTTTAAATAATCTAAATCTCTTTCCTGGACAGTTTAACCACTTTACGTTTTAGGTTATATATTGGATTTCTTCCATCTTACTTTTTTCCTGTGGGCTTATCCTTCCTCTTCCATCCTTCTCTTATCCTGCAGAGTTTTACTACCCCCCTACTCTTTACCTTTCCCATGTCCCTACCCCCCTCTCCCAATAGCCCCTTCCACCCTCCCTTCCACCCCCACCCCTCACCTCCCCTCCCCTCCCCTCCTCCCCCCCCTCAGGCCTCCTTTGCCTTTGGATCATAATCCACCTCTGATCCCTACCTTAGAGGTTCGGCTCTGCCTATGACCGCTCACCTTCCCCCCCTCCTCCCTGGTGTCCCTTTATCCATTGACTCTCTGTTTCCTCTTCTAACCAGCTGCCACTTTCCTTCCCCAGGAGCGTATAACTCTCCCTCCTCTACTTCCCAGCCCGGTATCTCAAGTCTCTGCAGTCCAAATTTATCACAGAAATCTTCCATATCTTCTGGAAATCTTAAAATTTCTGTGATTCCATCCCTCCAACCGATTAAGCTCGTTGCACGACCCCATCTGTATTTCACATTATATTTTTTCAACACTTCTAATAGGGGTTTCAGTGATCTTTTCCTTCTCAGAGTCTCTGCTGTTAAATCCGCAAAAATTTGAATATTTTTCCCTCCATATACAATACTTGTTCTTCCTTTAATCTTTTTCCATATTTCTTCTTTATCTCCGTAATTATGGAATTTAACAAGTATATCTCTTGGTTTCTCTAATCCTTTTTCTTGTTGGTACTTCCCAATTCTATACACTCCATCCAGTTTAAACGTCACCGTATCCGATTTATCCATTATGGAGTTCAAGATTTTGCCAATTAACTCTTTTAAGTCTTCCCCCTGGGTCGGCTCTGGGACTCCTCTTACTCTAAGATTATTTCTCCTTTCTCTATTTTCTTGTTCTTCCATCATATAAAGCAATCTTTTTTGTTCCTTTCTATTATCTGTTGTCCATTTCTCTAATTTTGGGAGAATTTGGGTATGAATTTGAACTTTTTCCTCCGTTTCCTCCACCCTGGTTAACAATTGCTCCAAATCTTCCCGCATTGTCCCCATCTCTTGCTTTATTGATTTTTCCAGGTTTTTACACATCTCCTCTATTTCCTTTTTATTTGGTAATTGCAGATCTCTTTCAATTTCTCTCGACTCTATACCTTCCGTTAGATGTTGACTATTATATACCGGTCCCAGGGAAAGTCTCGGACTATTATCCAAACTTATTTCCAATTCAGGTATAGATGAATCAGAGTGACTTGCGAGCCACAGGTGTGATAATTACTAGAGGATCGCAAACATGAAACACATAACTACAATTGTGTTGGAAATATCTACAAATATATGTTGCACTCCTAAATACTTCTCAATAAATAATAATTAAATTATTACCATTAAATTAATTCAAATTATGATACAAATAACTAATAAAAGTGTATAAATACCAAAAAATATTTAAATAGATAATTTCAACTAATCAAACTCCTCCAAATAAATATCAAAATAATTCCACATGAAATACTCCTCTAAAAAAATATTTTACCAAGTGCTCATAAATCATCTATTAGTGACATGATGATCCAGGGAAAGTGAACCGAATGCGTGTATAGCCTAATTGCAGGCATCAAAGGAGGTGAGTGCACATCTTCACTATTTGAAGGATTCACAAAAGTCACAAATTGAAGAACAACAAGCACCAAGTCACTATAAATAAACAATTGTTTATTCAATGGGACTATTATTTTGATGATATTTGGATTCATACTAATCACTACTAATTATTTATGAGCATCTGGTTATTTTTATTTATGGGGGATTATTTAAATGCGTTTTAGTTGAGGGTTATTAGTTGGTTTATTATTTTTATTATATTAAATGAGGGTATTATGAATATAAGTGAAATTGAGGGTATTAGTAAGTACATCATGTGTACTTAAGTTAAGTTAAGTTAACCTCCCTGGCGGTATGATCATGTCAGGAATGTTGTGCTGAAAGCGGTACCATTTTTTTGCATGGAAATATGTAGTTTTTAATTGTAGGCTGTAATTTTTAGGAATAACTCACTGAAATCTATCCGAAAAAGAGTCTATTAAACATTCCGGATATGATAAAACTTGAAACACGAAATCATAAATTATAATTTAATAAATAATCATAAAAAATAATAATATAATAATAATAAATTTAATTCAATAATATAATCAAACCAAAAACACTGAAATTTGAAATACAGAGGCAAATTCGCACATCGCTGAGCAAAGTTGCAAAATCGTTTTCAGTGTCTGATGACGAATTTCCCCACAAATCATTATCACTCAATTCTGCAAGTGATTCTGATTTACTATCGCTGTTCTAAAACCGCTTTTGACGTAAAGGGATGCTTTTTGGCCGCCATGGACTTTTCTAAGTTTCCAGGCAGAAAGAACAGTCAAAATGCAGGCAGGGCACAGGACAAAGCAGTGGGGACAAAATGTATGTGAAATGCAGTGAAAAAGCAATGACAGCAAAAATGTCATTTTTTAAAAATTTCAAATTTCCCGCCGGTTCCGCCGCCCGAACGTTCCGACGTCACGGGGACCGCAACACGGAAGTCAGATGCCGGCATCCGCCGGAGGAGATGGACGGGGACGATGCAGGGGACCCATCGTGGGAGCAAAGGACAAGGTAAGTGCTGCAGGGACCCCCAGAGAACGCTGCATGGTAAGCCCGAGTGTAGCTCGGGGTTACCGTTCTTGGTATAGAAATTCTACCCCGAGCTACACTCGGGAAAACCGCCAAGGAGGTTAAGGGAAAGTTAACCCCGAGCTACACTCGGAAATACTGCCAGGGGGGTTAATGGGGAGCGGGGGACAAAGCATTAAAGCGGAACTTCCCCTTTTGGATGGAACTCCACTTTAAAGTCTACGTGTGCCCAGAATATAGACATTAAGTAAATGACACTGTTTTAACATGCAACAAAAAGATTTAAAACAAACCTCTTTAGCTGCTTGTACTTTAACCACTTGCCTACCAGGCACTTACACCCCCTTATTTACCAGGCCAATTTTCAGCTTTCAGCGCTGCCGCACTTTGATTGACAATTGCGCGGTCATGCAACATTGTACCCATATGAAATTTTGATCATTTTTTTCTCACGAATAGAGCTTTCTTTTGGTGGTATTTAATCGCCACTGGGCGCTTTACTTTTTGCGCTATAAATAAAAAAATTGCAAAAAATTTGAAAAAAAAAGTTTCTTTGTTTCTATTATAAAATTTTTCAAACAGGTAATTTTTCTCCTTCACTGATGTGCGTTGATGAGGCAGCACTGATGGGCACTGATAGGCGGCACTGATGGGCACTGATAGGCAGCACTAAAGGGCACTGATAGGCAGTACTAATGAGGTGGCACGGATAGGCGGCACTGATAGACAGCACTAATGAGGTGTCACGGATAGGCGGCACTAATATGCAGCACTGATAGGCGGCACTGATAGGTGACACTGATGATGGGTACTCATAGACGGCACTGACCGGCATCACTGCTGGGCACTGACTGGCGGCACTGACTGGCACAACCGCTGGGCACTGACTGGTGGCACTGACTGGCAGCACTGCTGGGCTGCACTGGTGGGTGGCACTGGTGGGCAGCACTGGTGGGTGGGCACAGGTGGGTGGGCACTGGTGGGCACAGGTGGGTGGGCACAGGTGGGTGGCACTGCTGGGCACAGGTAGGTGGCACTTCTGGGCACAGGTGTGTGACACTGCTGGGTGGCACAGGTGGGTGCATTGCTGGGCACAGGTGGGTGCACTGCTGGGCACAGGTGGGTGATCTGCTGGGCACAGGTGGGCAGAGTTAGTGGGCGCACTGCTGGGCACAGGTGGGCTGAACTTGTGGGTGGCACTGCTGGGCACCGATCATCAGGGCACTGATCATCAGTGCCCTGATGATTGGTGCCGATCCTCGCTCTGACAACTGCTGGTTCTCGGCAGTACTTTCCTCACGATCTGACAGCGTGAGGAAAGTGCAGCGGAGAACCGGCAATTGAATTTCCCAGTGATCAGCGTGTCATTGGACACGGCTGATCACTTGGTAAAAGGCCACTGTGATTGGCCTTTTACCACATCACATGATCAGCTGTGTCCTACGGATCACGGAGATCGCCGGGTGCGCGCCCCCTGGGGCGCGCAGGAGAGCGCGTTCTGGGAGCACGTCATATGATGTCCACCCAGAACTGGCCGGCCTCAGTGCAGCCGTCATTCGGCTATCTGCGGTCGGCAACTAGCTAAGGGCCAGTTCACAACATTTTGTATGCATTTTAGATGTGTTTTTGATGCATTCCAATTCATTTTTCCTCCTCTGTTGTTCTTCAACTTAAATAAGGATGCATTCCAGTGCATTTAGATGCTTTCCGCTGTGTTTTTGATGCATTTTACTGAGTTCCAGTACAGTTCAGTGCAGAAAAACTGCAGCATTTTTTTCTTTCTGGAAATGGAACGCACTGGAATTGGCCGCACTGGTGTGAACTATGCCATTTGAAACCATGTAACCTACTATCAATGCGTTTTTGATGCAGAAAAAAAACACACTGGACTACATGTGGTGTGAACTGGTGCTAAGAGAAAGTAACAGGAAAAATATGAAGATTACACGGGCCAGCACACATTTTGGTGCCTCGAATGTTAGACCTGTTCCTGGGTATATTTAACCTTCTGATTCCAAAAATGACACTGTTTTTTCCCTATCAACTCTAGTTTTTGAGATACAGTATTAATGCATTATACCACTCTTCATTCTGGTTGTCCATCAAAAATCAGGATATTTTAATGTAACGTTTTATTTTATCTTCTTGTTGCATGAAAGAAACACATAAAAAATTATCCATAACCTCTACGGTACTCAATATGCAAAAATTAAACAATACTAGTGGCAAAATACACACGCCTCTTATACTGTACAATCATAACTATAATACAGTTGATAACTTACACTTTAGAATCCAATGTTTCCAATGTAAATTTACCATTCTAAGTAAACACTCTCACCATATCTGCCAACTTGTACACAAAAACACAAACTAGGTAACAGAAGAACAAGTTGATCAGGAA
This sequence comes from Staurois parvus, assembly GCF_062004578.1. Taxonomy (NCBI): domain Eukaryota; kingdom Metazoa; phylum Chordata; class Amphibia; order Anura; family Ranidae; genus Staurois; species Staurois parvus. Next base: position 9,482,311 of record NW_028317927.1, on the reverse strand, counting down.
GATCTTTTAGTAAACTGACTAAACAATTATAAGTTCAACCTTATCTAAGAAACTAGAGCTGATGCAGTCTAGCCAATGCAGTATTCTGAATCAGCGCCCCAAATAACCATAACGAAAAACGTTTTTTTCTATTGGACTGTGATTTTTTTCCACCACACCTATACATACAGAGGTGAATGAGGGCTTATCTTACAGTACTTTTGCTGCTTGTTCAGAATATGTAATGCTTTAGTGTGCATAGTCTAGGCACAGGTTCACTTGTGTTTTCACAGAGAGAGTGGTTGTTTTTCATTAATTGCAATTTGCTTTAGGTAAGAAGACAATATAGATACACACAGTGCTTCTGCTTACTGGAGTCCTTCTATAAGTACACAAGGGAAAACCAAACCGGGGGCGGACTGACCATTTGGAAACTCGGGCACAGCCCGAGGGCCCGGGGTCAGTAGGGGGCCCCATGAGATGCCCCTGGTACCTTTTTCATACGCTTTTTTGAGTTTGGGCAAGGACACAGGGGCCCCATGATCCCCTATTGCCCATGGGCCCCATGAGTTGTCAGTCCGCCCTTGAATCAAACCTTTATTTAGCAAAGTTAAGGAAGTAGGCAAAGTGCACTGTCCTGAACTAACGATTCACAAATCATCTTTTATAATGTTCTGACTACTGGAAACTTGTGTAAGAGGAAATGTTATTATCTGTTTCGAGCAACTCCACAACATTGCTATATGCCTTTTTCTTAAACAAGCAGACCTGATGTCTGCCAAGTTTGAAAACCCACACTTAGGAACAGGTTAACCCAGACTTCTGGTGATTAGACTGACACATCTACATTACGTACAAAAACCACATTTTGATTTCTTGGCTAAATCTTTATGGTAACCTGAACTGCCTTACCAGAAATTCTATTAACCTGTTTACAAAGTGTCAGTCACTTGAGGCACAGATTTGAGGTGAAGGCTTAGATGCCATTTTTGTTGCTTCCTTTATGTTCTGTGGATGTCTTTTTGATATTTGACTTTTCCATTTGTGGTTTTGTCTCATAGAAAACAGATGCTAATGTGAAATTCCTTATGCTGTTTTTATATTTTGCTTTTGTAGGGTAATGTTGCTGTAAAATAACCAATGATGATGCAGAAGATAGGCAGACGTCATTCATGTCTACCTGGCTACCTTTTCATCTTCTGGATCCTGGTTCTTCTTGGCAGTGTGAGGGCATGCCCCAAACCGTGTGCTTGTTATGTTAAGACAGAAGTCCACTGCACTTTTAGGTACCTCAGTGTCATCCCAAAAGGAATTCAAGATGATGTGGAACGCATCAATTTAGGGTAAGTTTGTAAACCTCTTTAACATCTGATCTTCATTAACTGTTAAAGACGTTATTTCATATACTGTATAACTGTATTTAATAAGCAAATATGATTGCCTTCTATTAAGCACAGCTGATCTTTCTAAAAACAAACATGTTTAACTTCCACTCCAAGTTCCAAAAATAAGAGGGGCTTTCTCCTCATTTTTGAATGGAGGGCTAAATACACACATACAGCCTAATAATATAGAAGAAAAACAGATGCAGTGCTCACTTTAGGGTCCTAGGATAAACATGCTCTTTGTTCTAACTTGCTGTCCATGATGTGGTAATGCATGTGGTTAGAATAGCACCAGTTTCACAGCTCCCAATGTACACAGGACAATGTCTTTTGGCACACTGACTTATGAAGGTCAGCGCTCCCATTGATTGTGCTGTGTTACAAAACTAGTCTCAAAACTTTTTGATACCACCTTGTAAAGATGATCATTTTACAAAGTGATTTTTTTACAGTTGAGGAAGAGGTCATATTATATGCAGCAGGCATATTTAGGCAACCCTGTGGTTGCTTTAAAAGCACCATAAAAGGTGAGAGATATTAAAAGCACATATCTAGAGATTTCTGTATATAGGCAGTCCCCACATTACAAACATTCGACTTACATATGACTCATACTTAAGAATGGAGGCAGCGTGATGTCAGGCCAATCCCAGAAACTGCTGGGTGGCCATCTTGCTGCTCACTGCATGCTGCCACCTACTGTCCAGCAGATATGTCAGCAATCTCACATCACTGAATGGCCAGTTAACCCTTCCTTATGCTAACCAAAACTTTAAAACAATTTTTGGCTGGAGTTCACATAAGAAATATTCCTGTTCCAGCTTACATACAAATTAAACTTAAGAGCAAACCTACAGAAGCTATCCCAGGGACTGTCTGTACATGCTAACATATCTTTAAGAACACACAGAGCATAAAAGCATTGGGTACCCTGTAATGAAAATCTCTACATGATCCTGAGGTTGAGACTTGAGTTCCAGCCCTGGCCCCCAATCGACTGTCTTGCTCACTGATTGAGAGGCGAGAAAGTCTGGTGGGGCATAAATGTTATGGATTGCCCTATACCATTGATCCCTGACTAGAAATAAACCTATCCATTTAATTCAGTCCCTTCTCAAAAGAGTCTTTTGTTTCATTAAAGCAATGATATTGCAACATATTGGTTTTCTCGGCAGGGAATTTACTTTTCACTTCAAACCACTGTTGTATAAATATTGCTAAGATCCACTGAAGGACTGGCTAATACCACTGTGTGTTCTAGACTGATCTCACATTCTTATTCACAAATATTGCACATGCCACTGTTCTAGTTGTGCTTTTCGTGAAATGCTTTTCCCCAACTACAGCCATCAATTACAAAATCATAGCCCAAGAACAATTACCATGTGCAGGTGTGAAAAGTTTCCTGCTAAGCCTGATCTATCAATAATGAGTCTGTGTTCCTAACCTATGCATACCATTGATGTGTTCTACTATTTTGGCACCACACTTAGCTGGTAGCCATGACCCGTAGCAGTTACCTAATCTATTTATTTTTCTTAACAACACATAAAAGAATTTTTCAAATACATAATGGAGGGCATGTTTCAAAAACAGTCGTGGTCTTGCAAGTTGAAAGACAACCTCCTCTGGAGAAATAAACAAATAAAGGCCTAACTATGAGGCCAATTGAGAAAAAGCTAAAAGTAGATAATAATTTACAGATGTTCATAGTTGCTTTCTCAAGCTCTTTGTGCCTGTGTGTGACAAATCATATACATTTTAAGTTCTATTTGGTAATAGAAATATAGTTTTAATTCCATGAGCTCTGGTGGATTGCACAAGGAGTGCTTTTCTCCACAGTGACAGATGAAAGTGTATTTATTAATGCAGTTAAAAGAATATTAATGATATACAAAGTGCAGTAACCATCAAAAACCTATCTGCCAATTAGATTCCACCTTTTATATGTTTAGAGTAATGAGAACCACAAGAGGTGATTGGTGCACTTTGCACAACTTATCAACTAACCCTGATGCCCTTCTATTTATATACTATATGTTATCAAATTAGATTTACATCTTTTGTCATCTTAGAACAATTTTCAATATTGTAGTCTTGCTGATTTTAGGGAATGTAATCAATTAATGGAGAAAGGTGCAATGTAACACTTACACATCAAAACCCCAAACTATAAAACTTAACTTTTATTGGTCTTTAAAATTCCTTCAAAAGCAGCCTTAGTTACCATCTTGTACTCTCACTCATGTCTCTGCTTATATAAGCTCACACAGTAAATGATGGACTGCGAAAATAAAAATGGGAAGATCCTAAGGTTTCTTCTTTATCTCTTCTCCTTTACTTCCTACTGCTCTCTTCAGTTAGCCCTTGCTCTATTTCCTGAGCTAAATGCAAGAGGAGGAAAGGGGAGAATGGATCTTAGAGGACACTGTCCCTGTTATCTGTATCATTTTTCTTTAATTTCAAGCATCTTCGCAATAATTGTGAATCAAATATGCTTTTCAACCATGTTTGTGGTATATTAATGTGCTCACTGGTGTGCTCTTGTATTTTGGGACCTTATAATGTTTATTTTTCTTAATGAAGACAGCTGATGAAGAGTCTTCTAATATTAATGTCCCTGGTCCTATATTTTCTGTTAAAGTCTAGATTGAGTCAGAAATTACAAAACACAAACCCACACAGGAGACATTACTTATAGTCAGTAGGGTGTGTTCCTTGTGTTGCTATCTCTTCTATTAGTTGACTACTGAACTTTGTCAGTAGGGCACAGGACAGCTGAGCATTCAGTGGATCACCACTGGAATCATCAGTGCTTAGAGCGACTCTCTAAGTAATTTAATAGGGCAGAGGAAGGTATCAGTAGAGCAGGTGATGGCGTCAGTAGAGCAGTGGATGGTTCCAATAGAGCAGATATTGGTCAGTAGGGCAGTGGACCATGTCCGTAGTTTTTATATTTATTATTTTACACAATTGTATTTTTTTTGTGCATTTTTTTACAGCAGCCCTCATGGTTGCTTTGGTGAAATATCACAAAAAGAACTTTCTTTTCATTCACAATTGAAGCATAGTGAACACAGATTACTATGCTTCAGTTACAAATGAACACAATGAGCGGGACCGAACACTCACTGTGTTCACTCAAAAAAGGCAGGGGCCAGTAGATGACACATTTACAGGCACCTTCCCCGCTCCCATCCTGAAACCATCCTCTCCAGCAGTCAAGAAGAGGAAGGGAATCCAAAAGCCCTGCAAGGAAAGGGGAAGCACACAGGGGGGCCAGGCAGCAGAAGAAAGAGGACAGACAGGAGGAGCAGCAGCATATACTGGATCTGAGTCCTGTTATTTCCTCCTACAGCATCTGAATGTCGGTGGGATGAGAGAAGCAGGCTTTCAGCTGCAGGAGGTAAATACAAGGCTAAGTTCTAGTAAATCTTCCCCCGCTGCCCTTCCTGTCCAAGTTCCAAAGGTCGGCAAGGAAGAGCACCATTCTACCCATCACCTGCCTGCAATTAAAGGGTACATGGCGATATATGGGTTGCCAACTTCCATCTTAGAGTATTACTATAGTAACCTAATGCATGATTACAGTGGGAGATGTGGGCTCATGATTCTTTGTAGTTGAATTACATAAAGTTATATTAAACCCTTTAATTTTTAAGCACTTTCAGCAGCTTATTTAATCACTTACTGGGTATTCAGCTTCTTTATCATTTTATCTTTGCCTAAGTTCTTGTTTAAGCTGGTGCCATGAACACTCTCCCAGCTTTCCTGTTTCAGGATGGCTCCTTTCTCTCGCAGCATCCTATGGAGACTCCTTTGCATGCAGGAAACAGAGTTATGTGCATCAATAGAAACAACCAGCTCCATAGCCTAGGATGGCAAGGCACTCCCCTTCTCCTGCCCCTCACTTCTCCAAGCTCACAGAGTGTACTGTCCAATGGTACCTTTTCTCTCTGAAAATCAGAGGTTCAGGGAAGTAGCGCTGAAAGATCCGAAGCCAGCAATAATGAAAGGTGTAAACTGCAAGTACAGGAGTAAAAACTTTTTTACTAGTGAATGTTTATGGTGCTCAATGTGTTAGATACAAATGCTAAGGGTTTAATATTACTTTAGGGAGCACATTTTTTTCTTAGCTTAGTGATGTTATAGTCACTGCAGTCTTCAAGTAATGTGCAATGGAAATAAGTGAGTTTTAAATTTACCTGCAAATGACTGGACGTTCAAAGTGATGCAGGCAAACCAGAACATGTAATCCTTCATTAAATGATACACTTTTCTTGTTCCATTATTTCATATTTTAGTGGGCAATAAGGATAGGAAAAAATGGTGAATTTGTATTCAATTATACTTTTAAAAGCTCTTCAGTCAAAGGCTTTGGCATGAGATATGGGGCCCTCCATTTCAGTTTTGCATTAAGGAAAGGTGTTTTATAGTTGGACCTTTGACTGTACCTCTTTGAAACAGACATCGACATTGGATGGTTACCATGGGTAACAGCTCATGGTTGTACAATCAATCCAAGCAATACATGTCTATGACTTGTAAACAGATACATCAGTAATCTGGGACAGGATATAAGCTGTGGAGCCATAAAAACTTGGAGGCACACATCCAAAGAATAAAATGAACTGCAGTAAAAATGTAGTGTATGAGTTTTCCCAGAAATGACCTCACTCCACTGTAGAAAAATACATTTATTCCTTAAGTACAGTATTCATGTTTTTAAGTGTAGAAACATAATCAAAATGTTCTACATGTTTTCTATATATGCTGTGCAAATCACATTCTGTATATGTTACTCTTGCATATTTTTCTGTCTACAGGTACAACAGCATAAGCAGACTAGAAGAGAATGACTTCTCAGGCTTACAGAAGCTGGAGTTACTGATGTTACATAGCAATGAGATTCATACAATCCATGAAAATGCTTTTAGTGACTTATCTTCATTACAGGTAAAAAAAAAAGAAAATAGCAGATCCAACCTAACAATAATCTTTACTGCTTTACTGCATGAACTAGATTAACATTGTGGGTGCCTTTCTAAAAGGTGTGCTCACAAAGGGAGAAGAGAAAGAGAGATACCCACAGAGGAGTTATTATGACCACCTTGTTTTATGTTCAGCATTTTAGACCTCAGCAAATTTCTAAGCACTTCCAGGAACCAACAACTTTTACATGACCTCTAGGAGCTTGGGGAACTGCTTGTAAATGCTCTTTACCCCTCATTTAAACCAATGTGGTCCCTTCCTACTTCTAGGGGTTCATGCAGTTTGTTTGGCAGGAACCAATAAAAGTTAAATAATTAGCATAGTAATTTAGTAATATACAAGAAGACTCAATTTACATAATATGGCATTTTCTAGATGGATACAGTTGAGTTTTAAAGGAAAGTTACCTTTACAGACTCCCAAAAGGATTGCATCTTTTTTTTCGTGCAGAAATCCTATCTTTGCAGCAAGTATTAAGAAATTATTTACAAAATCATAACCTGATGGTACAGGACCTAGCCAATCCTTGCAAAACTCTTACCCAATCAAACTGACTGCTGCTGGCGATGTGACCAACACCCAGGTACCATCCTACATATCTTTTGGAAATGCCCTTAACTTAAAACTTTTTGGCAACCTGTACTCCAACTTATACATACATTTACATACATAAATCCCTTTCATTAAGGGATAGCCCAGCAGCTGTCCTTCTAAATCTTACCCCAATGTTGAGAAAATGTTAGCACAAATCCCTCCTCAAACATCTCCTAAACGCCACCAGGGCTTGTATCCTGTGTCAATGGAAACAATAGCACCTATAGTGGCCCTATGGGTTGCAAGAGTGGATGATATTGAGCAGATGGAGAACCTGACCACTGAGCTCTGGGATAAATCAGAGGACCATAAAAAACGGTGGTTTTACTGGGACCTCTTCTGCTTCTCTGACGAAGTCCTTCAATAGACGTAGATTCAACTGAACATGATTGGTGCTGCCTGCTCAGTCTTTGCATTTCCTGCTCCCTGGGAGGATTTTTTTCTTTTCTCCCCTCCCCACTTTTACCATGCCCCCCCCACAACACTACTCTCCTCTCTTATCCAATTTCCCTACCCCCCTCCCTTTTTTTTCTCTTTCTACTTTCACCTCTCTTCATTTCCCCCTTTTCCTCTCATAATTTTTCTTCTTTCATTTTCATATCCTTTTGTTTTTATAATATCCACAAAAACTCAGTATGCACAGATAGTGTTAGATTGCCTCTCCTTAGTCTTCACCTCAGTTGACATCGGCCCTTTGTGACCATTAATAGGACCAATCCTTTCCTGTTGTAGTCATTGGGACATGCTGTAAGAGGCTCTTGATGGCCGTAGCTTTGCTTTATGGATGATGGTCCATTTACCACCTAAACCTTGGTCAGTTATTTTGGGTGGTCCTGTTTATAGAGCATTGTACCTACTCTTGGATGCTGTAACTGATGTCTATTGTTTTCTTTCAGTTTTGTGAAGGTATTGTTTTTTATTGTACTTGTGTCATACCACTAAATAAAGAATTTTAAAAAAGGAATCTTGCAATTATATAAATTCAGGGCTTCCATTTCTGACCCCCTTCTGAAAATTTTGGTTACCCAGCTTTCTCTGGCTTCCATACAGTATTTTCTAAATCACAGACCCATTACAAGCATACAGTGATGAAAGTCAAAATTAATGTAAATGTAGACCATAACTATATGTAAAGTTACTTTCTAAAACACTGTGGGGGAGATTTACTAAAACTGGTGCACTCAGAATTTGATGCAGCTGTTCATGGCAGCCAATCAGCTTCTAACTTCAGCTTGTTCAAATAAGCTTTGGCAATAAAAACTGGAAGCTGATTGGCTTCTATGCAGAGTTGCACCAGAGTTTGAACTCTCCAGTTTTAGTAAATCAACTCTCAGTATATCATGAAAAATTGCCATTTTTTTTCTTTACAAAAGAATACTTGTTTTACCTCTTTGCTTGTGTTGCTGATCTCATACAGCCACTTTCTGTATACATGCATGCGCTCCAGAGACAGCTGCATTCCAATGTGTTGAAATTACCACTTGTAGTCTCAAAAGACCCTGTAACTGGGTAACAACAGAGGAGCCAAGGGATAGAGCATTCTCACCTCTTAACAGGTATTATGGTAATTAAAGATACCAATGTAAAAATAGTGAAAATGACTTTTTAAGTTACATTAATGTGTTAAAGCTTATATGTGATTTTAGTGATTAGGTTTACATCAACTTTAAATAAGACATTCTGAAGGGCATACTTGTTTTGGTTCGTTGTCTCAAAATAATAATGCCCTTGGATTTGCATGACAGCCAAACAACTTGCCTTTTTCAGAAGAAGGTAGACTGAGACTTTTTTAGAAGTTCTACTGGTAAGGCCAGCCTGGATTGTGCATAAGGGGGATAGCAATGGGATGGGAATGTTCAGTCAATTTAGTTAATTTAAAGTGACAGTAGAGCATATTTTAAGTAATTATTGCTGTGTTTATTTGTAAAAATGATTTTTACAAGTTTGCTCTTCCATATTTTTAATACGATATTAAGTGTAAACCAATTTAAGCTGTTCCAGCATATGTGAAGGAAATAGTGCCATTTAAACAACTGTCTATAGATAGCATTCTTATAATATGATACAATACCATTTTTGGAGTTCACTATTTATTCTGCACCACACTGTGAGATCTGATGTGAACATTACAACAAATCTACAGAAACTGCTTTCAGTAACTCGGCTGGAGCTGCTCTGCAAGCCAATAAACTGAGTGAAGCAGAGGAAAAAAGAGAAAATACAAGACTTGAGCAAAATGTCACAAGATCTCAGAAAGAAGAAAAAGCTTTTGAAATGGGATTGCAGGTTTCTATGAGGATATAGAATATTAGAATATTGGAAGACTGAAAGCTGGTTAGCAGAGTATTCAGAAGAAGAACAACGTCAGGCCGAGGGAAGTAAAGGAGACTGGCTGGCGAGGGTTAACAAGTGGCACTCGATTAGCAATCCCCAGGCAGAAACCACATCAGCAAGAGACTTGGATGTGGGGATCAGTTTTGATAACTGATTTCATATGGCAAGGACTTCTAAAGGTCTGGAAAATAGCTTACCAGGAAAGGAGGGACAGAAAAAATAGATTTTGGATAACGGTGGGATTTAAAGGATACGTTCAACTTTTGGAACATGTTACATGATTCATCTGTATTTAGGGTGGAACATGTAACATGTTCCAGTAGCTGCAGCCTCTCCCCCCCTCTCAGTAGCAGCAAACCGGAGATCTTCTCTCAGCGTATTTGAAAATAACGTGGCCGTGCTCGGCACACCCACACAGCAGCATCATTCATTCACTGTTTCTTGTGAATGACTTGAACTACAAGTACCATCATCCTTTGTGGCTCACAGGTTGTAGTTCTGAATGGACTGTGGGGTCACTGATGAGCAGCCTCGTAGTTCATTCACAAGCTCTGCAGCTTATAAACAATCAGCCCGTATGCAGGTACTGGGTGAAAGCTGTGGGGCTTGTCTACAGGAGTTTAGTATTGCACTCCTAATCCACTGATCATGGGTGAAATGCTTCCCAGACTGCTTGAGGAAAAAATAATAAACACACTTTTATTTTCCTACAAAAATATGTGCATTTATTATTTTTCCCAAAAGGTGAACTTATCCTTAAAGTTTTCATATCCAGAGCTAAAAGTAAATATCCTCGCAGTGTAAATGTTTACTGGTTGCTTGTAGTAATTTCAACAAGTTATCAATATCCTACTTCTCTATTAGACTCAAGCTCTTTTTTAGAAATAACTCATGACACCAGCTGTGATGGACCTATGCACAAGATTTAGTTATGTTCTATTTTCTTGCTTTTTAGGTATTGAAAATGAGTTATAATAAAGTGAAAACACTACACAGGAACACATTCCATGGTCTAAAGAGTCTGGTCAGATTACATATGGATCATAACAAACTGGAATTTCTGGCCCCAGAATCCTTTTACGGCCTCAGTTCTCTGAAACTGGTTCACCTGGAGGGAAATGTGCTACGACAGCTGCACACAGACACCTTTGTTACTTTACGCTACATCCAGATATTTAAAACATCGTCTATAAAGCATATCTATCTGTCTGACAATCAGTTATCTACACTGCCTAAGGAAATGTTCTTCTACCTGAATGAATTAGAAGGACTTTATCTTCATGGTAACCCATGGTCATGTGATTGTAACCTGCTGTGGCTTGCAGAGTGGGGACAACAATCCAAAGGTATTTCATTTTACACTCTATTTATGCATTAGACATGTGTTGTTAATACACACGGGCATTAGTCTCCCTTTCTGTGCAAAATATCAATACTAAAGTGATAGGACCCAATACATTATGAGAAACAGCTGCTAATAAGGTAGTGAAAGCACTACTGTGCAGTAACTAAAATTGTGTTATGCAGCCTACTTCTGGCAGTAGGTTTTACAGGTTGGCTCATTTTTATCTAGTAAATATAGAGATGTTAAATAAAAAAATATTTTAACTAGTGTTATGTACTGTATGTTTGTAGAGGTCTAATGGATTATCTTGCTAGTTTTTAGCCAGTGTTTGACTACTTTAATTACATTTGGTAACCCTGATTTGGTAGCATTGCTAATGGGATTACTGGACAAGATGTCAGTTATGTTTTGGAAAATATTGCTCCACACTGGATCATATGTTGTACACCTATGATCTCTTCAAAATCTTACAAAAACATCCATGAATGTTATTGTAATGTATGTTTGATGTCCTTATCTTACAACTAGGATAGTTTTGTGATCACATACAATGACATAGCCACAACTTTGTCAAAACACTTGCTATAGAGGTTTGGACGAGAAGGAGTTTTACTAAACAGTAGACAATTTTCTTCTTGTGGGTGACTGCAGGGTTCATTCTTCAAGGGGAATTATAAAGTACTTGAGCAGCCTGGTGGGGACAGCACTAAATATAAAACAAAGTAATGTAACCTACAAATTGTATAAACCTTTCTTTTCATTTATGTTTCAACAGAGTTGATTAAATGCAAGAGGGATCGTTCAGGCCAGCAGTGCCCACTTTGTTCTAACCCTCAAAAGAATAAGGGTAAATCTTTAAATGAACTAACATCTCAAGATCTGAGTTGTGCAAAACCAGTTATAGAAAACATTTACAAATTGAAAAACTTGACTATTCCAGAGGAAGGGAGCTTTACTGTTATATCAGCCAAAGATTTTGTGGCACCAATGGGATCTCTTGTTCTAAATATGACAGACCAATCTGGAAATGAGGCAAACTTGGCCTGCAATGTTCAAAGACCAACCAAAATGTCCCAGATAACATTGGACAGAAAGGAAGAATATATAATAATGAGGACTACATTTTCTTCCTTTTTGGTGTGCAGCATAGACTATGATCATATACAAAAACTATGGGGGATATTAGCAATGTACAGCGACTCTCCAATGAAACTTAAGAGAGACCTCTTGCTTACAAAGTCTCCTTTCATTAGTTATAAATACAAACAAGTGGGGTCTGGTGATGATGTGTTTACAGACATTGAGGCAGACCTTCGAGCAGAGCCAAACTGGTTAATGCAAGACTTTGTGACATTACAGTTGGACAGGTCAGCGACAACCCTCAGCATGCTCCATATTCAGTACTTAACTGATGTCTATGTAACTATTCCAAATTCTGTTTACAATCCTGTGAAAAACAGCTGGGTCATGATTAAAAAAAGTAACCAGACACGGACAGAGTATACTGCAATAATTGGAGGAACTGTGGAGATGAACTGTCAAGTTGAGGGTGAACCTGCACCAAACATTGAATGGGTTCTTCCAGATGGAAGCAAGATCAGAGCTCCATATTTAAGTGAAGAGGGTAGGATAACAATAACAAGGGATGGAAAATTTACCTTAAAAGCCGCTGACAGTTTTGACACAGGTGTTTATCATTGTATAGCAACAAACTATATGGACGCAGATGTGCTTACTTTTAGAATAACAGTTATAAGTGCTGATGTGGAAGAAGAAGCTGTCAATGGAGCTGATCTTTCAGTTAATAATGGGGACATGCTGTATCTTCCCTGTGGATCAAACGCAGCTCCTGATGCATCAGTGAACTGGATATTACCTGACCATTCTGTGCTACAGGAGACATCCAGGAACAAACTTATTTTCCCCAATGGGACACTGAAAATTCAAGACACAACTCAAAGAGATAGAGGACATTTTAGATGTATAGCTGCTAATCAGTATGGTCTTGACATTCTGACACACAGAGTTTTAGTAAAAGAGAGGAAACTTGAGTTTATCAATAAAAAAATACAGTTAGACCAAACTGGAAATGAAACTGATGAAGGATCAGGCACTGAAGAAGTTAAGGACAATAACTACTTGGCTACAGGGAAAGTCACAACACACAGAAGATTCCCAACCAGACGCATCAATAAAAAGCTGGACAGCCAAGGAAATTTGAACACTGAGGTTCACAGAAGGAATAGAATAAACCAACGCCTTAGAGGATATCGGAGACAATTTACACAAAACACAAGGAAAATCGATCCTCAGCGCTGGACAGAGATCTTAGAAAAGACAAAAAAGAGTTCATTGAAGAGTCAAACACCAATAAAAGTTACAGAGAGTTCAGCAAAAGAAGAAAATATCACAGAGTTTGTATCTGGTGAGCCGGATGAAGCATCTGGTGAAGAATTTCTTCCAGTGGCTGAAAAGTTTTTGATACTGTCAGAAAAACACTCAACACAGTATAGCACAACTATGGCTCCAACAAATACACAGTCATACACATCATCATGGACTATAGAAGAAATATCAGCAACATCAAAACATACAAATATTCACCAAGACAAAATACACAAAACAGCAATAAACAGGGAAATCACAGTCACCACAGGAGATTCTACTATGTCAGAATATTCATCCATAAGTACTAATAGTCCTCAATATATTGATACATTTACACATGCTACAGTCAGCTATAACAATGAGCAAATGACCACTCTAAGCACCTTAAACACCACATCAGTGGCAGCAGTGCCTGCACCTGAAGCTACTACAGGTATCCCGCACTTGACTTCAGGAGAAGTCACAACCAGTCCTTTGCGCAAATCTTTTCCTCTTACTAGTGCTGAGAATCTCATAGGTGAAAGACAAGACCATACTACTGCATTCTACTCATTAACTGCAACCCCAAAAATAATGATTACTAGACCACCTACTACCAGCAGTGTTTCTTATACCACAGCACAGGATACTATAACTGCATCACCAATTGCATCCAGTGGCTTCCATACTACTCAATATAATGTAATAAAACCAACCACTGAAGATAATGAACTACAAGTGACAACACATGATGATATCAGCAGCTTTATTACTACATCAGGTTATTTCGATAATCTTCCAGATGATGCTGTTGCCAGTCCACCACCAGAAATCAGCTATGTTACAACAACATCTCCAGATACTATTACTAACCCAGCTACATTATCGTATGCCCTGCCCGTTCATAATTCTATTCGAGATGAAACAACTACATTTAGTTATTTGTCTACAACTTCCCAAAGTATTCTTGGTACATCCCAAAGCATTGATAAACCCTCTTATCTATCCATGGGTACTCCTCAAGGTACACAAAGGGCTACTGATATAAAAGTAGTTACAGAACCAACCCTTATGCACAAATCAGCTATCACAAATATACAAACTACTCCTAAACAAGATATTTTTAATTTCCATATGTCACTTGCCACACCAAAAACTAAAAGTAGTGCACAACAAATCACTACATCAACCTCTAAAAAAAATAATTCTGCATCTAAGCAGGGGTCTGAACATTTGACTGCTTCTCAAGATAGGCATTCAGCTCAACCACGTGTTCACAGCACAAGGATTCCACACTACCCTGAAAGAAAAGATAGGTTTGAGGGTGAAAATGTTTTTAGCATTGATTCTTCAACAAAGTCAAGCACAAAAGTATTTCTTTCTCAAACAGATATTGGGCCCATTTATATTCACAGTACTCAGAAAATTATTTCACCAAGTCTGTCAGCTGGCTCCACTATTATTTCTCATCAACAGATTCAGATAGTTAAAGATGTTACACCATTGGTGCCAACTTTAAAACGTTATGGACGTAGGAGGATTCCTGGAAGGAGACGCATTGTAAGACCAGGTCGTTATCCAAACATTAAAATCCATCAGTTAGAGAAGTTTGGCAAATCTAGTTTAAGAGAGCTGTCCACAGCTACAACACCTCACACTACAGTTACTGATACTAGTGAACAAAATCAACTACTATACAGTCCTGAATCTTCAAGCACATATGTTTCCTCACTAACTGAACAGTCTAACATAAGATCTCTAGGGACTATACGTGGAGAAGAAGCCACCACTCAAGCAAATTCAGGATTAAAATATCATGATCCATCCATTAAAATTGAGATTATGCCTTCACAGCCTGCTACCTATAGAATTCCAAAGGATGTGACTTTGGGCATGTTTATTCCTGGCAGTACAAACAGGGCTATAACACAAGCACAAGCTGTAACTACAGATATTCCAACAAGTTTGTCTATCACAGAAAGTGAAGTCCTGCTAAAAACCATTTCTTCCCATGCCACTACCAGGCCTAGAGTTACCTCCAAAGTAATCAGAAGAAAAATTCCATGGCATAGATTATTTGGCAACAGCCAAATAAGTCAAAGGGAAATATTAAAGAAGCTAAGAAAAAATATTAATGTAATATCTGTAAATAATACCCGTGCTCCAACATCTGGTACTGCACCTCCCAAAACAACTCAGTCTACTGTGAGCAGTTCAAACATATCACACATCACATCGTTGGTAAAAACTGAGAGCAAGACAGCACTATATCCAAAAAGTGTGAAAACTACAAAATCTTGCATTAATCGTGATGATGATTCTAACTTAGTAACACCCCACACAGTTCATTCAACTGTTGATAATGCAGCTACAGGTGTAATTAATCTTGTAAGTCATAGAACACCCACCTCAGTTTTCTCAACCAGATCCCAAAACACAGATGTTTCTGAGCCAACTGTCACCACACCAGCAGCAACTCCACTTTATCTTACTAGTCTTAGGTCTGAACTTGCTGTAGTTCATTCAAGCACCACAAAAGCAGCTGCCACTGCTGCTTCTCAAACCAAACCAGGTGATGCAGAAATAACCATTCCAACAACCAGTTCAAGTGATACATGGTCCAAGACTTATTCTACCAGTACGTTTGCAGATACCACTTTAAAAGATGTGAGATTTACTCTTCCAAAAGGTGATATATATGCAACAATAACCCCAGTAACATCTGCCTTTGTTGAAAGTACAAGACCTAGATTCCTGAGAAGAAAAAGACCACGGAAAAAGCATCCTTATTATAGCTTTGCACAATACAATCACGGGAAGTCATCAACAAATTCAAACAAACCTGCTACTTCTCAAGATGAAACCACCAAATCTTATAAAATAACTTCACCTTCAGACTTCTCACCTAGCACTGTAGCACATAAAGCAACAATGGTGACTACAAACAATGATATTCCTATGACCTCTGTTAAGAGACTTGTCTTGACCAGTACTTCAAAGGCTCCTAAATTATTCCTGCAACCATCGCCTGTGCTAAATGGCACCAATATAGTACCAACCCAACATCTGGAACCATCTGATAATAACTTTGTTGTCACATCCGACCAAGCATTAAACAACAAGAACAGTTTTAAAAATATGATGTTTACTACAGCAAAACTAAAGGCAACATCATCAAACTATAAAGATATTTTAACCAGCACTGCTTATCCACTGTCAGTGACAGCTAAACTCATTAGCAGTCTGACTGACCCCTCACCCATATTAGGTCCAGCCATGACCAAACCACCATTCGTATCTGGAAAGAAAGTGGCTACATCTAATGTAGAGATCAGGCCAGATACAAAAACATCAGAGAGAAAAGTACACATAATAGCACATATTCCTGGCGTCAAAAAACCAGTGCAGTTTAACCCCTCCTCCACTACAGCACAAGGAACAGATAAGAAAGCAACATTCAACAAGATGGAAGAAGGTCCATCAAATAATGACCGAATTAAGCCACGCATTAAAGGAGGTAAAGCTGCAAGCTTCACAGTCCTAGCAAATTCTGATGCTTTTATTCCTTGTGAAGCTGCTGGGAATCCACCTCCTACTATTCTATGGACTAAAGTGTCTTCAGGTAAGCCATTTTACTTTTTATTGCATTAGGAGAAATTACTTTTGCAGATAACAATGCTGGTATAATGTATATTTATACTTTTATAGATGCATTTACTCATGACCATGATCCAGTATTCAGAATTTGAGGGTCTTGAACCTTAATACATAAAGTATATCTTCTTATTTTGGAATAATGTGCCCTAAAAAATACCAGTTAGATACAATGCACTGTCTTTCCCATGCTACAACTAGCATGTAAAACCTTGTTTAGTAGTGTTCCACAACAGTTCATAAAACATTGAGTTGATCATGTCTGTATACAACATTTTAAAGGACACAGAAACTAGTTATCTTTTTTCTTTTCTCCTTATTTACATACAGTTCCAGAAGATAATTTATTTTGGAATAGGCTTCCAAGACTGAAAATGAATTAGAAAAACAAAAGAAAAAAGACCACAAAACAGAAACAGATTATACCAAGGCTGGCTGTGGAGAGGCATATCTTCTAGGAAACATACTGTGTAGGGATAACTATGACCCTTACTGAGTCACATATATGTATATGATATTATATGATGGCTATGTATACTCCATTTTGAGCTTCTATCCATACCTTCATAGATTTCAAGTTGTGTATTGCAAAGGACAAACACATATCTAGATTGTAATTGTGCCATCAGGCGTGTGTAGCATTTTACAGTTGTGTCCAAAATTATTCAACCCCCAATGCTGTAAAGGGGTTTAGGGACTATAGTGTACATTTGGAATTGTATTCAGAATCAAATCCTACAAGGACGTTGTAACTACCCAAATGCAACTAAAATGACATCAATTGTTTATGTAATACAGTAGTAAATGGTTCTTATGTGGTTTCTTCATTGCCACAATTATTCAACCCCTTAAAGACTACCACTCTGAAGAACAGAGGTTCATACAGGTGCTTTCCATCAGGTATTGAAAACACCTGTGGATGTCACCGAGCAGCAATCAAGCATAATAAGCACCAATTAGGCAGCTTTAAAATGACTGTGATACTCAGCTCCTTCTAGACATTTACTGGTGTGGTTACAAACATGGTGAAGGCAAGAGAATGGTCCAGGAAGACAAGAGAAGAGGTGATTTCTCTTCACAGGAAGGGCAATGGCTATAAGAAGATTGCAAAGATGTTAAACATACCAAGAGACACCTTAGGAAGCATCATTCGCAAATTCAAGGCAAAGGGCACTGTTGAAACGCTACCTGGTCGTGGCAGAAAGAAGATGCTGACTTCGACTGCTGTGCGCTACCTGAAGCGTAGAGTGGAGAGAAGTCCCCGTGTGACTGCTGAGGAACTGAGAAAAGATTTGTCAGATGTGGGTACAGAAGTTTCAGCCCAGACAATAAGACGCACACTGCGTAATGAAGGCCTCCGTGCCAGAACTCCCAGGCGTACCCCCTTGCTGTCTCCAAAGAATAAGAAGAGTCGACTGCAGTATGCCAAAAGCCATGTGGACAAACCACAAAAGTTGTGGGATAGTGTTCTGTGGACTGATGAAACAAAATTAGAACTGTTTGGGCCCATGGATCAACGCTATGTTTGGAGGAGGAAGAACAAGGCCTATGATGAAAAGAACACCTTGCCTACTGTGAAGCATGGTGGAGGGTCAATCATGCTTTGGGGCTGTTTTGCTTCTGCAGGTACAGGGAAGCTTCAGCGTGTGCAAGGTACCATGAATTCTCTTCAGTACCAGGAGATATTGGATGGAAACGTGATGCAGTCCGTCACACACCTGAGGCTTGGGAGACGTTGGACCTTTCAACAGGACAATGATCCCAAGCATACCTCCAAGTCCACTAGAGCATGGTTGCAGAGGAAAGGCTGGAACATTTTGGAGTGGCCATCGCAGTCACCAGACTTAAATCCGATTGAGAACCTCTGGTGGGACTTAAAGAAAGCAGTTGCAGTGCGCAAGCCTAAGAATGTGACTGAACTGGAGGCCTTTGCCCATGAAGAATGGGCGAAGATACCCGTAGATCGCTGCAAGACACTTGTGTCAAGCTATGCTTCACGTTTAAAAGCTGTTATAACTGTAAAAGGATGCTGTACTAAGTACTAAGATTGAATGTCACTTGGGGGTTGAATAAAACTGATAATGCTGTGAGCACAGAAAAGACATTTGTGGTTATTTCATTATAACTGTTATGTTATATTTGTCTGACCTACAAGTGCCTCTTTAATGTAAATGTAAGCAAGATGACTGAATGATCAAAAGCAATGTCAAACTGGCCAAAACACTCAATTTCAGTGGGGGTTGAATAATTTTGGACACAACTGTAGGTGGAGCGCCTGCCTTGGTCCTTCCAATGTGATCTGTTTCTATTTGATAAGAAGGGCTATATAAGCAGGGAAGGACTCTATGAAAAGTGGGATGCAGGGAGGGCAGACACTGTGTTCCCCATATACGTACGCATATGCAACAATAAATATAATTTGGAGCCTCATCTGAAGGTAATTCAAATTTGCTTTAAAATAGAGGAACTTGAGCAGGAGGTACTATCCTGTCTATACAATATGTACACATACAGACTCATCACAATCACCTGTTTGTGTTTTTGAGACCAAAACTTTGCTTAACATGCAGTAAAATTATCTTTTCATTGTATGATTAAGAAATCAATGTTTGCGAAAACATTCAAACACACAGCAATACTGTACGTATGTGAAAAAATATGCCCTTAGTGTATTTAGGCTGTTTTAACCCATGCATTTGTATGAGTTTCACATTGCATTATCTTTTTTTTATACAATATAATAAAAAAAATATTGAAAAGCCTTTTAAAACTGAAATCCAGCTCCTGCCAAAACTATGGTATGCTTTGGATGAATTGGAAAAGGAGAAAGCTTCTGTAAAATTTGTATTGCTCCCTGTGCCCCATTAGAAAATGATTCCATATTTTCTGTGTTGTCACTAGGACAGGACAATATAAGGACACAGACAGCAATAAAACGCTTTTTTTTTAGTTGAACCTCTGTAATTTTTTATTGCTGCCTTTATACTTTATTAGGGATCTTCCTCTAATAAATATGTAATGAGTGGGTCAAAATTCAGCAGTAAAGACTTGGGAAATCTCCAAAATGGGACCCAAACAGCTATAAAACATTAAATAGATGCTAGCCCTTGCACACTCTATTTAAAATAAAAAAAAAGATTCACTTCAGTAATACAAATTTTCTTTTTAAAAGGGACTTTTGTGTCAAAGACAAGACGTGGAAACAGGATGGAAGTTTTTCCAAATGGAACATTGTCTATTTCTAGTGTGGGCATCCAGGACCGGGGTCAATATCTTTGTGTGGCTACAAATCAGTATGGCTCAGACCGATTACTCATCACACTGTCTGTTATAACATACCCTCCCAGGATTCTACAAGGCAAATCAAGGGAGATCACAGTGCACTCTGGTAGCTCTATTAACTTGAAATGCCAAGCAGAAGGAAGACCTTTCCCCACAATAACTTGGATACTGTCTAATGAAACCATCGCATCTGAGAAGTCTGCTCATAACCACAAAGTTTTTGTACATTCTGATGGAACCCTAATAATTAGAGAAGTGTCTATTTATGACCGTGGGATTTATAAGTGCTTAGCTACCAACATAGCTGGGGCAGATACCTTTACAGTAAAGATTCAAGTTATTGCTGCCCCACCTGTTATTCTGGAAGATAAACATCAGACAGTTCTTGCACTTTCAGGAGAGAATGTGAAACTTCATTGCTCTGCAAAAGGAAATCCTCAGCCTAGTGTTCACTGGGTAGTGTTTGATGGCACAAAAGTGAAGCCATTACAGTATGTTAATGCAAAGCTCTTCCTTTTCTCTAATGGAACACTGTACATAAGAAATGCAGAACCCAGAGATAATGGCAATTATGAGTGTATAGCAACAAGCTCTACTGGATCTGAGAGGAGAGTGGTCAGCCTCCGCGTGGAGCAAAGTGAGACAATTCCAAGGATTGTCCATGCATCTCCCAAATCCACAGAAATGAACTATGGTGACAAATTGGTGCTAAACTGTACAGCAACTGGGGAACCAATGCCAAAAATATTATGGAGACTGCCATCAAAAGCAGTGGTAGATCAGTGGCACAGGTAGGATAAATGTTTTATTCTTTATTGTTAGTATTTCATATATCTCTTAGGACTGGAATACCTGTTGCTGTGCACTTACTGTAGTAGCAACAGGCAAAAAGGTGTATTTTAATTAATTTCTTGTTGGATACATACAGTATTTTTCCATCATTAGCAGGAGAAATATCACGACTAAATCTGTGTCTGTAGTGCATGTTTAACCACTTCCAGACCGGACACTTTTACCCCCTTCCTGACCAGGGCAATTTTCAGCTTTCAGCGATATCACACTTTGAATGACAATTGCGCAGTCATGCAACACTGTACCCAAATTAATTTTTTACCATTTTTTTGAGACAGATAAAGCTTTATTTTGGTGGTATTTATTCACCACTGGGATTTTTATTTTTTCTGCTATGTAAATGAAAAAGTCCAAAAATTTTGAACAAAAGTGTTTTTTTTATAAAATTTTGCAAATAAATAATATTTCATCATAAATCTTTGCCAAAATTTATTCCGTTATCTTTTTAGTAAAAAATAAATTAGTTTATAACCAAAAATTATAATTTTTTAACATTTTTTTTTACATTTTTATTTTATTTTTTTATATTATTTTTTATTTTTTTTACATACTGTCACCCTAGCAGTACAGTGTCACCATGGTGACACTGTACTACTTGTGGGGGGTGATGAAGATTTTTTTTTTTTTTTTTTTTTTTACACTGATTGCTTTTACACCCATATAGGATGTAAAAGCAATCATTTCTCTTTCTCTCTGTGTGCATTCCTGCACTCATTGAGAAGTACTGAGTGAGCTGTGATTGGTCACAGCTTGTCACATGGTACAAGGCTGTTGTGAATAGCCTTGTACCATGTGACCTCTGTGATCATTCACAGATTTCACACATAGTAAGCAATGATGTCAGAAGTGACATCTTGCTTACTACTTTGCATGTGATCACTGATTGGCCAATCAGTGATCACATGATCGGGACCTCGTACAGAGCTCCCATCCGACGATCGGTGTTTCACTGTGTCCGGAGGACACAGCGGGCACCGGATCGCGGTGCTGCGCGCTCCCAGGGAGCGCGCACAAGCAGGGTGCGGGGAGGCCGTTCATAAACGGCCACCCGACCCTGCAGTGCCACCGTCCGGCCGTTTATATGCAACGGCCGGTCGGGAAGTGGTTAAACCTTAATACTATAAATAATATTAATATGTTAGATTTTTTACTCCAGGAGTGTATAATGGATTTGGAAATTCTAGAGAAATGCTTACAGTAAATAATGCATTACAATTTAACTAAACCCCATAGATTTTAGTCGGCTAAAATGTACTGGAGATGTTAGTTGACTAAAATACAACTAAAACAATTCATGACTAAAATACAACTAAAACTAAAATGGCATTTTAGTAAAAAAGATTATGACTAAAACTAATTGAAACTTGATGTCAAAATTAACACTGCTTGTAACTATATTCTAGGAAAAGCAGTGAATGGTACACATACAGTGTGCAGAAAATAAGATTTCTGGGGTTGTGCTGCATACAATCACTGCAAAGATTGCCCTTAGGTTGACATATTGCAAGCAACTGTCATTTCAATCTCTTGTCAGTTTAAAAAAAATTACTGCAACTGGAAATTAAAATGGAAAGGTGGTTCACTGATATTTATTTACAAAATTATTTAGTTTTACATAATTTTACAGTTTGACAATGAAACTGACAGGGGCGGACTGACAGCTCATAGGGCCCCCGGGCAATAGGGGATCATGGGGCCCCTATGTCCTTGCCTACACTCAAAGCACACGCAAAAAAGCCTATAAAAAGGTACCAGGGGCATTTCATGGTGACCCCTACTGACTCCGGGCCCTAGGGCAGTGCCCGAGTGCTCAAATGGTCAGTCCGCCCCTGGAAACTGATATTTTCCTTAACCACTTGAGCTCCAGGAGATTTTACTGCCTTAATAACCAGGCCATTTTTTCTGCTGTTTAGCACTGCACCATTTTAACTGGCAATTGCACAGTCATGCAACACTGTTGCAACACTGTACCCAAACAAAATGTATATAATATTTTTCACTCAAATAGAGCTTTTTTTTGGTGGTATTTAATCACCACTGGGTTTTTTATTTTCTGCAATATAAATGAAAAAAAATCAAATATTTTGAAATAAATATAACATTTTTGCTTTCTCCTATAAAACATATCCAATACAAAAATTTTAAAAAATCTATTTCTTCATACATTTTGCCCAGGTGTATTCTGCTACATGTCTTTGATTAAAAAAAAGAACAATTAGTGGTTTGCGTGAAAGTTATAACACCCACAAACTATGGTCTCTATACTGATTTTTTATACTACTAATAACGGTGATCAGCAACTTATAATGGGACTGCGATAGTTCAGGGGGCAATTGGACACCAACTGATGCTGGGGGGAACTAACTGCCACTGACATCACCAGTGACCTTATTACAGTGATCAGCGATAATATTATACATTGTCACTGTAGTAATGAGACTGGCTGGGAAGGGGTTAATATCTAGGGCGATTAAGGTGTAAAATGTGTGCCTAACTATGTGTAATGTGTGTAACATGTGCTGCTATTGCTAATAGATTCTCATCCCTGCAAAGCGATCGTTCTCTCTGTAAAGAGTTCTGTGTTGATTGTCAACACAGAACTCTGGGCTGCACACAGCCAATCAGCAGGTCCCAACCATTGGCCGGGACTTTCTGACAGGCTCCCGCTGTGTACACTCACAGCGGGTGCTGGCTGGGGGCACGCATGCGCATGCTCTAAGCCTGGAAGCAGGCAGCGATGTATGGATATGTTGCTTTGCCTACCGCAGCCACCCGTCCGCAGTACATTTCAGGTGAGCAGGCAGACAGCCAGGAAGTAGTTTAAGAGATTTTGCCACTAGACCTCACTTTTTAAATGCTTTCTCGCTGCCCTATAGCAGATATACTGCTACTGGGCAGCAGGGGTGAACAAAATCACACATATATATATATATATATATATATATATATATATATATATGTGTGATTTTGCAGTTCCAGGCAGGGGGCATGCTCATGTCCTGCCCTCACTGCTATTTGCGACCTCGGCTGTCAATTACCGGGTCCTGACCAGTGATTACTCACCAGCACCCAGTGATCGAGGAGCATTACCGACCTGTCATCTCCTGCACACTGCTATGCATGGCTTTGCATAGCAGGACCATGCATAGCAGTGTGCTTACAGTGGCACCAAGTCAGTTCCCTTTAGTGTCAGAATCCCTGCCGCAGTCCTCCAGTCCTGCTATAAGCCACTGACATTATAGCCATTACTAGTAAAAATTAAAAAAAATCCCAGTATATCTAACTCCATTTGTAAACGCTATAACTTTCATGTAAGCCAATTAATTGGGACATGTTTTATAGCAAAAAGTAAAAAATATAGTTTTTTTCTAAAATTTGTCAGTTTATTTTATTTTTATAGCACAAAAAATAAAAAGCACACAGGTGATCAAATACCACCGAAAGAAAGCTCTATTCGTAGAAAAAAAAGGACGTAAATTTAATTTGGGTGCAGCATTGCATGACCGCGCAATTGTCAGTTAAAGTAACACAGCACCGTTGGGCAAAAAATGGCCTGGTCAGGAAGGGGGGTAAATCCTCTGGAGGGCAAGTGGTTAAATGAAACCTTGTAGCAATAGCAGATAATAAGCATTTGCATAAAAATAAAGCAACATTGTTTTTTTCCCATGTTATGACCCTTAATATGAATCTGACCGCTTCCTGATAGTGTCAGTTCCTGCCTGTGCTGGCCTCTGTTCCTGTCCTCTACACTTGCTGCAATGCAGGCACTCGGCAGGAGCCTGCAGAACTACTTGTTAGTAAACATTAGGTTTTCAGGGATGATCAGAACAGTTGAGTACTGTCTATAATACTTTATTTTTTGTCCTGAAAAATTGCAAGATACAATTTTTCAGGACAAGCTTTCAGGGGTGTATCCCCTTCTTCATGGTCCAAGGAGTACTGCTTGGACCTTGAAGAGGGGGGTACACCCCCCAAAAAGCTTGTCCTGAAAAATTGTATGTTAGTGAAATTAAAAAAAGTATCACAGTATTACAGACAGTACTCAATTTCTGTTGCAAGTGCACTAATACGGCTACAATCTCCGCAAGCAGGGAATATCAGCAATTTGTTGTCTGTGCTTCAATAACAGAAGTAGCAATTGGAGCAGAGTCATTGGTAAACAAACATGTAAACAAAACAGGAGCTGATTGTAATATATGCAGATTGGAAGAGGTGTCAATACTGGGATTATTCAGTGTTCTGTTCTGTGTGAGCTATAATATTTTTCTTTTGGGATTGATAAAAAAAAAATCTACTTTTTATCAAATAGTTTCAGATTTACCCCTCTAAAAGTACTACAAATATTTTCAGCTTCAATTACTTTAAACTAGAAGTATGAAATTCCTGTGATTCTAAGATAAATGTTACCCAGCACAGCTGTCATGTTTGGCTTAATTGCTAGACGAACGTGGGCTAAATCAAATTCTCAAGCACTCTCGGGCATAGTCAGCATAATGAAACCCACAAGAACATGTAAAAAATTGACCACATGTGGTATATTACTATCCATACAAGAAGGCTTTTATTCTACATTATAGGTTTTAGCAGTGTGTACTTTAGAATCATTCTCATCCGAAAACCTTTACCTGTTGGTATTTTTCTGCAAGGCCCTCATCTGTTTCACAGTATGGATAGCAAATATTTAACCTAAACAGTTTCATTTTATATGGACTTGCTGTTTTAAAAGAAAACCCTGTTCTTTTTATGGCTTATGGAAGTGATCTGAATTTGGAATTTCCTTAATCAACTTAGTTGGTTTGTTTAGGATTAAGTCATTATTTAGTAACAACTGGGTCCAAACCCTGATAGAAAAGATACCTCTTGGTCCACCAAAATCTGCACGTATATAAATGCCTTGCAGTGTGTTAGTAGCTATGACTACCAATATTGGCCTCTGAATGCACAACAATCATAGTGTGACTTCGACTGCAAAGCTTCCCAAAGTAATGTTAAATGTACCAATACAGTTGTCTGATGGTTTATTTTAACGCAAAAAGCTGCACCATCACTCAACCATGTAGTGTGAACTGAGCTATTTTATCTAGTACATGCTTTAAGACCTGTAGTTTATAGGGAGTTTGGTAGTTGTTAGAACCACCTGTCAAACACCCAAAAAAATGCAACGTGGAGAAATCCTTAAAATGTTACGAAACTATACATCTGTTCTTCTATGGAACCTATGCCAGTAGCAGTGAACGCCAGATGTGAGAGGCTCCAGTTTAAAGATTACATTTCTTTCATGTTTTTTAAATGTTTTTACCTGCTAAGTCTAACCAAACACTTTAATTCCAATTTTACTGTAATGTACCCTACATCTGAAGTCTCTTTGTTTTGGTTTGTAAACTTTTTTTTATGTTTGACTTCCAGTTATATTAATCCAATTCATTTTCTTTTCTTTTTACATTTATCATTCAAGTCAGCCCTCATGTTTCCTTTTTTAAGAACACTGACATACAGCATATTGCTGTTACATTTTATCACAGCTATAATATTTACTTGCCTTTTCAATGCTTCCATTTCCATCTCCTGGCTTCAAATTAAAGTAAAATAAATTTAACATGCAATGAGTTACTGTGTGAAAGAGTTCTTTGTGATATTCACAAACATGTGCTCAGAAGTTTCCACAAATCCACAGGACTTAAGAGATTTGAAATGAAAATTGTTTTGCGGGGGAGGCAATTTTCCTTTGCACCTCTCAGCATGAAGTAATGGAGCCAAAGTTATCTCTGCAAACCTCTTTGTGTCTGAAATGTGAAAAATCAGAGTATTTACCTGCTGGTAGGATACCTAATTAAAGATGCCCATGCATGCAGGCCTGATCATGGATAAACATGGCATATATAATTACAGAGATTTCCTAGGTCCATAGAAGAGAGATTTTTGTTTTAGGTCCACCTAATGTTTTCATGGGCACACTGCAGGCTGAAACGTTGCCTCTCCCAGCATTGGTCTCACTTAACTCTGTCTCCTTACTTGCCTCTCTGTGCTCCCCATCTTCTCTCTTATATTTCTCTGTGCTGTTTCCACATTTCTTTGTATTTTGTGGCTGAAGCAGCAGAAAAAAACATAATTCATTTTGGATGATAATCTCAGTGTGCTTTTGTGGTCACTAGGGGCCTGAAAAAAAGATTCCAATTCTGCCTAACACTAGAGGCACACATATAGATGATTACTAATAGTATTAGTCCTAAGACTTGGATAACTAGGCAAGAGCCTTGGTTTCCTGGACCTAATAATGCCATTAGATAGCCAGGAATTTGCTGTACTTTTCTTGGCATATTTTAGTTCCACCAGTACCAACTGCAGACTCAGATAACATTATATGTACAGTACATACAGGTGATAAAAGGATAATTTCTCTTTCGTGTGGAAAAGGAATGAGCAGACATAGGTTGCAAACATATCATTAATGTAAAATCTCTTCAACGACAGACCCAAACAGAGAGTTAATAATTCTGCATCCCATGTAAGACTCTTCTGTCACCAGCTATGCTTGAATCAATCAGTACACATTGCTTTTAAATTCAGCTATACTGATCCCTTTTCTCCAGCACATTTTGTTCAAAAATATAGATCACACTGCCTATGTATGCTGTTGCAGTAAAACAGCTGGGAGTTAAAGAAGACCTATGCCTAAATGCAAGCTTAAAGTTGTTGTAAATCCTTACATATGGCCACTAAATTGACTAGTCTCAAATGGCACACAGAGCTGAAACAAATCCTCTTACACAAGTTGTAATTGTTTATCTGCAGCCTTCTCTTGTCTACATCCTCCAAAAACACACAGATCAAAGTTTATTTCTCAGAATATTTCTCTGATGTCACACACACTGCACAGCTAGAGCACAGAGCTCATTTAAACCTTTAACCTGAATGGAGGGAATGGACATACCCTACTCTATGAAATCATAGGGAAATATAAACAGCTGATGCTGTCTGTCAGCTGCTGTGTGCTAGAACGGAGTGGGCCAATGCTGTGGAGTCGATTTGGGCTATTATCAGTGACTTGTGCTGATAGCTGCAGAGACAACTGAGAGAAATTACACATTCACATTCATGTTGACATAGATAAATGTAGAGTATAAGGGACTTAGTTTCCCATGAGAAAATGCTGCTACATCATTTCTAAGAAAAGGGCCAACAATAGTAATTTGGATAGGTGACCTATGTTGAAGGGCAAGACTGCTTTATTCTCCCCTTGTATTTATATAATATTTATATTAATGTAATGTTTGATTATAGGTCGGTTTTAATCATTACAAGAAATTAATACAAAAAACCTATTGTTGCTAATTCAATACTCTTTCTTTTTAATCTACAGAATGGGAAGTCGGATTCAAGTACACCCCAATGGCTCACTCATTGTCCAGTCTGTAAATGAAAAGGATGCTGGTGATTATTTGTGTGTAGCAAGAAATAAAATGGGAGATGATGTAATTCTTATGAAAGTCAGTATAACTTTGAAACCTGCAAAGATAATACAAAAACAGCAGCTCATCAAGGAAGTTCCATATGGAAAAGACTTCAGAGTAGACTGCAAGGCTTTAGGTTCTCCATCTCCAGAAATATCCTGGACTTTACCTGATGGCACAGTAATAAACAATGTTCTGCAAGCTGATGACAGTGGCAGGAGGGTAAGGAGATATGTTCTCTTTGACAATGGTACTTTGTATCTCAACAAAGTAGGAATGGCTGAAGAGGGAGATTACACATGTTACGCTGAAAACACATTAGGAAGAGATGAAATGAAAATCCATATCACTGTGGTCACTGCTGCTCCACGCATTAAAATAAACACCAGAACAAAATTTGAGGCAAGAGCTGGTGGTCGTGTGGTTCTGGATTGTGAGGCTGCTGGAGAACCAAAACCTAAAATATTCTGGTTGCTTCCATCAAGTGACATGATAGCCACATCCCATGACAGATATTTATTGCATGAAAATGGATCTTTGACCATCAACCTTGTTAAATTGCTGGATGCAGGAGAGTACATGTGCGTGGCACGTAATCCTGCAGGAGATGACACAAAGCTCCTCGAACTAGATGTTCATTCAACACCACCTGTTATTAATGGTTTATATACAAATAAGACAATAATTAAAGATTCAGCCTTAAAACACTCTCGAAAATTAATCCACTGCAAAGCTGAAGGGACACCACCGCTTCAACTCATGTGGATCATGCCTGATAATATTTATCTTACAGCACCATATCATGGCAGCAGGATTATAGTACATCAGAATGGAACACTGGAAATTCGGAATGTAAGGCCTTCAGATACAGCAGAATTCACTTGCGTTGCTCGCAATGATGGTGGTGAAAGTATGTTGGTGGTCCAGTTGGAAGTCCTGGAAGTGCTTAGGAGGCCAGTGTTTAAAAATCCATTCAATGAGAAGATAATTGCCAAACCAGGAAAAATGGCTATTCTTAACTGTTTTGCAGATGGAAACCCAACTCCAGAAATATTGTGGCTTCTGCCAAATGGCTCTAGATTTGTAAGTGGACAGATGATTTCAAAATATCATGCAGGAACGAATGGAACTTTAATTATTTACAATCCAACCAAAAATGATGCAGGCAAGTATCGATGTTCAGCCCGAAATAAAGTTGGCTACATTGAAAAACTCATTATACTTGAGGTGGGTCAAAAACCTAATATTCTGACACATCCAAGAGGACCAATAAAGGGTATCATTGGGGAGATGTTGTCTTTACACTGTTTGTCTGATGGAATACCAAAGCCTAGTGTTATCTGGACACTCCCAAGTGGATATGTGATAGACAGACAACAGTTTAGTGGAAAATATATGCTACTAGAAAATGGCACACTGGTCATTCAAGAAGCAACTATACATGATAGAGGAAATTATTTGTGTAAGGTAAAAAATAATGCTGGTGAATCATCCATAAGTGTTCCTGTTATGATTGTAGCATATCCTCCAAGGATTACAAATAAAGCCCCACAAAACATTCATACAAGAGCTGGTTCACCTGTACATCTAAACTGCATGGCAATTGGAATACCAAAGCCAGAGATAACTTGGGAGCTACCGGACTCATCAGTGTTAACAACAGCAAGTAAAGGGCGGTCTATCGGGACTGAGCTTCTCCACCCCCAAGGAACATTAGTTGTGCAAAATCCCAGACCTTCAGACTCTGGGGTGTACAAATGTATTGTTAGAAATGCCCTTGGCATGGACAGTAGCTCAACTTATTTAAAAGTTATCTAAAGCTACAAGCAGAAAACTCTACAGACCATGAATGCATTTGAAAAGAAGTCAAAAAAGGAGGGAGGTAGAGACAATTGACTCTAATTTTTGGCTTACAAATGTAGGATTTTATCAATGCCTACATAAAATAAATGACTTACTTAAGGCACTTTTCTAAATCCTCCTTTATAAGGAAACTGTGAAAATAAAGAATGACATATTATATATATAAAAACATTTTTATTCAAAAACTATACCAGGAACATTTATTATTTTTCCATTATACTTCTTTACAAATAAAATAAGCAAACCTATTTTTTTTTAAAAGATCTCAAGGTCAATATAATTAATAAAAAAATAAAAAAATTGGTTGGCTGTTGCATTTTTTTTACAAAGTATTTTTAATCGAGACAAGTTAGAGTAGCTGTATTTTTGTTTTAATGAACAGTAAATACAGTATATTGACAGTTTTAAAAACAATGAATTTGGGTTTATTTATAGCCAGATGCAAAGCTTCTGATATGGGAGTTAAAATAGCCGCACACTTACACATCATAAACCACTGTTAGAACCTAACACTGTTGCAAGCCCAACTTATTTTTTTTTCCTTTTTACATTTTCTTGTAATGAATAAGAAATGTTTTTATTTTGGGTAAATCAAACATATCTAACCATGCCTACTCTCAGTAAGCCCACCAAACTGTCCACCATTGTGGATTGTGCTTGGCTATCTCTTCTTTACAAACAGTAAGTCACCATTGATTTAAGTGTTACTAATGTTTTAATATGCCTACTGTTGTTTTTATAGTTTACCTACTAAAAATGTTAAGCTAAGGTCACAAATATAGCCAGAAAACAACAGTTGCTACCTGAGTGTTGTGACCAGCAGTAAGTGGTCAAATCACAGATCATTTTATTTGTGGGAATTATTTTGTTTTGTGGGATCTTACAAGGCTATATATTGGTTGTGATTCGAGCTTACACATACTGACAATACCTATAACAAATACAGGGATAAGTGTATGGTTGGCAGAAAAAGGTTGTAAGCCTTTACATATACCCACCCAAGTGACAAGCCTCAGGTAATACACAGAGATTAAACAAATCCTCCTACATAAGTTGTATCTATTTATCTGCGGCCCTTTCTTCTCTACAGCTTCTCAAGGGCTCATTCACACCATGGTGCAGAGACGTCAGTTTTTCTGCATGGGTTCTGCAAGGGCACAAGGAAACCAATTGTTTTCTATGTGCCCTGTTCACACCACAACACTAGTATCACATGCAGATTTTTTTCTGCGCAGGAATCTGCAACATGCATAAAACTCATTGAAGCATGCATGGAAACTGATCTAAACTAATGTCTCTGCAAGTGAAATCTGCGCGTACATTTCCATCAGTTTTTCTGCACATATGGTGTGAACGAGTCCTAAAGCAGACATTTTACACAGCATTTATAAGCTCCAGAAGGCAGAGAGTGGGGATCTGGTATCGAACTGCACAGCACAGTGGAAGGAGCTAACTATAATTTTTAGACCCAAATCGAGAGAATGGACAAATCCTCCTCTACAAAGTCTCATAAGGAAGCAAGCACAGCTGATACTGTCATTCACCTGTTGCTGGGGGGGGGGGGGCATGGCCATCTCCAATGATTGTCAGATGTCAGCACAGACGGTCAGAAGTAACCCACAGTAGGTGTTTTGGATCATATAGTACACACTATAGAAGTATATGCTTTGTTCTTTTCAGGGGTTTACAACCACTTTATTACCACATACTTTATTTAGATTTCCTATTACATATTTAGTTGTAGGTCAGCTACAGTCACGGGCCAAAACGTTTTGCACCCCTGCATTTCTGTTAGATAATGCACCACTTCACCCTGAAAATTGTTGCAATTACAAATGTTTACACATTCACGTTTATTTCTAGTTTGTATTGGTATGACACAAAACGCCAAATCTGAAATATTCCATGCAAAACCCCAAAAATGGACTGGACAAAATTATTGACACCCTCAATTAATATTTGGTAGTACGCACCTTGCAAAAAATAAGTGAAATCAATTGCTTCCTGTAACCATCAATGATTTTCTAACACCTCTCAATTGGAATTTTGGACCATTCTTCTTTTGCCAACTGCTCCAGGCCTCTCAGATAGTGAGGGTTCCTTTTCCCAGATGCTGTTTTGAGCTCTCTCCACAGGTGCTCTTTTTAATGAAAAATTAAAATAAAACATGTGTTACTTGTAATGGCAAGTGTCCACAGTACAGGACCCCCCAAAAAGGAAATCTATAAAAGGCAAACAAAGGTGCATTGTGCCCCAATGCACTTTAAGTTCATTCATCTTTTTTCATAAGAAAATTGGTAAAACAAGTATGCTTTTCATACAGCAAGACACAAATGCAGCTATTCTTTCGGAAAAGAAAGTGACATGCAGGTGTGTTAAATACACCGCAACTTCACAAATAGATGTGAACTGCCTAAACTAACATTGTGACAAGCTGTAAATGTATTAGCGTGAAGGGATACTTATTAACATTGTTTTTCTTAGTTATCACTAATATGGTGAATTTACTGCAACAAGTAAAGAATTCGGTAATAATTTACTGAACTACCTTGTTGTCAAATACTAATGGAATGATCTATTAGATAGTGTACATATGATGTCAGCTCTACGGACACATTTGCATCAACTATCAAACAAATTAAGGGGAATACATGGGCTGTTAGAATCATTAGAGTGAAGAAATAAACTTTTAAATGTTTTTCTGGTCACCACTAGCCCCTTGTAGGTAGATCTAGCAGAAATATTTTGTGCTTGGTGTTAGCTGCACCAATGACTCACATACACATTACTAAATATAAAACCTTTTAGGTTGTAAGACTCAGGTTTACAAAGTTTGTTGCTTGAGACTGCTAATGTCCAAAGCAGTAAGTAGTAAGTACAATATAGTATGAGGCAGTTAAGAAGCCATGGGACGTATCCTCACGGTAACATCTGAAGCATATTGCTTACCCTAATACATGGTAGAAACAACCATCATCTTCAGAAAGTAGTCACAAGACTTTCTGAAACTCAGAATACACATGGTCTTCATTTCTTGCTATGTAAGCTATTATGCAA
Source organism: Staurois parvus (assembly GCF_062004578.1). Lineage (NCBI taxonomy): Eukaryota > Metazoa > Chordata > Amphibia > Anura > Ranidae > Staurois > Staurois parvus. The sequence continues at coordinate 9,449,156 of NW_028317927.1, read as the reverse complement.
CTACTGTAGAGTTGGAAATTTGTTTTATTATATGATGAAGGACAAATCTGGTGAAGTCTGCACAAAAGGAAGTCTAATTGACCTCTGCCTAGACGAGCATAAGTTCTTAGCCCTGCCCTTTAATATAATAAACTATTTGAAGCAGACACGGTTTTATTACGGTTGTTATTTGCAGTTTTGTTAACCTATATAAAATTTAGCATATGTTTAATTATGCCAACCAAAGGGATTATGAACATCTAGAAACTCCCCTAATCACACATTTGCAGAGACAGATGTTTGGCCATCTTGGATCACAGACACCAATTACTTTCAAACAGATTTGCTCTTAAGAAGTGTATAGTCTACATACAGTATATCGGATGTGGAACAGTACAAGCAAATGCATTTATTAAAAGACTCTCAGTTACTGAAAACAGAAATCCAAGTAAGTACAAAATGAAGAACATATTTTACATTACAACCTTGGCGTGACAAGATAGCACTTGTCATTTGGATACACTAACATTTTTATAAACTGCACAAGACAAATATTGTCATATTGATTTCCAACAGAACACAATTTAGACCACAGCAAAACATATTCTTTTAAACCAGGATCTCTATATCTTTGTGTTCTCAAGTGTTCGGAATCACAAAATCCCACCTTTAAATTCTTCTATTTTTTTGCAAGATTATCTTCCACATTCTATACTCCTCCCTTAAATACTTCACCTACTAAAATATGGGTGAACTATGATACAACAAGTCACCCATACTGATACTGAATCACACTGTACCCATGGCAGCAGACTTTAGTTTTTTCTTTGAATCAAATTAGCAGAAGATGAAGAAATGGAATAAAGGGTGTGTACACACAGTTCTTGTAGTGTGGATGCCAGGGGGTGGCTGCTCTGTAACACTAACCAGTCTCTCCTTGAAGAGTATGCTTAAAATGATTGTAACTGCTAATGTTTTATTTACAGACAGGTTTATACTTACTTGCTCTGTGCAATGGAATTGTGGTACACCTGCGAGCTTGCTCCTGAGGCCATGCTGCCTGTGTCTATAGACACTCACAGTGCAGCTCGGCCCCGCCCCCCACTCCCTTGTCACAGGATTTGACTGATAGCAGCAGGAACCCATGGCTCAGCTGCTCTCAGCCAAGCCTATGATGAATGGAAAGAAGGGAGAGAACCCCTTACAGGCTCAAGTAAGCATAAGGAAGGGGGATGGGCGGGGTAGGGGGCATACCAAGACATTTTTTTTACCTTAATGCAAGGAATGCATTGAGGTAAAATATACTTAGACTTTAAAACTACTTTAACCTCCCTGGCGGTATGATTATTTCAGATTTTTGGTGCTGAAAGCGGTACCATTTTTTTGCATGGAAATATGTATTTTTTTTATTGTAGGCTGTAATTTTTAGGAAAAACTCACTGAAATCTGTCCGAACAAGAGTCTAGTAAACATCCCGGGTATGATAAAATTTGAAACACAAAATCATAAATTATAATTTAATAAATAATCATAAAAATAATATAAAAATAATAAAAAATTTAATTCAATAATATAATCAAACCAAAAACACTGAAATGTGAAATAGAGCGCCAAGTTCGCACATTGCTGAGCTCAGTCGCAAAATCGTTTTCAGTTTCTAATGACGAATTTCCCCCACGAATCATTATCACTCAATTCTGTAAGTGGTTCTGATTTACTATCGCTGTTCTCTAGCTGATCTAAACCGCTTTTGACCTAAAGGGACAATTTTTGGACGCCATGGACATTTCTCAGTTTCCAGGCAGAAAGAACAGACAAAATGCAGGCAGGGCACAGGACAAAGCACTAGGGACAATATGTATGTGAAATAGGTTGAAACAGCAATGTTTTACTGTGTAAAATGCAAAAAAAAAAAAATGACATTTTTTAAAATTTTTAAATTTCCCGCCGCCGGCGGCGGCGGCGGCGGCGCCCGTACGTCCCGACGTCACAGGGACAGGACACAGAAGCCGGATGCCGGAGGAGATGGCCGGGGACGCTGCAGGGGACACATCGTGGGAGCGCAGGGTAAGGTAAGTGAAGAACACATGCCGGAGCAGCGCCGCATGGTATTCCCGAGTGTAGCTCGGGGTTACCGCTTTTGGTACTGAAATGTTACCCCGAGCTACACTCGGGAATACCGCCAGGGAGGTTAAGATACCTATGTAATGGGGTTGATGCCAATCATAATAATGAATGATAAGCACGTGGTCACCAAAATGATTGATTAGGTGCAATTTGCTGTGTGTTTGTCCATTAATGAAGGATGTGGGTAATCCTCATGTAAGATTTACATAAGATTTTTTTTTTTGTCAATTGCTTTTTATGGCCAGCCCAAAACAAAAGCTATTCCATGGGCAATACAGAAATAATATTTTTCGTTAGGTAATTATAAGGGGTTTGACAGCTATGTATGGCACGTTTTTGTTCTTTCATGGCTCATTTATGTCCTATTTATCAAAGCTTTTTTATAGTTTTGTTCACCAGGAGAGATTTCTGTGGGGTGTACGGTTCATAAACAGTATATAAAACATACTTAAGATTTTCATGGTTACAAGAAAGCAACCTTTGAATTTGATCACATTTGTAGTAGGTCAGATTGAAATAGATATGTAGTTTTATTAACATTAAATTGCAACAATTGTGATATTTTATAAGAGTGAACATTTTCTTGAATTTAACATCCAACTGCAGCCAAAACATTATATTTAATTTTGGATTGAATGGAGAAGCGTTGGAACTTCTGCTAAGTTTAACTGTCATTTGTGTTCTCTCCAACTAACACAAGATGAAAAATACACTTTTAATAGATTGTGGTAGGGTTAGAGCATCTGAAAATGTTTTATGATGTTTTTCAAAATCTAAAAAAATATTTGGCATTACAGTTTAAAGCAGAACTCCAGGTAGATTGTTTTTTGGTCACTTCTGGTGTGTAGAAAATGAGGCTTATGCCAGATCTGAGTTTTTGCCTTGTAGTGTAAAATTCATAATTTCATAACTGCAGGATAGTGCAACTATTTGCTTTTATTTTTTGCTTCCACCTCTCTTCTTGTCTTTTCAGAATATAAGGCATTCTGTGAATGGACAAAGGGAGAGAGGGGGCAAATAAATGGAACTACTGATTCCTTGAATAAGAATGGCACAGTGCAAAAGAAGCCAAAACATTTGAAGATAGTTCCTAATTCCCTATTAGTGATCATGTAATACAGTGGTCTCCAAAAGTGATTTGGGTGCCACATGTGGTTCTTAGCTCCCTCTAATGATGCTGTTGTCAGCCTCTCAGCAGTGTTGCAGCAGTGTACAATGCTTGTAAAACACAAAACCAAATTAATGACACCATATCTTTCATTAAATTGTATCTACGAGCAAAACATTTTTCTTACTAGGGAGTAGGAAAGGTTTAAAACCCCTACAATGTTATATTTTCCCCATCTGTATCATTGGGGAAATTTCTTTTCAACTAATGTCCCAAAGACACAACAGGAAGTGAGAGTATTTCCCCTCTTAGACAGTTGTCCCTATTGAACAATTTCCCTTCAATTCTGGTTCTGGGGACAGCTTTTTAATTTTGTATTTCTGCTCATTTTCTTTCCAGGTGACAATGATCATCAGTACAAATAGATGAGAAAACCTCCCCAGTGAGGACACAGACAACATAAACAATTGACATTGGGTCTTACCTTCCCCCATTCCAAATGAAACCAAAAAAAAAGTTTTGTCTAGAGATGTATGTTAAACCAATTTATTACTGCAAACGTTTTAGTGTACGTTTTCATGATTGGTGTGGATTGCTGTTATTTGATCTACTCAAAATGACTCACCATCTGAAGTTGGGGACCTCTAACGTAATAATTTGGAGTATGAGCCAAAAGTATAAGTAGTTTTCAGTATTATACGGACCACACATTTATCACTTACAAACCATTTTTTTCATTTAGAATCTTCTGTTGTATTAGGGAATGTTTTTAACATAACACACACCCTTGCTGTTTACTTCAAATTACAATCATAATTATGATCTAAATTGCAGCTGTTTTCAACAAATCTTCACTTGACCATTTTTTCTAGATAAAATAAATTGAAACCAGTGTTCGTTTACAGTATTTTATGAATTCTGCAACCCCATTATAAAAAGCAAACAATTTACAACCTGTCCGATTGGTTCACTTCAACCATAGAAACATCAACTGAAAAGTATCAAGACACAATTCAAATTTGAATAAATGTGAAATATTGAAATGATCAGATTATAAAAAGTTGGATTAATATGTGCATGTGGACACTAACAGGTACAAACACTTTGTGCATGGAATGACTTGGGAGTAACATCTACTATGAATCAAAACTTTAATACCGTTTACCATCTTTTATTGAAACTTTCTAAATTGTTCAATGTAAGGGAGTTTCTTTAGGTCAAAAAGGGAAAGAAAATCAGTGTCACTCAGACTATTGACATTATTCTCAATAGACTAACAATTTAAGTTTTGCACTTAAATATAACAGCAATGATCAGCCTAATACAAGTAAAGCTTCTGCCTTCAAAGACAAACACTCTGAAATTGCAAGTTACAAATAGTGCATGCATGCTTGCAAAATTATGTCTTGTGGCTTAACCTGAAGGCTCCCCAGCTGCTGTGCACAAACCTGGAATTATATATGACCTGTTGGCTTTAGCTCCTCTAGCAGCATTGCCCAGAGGATGTAGGCTCTTCACACCTCCCTCTTAAGACACTCAAATACTGTAATTTCACCAGAGGGGCAGAGACTATTGCTATACAGAACAGTGTAACTGTAAGAAAAGCACAGTACAACTTAGAACAAGAAGACTTTTGTGTGATTGACACTGGAATTGGTGCCAAATGGAATATTTAAACTAGATTGTGACATGAACAGATTACTGAGTGGTCTTCAGCTAGTTCTTATTCTAACTATGCTCTGCCTGCTAAACTTGCCTTCCCATGCATGACCCAACTTGTCTATGACTTGTCTTGGGAGTCATTCCTACCTGTTGTGACCTCAGCTCGTACCGACTCTGCTTCTGCCTTCCATTCCTGTAGCTCACTGCCCAGTTGTGAACTGAACCTGGCTTGTAGCCTGACTCTGCCTGATGTTCAGGTACCTCTTTGGCCAGCTATGGATGACCTTTTGGCTTTTGTCAGTAACTCTTACCAGTCCTGTATTCTCTCCTTATCATTTGTTGCCAGCATATGTTTTAAAACAAGGAATGAGATGAGTGTACCTGGGTTAAGTTTGAGGAGTATTCAGCGAAGTTCAGATAGTCCAAATGCCAGTAACGTAATTGTAAGCAGAATGTAGCAGTAATTAAAAAGCAGTAATGGTCATTTTCTAGGCTAATAGGCGAAGTACTGTCAAACGAATGGTGATGGAGTCTGGGCAATGCCACAGGAACGTTTACCAAATAAAATTTTAAAAAATAATTTTGGTGGGAAAGTGTTTTTAATAATTCTTAAATTAAAACATTAAAAATGCAGTTTCTATGAATAACATGTCTGGGGCATGCCCTTAGCCTGCCTGTGATGTGGCATGTCTGTATGACGTATACAATCTACTGCAGGAATATATTTACAAAGTTAAGAAATGTTTAAATTGCTGGTAAAGTGCAGCTCCAGGCCATGTAAATATGTTTGTAAAGAAAGCCACTGGGGATTCCCTTTGTCTACACAAGGCCTTTATGCTAGATGATAATCTGATTTAGATGTTGAGGGGACCCTACACAAAAAAAACTGTATGAGGTTTTCTCTATAATACATACTAGATCCGTATCCATGAAGAGTGTCTAGTATGGATGCCAAGAGGGACCCCACACAAAAAAAGAAAAAAAAAAGCCATAGGGTACCACCCAAATTGAACCCTAACCCATACCAGGCCACAAGCCCTCAACATGGAGGAAGTACCTGTTGATGAGGACAAGGGCCTCTTCCCCACAATCCTGACCTGCTGGTTGTGGGGGTCTGTGGGTAGGGGAATATTTGGAATCCGAAAGCACCCCTTGAGAATGAGTGAGGGGTGCGTAGTAAACCTAATTCAATCAAACAAAAACAATTTAAATGTAGATAAAAAATAAAATAATACAAATTAAAAAATCACACAAAAAAATGTCCCACAGTATGAATCCATTATCCATGACATCATTCAGCAATGCAGATCTTTGTCAGTCATGATGAATGATGTACACTGACTTGCTGAAAAAAATCCAGCTGACCAACGGACACTTGAAATCCCATCACTACACTCACTGTGAATGACTTCTCCCAGTCCCTGCTGCTAAATTTAAAAATAGGGCAAGATGATGTCAGCGCTATCCTCACCCTTTTGTTTATATGGCCAGGCATTCCTGGACAGTAAATAAATGGGGCCAGGTGATGTCACTAGTTACTAAGACTGCAGCGGGTGCCAGAATCCGCTGCTTCTTTAACAACCATTGACAAGATGCCGTCCTATACAGCAGTGGAAGAAAAAACACAACCATACTGTATATGACATTTGACTCCTGCACTATGATCAAGAAGTCCAGAGTATGAAAGAACAGCTAAACAGCTAAACCTGTGTTCAGACCAAACTGAAAGCTCATCCTTAAAATGTGGCAGTAAAGGAGCAGATGAAAGAGAAGATTAGGGAGGCATAGCAATGACCAATTACACATCCTATTTCTGGTAAATAATGCGAGTGGATTAAATGATGAAGTTGTTCTAATGATTAAATCTCTTCCTCAAGTGGTAGCACCACCTCCATCACCTCCAACTAATGCTGAAGAACAAACTCTAGGACATGGCATATAGATGATATAACATATGAATAATGCAAAATGCAGCACAGATTATCAACTGGGCATACATGAACACCTTTGAACTTGCAATTTCACAGTGTTTAATAAAAAAGTACTTTTATTCTGCATTAAGTACTGTGATCAAATGAATGTGTGAAAAATTATTTCTGACAAGCTGCTACAGGACATTGCTCTCCGCACTTTTATTACACAAAAACCTATGTTAACATACAGGTTCTATGTATGGCTGACATGAGTGTATTTTAAGTAGTACTTAGGTTATTTATTACTTTTTATTGTTCACATTAGATTGTTCATCACTTATGGGAAGTGCACACCTTATACACAGTGTCCAAACATAGCAATGGATTTAAGATGCATAAATATTCTGCTTCTTAATGATGCTGGTGCACCATTTTCTAGTTCAGAGATACAAATTGACCTTTCAAGTTTGTTGTTGAATTGTTAAATGTAACACATATCCACAAGTGGACATTACTGACACTGTACTGCAAACAGATCTTTTACACCAGGGGTGTCATACTGGCAGCTGTTGCGAAACTACAAATCCCATCATGCGTCTGCCTTTGGGAGTTATGCTTGTAACTGTCAATCCTGCAATGCCTCCTGGGACTTGTAGTTTGGCAACAGCTGGAGGGCCGCCAGTTTGACACCCATGTTTTACACCATCAGATATCATCACTGCTCCAACTTGTATGCTGTAATAGGTCTTGAGCCCTAAATAACCCTTACAGGTCATTGACTGGCCCCAGTTGTACCCCTTCTACCTCATTCTACTGCTACATATCTGTTCTATTACATTTAACATCCCGAGACATTTGCTATGAAAGACAGCCATGACTGTTGCAAAAATAAAGCTCTCGACTCTTTATTACATAGCTTGCATTGTTTTGCTTCCTCTTTTTATTTGTATTTACTTGCCCAATTCATAACTAACTGTCAGAAGAAACAAAGTGAAACTCCAGCCAAAACTCTTTTACTAGTTTTGAATAAAGTTGGTAATGTTAGCATTTTGAGTGGGGAAGAGTTAAACAATAACAAAGTTTACAGTTGGGACTTAATTTTCATTTATACCTGTCAAAGATGAGCTTTCCTCTCACTTTTGTTCTCCTTCTGTTGTGTTTCAGGGACAAGAAGTGAAGAAAAATCTCCCCAGTGGGGACAAAGACAATATTACAAATCTGAGAGAAATTCAGTCCATTCCATACTCTATCTTAAAGCATATTTAAACCCACAATCAAACATGTAATTTATTGCAGTTTACTAATAGTTAGATGTGGTGGCTGCAAATCATTTCCTGTTTTTAATCTTTTTTTATTTGTTTTCACCTGGTGATCTGGCCAATGTCTTAAGCTAGCCATGCATGCATTGTAATTTGACTGGTTCCACAGGAACTGGCTGAATTTTTATCCATATATGGTTGTTCCGGTTCATTGAAGGTTGATCTATCAATCGACTTTTTATGAACCAACTGGTTGGAAAATTTTGCTTCGATAAGCACATGCAGCTAATCAGCTGACTGTATTCAGATGTCAGGGAAGTCCCGCTGTCAGAATACAATGACACAGCAGGGAGAATTCCTACATCCACCTCAAATGTGTGGATGGGGGAATCAGTTCAGTTATTTTCACTCAGCTGACTGGCTGAACGAAAAAAACTGAACCATGTATAGCCAGCTTTAGTATGGCAACTGAGGTTCCTTTGGACAGATTATTGTCTGAAAAGGGTAGTGTTAGAGAGACCGATAGGTTAAGATAGACTTTACATAAGTGGCTAACTAATTACAGCCTAACTCAAACTAAGAGTTTTAAGCAGCTGCAGAATTTTTTTTACCTTTTGGGATAAAGATTATACATACATAAATAAATACATTTGAGACTGAAAATTGCAAGCACTCCTGTCAGTGTTAAATGGTTTGCCTCAACCCTCTAGCATCCATTTTTTTGCAAAACGTGGTCTGCTAAAGGAAGTTGAAAAATAACAGACTTATTGCAGAATGAACAGGTAATAAACTATGGTACAGAGGGACTACAAAAAGCAGCATATTTGTCAATTTGATTTTGATTTTAGTAAAAAGAAAAAAAAGGAAAACAGTTTTCACCTGAAGTTGGCAAAGTAACTAGCAGTTTTGTGGAAATTGACTGCAAATGTGCTCTGTGCGAAGAGACAGTATGGTATTTCACCTATTAATGTGTAAGTGTATGACCAAGGTGCCACCTGGACAGAGAGTCTGTCTACAGTTTACAGGGACACTTAAAAAGGAGCTGCAGTTATTAAAAAAAAATAAGAGTCAACAGCTACAAATACTGTAGCTGCTGACTTTTAAGAAACAGACGCTCACCAGCCCAGAAATCCAGTGGCATCTTCACCTAGGCCAGTTCTTCACCAATCTTCATATCCCTGATGCTGCCATTTTTGAATGTGGGAGCAGTCTGTGACTTCCTACTGTTTCACAGCCAACTCCCAAATGAGCAAGCTTGTACTGCTCTGTCAGACTTGTCCCACAGCCTCCTGGGATCTGCGATGTGTTCCGGGAGGTTGTGGGCTTGGAATGGGCAGTACAAACTTCCATAATTCTCACCTAGGCTGAGAATTGCAGAAGTGGGAGTGGATACCTGTCAAAAAAAAATAGTAACTACTCCAGAAAACAAAAATCTCTCAAATATGTTAAATGAGGGGTAGGAGAGGCAGATTAGCGGTACTTTCACTTTTAAGTGAAGGTCCACTTAACGTTTTTTCTGCCAGTGGGCTATCATGTGCCTTTTTGTGAATGAGTCTGCAGGAACACGGACTGTAGAGGTGGTGTGTGTGCTCTTTTGAGTAGTACTGTTCCTGGTGTGAGCTCTATTCAGTTATTGAACAAAGCTCACACTCTGTGCCACAAGCAGCATTAACAGCAGTGTGTACAAAACAATTGTAATTACACCACAAGAAAACACACTACTTTTTATATCGGTAAAACTCGAATATCAAGTACTGAATCTAGTAAATATTTTAACCAAAAACAATAGAAGGTCCCTATAAGCATTTACTAAAATGAAAACAGAAATGAAGTTTAATTTAAGTAGGAAAATCCCAGCAATAAAACCAGCCACTTTTATACAAGATCATTTTAAGTTAAATATGAAAGTATTATTTAATTCAGAAGTTTGGTCCAGTGCGTCTGTAAGTCCATCTGCACATCAACAATGTCCTTTTCTAAGTATTAAAAAAGAATAAAACACGGAACTTGCTTTTCTTTCATTCTTTCAAGCCAGCAAAATATTGTTTTCCAAAAATCTTTTCTTTGAAGGGAAAAACAACACTCTCTGAAAGCATCCACACTACCTGGAAAAATTATAACTTGCTTATAATGGGTTGCCAAATATTTACAGTGTAATGAAAACCCAAATATTTTAGAATCTTGTCCAGGCTTAAAAATTTGAAGGGTCACCATATAAATTGGCTGCTTGCTGTGCCTGGTTACCTGTGTGATAAAAGAAAGAAATTATAAGAATGTGCTGCAGAGTCATACACATATTATCTGGAAAGTACACTCTAAAAGCTCCTGTAAGTTCACATCTATTATAATATACTACAATATAATCCTTTTGTTGAATGCTCATATTTAAATTACATTACAATATGCCCAAGAATAGATAGATAGATAGATAGATAGATAGATAGATAGATAGATAGATAGAAGAAAAAAAAGGAAACTGCCTTAATAAAGTAGAGCAATGTGCAAAAACTATGCACAAATTCCAGTAACTGAAAGCAACCAATGTCCTCATTTCATAAATATTTATTCTTACAGTACCCAAATCATGAGGGAAACATATGGGTTGCCTATATTTGTCTCCTTCTGAAAATGCTAGCTGCCTCCATGTCTATGGCTTTTTAACATTCTGAGTCACTGTCCTGGAACAAGCATGCACTAATGAAGTCATAGGGGTTGATTTTCTGATGGCAAATAAAACGTTCATTTTGCAAAAGAAGTTGCAGTTTGAAAGGCCAGTTGTAATTGAGAACTTTGCTGACTTCCATTATCTGACCATGTGCAAACAAAAATGCCGTCTGTTTATTTTCATTGCATGAGATTGGCATGATGGCCCACACATTTCAATAAGATAGAGAATACCAGATCCTAGATGTCTGAGGTTTAAATAGGGTAAATTTCACTGTCATACTCCATAAGAAAACCTCCAAACTGTGGCCTGGGGGGCTAGATGTGGCCCTTTGCTTGCTTTTTTTAACCAATTATGGGGCACTATTCCTTCCACTAATACAAATGATGGGGCCTCCTACTAACCACAGGGGTGCTATGTAATTGTTTTTTGTACTCCCACTGACCACCAAGCCTGAGGCATTATCTACTCCCACTGGCCACAGTCTGCCCCCCCTTAGTCTGAAGGACAGTACACTGGCCCCTTATTTAGAAAGTTTGGAGACCCCTGTTCTAAATCATTGACATCTAATTTGGAACACTGGATACTAGTTTCTTGGATATGAAATAGTGATAAATGTAGGCATATTGATACTTCTTCTATATGCATTTGTGTTCATTTAGATCATGAAATTAATACACTGAGTCGATTTTATGTGCTACTTATTCAAGTTTATTACCTTTATCTATAGGCAATATTTTAAAAAAATATCTAATATTTGCCTACTAAAATATATTGAAAAGGTCAACAATTTCCATTGGGTATACTTACTTTTTCACATGATTGTATATATTAATCCTAATATTCATCTTACTATTGTGTCTGTTTTTTCATTGATGTACTATGTTCAATAAATTTATATATTTTATATAACATTTTTTTTCTCTTGTAGTTTTGGTGCTAAAAAAGTCCCTTTTTCTTCTCTATATGTTTTTTATGGCTCTGCAATTTTGGGACAAGCACCTTGTATGTTTAATACATTTGACCAGCAATATATATTTCCATCTTAATATAAATTAGAATGAATTTAATAATGCATGATTATTTTGCTAAAATTGAAAGCATAATCATATATATACCATTGCCTTTGTGCAACCTGCTTGGAGTAATGCCTAGCACACACAATGAGAAACTCAGACAAAAAAAATGCTGTTGGAGCAATCATCCAATAATCTGATCATTAGTACAGAGCTTTCGAGAGATGATCACGACAGCTCATTAAAAAATATCAGAAGGAACAATCACGAAAAAACGTCTCATAAGTTAACAGAAATAATGACTTTCATGTAATTAGTATAGTATTTGCACAAAACAAATCGAGTGACCAAGACCACGCATACTCAGAAACAAAAGAATGCATTACAATACATTATTATTATTATACAGGATTTATATAACGCCAACATTTTGCTCAGCACTTTACAATATAACGGGAGGCAATACAGCAACAATACAGTTCAATACAATATGGTTAGGAGGGCCCAGCTCTTTGGAGTTTACAATCTAAGAGGGAGGGGCTAGTGGTACAAAAGGTAGTAAATGTGGGGGATGGACTGGTAGGAGAAGTAGAAGATTCCATTATTAGCTGAGGGCAGGATAGGCTTCCCTGAAGAGATAGGTTTTCAGAGATTGCCTAAAAGTGAGCAGAGTAGGCAATAGTCTGATAAATTTTGGTAGAGAGTTCCAGAGGATGGAGGCAGCTCTGGAGAAGTCCTGCAGACAAGTATGGGAGGAGGAGACAAGGGAGTTAGAGAGCAGTAGGTCGTGCAAGGAGCGGAGAGTACGGTTTAGGTGATATTTGGAGAAAAGATTGGTGATGTAATTTGGGGCAGAGTTATAAATGGCTTTATATGTTATTGTTAATATTTAGAATTTTATCCATTGAGCAATGGGAAACCAGTGGAGGGATTAGCAGAGAGGGGTGGCAGATACGGAATAATTAGTAAGGTGGATGAGTCTGGCAGCAGCATTCATGATAGACTGAAGAGGGGATAGCCTGCGATGAGGTAGGCCAATGAGGAGAGAGTTACAATAGTCAAGGCAAGAGATAACAAGGGAGTGAATAAGTTGCTTAGTAGTTTCTGAGGTTAAAAACGGCCGTATCTTGGAGATGTGAAGTCTACATGATTTGGACAGCAATTAGATTTGGGGCTAAAAGGACAGATGGGAGTCTAGGATTACACCTATTACCCTGGCATGACGGGAGGGACTGACGGTTGTATTATTGATCTTGATCAAGAAGTCAGGGGAGGGGGCACAGGCTGGAGGGAATACTAAGAGCTCAGTTTTGGAAAGATTGAGTTTGAGGAAGTGGAGTGACATTCATGCCGATATGTCACTTAGTAGGTTAGTAATGCGAGAGGAGACTGAAGGGGTGAGGTGAGGAGTAGAAAGATAGATTTGTGTGTCATCAGCTTAGAGATGGTACTTAAAGCCATGGGAGTTTATCAAGTGACCAAGACAGAAGGTGCAGATGGAGAAGAGAAGGGGTCCAAGGACAGAACCTTGAGGGACCCCTACAGAAAGTGGGAGTGGAGAGGAGGAGCCAGAGTTATAGGTAACGCTGAAGGAGCTCTGCGATAGGTAGCAGGAGAACCAGGAGAGAGCAGAGTCTCGCAGGCCAAAAGAGTGGAGTTTTTTGAGGAGGAGGGGATGGTCAACAGTATCAAAAGCCGCAGAGAGGTCAAGTAGTAAGAGTACGAAGTAGTGGCCATTGGTTTTAGCAGTTAGTAGATCATTAGTGAGTTTTAGTAGGGCAGTTTCAGTGGAGTGTAGTGAGCAAAAGCCAGACTGCAAAGGGTCAAGAAGGTTGTTGTCAGTGAGGTAGGAGCTCAGGCAATTGTAGACTAAGCGTTCTAAGAGTTTAGAGGTAAACGGGAGCAGGGAGATGAGTCTTACGTTGTTCAGATTGGTGGGGTCCAGGGAGGGCTTTTTAAGTATGGGAGTTATGTGTGCATGCTTTAGAGGGGTGGGGAAGGCACCGGTAGAGAGGGAGAGATTGAAGATGTGAGTGAGGGAGCATAGGATAGAAGAAGAGGGTTACTGTAGTAGTTGTGAGGGGACAGGACCCAGGGGGCAGGTAGTGAGACGGGCTTCTGAGAAAACCTTAGTGACCTCTTCAGTAGTAGCAAGGTCAAAAGAGGAAAGTGTTGAGGGAGGTTTAGTATAAGGTATGCTAAGTGGGATGGATGTCTGTGCGATAGCGATGCCCCTATGAATTGCATCAATCTTGTTTTTGAAATGATTTGCAATCTCATAAACAGTGAGTGATGTACTGGGTGGAGGTGGAGAAAGTAGAGAGTTAAACGTAGAGAAGAGAAGACGAGGACTGGATGACAAGCTATTGATGAGAGTGACAAAGTAGGCTTGTTTGACAGCATGGAGGGAGGAATTGTATGTTAAGAAAGCAGATTTTTATAGGGTGAAAGCTTGATGTGATTTGGTTTTACACCACATTCGCTCCAGTGCACGACTATGTCACTTAAAATTTCTGGTGTCATCAGTGTGTCAAGGTTGTAATGGTCGGGGCCTGATGCTTCGTGTGGTTAGAGGAGCAAGTGAGTCTAATGTGGATGAAAGTGAACTGTTGTAGACAGCAGTGGCCATGTCAGGGCAGGACAGGGGAGAAATTCTGTCATAGAGGTGGTCAGTTGCAGAGTAGAAAAGAGAAGGGTTAAAGTTGTGAAGGTTTCTGCGGGTAATTGTTTGCTGCTTGGAGGGATACGTTTTTGAAGACGAGGAGACTGTGAAGGTGATGAGATTGTGATCAGAGAGAGGAAAGGAGGTGTTTGTGAGGTTGTAGGGAGTGCAAAGATGGGAGAAAACAACGTCTAATGTATTCCCATCAGAGTGAGGGGAGGACTGTGTCCATTATGTTAAGGCAAAAGATGAGGTTAGGTTGAAGAGTTGGGATGTAGCCGGGTTGTTCACATTAATGGGGAAGTTAAAATCTCCAAGAATGATAGTGGGTATTTCAGAGGAGAGAAAGTAGGGTAGCCAGGCAGAGAAGTTATCAAGGTTACATCACTTCTGAAGTTGTATTCTGTTTAATGAGAATTTTCATTACTTTAGTAACCTATTCGTTTTCAAGCCTAACATGCAAAAAAAGTGGACTATCATTCCTCCCATATTCTCAGCTTGTGTACGAGGCTTAAGACTGGACTTTGCTGTGTGGGTGGTAAGACTAGTGACTTGCAAGACACAGCTCCCTTATCGTTTTATTATCAAGAGATTCAAAAGCAATGTAAAAAATCTCTAGCTCTAAAGGAGTTCTAATTGATCTACAAATTAAATAAATCACAGAAGTACATTCCTATTATTTATTTTCCAGAAATTATCCAGACTGTAGTTCATTCACATTATCCATGAATTCAGGGTATGCACAAATCTTCATCCAATGCATACTTTGTTTTGCCAAAACACACAAAAAAATCTTGAGACAAACCTCATGTCCTAGTTTTTAGAAGAGTTATTTGATAGAATTTCAAACAAAAATATGTAACACTAGAAATAAAGCTAAGCTGTGAATTTGCTTCACAATATTTATTATACTAAAATTTTTGGTATCTAGTAAAAGTGAATGTACTTCATGTGAAGTGCCTGTGCACCACTCAATGTTGATCACATTCATGATAATATATAAGAAAACAACTTAAAGCGGGCTCCACCCAAAAGGGGAAGATTCGCTTTAGAGACTGGTTCCCTGCTCCCCATTAAGGATTGGTACATTTGGTGGGGGGAGCGGGTACCCAAAAATGACAGGTACCAGCTCCCACTTCCGCTGCGATCGTCTAGGCGGTCGGAAGCACAAGTTGTCCTCACCCCTCCCTCCCAGTAGTCTTCTGGAAAATGTGACGGGTCCCAGAAGACTAGGGAACCATTCAGAAAGCGCAGCTCTGTTCGGGAAGTCGCAAGCTGTCACAGCTGGGTGCCCACACTAAAGATGCCAGTGCCGGGAACACAGGGCAGCCGATGAACCGGGCTGTGGGGGGAACACCACGGGATCGAGGGACAGTTGAGTGTCTGTTTTTTAAAAGTCAGCAGCTCCAGTTTTTTGTAGCTGCTAACATTTATTTTCTCACAGTGTGATTGGAACTTCACTTTAACAAGCTGATAAGTCAACACTTTAAAGCGCTATTAAACCCAAAACCAAAAATGTAATAATTTGCAGCCTACCAATCAACAGCTGTAATGGCTGCAAACATTTTTTCTTAAGCTTTTCTCCCTCTGTTTACACCTGGTGATTTGGACAATAACACACCTCCCATATTAGAATTCCCCCAATGTGGATGAAGGAGCACAGGGGGCACATTTAGACACTATGGGGTTTATTTACTAAAGCTGGAGAGTCCAAAATCAGACTCCCTTCTGCATAGAAACCAATCAGCTTCCAGGTTTCATTGCCAAAGCTTCATTGAACAAGCTGAGGTTAGAAGCTGATTGGTTTCTATGCAGAAGGGAGTCTGATTTTGGACTCTCCAGCTTTAGTAAATAAACCCCTATCAGTCTGGGGGGAAGGGAGTGCTACAGTGCCTACAAAAAGTATTCATACCCCTTGAAATTTTCCACATTTTGTCATGTTACATTCAAAAACGTCAATGCATTTTATTGGGATTTTATGTGATAGACCAGCACAAAGTGGCACATAATTGTGAAGTGGAAGGAAAATGATAAATGGTTTTTAAAAATTGTTTACAAATAAATATGTGAAAAGTGTGGTGTGCATTTGTATTCAGCCCCCTTGAATCAACATTTTGTAGAACCACCTTTCACTGCAATTACAGCTGCAAGTCTTTTTGGGGTTGTCTCTTCCAGCTTTGCACATCTAGAGAATGACATTTTTGCCCATTCTTCTTTGCAAAATGGCTCAAGCTCTGTCATATTGGATGGAGAGCGCCTGTGAACAGCAATTTTCAAATCTTGCCAAAGATTCTCAATTGGATTTAGGTCTGGACTGTGACTGGGCCATTCTAACATGAATATGCTTTGATCTAAAATTCCATTGTAGCTCTGGCTGTATGTTTAGGGTCGTTGTCCTTCTAGAAGGTGAACCTCTGCCCTAGTCTTTTGCAGACTCTGACAGGTTTTCTTCTAAGATTGCCCTGTATTTGGCTCCATCCATCTTCCCATCAACCAGCTTCCCTTTCCCTGCTGAAGGAAAGCATTCCCACAACATGATTCTGGCACCACCATGTTTCACGGTGGGGATGGTGTGTTCAGGGTGATGTTCAGCATTCGTTTTTGACCACACATAGCGTTTTGCTTTTAGGCCAAAAGTTACATTTTGGTCTCATCTGACCATAGCACCTTCTTCCACATGTTTGCTGTATACCCCACATGGCTTCTCACAAACTGAAAACAGGACTTTTTATGACTTTCTTTCAACAGTGGCTTTCTTCTTGCCACTCTTCCATAAAGGCCAGATTTCTGGAGTGCATGACTAATAGTTTTCCTGTGGACAGATTCTCCCACCTGAGCTGTGGATCTCTGCAGCTTCTCCAGAATTTACCATGGGCCTCTTGGTTGCTTCTCTGATTAATGCTTTCCTTGCCCGGCCTGTCAGTTTAGGTGGACGGCCATGTCTTGGTAGATTTGTAGTTGTACAATTCTCTTTTCATTTTTGGATAATAATTTGAACAGTGCTCTGTGAGATGTTCAAAGCTTGGGATATTTTATTATAACCTAACCCTGCTTAAAACCTCTCTACAACTTTGTGTCTGACCTGCCTAGTGTGTTCCTTGGCCTTCATGATGCTGTTTGTTCACCAATGTTCTCTAACAAACCTCTGAGGGATCACAGAACAGTTGTATTTATACTGAGATTAAATTACATACAGGTGGACTCTATTTACTAATTAGATGACTTCTGAAGGCAATTGGTTCCACTAGATTTTAGTTAGGGGTATCAGAGCAAAGGGGGCTGAGTATAAATGCACACCACACATTTTATATATTTATTTGTAAAACATTTTTAAAAGCATTTATCATTTTCCTTCCACTTCACAATTATGTGCCACTTTGTGTTGGTCTATCACATAAAATCCCAATAAAATACATTTACGTTTTTGGTTGTAACATGACACAATGTGGAAAACGTCAAGGCGTATGAATACTTTTTCAAGGCACTGTAGATGTACTAGCAAATTAGATACATTAACAAACTGGAGCCAAACTCCAGCTAATATTTTATAAGCAGTTACAGCAAACTTTTTTGTTCCTTTTGAAATAAAAGTTTTACATAAACACAAAAGATGTGATCATTGTAAGGACCCCTGTCAGTATTAAATGGTTTTTCTCATCCCCCCAACTGCTACATCTGCAGTACAGCTTGTTCTCTTGAAAAACAACAAATTTACTGGCCAGATCCCCAGGAGAAAATAAAAAAGAAAGCCTAGAAATGGAAACTAATGCTGCCATTACATCTAATAATTGGTAAGGTACAAAATAATAAATGGTTGCTTTTGGGTTTATTACCTCTTTAACATGGTTTTCTAAATTATCTGTACATTCAACCAATCCATATCGTGCATGTTAACTGACTGGCAGACCAATCAAAACAGCATTTATGTTTTTCAGCAGCAGTAAAATACGTTATTAATCGTAGCTCCCACAAACAAAAAATTAATCTTTTGTGAAAAGGTGAATCCAATTTTTATTAGAAGGGCTCATGCTAAGGGATAGCATGGACAGATATAAAGCTGCTGATAGCAAAGCAAATGGCTACTTGCATTTTTAATCTTATATCTATGTAAAGCTTCATATGCTTTAAAGAAGAAAAAAAAACGGAAATGATAACTAAGCAATACAAATCAAAACAGGAGATATTATGAAATTTGAGAAACACAATTACTCAGAATCAAAATACCATCCAAGAATTTAATGGGAATCATGAGACAGATACTACTTGTAACATCAGACTCATTGGGGGAGATTTACTAAAACTGGTGTGCTCAGAATCTGATGCAGCTGTGCATGGTAGCCAATCAGCTTCTAACTTCCGCTTGCTCAAGTAAGCTTTAACAGTAAAGCCTGGAGGCTGATTGGTAACTATGCAGAGCTGTGCCAGATGATTTTGCACACTCAAGTTTTAGTAAATCTCTCCCATCTGTTTAAAGAACTCCGAGATAGGAAAAAAAATCACCCACTAGTGCACCCCAATACAAAAAACACTAAACAATGAATACAATTTTGAAAATCCTTACCATTTAGGAGAAAAGTCAGATTCAATTGTCACAACCTCATCTCTGTAATTCAAAAGATAACAGCATCTGCTCTGCCAAGGATGAGGTGTAACAGCAGAGATTACTCCATACTGTAGCCTCTCCTCTTTCTCTTCAGTAAATGGAAATCACAGTTCCCATTAACCACAGGGAATGGTAGTGAATGCGGGTGGGTACACTACGCCTTTACATGTTGAATGTGTCTGAAAGTCTTAGTCCGCTCACCACTGCAAGTGGGCTGAATTACATCACTGCTTCCTGGAGAAAGAACTACAGAAGGGATGTGCCAAGACCAGTGGCTGGGGGAATAGGGGGCATAGCAGCCACTGATCTTACAAACAGGAAACCAAAGAGAATTAAAGGTTTGATTTGAAAATGAGTAGGCTATTTCAGAGCAACTGCTGAGTGAACCAGAAGATGGGTGACATATTCAGCAAAGGTAGGAAATCAGCAACATGTAAAGAAGTTTTTGCCCTGATTCCTGCTTTAACTAAAAAGCAAAGTAAAGCATGTAACCCTGATTCTACCACAGGTTTAATCAATAATATTTATGTACTTACTTGAAAGTTGTTTTTGCAGCTGTCTGACCAAGGCTGCAGTTTGCTGTTGTTGTTGAGTTTGTTGTAAGCCTTGCCTAGGGAACTGTAAGACATGATTTAAAGACATCACATAATAACATATGAAAGACATGAGAGGTGTTAGTCTTAAGTATATGGCATATTGTACTTTATCATACCACTTCCATTTTCTGATTATTGGCCTGTTTTTGGACAGAAGTGTTTGGCACTATATGACAGTAAACAACCATTTGTTAATTTTGAATAGATAATTGTCAGGATAAAAACACAGGTACACTCTAATCACATATCTGTTTCATGCCAAAAAATGAATTCATTGTGTTGCTAACACAAAAACCAAGCAGCATTAATCTTTCAGTCATCTGATTTCATCAAAGTGAAATCAGGTTCGACAACTACATTTTGCCTTTCTGTTTTACTTTACATCTGCCTTTTTCAACCAGGGTTCCTTGGAACCATAGGTATACTCCAAAATTTGCTTGGCATTCCATAAGTAGTGAACAGTGGTAGACTGATGCAAAAGTGTTCATTACCAATGCCACAACAGCATGGAGGTATGGAAAGACTGGCATCAATGATCATGTTAGCGGTTTGTAAGGAACATTCTTCCCACAGACCACTGAAGATAATTTTTTCCACAATCCCCAAATGTATGGAGGGAGCTACACTGACCACCATTGTGTTGGTAAATTTTTTCACTAACCAGTGTAACAGTGCATGATTTCCATTGACCATGGGGGGACATGTACGAGGGCCTTTCTCTTGCTGGCCATCAAAGTGGTATGGCTACTATACCATGAGTTGAAGGTATAATAATTTTTAGCAGGTATTTCCCTAAAAATGAAAATTATTTCAAGGGTTCTTCCATGGTAAAGAGGTTAAGAAAGACTGCTCTACGCACTCACATTTGAAGGTGTCTGTAACACAAAGTCATCCCCTGCAATTCAAGATTGAAGATGCACAAAACAAAATCATGTCATGAAAGGACAGGCCCACTCATAAACCACTTAAAAAGCTTGTTGAAAAGAATGCAGTGGTTTAGGTTAACTCTAACATTTAAAAGAGAAGTTTGGGATTGGTCAGGTTCTCAGAACATTGCTGAGAGGCTGAGCCAGATGCCGCTCACTCCAGACTCTGGGGTGAATCCCGATTTTAAAGTCAGGATCTTTCCCTAGCCTGGACCATCTGAGTGACGTCAACCGACAGTGGGCTTCAGCCCGCTGTCAGCGAAAAATGGGTCACAGGACTGCAGAATGAACTACACTCCTGTGATCCACAAAGAAGTACAACCAAAAAGCTTTGTGTGTACCTCTCCTTTAACTGAGTGGACCTTATGACTCTATAGCAGTTGCAGTTTTTCCATGACAGCATCAGCGGTTCACTGTGAGTGATGTTTCTTGCTGTTTGAAGATATATTTTATTATGAATGTTTCAAATTGCTCATGAATGAGCATAGAACCTGTTCTTAAGAGCAGAAGAAACAAGAATTAACCTGTTATTACCTCTAATCAGATAAGCACAGCTTTGAGGTCCAGAAAAATTCCCTGCAGCAAAGGCAAACTAAATTAGAAAGGGGCATAAAATATGATTTTTCTGACTAATAAAAAGTAATAGTTTTATGGTGTCTTCTCTTAAGCAGAACTTTTTAAATGTATGTATTTTTGAAGTACAGGTTTACTCCTATTGCCTTAAAGGTCCAATGAATGGTGTTATAGGAGGATGCATATCACCATACTGGCAGCACTGTGAAAACCTTTCAGCATGGATAACATTTAACATAGCAGATTAGATTCCTGTCAGTCCAGTATCATCGGCTAGCTATCTGCTATCCATAATGTCGCTAAACAGAGAAGTAATAGCTGGGATAATGGGAAAAATGCCACTGAGAAGCAGCTTTAGAAAATACTCAATACATGTGAGTTACAGTTTTATTGAATTCAGATGATCACACTGTTTATCAGAAATTTCTAAGATTCTTTCCAATGACATGGGAGCCAGAAAAGACAAGGCAGATAAACCTATTTACTTTAAACTGGTATAGTTAATATAAATGCTTAAATGCATGCTCCAAAGTAAACTGCACATAAAATTAAAAGAAAACTGAGCTGACTGCATACCTTAAAAAGGGGATCACATCATGGGACTGCAAAGCTATTTTGTTCAAAGCAGCTGAAAAAAGGGCCCTCATATAAATACAGAAGAGAGGCAGACAATTTTTGTAGTATATAGTATATTATTGTAGTATTTTTGCTACCCCCTTGTCACAGCCAATAATCACTGGTGCCTGTAAAAATGATAATGTTGGAGAGTGCATGCACAAATGCAGGATGATAAACACACTGTGACTTGCTTTACTCCCTTTGGGTGGTTAGAGCCTAAATCTTTAGTGGTGCGCTTCATCAACATACTGCCCAGGACCTCTGTCTTCTCTTGTTATGATACTGAAGCTACAAATGGCCAGCAAACAGGCAGGTAAAGCTGAGAATCATGTGAGAAGCTGCTTCCAGTAACAGCCCTGCAGATCCTAGGTGGTGGATGTAGGTATAGAAAATGGATGAGTCAATTTTTGCACCTTTACAGCCAATGGACACAGCATGGCCTAACTCGCCTGCCTCCTTGCTAGATGGCCGAGATAATTATTACTCAACAGAGTAGCCATCAATCTGACCTGGCTAGTCCTTCAAAACCTCCAATCACTGTACCTACAGGGCCAGATTACTTTGATTTCTCATTTCTTATAACAAATTTGCAGATTTGCTACAACAAGAACTAGATAAAGCAGCACCCAAACTGGCTAAAGAACTAATTCAAGTACCCACCTCAAGGAAGCCAATGCTAACCTTGAATATTTGGAAAATCATTCTAGATGGTACAGTTTTCACATTTGTTGGGTACCTGAATCTGTTAAGGGCTATACACTTTATGACAGATCTATTGCCTGATTTGGAATAAGCACATCTAGAAATTGATAGAATTCATAGAGACTTGCTTTCCCCTAGAGTCTCACTAAGGATGCGGTTGTTAAACCTCATTACTTCTAGACCAAGGAAGCTGTAATGAAAACTACCAGAGAAAATCCGATTCTTGAGATACAGTGCAATAAAAGTCATATTTTCTCAAGTACTGCTTCGTTGGAGAGCTCTAATGCCATTACTATAGCCACTTATCTCCAAAAGCATCAAGTGCTAGTGGTCATACTAGTTCAGGCTAGTTTTCCAGTATCAAGGGAAGACCCATTTCTTTGTGAATTTAACAGAGGAGGGAAAGGTTGCTGCTGAACTTTATTATTCACCAATGTAGTTTTAGCAAGTGATCTCCAGAGGGGTGATATCCCCCCTCCAGCTTCCATTGTTGAATAAATTATCTTGTCAATCTAAAAGCCCATAGAAAACAGCATGAAAGCGGAATTGTTTATTGGTTAGATATCATCGTCAGATATCCT
Source organism: Staurois parvus (assembly GCF_062004578.1). Taxonomy (NCBI): domain Eukaryota; kingdom Metazoa; phylum Chordata; class Amphibia; order Anura; family Ranidae; genus Staurois; species Staurois parvus. The sequence continues at coordinate 9,426,166 of NW_028317927.1, read as the reverse complement.
TTTTTTATGTGTTTCTAATTAATGGTTTCAGTAACATTTTCTGTTTACATTTTTTTTAAATGACATTTTATACAACAGTTGTTACTTCAAATACTTTTGGCTGCTCTCTTTTGTGGTTAAATTCTCAAAATGCAGAATGTATACACTGGACTTCAATCCTAAGCCTGAAATCTGAGGAAAACAGTATCTGAGGAAAAGTGAGTATCTAAACCACTAGTTTAGATACTCACTTAACCTCAGTAGTCTTTTTCTTGTGCTACAATATAAGAAATATTGAGTTTTTTGAGTGGAGTTAGGGGTTGGTTTCTTACAGCATTTCTGGACCCAGGTAGTTCAAATCCTCCCCAGCATTGCAATGATGGTCTGAACTTAGATTTTTTGCTAAGCATTCAGTGTCACTCACTAAAATACATTTTCTTTCTCAGGTTCAAAACACTGGTGATTTTTGAGCCATGTGAATTCTTCCCAGTTCTTCTTTACGGCCCTCAGTTCTTGACAGTGAGTATGTGATTTTTCAATGAGGCCATGTCTGGTTCTATGGATTATAAAAGCTACAATCCTCACACAGTTTTACAGTTGACTATTTCAGGTAAGTTTTTTTTTTTAATTAAGCAAGTACAATGAGGTATTCTGCAGAATGAATCTACTTATTTCAGACTTGACTGTTGTTTTGTTTTGTTTGACTTTGATATGTCTGAGCTACATAATCATATGATGAAATGTATTATTGGACAATCTGTGCAGCATTTTCCACAAGAATTCACAGAAAAGTAATTTAAGCATTAGGCTAGTTGAACTTAGTTTATCAAAACTTGAGCCCAGGGCAGCTGTTAATTTCAAGCAACAAACAAAAATGAATTTTGGAATGCATTCTGCTTTAAAGCAGAACTCAAACCAAAATACCAATATGAAATGAATAGCCCATTAAAAGATAAAATAGGGCTTCCGGTTCCGGCGCCGCATGTGAAGACGGTGAGACCCGCGGCTCCGGCATATTCAGCTTATTAAGCCGGCATACCTCAGCTGGGGAGGACCTACTTAGCTCAAGAGTGCCCCCCGATCCCCCCCACACTCACCAGGCATGGACCGATTCCTGCTCCCGGTCCCAAACGGCCCTGGATCAGCGGTGGAGGCAGAGGGAAACAGTTCTCCCCCTTCTGCAGCCAAGATGGCCGCCGAGCACAGCAACAGCAGCATGGACACAGGACAAGGTATGGCAGTGACACACACACATGCCACGTCCATACAGAGCCATGCTGACACCTGTAGTCCAGCAGACCAGTATGACAGGATAGCACAGGCTGTGGCTTCCTTACTGTTACCCACTATCACCCAAGCTGTTGACAGAGCAGTGGCAATGGGAATAGAGCAACTTAGAAGAGATATGGGCGACAACGCTAAACGCATCACTGACGCGGAACAGCGACTGTCAGATTTAGAAGACGATCTTCAAGCTATTCAGGCGAGAGCCACACTATCCAAACAGGTGCACCAGACCATCTTGGAAAAAATTGATGACCTGGAAAACCGTTCACGCAGGAACAACTTACGGGTCATAGGACTCCCTGAATCTTTCAACTCGGGCACTCTAGTGGACATATGCTGCACGCGCATTCCCGCCGCTTTAGGCATAACCACGCCATGTCAAGTTGAAAGGGCACACCGCCTAGGGGCACCCTCAAATGATCGACGTACTCCACGCTCAATCATAGTCAAGTATCTCAATTACGCAGACCACGTGGCTATCCTCAACTCTTTTCGAAACTCCCGCACACTTCAAGTAGATGGTCATAAATTACTCCTATTTGCAGACTATTCACAAGAAGTCGCTTGAAAACGCAAATCTTTTCAACAAATATGTGCAAACCTCTACCAAAAAGGGATAAAATTTACCCTAGCATATCCAGCCACTTTGCGCTTCACCACCCCCACGGGAGACTCTAAATCCTTTGTCCACCCTGAAGAAGCCCTCCAGTATATCCAGAGTAATATGTCAGATATCCGAAACCCTTCGTTTTCACATTCAGCAGTCCAAAACTCAGGCCAAAGAGACCAACGCAGCCCCCGCAAGGACCCACCAAAACGACAGCGAATCAACACCTCCCTGGCCAAGACAAAACCACCCTGATGAGGTCAAATAATAAAATGGCGAGTTTATTCCTCTTCCACCTGATGATTATCACGATGCTCTTTTGGTCACCAATTTCTAGGCTACGCTACACGCCTTGAGAACCACACATGTTATGACTATCTGTTATACTTGTTCAGGAAACTAACTTTGTCTCCTTATTGTATTTTGATGCGTTTGAACAAGTCATTTATCAATGTTATGGCTACGGCCAGGGTTACTTGGGGGATCGTCAGGACTTATGAGCGGGTACCAAAAAATAAGTGCTCCTGTAATGACTACCCCTCAAAAATGCTTTGACCATTGTAACGCTGCTGATCTCAGGGACAAGAAGTCCCCCCCCATGCCAAACGGCTATCTCCTAACTAGAACACCCTTTTCTGATCACCACCCAATTGCAAAATTCCCCTTCCCCCGCTGTAGGTACATTCTTTTTTCAGTTACGGTTACGCTGGTCAAAGTTTAGAGGCAACATGCGGAAAAAAGAGAAGTTCAGGCTGTTTTTGTGTCTATCAGAATTTTTGTTTGTTCAAACGACCCTTGTTGGGTCTTACCTAGTTTTCCTCTCCTGTCTATTTTCTTCTTTTTTTCTTCTTTCCCGCCCGGAGAGCCCCTATCCCCCCTGGCCCCTCTACTGCCTTAATCCTAACCTGGAAGAAAGATTCGAGCTTAACAGACGTACACTATTCTCAGATGATGCAAAACCTATCCATCACATCCAAGACTTCCCAATACCATGACACGCATTATTTCATGGAACGTGAAAGGCCTGAGATCTCCCCACAAGCGCATGGCGGTCTTGCGTCACCTCCAGCGGTTGAAGACTGACATAGCGCTACTCCAAGAAACACACTTGTCCCAAACAGATTTTACACGCATGCAGAAGCTATGGGTGGGTAAGGTATACGGCTCCTCTTCACCTCGCCACAAAGCAGGAGTGTTAATACTAATACACAAACGACTCACCCCTGAGATTCTATCCATAGAGACGGATGAGGAGGGACGATTTATTGCTGTACATCTCAAGTTGGGCTCCTCCTCGTTGGTACTTACAAATATCTGTGCTCCGAACTCTCCTCCCAAACATTTCTTTCAGGACTTATCGCACAAAATCTCAAAGTATATGCATCTCCCACTTATAATAGGGGGAGACTTTAACTCTTGCATGAACTTGCAGGAAGATAAGTCAAGGCCGACCGACCATACCAGACAGCTCCCCTCCACTCCTTCCCCACCTTGCACGTGGCTTAACAACTTTGCTGAGGCACTCCAACTCATAGACATCTGGCGATTGGCGCACCCAGATGGTAAAGATTTCACCTTCTTTTCCCCAGTACACAACTCTTTATCTAGAATTGATTACTTCTTCACCAATCCTACTCTGTTACAACAAATCTCAGACTCTATTATTCATGACATAGCGGTCTCAGACCATGCTCCGATCTCCATATCCCTTCAACATCTAACACCCAGCTCTCAGGCACATACATGGCGCTTTCCCTCATATCTAGCAAACAATCAGGACCTATTCTGGGTGTTACGAGACGCCTGGAGTGAGTTCTGTGATACCAATGCTGCCCACTTGTCTGATCCAAATCTATTCTGGGATACAGGCAAGGCGGTATTACGAGGTAGAATTATTGCATTCACATCAGGTTATAAGAAACATCTCCTTCGTAATTACACTGAAGCTAGTCAACGATTAAGACGAGCTCAAAGGCATCTGGCGGACCTCAACTCACATCAAAATAGAAAGGAATGGGCAGATGCCAAACTCCAATTTGACACCTGGGCAGAAGCCCAAGAGTCCATACATAAATCCTATCTAGATCTTCAATATCACAAATACGGAAACAAACCGGGCAAACTTCTGGCACGCCTATGTAGAAAACCTTTCGTTCCCACCCATTTCACCGCACTAAAAGACACCCAGGGCATGCAAAAAACGACCTCAGAAGAGATAATCTCTATACTGGAAAAATTCTTTGCAAATTTCTATGACGTAGATCCCATTGACACAGACCGGGCCATCACTTTTCTAGAAAAACTTGACCTCCCGCAAATTGACACTACTACACTCCAATCCCTAAATGCCCCAATATCTCAAACGGATATCAGCCGGGCTATCCAATCCCTAGCAAATGGAAAAGCCCCAGGTCCTGACGGCTACACCGCAGAGTTCTACAAACTTATGACCAAAACCCTTACACCTACCCTACAAACAGTCTTCCAAACAATTCAAGAGGGAGGAGAATATCTGCCCTCGGGTTTTCAGGCGTACATCAAACTCATAGCTAAAAAAGACAAAGACCCTACTAATCCAGGTTCTTACCGCCCAATATCTCTACTGAACCTTGATGTTAAATTGCTTTCTAAAATCATAGCAAACCGACTGGCCTTAATCTTACCTACACTAATCCACCCCTCCCAAGCAGGTTTTGTCCAGGGCCGCTCAGCCGCTTCCAATATACGTAAGGTCTTAACAGTCCTCAATCATGCTAAACTTAATCCTCTCCAGGACATAGCGATCATATCCCTAGATGCTGAAAAGGCCTTTGACAATGTCAACTTTAACTGGTTATTTCTAACACTACAGAGATTCGGATTTACGGGCTCTTTTGTACATGTGGTTCAGGCTATGTATTCAGCACCGTCAGCTCGGATATTTGCGGCAGGTCACATTTCTAATCCTATAAAACTCCATAAGGGAACTAGACAGGGATGTCCCTTATCCCCACTACTTTTTAATCTTGCCCTGGAACCTTTAGCCCGTTTTTTGCTTTTTCATTCTGATCTACATGGGGTCTTGATAGGCGGTCAAGAGTTACGGTTATCACTTTTCGCAGATGACATCTTAATTTTCACATCAAACCCCACATTGGACCTCCCATACATCCGAGATACCTTTTCTGAATTCCGTCACTATTCAGGTCTGCGTATAAACTTCTCTAAGAGCGAAGTACTGCCACTTTTTCACGCCCGCCCCCCAGAGTGGACCCAAACCTCACAGTTCACTCTAGCCCACAGATACATCACATACCTGGGTATAAAAATAGGAAAATTAGCCTCTTCCCTATACACGCTTAATCTGACACCTACAATTAATACAATTTTAGGGGAATTGGAGATGTGGAGAGATTTACCTCTGTCACTGTTAGGCAGGTCGCATCTCTTTAAGATGGTGACCTTCCCGAAGTTACTATACCCTATGCAGACTATACCCCTCCTTCTCAGACACAAAGATTGTAGGCAACTAAACCAGGCAATATCCAAATTTTTATGGAGAGGAAAACGCCCTCGTATAGCATTGCACAAATTGCATCTTCCGAGGAGTGAGGGGGGATCTGGACTCCCCAATATACGTGTATACAACCTCTCATGCCTTGTACGTGTATGCCTTGACTGGATTACTCAGTCATCTAAATATTCCAACTTCCAACTTGAATCCGACATGGCCCACCCCTTTAATCTCACGGCCCTCTTACACTCAAACATTAATTCTCTTCCACCCCATTTAAAACACAACCCTCTTATTCGTGACACTCTCATTACATGGAGGGAAGTAAGACGCAAATTAGGGGTATCTCCGTGGATCTCATGCTTTCTCCCTATTCACAATAACCCATCTTTTCCCCTTTCCCACCAACATGCAGCTTATGGTAATTGGGTAATACATAATCTTACTTTAGTGCAACAACTATATGATACTCCTTCTGGTTCACCAAAACCTCTACACCTCATCCAACAAATGTATCATTTGCCTACTCACCACTTTATATATGTATTACAAGTGAGGAGCTATGTAAACTCTGTGGCACCAATCAAGTCCACCAGATTTTCCACCACAATCATAGAAGCTATGGCACAACACCGAAACTACAAAATATCCAACATCTACAAACCACTAAACCTCCTCTACACGAAACCACTGGAAACTTCGAGCTCAATTCAAGCCTGGATTAGAGACTTTGACAATGCCTTTACAATGGATCAAATACTCGCAGGTTTTAACACCACATGTGCCTTCAACACTAATGAGTTTTGGCGCGAACAACAATTTAAGATTATGCACCGAGCCTACATCCCAAGTCTCTACCTGAAAGACAATCCGGAAGCGGCTAAATGTCCACTCTGCAATACTCCTAAACCATCTTTACTTCACAAGTTTTGGCTTTGTCCCTCCGTATCAGTCTTTTGGTCACAAGTACTCAACTTTATATCCTTTATCACCTCCATTCAACTGACCAGAGATCCTCTGCTTCTACTGTTTGGCAATACAGAAAATGTAACCGCAGGATCTCTGCCCTCTCAAATACGGGCGCTGAGAAAACATAACCCATGGGTATCTACTTGTCTCCTAGTAGCAAGGAGGGCCATATTGAAAAAATGGGTCTCCAGTCAACCTCCTTCCTTAACAGAATTAAAACAAGATCTCAATTTTCTTCTTCGCCTAGACAAACTTCACCTAATCTCATCGCACCCCATCCATGGGGTAGAACATTACATCAGGAAATGGAGTTCATATGTGTCTGCAACACTCTCCCCGCAAGAGCAGAAATTTTTCCTCCAGGATGAAAAACTTTTTGTGTCATGATATGTAACCCCTGCTAGTTACAGTACTACTCATATGTAAGATGTTGGTTATGTGATTCTGTTAGAACATAGTTCTTGCCTTACTCTCTGCCTTCATTTCCCACTTCCCACTTCTGGATCTCTTAGTGGCTTGGGATCCAGTAGTGGTCTGAACCAAATACTTTGCTTCAGGTAATAATACTTCACACAACCTATACACTCACACCCGAATTACCATTCGCATCTCAGCTAACAGATAGGAGAGAGTTCTCTCCTCATTGCTCTCATCGTTCTCCTGTTATATTACTGAGTGTACAAATGTTATACTTCCAACCGTACTCACTTTCAACACCTATTAACGCGTCAGAACTGATTGTCTCCTCAAATCTCTCTTCCATGGCCTGTATCTTGTATATGACATCTTCCTCTTCTTGCATCTTTGCGCACATAGAGGTTTTCGGGGCGCACCTCAGTCAACTCCAACTCCATCTCTCTACTCCTTCTCCCCACCCTATCCTCAACATTATCCTCCCTAAGCTAATATGTTCATACTATCACAGCAACTCCCTCCATATACCTCACTCCATTTCTTCCCCTTTTTCATTCCCCTCTTCAACTTCACCATCCCCCCCCCCTCCTCTCTCTTCCTTGGTAGTACCGAAGTTGAAGTCACGACTACTTCATATAACTAGGATTTTATTCCTACTTAGATGTGTACTATCCTATGGATCTGTTTTTGTGATAAATGCCACCTTTATATTTTACTGTATGGTCGTTTTTTCAATGTATGACTGTAAAATCCTAATAAATTTTCTTTAAAAAAAAAAAAAAAAAAGATAAAATAAAAGTAGCTTTTGTGACAATTTTCACTTTCAATATCCAGCTCTCCCCTGTAGTACTTATTTTCTGCCACAAGATGGCCCCAATCTGATGGGTAGCATCTTTCAACCCACCTCCTTTGAGCCCAGGTCATCCAGCTCATCCTTGACCCACCACTGTTTGTGAATGGACAGTAAAAGGAGAAGAAGTACAATGAAGTATAATTCTCTATCACTGTTTAGCCTAGCCTACACTGCTTAGTCTTGCCTTTAATTACCTACACTGTTTGCGATTAAGAAATACATTTCATGATGGATTACTGATAACAGAACTCCATTAATTTGTGTTTTTTTTATATCTGCTCAGAGTTCAGCTTTATGTGATGATGTAACTCATACACAGTGATAATGGAAAGAAATCTGGCCCTATAACTATTTCGCTTCAGTCATGAAAAATATATAACCTCTTAGTTCATTAAGTAGTGACCCAGGTCACTCACTTCACTATAATTTCCCATAATGTGAAAGGACGTCAGAGCAGAGGAGCTCTGAAGGGAAAACAATTCTACAAACCAGCAGCTTTCACCAAACATTTCTTTGCTCTAAATTTCACATCAAGTCATTAGATATCACATGCACATCTAATTACACACGAGGGAAGATTCATGCTCCTTGCACAAACATAGCATCGGAATGCAGTCTATCCCCTTCCAAACCCTAAATCACTGTACCTGCAAGGAATGTTTCATAAAATGCATTTGTTTCTCTCTTACATAGGCACAAAACTTTATTTCTTAGTTTTATTTTCCATATATAATGGCTGGCTTGCGCTTTAAGGGATTCGTGAGAAATACTTGTGTGACACGACTTCAAAAGTGTAGTATGTATCGCAATAGAAGCAAACTTACTCAGAAGTCTGTAGGACTCCAATTTTCAGACAGAATGGAAACAAAAATGAAAAAAATAAGCATATAAATGACAGCTCCACTGCTGATTTTGTATGGCCTGATTGAAATGATGAATTACTGGGAACTATGTAGTAAAATATTAGATTGTAATGTACACAGTGGAGAGTAAAATATAGTAATTAACAATTGCCCGCTATTACACCAAAAGATGTATGTATATCTAATGATTTGCAGACATCCAAACTAAATTAAGAGCTGAAGAAATAATAATTGCTAACTCTTAGACCAAAGAAATTAAGTTTACTATTATAATAATAATAATAACGAAGGACATACAGTATAACGTATGGCAGTTATACTTTGGTAGGTCCTTAACTTCAGTTTACTTTATAAAATCTTCTTTTTATAAAATATACTTTAAAGAAAAAGGAGAAGAGAGAAACAGACATGCAAAGGGTTGCATGAAAGATTTAGAGATAAAAAAATAAATAAAAAGAAGCGGATTATAGGATGAGGAAACCTGTATACAATTGTTATTAAAAACATATAACACGATTTCTTGAGCTGTGGCTTGTGAGTTAGCCTTGTGATGGTTATTATTTTGTGATGGGAAATAAAAACTTTAGAGGTGTTGCCTTCTTTCTCAGTGTCTGGTAGCTACCAATGATTGATATAGTAGATACTTGGGGAAAATCTTAATTCTATCTTTGTCATGTAAAAGATTATGGGGGAGATTTACAAAAAGTGGTGCACTGGTGCAGCTGTGCATGACAGCCAATCAGCTTCTAACCTCAGCTTGTTCAATTAGGCTTTCACAATAAAACCTGGACGCTGATTGACCTGCAACAGATTTTGTACCATGCAGGTTTGGTAAATAACCATTATATATTGTTGTCCTTGTATCAAATGAGTGGTTAGTATTCTCAATTTACAATGCTGGCAGAATGACCACACCAAAAATCTCAGTCGCGCGCTAGAGCGACTATAGCGCAAAACCAGATCCCAAGCGTTCACCCGATATAAATCCGCCTTCCTCACCTACACTTCCTCCCTCCACACTGCCAAGCAAGCCTACTTTGTAACCCTCATCAATACCCTCTCCTCCAGCCCTCGCCGGCTCTTCTCCACTTTCAACACTCTGCTCACTCTGCCCCCACCTCCACCCAGTACCTCACTCACTGCCCACGAGATTGCTAACCACTTCCAAAGCAAGATCGACGCAATTCGCAGGGACATCACCACTGCTCAGATTTCCGCCCTACCTAGCATCCATCACAGGAAAACCCCCTCAACACTCCTCTTCTTTGACCTCGCCACTGTCCAAACCTCCACCCCGTCCAACATTCCTCACACTAAAACCCCCTCAACATTCCACTCCTTCGACCCTGCTACCACTGAAGAGGTCACTAAGGTCTTCTCTGAAGCTCGCCTTACCACCTGCCCCTTTGACCCTGTCCCCACACAACTCCTACAATCACCCTCTTCCTCCATCCTACACTCCCTCACTCACATCTTTAATCTCTCCCTCTCTACTGGCACATTCCCCTCCCCTCTAAAGCACGCGCACATCACCCCCATACTTAAAAAACCCTCCCTGGATCCCACCGACCTAAACAACCTTAGACCCATGTCCCTGCTGCCATTTTCATCCAAACTCCTTGAGCGCTTAGCCTATAATCGCCTAAGCTCCCACCTCACCGACAACAACCTCCTTGATCCCCTACAATCTGGCTTACATCCCCTACACTCCACCGAAACTGCCCTACTCAAACTCACCAATGACCTGCTAACCGCCAAAGCCAATGACCACTACTCAGTGCTACTACTCCTCGACCTCTCTGCGGCTTTCGACACAGCGGACCACCCCCTCCTCCTCAAAAAACTATACTCTTTTGGCCTCAGAGACTCTGCTCTCTCCTGGATCTCTTCCTATCTATCACAGCGCTCCTTCAGTGTTGCTATAATGCTGCCACCTCCCCCTCACTCCCCATCTCTGTTGGGGCCCACCAAGGTTCTGTCTTCGGGCCCCTTCTCTTCTCCATCTACACCTCCTCCCTTGGTCAAGTGATACACTCCCGCGGCTTCAACTACCATCTCTATGCCGATGACACTCAAATCTATCTCCTACCCCTCGCCTCACCCCTTCAGTCTCCACTAGCCTTCTGAACGACATATCAGACTGGATGTCACTCCACTTCCTCAAATTAAACCTTGCCAAAACCGAACTCCTAGTTTTCCCCTCAGACCTCTCCATCACAACCACCAACGCCACCATCAGCCCCACCCAGGTAAGCTAGAGTACTAGGCATCATTCTAGACTCCAAGCTGTCTTTCCAGCCCCAGATCCAATCACTGACAAATTCATGCAGACTCCACCTCCGCAACATCTCCAAAATACGCAAGTTCCTAACTCCAGAAACTACAAAGCAACTCATTCACTCCCTTATCATATCACAACTAGACTACTGTAACTCCCTCCTCACCGGCCTACCCCAACACAGGCTATCCCTGCTTCAGTCTATCCTGAATTCTGCGGCAAGACTCATTCACCTTACCAACAGCACCGTATCCGCCACCCCCCTCTGCCAATCCCTCCACTGGCTTCCGATTGCCCAACGCATAGAATTCAAAATATTAACATTGACGTACAAAGCTGTTCATAACACTGCCCCAAACTACATCACCGACCTGATATCCATCTACCACCCAAAACGCACCCTCTGCTCCTCACAAGACTGCCTACTCTCTAGTTCCCTGGTCTCCTCCTCCCATGCCTATCTCTAGAACTTCTCCAGGGCTTCCCCCATCCTCTGGAACTCACCACCCAAATCCATCAGACTTTCACCTACCCTCCTCACCTTTAGGCGCACCCTGAAAACCCATTTCTTCAGAGAACCTCACCCTCACCTAATTGCCGATCTCCTCCGCTCTTCCCACTACTCCATCCCACAATTGTCATTCAAAGTGTGATAGCACTGAAAGCTGAATATTGGCCTGGACAGGAAGGGGGTGAAAGTGTCTGGACTTAAAGTGGTTAAATCAGTTCTAAAAATTTGTAACACTGGAGCATGATTTCATATCCTGAACCTAAGGTAAAAGTTCATTTTTGAATATACTGTAAATATAATTCAATATAATTAAGAAATAATATACACTATACTTACCAAAGGCTGTTGTGCTTGCATGGCTTGTAGGCCAAGGGCTTGCTGGGTCTGTTGTTGCTGCAGCTGAAAAATATGCATCAAAGGTCTATAGACACCAACATCTTTTATTTGCCATCCACATTCCACAAATAATGAGAATAATCTAAAATGATTACCTGCTGCCCACCCTGACCTCAGAACCATCTTCATGACTACACTTGCTCACTGCCAGGCTGGATCTCAGAACTGTTTACCTTTGACTGTCGCACAGGTGCTCTCCAGCAGTAGTACAGGCCTGGTTCAATCTGCGTCTAGGCTACAGGTACCCTTTCCTTTTATCTTTACCCAGTCCCAGTGTTCCGCAGCCAGAATTGTGTTTAGCAGAAGTATGTAGCATTCTATACAAAGAAACTGGGGGCAACTACGGTAGGCCCGCTTGCCTTAAGTGAATGAGGGAAGCTATAGGCAGAAGAAACACTCACTAGCTATAGTTCCTGACCAAGGCACAGGGTGTTACATAAGCAATAAAGAGAGCTCTCCTTGGGTTAAACCAGTGCCAGACACTGGAAAGGTAACAGAATATCTTTTTTAAGGTGAAAGGCAGAATTCACTTTAGATAAAAAAAAGAGGTCCTTGACTGTGCTTAGCACTTGGTTGAAGATCAATGTTAGGCCATTACCACTTCAACTATATTTCTCATTCAGATTGTAATGTACAGTATAAAGACAATAAGGCTTCTACAAGGAAAGGCTACTTTACTGGATAGTAACATTATGAAGATGTCAAAAATAGGTTCAAAGGAGGTCTTTATAACACTGATGACACAAGATTTAAAGTTAAAGCTAACAAAAAATATATATATATTTCTCTACAGCTTTTTCTCATATTTTTATTTTTTATTTTTTTCAACAAATAAAACATACTCAACTATATGTTATCTTTAAATGATTAAGTTAATCAAAAGTAAATATTAAAGTATATAACACAAAGTTATACTTACTTCAATATTCAAGTTGTATAAGCTATTCACTTTCAGACCCCTATAACAACACACACACACACCTCCCTCTTATCTTTTTGTACCTCAACATGATAGGCCATATGACATTCATTGCAATCATTAGTAATCCTTGCTGCTACTACTCATCAACATAGTTGAGAGTGGTCAAGGAGACATTAACGCCTCATCATACTTTGCACCATCAGAGAGGTAGGTGCCAGACCAGGGAGAGAAAGCCAAGGTACCCAGCTTATTAAATTTATCTAAAATATTCGTATGCTGGTCTATCAAATGCTCTTTAAAAAGGGTCAAATTAACATGGACTTGCCAGTCCTCTAATGTAAGTGGAAATCAGTGCAATGATTTTTCAAGCAAGAAGCAAAAGCTTGGATATTGGCACCCTATAAAATTCCTCATCTTCATTCCCTAGGTACATGCCCAGGGGTCTAGAACAACTTGCATTTGATAAGCTCTAATAATAATATCTATAATAGACTGCCAATACCTAAATAATTTTGGGCACATCTCATACAATCAGGGCTTTCCCTCCAACCCCATTAAACGACTTCAACACTATAGGATGTACCTGTACATCCTCTAGTTGAAGTGGGGACACTGGGTTCATGTTTGCAGCTGCAGCCACTGTCTCTGTCTCTTTAAAAAAATGTTTTTGATGAACTTTATTACTATCACAAGGGATGAACAACATCCATTGTGATAGCATCTGCCTGATCAGCTGCTTTACTGGCTGGTAAACGGCAATTAGTAAACACAAAGCTGAAACTGGAAGTGACAAAATACTCATCACTTCCAATTTCTTACACCGCAAAGATGATCATGGACATTCTGCTCTTTGATAATCTCTATGGTCAGCCAGCAGTGGTACAAGAGACCCTGGGAAGTCAGTGGAAGGAGATGGGGGGACCCCCTTCCCCTGTCTGTAAAAGTAATCCAGCAGCTATTTAACCACTCAGATTGCTTTTCAAGAAGTAGAAATATTCAGTGCAGTGCAACTATCACAGAATCACAGAATCCTGTGACTGGTCAGGCTCTTCCCCATTCACAAATCTTGTTACAAGCAGTGTAATCACTGAAAAAAAACTTCTCAATTGAGAAGACAGTAGGGGGCATGTTCTCATCAGATCATCTTTAGTGCAGCTGAGCCCGAGGACTCAAGCATCAGGAAGAGGACAGTCCAGCAAAGAAGATTTCTACAGAATCCAGCAGCCTGCAGATCATGGGGCATACTTCATTACAGGTAAGTAATGTAACCAAAGTTGTAGAGACAAATAATCTTTTTAGCTAAACTTCAACTGTGATTCTTACGTTTGAAGCAGAGACCTATCAGAGAGTAACGTATATAAAAAGAGGATTTTGGAAAAGAACAGACAGTAATGAAACCTGACTTTAATGATGCTAAGGGCTAAAGATTCAACCCCCAACTGGAGGAAAGAAGGAAAATGCCTACCAAAATCTCATAGAGAACCCCCAGAGGCTCACACCAGTGAAATTAACTTTTCAGCGTATGATGATAAATTTTACAGGAAGTAGATTTATGAGCTTTGAGCATGGCCTTGATTATCTGAAATGCCTCCGTCTCTCAGAACCTGAGTTTCAACAGCCAGATCATTAAAAACAATGACTCAAAAGCAGAGTGGATGATCAGTCCTTAAAAAAACAGATCTGGTTGATCTGCTAGAGGCCACAGAGCAACAGACAAATTAGATCGGCATACCACATTCTACATGGCCAATCTGGAAATATGAGAATGACTCGAATGCCCTTGGTCTTGATCCTTCAAAGTAAACAAGGTGAAATCTTCAACAAAGGAAAGGTATGGGTTATTGTATACTGATCCCATGGCGCCACCAGGGCATCTGCTACATCTACTGTCATGTCCCACATCTTGCAGACAAATATGTACCTTGCTGACCCAAGAAGATAGCAAATCCACATCTAGCATACATACTGTTTGTCTTGAAACTTAAAGGGCCCATTCCCCAGGGTCCAGACATTGTCTGATGAGAAAATCTGCCTGACAGTTTTACACCCCATGAATGTTCACTGCAGAGATCCCTGGAATACATTCTTCCCAAGACAGAATATACTTTAACTCCATTGCCAGAGCCATACTCCTGACATACCCTGATGATTTATGTAAGAAACAGCTGTGGCTTTGTACAAATGAATTTGGACCGGATCACAGGTCAGAAGGGGGTCCAATTAATTAACAACAGAAGAGCCACTTGTAACTCCATGATGTTGATTGGAAACATTGATTCTTCCTAAGCCTAACAAACCCTAACAGCCAGAGGGCCCAGAACTCTGCCCCAACCCAGAGACTGGCATCCTTTGTGACAATTTTCCATTGTAAGGGAAGAAAAAATATTGCTTGCTAAGAACGCTGGGGACAGAAATCATCATGACAAAGAACTTGGTTCGAGGATGTAAGCCTTCCACCTTGTCCTGAGACAGACTGGGTTTGTTGCACACCATGAGAATGTTCCATTGCAAGGCCATTAAGTGGAATTGTGCAAATGAAAGGTAGATATCATCAGCCCCAGCACTTACATTCAGCTCTGCACGGATTGCCAATGCTGGGACTGGAGTTGTTGAGCCTAACTCTGCTTTGTCAGCTTCTCTCAGGGCAGGGAGATTTGAAGCATATCCAAAAGGAGGCCAAAGTACTCTACAGTATTGTGCTGGAATAAAAGATGGCTTCTCGGTGTTCAGCATCTATCTAAAGTGCTCCAGGGTCCACTATTGGAGTTTAAGGCCAGGGAGGTCTGCTCTTGCAGCAAGAGATTGTCCAAGTATCCAATGTTTGGAATACCTTGGAGACAAGGAAGGCCAAGAACTGGTGTGAGTGCATTTGTGAAACTCTCTGGGTTGAGGAAAGGCCAAAGGGAAAAGCAACAAACTGATAGTGATTGTCAGCCACAGCAAAGAGAAGAAACCACCGATGACCATATAGTTTCCATTCAAAACGTCTCAGGAAGCACAAAGCCACTTATGGTTTTTAGTTACAAAATGGGAATAAAACTTTTCTTTGAGCTTTGGAACTGTAACAGCATTGAATAAACCTTCAAACCATTTGGCTGGGGAAATGATGACTATATCCGCTGATTCAAAAACCCCTGAATGGCTGAAAGGAGGTCTGTTTAAAGGTGCTGAGATGCGAAAGCAAAGATTTTAGTAAAGCATTTGCTTCTGTATCTCATAGACATTTAATGTATAAAAATGGGTGTGTTGAAGTTGATAAAATTGTATGCACATAAGAAACTAGTGAAATTACTCTAAATGTTGTGAGCAGTGTGCCCCAGGGCTCTTCTTGGGAGCCAATGCTTTTTTAATTGTTTGTTAATGAAAAAGAGATTGGAATTAAAATCTCAGTTTCAGTGTTTGCTGATGATACCAAAATATGCAGGTAAAAAAATTTGGCACCATTACAGTAGGATCGTTACAGAAAGACCTTGGTAAAATAGAGGGTTGGGCAGCTACATGGCAGATGAGGTTCAATATTGGGAAATGTAAAGTTATGTACTTGGGTGCCAAAAATACACATGCAAAATACACATTAGGAAGAGCTCTCCTGGGAAAATCACTGGTGAAAAAGAATCAGGGGTGCTTGTAGATCACTGATTTAGTATCAGAATGCAATGCCAAGCCACAGCTTGCAAAGCTAGCATTATACTATCATGCAGTAAAAATGGTATACATTCAAGAGATAAATCAATAATTCTACCTTTACAAAACACTGGTTCAGTTTTGGTCACCAATCCTCAGGAAAGACATTGCTAGATTAGAAAGAGCTTACTGAAGGGCAACAAAATTAATCAGGGGAATGGAGAACCTCAGCTATGAGGATCGATTACATAGATTGCAGTTAATCACTCTAGAGGAGAGGTGCTTAAGTGTGCATATGATTACAAATATATCAAAGGTAACTCCAGTAACTGTAGTAAACTGATTACGCAAAGGTCCCTAAAACAGACTTGCTGCCATAATATGAGGTAAGAAGAAAGGAGGTTTAAACTTAAATTGTAGAAAGGGTTCTTTACTGTTTTAGTAGTAAACATTTAGAACTGCTTCCCCCATCATTTGGTTAACATGATAAATAAGTTGAGTGTCAATATCAATATCCCCAAATTTCTGCTTACAGGTTTGCTCAGTCAGCAAAAGCGGAGACACACATGGATTGAAGAACAGAACCCACCAAGGCATAAATGTATTACGAAATTGCTTTAACTTTTGTAAGTAGGTACTTTAACGAACAAAGCATCTTCTTTAGGAATAATCAAAGCTTAAGGTGGGACACGGGCAGTTGGCCATAGGAGGTGTAGACCATGGGACCAGGAAGGTGTAAACTATTTATGAACAAAATCCTTGCAGAAGGGATGGAGTGCCAGGTACTACTTAGGGGCAAAAAATTGTTTGTCTGGGTGTTTCTAAACTTTGTTGATGAGGAAACACTGTGGTGGAGCTTTTAGGTCTATGAAAACCAGACCCAGACCAAAAACATGCATAGCAGAAGAAAATGCCTCACCTGTAAGACAGGATGAAAAAAAGAATGGGGGTCAGAAATGGCTGTCCGCACAAGTGGATCCAATTGGGATTTGGGAGAACTGCAGAAGGCACAATTCTGCCTTGTGCCAAGCTTGATCTCATAGACAGTGCTAAATAGATTATATGGGTTGTCCGCTAGGAATGTAGCTAAAAAAAATGGACAAAAAGCATACCCAAACTCTCTAGGAACACCAGCTTAAAGAATACCAGGAGGAATATCCAGGATATGGAATGCGACCACTGCCACTGCAAGTGGAGCACTAGGTCCACAATCTGCTGCCCAACAATGTGTTCCTGAAAAGGGGCTGAGTGAAGTGCTTGTGAACAACTGTTTCATTGCAGTTCAAACTATAAAATGTCTGGTCTGAAGAAACAAGTTGCTGATGTAAGGATAAGATCCCATTTTCTTAGAAAGTCTCCTATGGCTACACTGGTTTTTAAAGTACCAAGTGGTGGCTCACAAGTGAATGCTGACATGTGGATTTGAACCCTTGCCTGTCAGAAAATCTCCAATGGCTGTACTGTCTATCAGAGAAATTAAACTGTAAGCTGTGATGGCCTGGAGAAAAAAGCAAGTGTGCACACATCCACATGCACCCCAACCTCCACAGTGCTGCATCACTGAAAGAGGAAAAAGGATGAGGCGAGAACATTAGAATGGTTTGGGCATAATCAGTGCATGGCCACTGAAGCAAAAGAAAAATGTCCCTAGAGTAAGAGCTGAGTTCCACTTAGTGGCCAACTTGAAAACTCTATAAAATATATAGTTAAGCCAGTAGCATAAGGAGAGTTAACCACTTCACAAAATGACCTGTCAACTACAACCCGCTTCTGAAACAAATACCCCACACTCATTCTCAAAGTTATAGCCTCAAGGGGACTCATCTTCAGCTTTCTGAGCCTACTGTCCATTTCTCTGATAGGAGGCAGTATAACCCTAGTTTGCTAATTATCATCAACCTTTGTCCCTTAATGGATAATAGAGAGACATAGATTGCATTATTATAGATCTCAACAGTCCCACATCTGGGAGATTGTCCCTATTTGGAACAAAACACCTCTGTTCTTCTTCTCTCTCTAAACATCGCTCTTTAAGATCTAATGTAGATATGTAAATAAGTATACTATTTAACTGTCAAAGTCTTATATTGCTTTAAACATTTCTTCCATCCTACAGATTACTGTATTGGTTATTTTTAAATGATAATATAAAGGAAAAGTGACAGTAAAAATACCCAGAGAGTTTAAGTGACTGTTCTTACACATTACATTCTGAGCCATGTGACCAAAGGTGTTGCAAGGGTGTGTCCACTGGATAAATGTTCTGTGTTCCAAGCTATGTATTTCTATTCAGCTTCTCACCAGGCATTCATCTGGCTATATAACCAACTTTGTAATTTATTAAATGCAAAATATACAGTATGGGGCTGATTTACTAAAACTGAAGAGTGCAAAATCTGATGCAGCTGTGCATGGTAGTCAATCAGCTTCTAACTTCAGCTTATTCAATTAGGCTTCGACAAAAAACAAAAAGAAGTTGATTGATTTCTATGCACAGCTGTCCCAGATTTTGCACTCTCCAGTTTTAGTAAATCAACCCCTGCATGCTCTTCATGAATTTTTAACCCCTAATAAACAAGCTGAATGCAGACATTTCTTTTTAAATTTGTTCAAAAGTGCCAAGTAAAAACATTGAGCAAAAAAGATTTACATTAAACATGAATGTTTCAAACAAACAGATGGATTTAATGAAGCTGCATTTTTGCTGGCAGTGGAGAGTGACTTATTGGGAACTCTTAATGTGTTAACAGTCTGCTCTTTCTACCTGCACAAGCCTTTGTTGGCGCATTTGCTGCTGTCTTTGTCTAGCTTGCTCTTGATTAAGTTGCACTGAGTTAATGTTCGTGTGAGGTACTTGGGTGGTTCCTTGCTCAAGACCTCCTCCAATCAAAGCATTCTGCAAGGCTGGATGAGTAAACCTGGATGAGAAAAACATGTGATGGTTAATATTGTTGAAGCTTTCAGCACAGTTCCTGTGCCTAAGCATGTAACATGCCTTGAGAGAATACTGTAAGCCATTTGCAGAACAGCTGTCACTCACACTTTCTGAGCACAAATCGGGAGGAATGTCTACACCTTATTTGCCTTAGACCATGAGATATTAATGAATAAAACAGGCCTACTAACGTTAAATTTAAACAGATGGGGGTGGTATATTGTAAAGTGAATTTGGTTCTACAAGAAAGACTTGCAGCACACCTGTAGTGAGGAAACCAGTACTTTACAAAGATAACCCCTGGATAGCTTAAGACCAGAATAAACCTTTCAGACAATTTCAACAATCATAGTACAGCAATTTATTACTGACAGTTGAAATCTGCTTGGTCCTGCTGCACACATAATCACTGCACTTTGTAGTACCTTATTACAAAAAAAGCAGGATTTTTGACTTCCCTGTAAAATCCTTTTCTTAAGTACATCACAAGACATGGGAACAGTATTCTTAGACCATTGGATTATG
The DNA here is from genome assembly GCF_062004578.1 of Staurois parvus. Taxonomy (NCBI): domain Eukaryota; kingdom Metazoa; phylum Chordata; class Amphibia; order Anura; family Ranidae; genus Staurois; species Staurois parvus. The sequence continues at coordinate 9,406,510 of NW_028317927.1, read as the reverse complement.
TGCCATCACCAAGTAACTGGACACTGGCAAATAGCAAAGCTAAAACCCAGCCCTGCATAACCATTTCCACTCTCAGCATGCCTCACTTTTGTTAGCAAACAATATAGGTGTGATTACAGAAACATAGAGAAGGGTCCGGTGCCCTATGATGTACTTCAAGAAAAGGATCTGACAGGTAGGTTAAAAAATCCTGTGTTCTTTATTGTACATGGATGCAGAACAAAGGATTGGTATTCTTAGATCACTGGGATGTCCAAAACCAATCCCATGAGGGGTGGGTAACACAGCAAATAACAGCTAACATGGCCAACAAAAAAATCCCCTAACAAGACAAGGGAAGGACCCTTATATGTCTGCCTGTAGGACTTTCTAACCAAATCAGGTGACAGCAATGCAGACCGGAGAAACCAAGGCCTAATGCAGGAAGGCCAAAGAAGCACTAACCCTTCTAGTAGAGTGAGTATTTACAGGGAAAGGGGGAAACCTTCCTTATCAGATCATACCCTTAAGTGATGAGTTGATAAATCCACCTAGCAATGTTAGAAAGAGAAGAAACCTGCCCTTTCTGAGAACCCTCAGATAATACAAATATGGAGTCAGACAGATGAACAGAAGCTGTAGCTGAGAGGTACACTCTCATAGTTGAACCAAATCCAAACAGTTTCTTTTGTTTTTGGATGTTTTAGGAGCAGGAGAAAATATGGCAACACAATGTCCTGGTTAAAGTGGAAAACAGAAAAAATTTTGGGTAAGAAGGAGGCTCTAGGCCTCAAAACAACTTTGGCCTTGTGAAACACAAGAAATGGTTCCTTTCAGAACAAGGGACACTAACTCAGAAACCCACTGAACCAAATTAATGACTACAAAAATTACTATGAAAAGGGCCACCATACGAAAAAAGATAGGGAGAGGAACGTCTCTCATAAATTCAAAAGGCGGTCTTTAGAGAACTGACAAAATAGGGTATAGTCAACATAGAATGCACGGGTGAACTATGTGAGTCACTAAATGGATAAAGGCTTCCACCTTTGAGAAGCAATAGAACTCTGGAATAGCACCACCAAGGTGGAGATTTGACCCCTAATGATCCTCAAGGCCAAGAACTTGTCCAAACTTACAGCTCATCCCATGGAATGTTTCCAGGGGTGAAACCTATTCTTCTCATACCAAGCACAGTGTGCTTAACATGTGCTGTAGTAGACCTTATGGGAAGAGAACTTCGTAGCCTTCAACAAAGCAGAACAACTGAATCTGAAAGTCCTCTGTCCTTCAGGACCTGGGATTCAACATCCAAGCCATTAAATCCAGCAAACACAAATGCTCCTGCGCTTGGGGATGGACTCGATGCTACAACCACATTAAGAATGTCCTTAAACATTTTTTATGGTAATGCACTAGGCCTGTGCGCCCTCTTTTTGTTCTTTCCCCATTAAATCCAGCAACTGTGTAGTAGTATGAAGCACGGGTCAGTGAAGTGTGGGCCATAGAGAGTCTGTCAGCAGCCTGACGATGTCCAAGTACTATTCTCTCCTGGACCATTTTAGAAAATGAGGATCACCAGAATGTCCTCTCTCACCATTCTCATGAGCAGGCAATAAAGGTGCTTGAAAGAGTTCTGACCAGCTCTGAATGAGCTCCACTTCTTTGAGAGAGGCCTGGCTTCTGTTTCTGCCTTGATAATTGATTTACACCACCACCACGGAATTTTCAAACTGTACCCTAAGTGGGAAACCCTAAAGTAGTTCAACGCTGAAGTGACAGTCAGATCACTCTGATCTCCAGGACACACTGATCGGTAGCAGAATTCCTCCGACAACCATGCCCCCAGTACCAAGAGAGACTCCAGGACTTCTCCCCAATCCAACAGACTGGCATCCATTGATAGCAGCATCTTGACCCCTGGGAGAAGGTATTTCCTATTCTAACACTGTACTTGACAGCCACCATTCTGGGCCATCCTGGTTATGTGATGATTAAGGACCACAGCTCCTGTACTTTGGACATAGGGTCACAAGCTTTTCCTGCAGAAGGAAAATGCATTACAAAGCTGTGTCCAAAACTGGACCCAGATATTTCAAGTGATGACATTAGGAAGTTCAAGATACAGCCATGATCTGCAGAGCCTACACCATCTTCTGAACAATTATTACCATTCTGCTGAAAATGTTGTTCCTCCACTGCAAAACACAGATAGTACTGGTGAGGGAGAAAAATTGGAATGCGCATGTAGGCATCTTTGAAGTCCAACCCCCGAGGTCAGGAAATACCCCTGATGAAAGGGCACAATCACTGACTGGACAGATTCCATACAATTTTATTCAGCTTCAGATCCAGAATGGGTCATACATTGCCATTTGGTTTTGTAACAGTGAAAAAACTGGAATATTATCCCTGCAATCTGTCTCACTATGGAATAGGGAAAATGACACCCTGTGAGCCTTTTAGCTCCAGTGCAGCGAAATAGGCCACTTTTCTACAGGGGTCAGAAGGCACATTTCAATTCACGAAGCATGGAGGAAACAAGATGCAAAACACCAGATTGTAGCCTCCGGACACAATGTGCTGGACCCATATGTTTGGGACATTTCAAATTCAAATGGGCGCAAGGACCGGCATTCACCCCTCCACTTGAAAAAGTGGGGGCATCAGAGTTTGTCTCCCACATTAGAGGGCCTGTAAGTCCAGTTCTGTTTACAGAGGGGATGCTAGGTTTATGCATGGAGCCTGGAAGGGACACAAGGAACTCTTCTCAGTCACAGGGTATAGGCCTTGTCAGCTCTGCCCTCTTCTTTAGTGACAAAATTGTGTTTTTTCTTGCTGGGAAGTTCCATCTAGCATCACCTGAGCCATAAAATGCATTGCATGTAAACTGACATGTGGCCCAAATGGGAAAGAGAATCTCCTAACCCATCCATGCAGAATCATTGCAGCTCTGGAAAAAAACTCCAGATGCTGATGAACAGAGGAACCTGCCTGGAGGGCACCCAGGTCCTTACTCATGTACTCGGCCCAACAGAGCTTGGCAAACTCCCATAAGAGCAAGTGGAGGCTGCATGGCTGCACCTACCATGAAAAATGGAATCTTAAAGGGGAATTCTGCCTCTTATTCGCAGGGTCCCTAAACACTGGAACACTATCCTCAGGGTCATGTTCAGGTATGATGCCACAGGGCCCACCCATTTCTTTGGGAAGTCCTCCTCCAAAATGCAAAAAACCTCGCCAGGGTGTGCCTAATCCTTACTTCCTGAGTATGAGGATGTAGCAGGAAGGACTTGGCTGGTTTAGGAGCCTTCTAATGACCTTAGAGGCTTCTGGTTGTAACAATTTTATATTTTTTGCTCCACCTCATTGAGGACTCGCACTGTAAATTAGTGGCTCTGAGAGATGCTAGAGGTCTAGATATCCTCCTGGGAGGATTTGTCAAATGATGAATTAACTGCCTATTTTGACTGCTTTTTGTAGAGCCACATGAAATCCCCTGTAGCAAAGGATACCACCTCATAACGATTCAGATGTCCACTAGTCGCTCCAGGATAGAGGACACGATGGTGGAGAATTCCTTCTCTGAGACAAATGTAGTGAAGGTAGGTGCCCCAGAAGTATCAAAGAGAACCTTGATACTATAGATGACTCTGTAAAAAAGTCAGAGGTTTGCAGAGCTCAAGGAGCTCCACCCCTTTTCCTATCTCCATTAGCCACCTGAGAGCTGGAGAAGCCAATAGTCCCCACCTCCTTGTGTCTAAAGTCCACCATGTTTTTAACAATAGTAATTCTCAAGGGAACCTAGACCCAAAGTGTGATGGAGGAGGAGGCCTCTGAGTGTCCCACGATGAAAGAGCAAAGTCTCCATGTAAAAAGTGTGGCAAATTTCAATGTAAAGTGCACCTAACTGAATTCTTGCCTTCAGAGGCTGTGTCAGAGACTCACAGCCAGTAACCTTTAACTGCCACATTTGCTCCCCACTGCTCATGGGTGGGAACGCAGCACTCCAGGACACTTCAGTGGGCACTTACCTTGAAGACTGGCATTGCAGAGCTTCTGGTTCCTTAGAGACCAAGTCCAATCTTTGGCTCCAAACCTAATCATGCTTACTCTTGCAAGGATCTTCAGAATCAGGGCTCCGTCACAATGGACCTAAACCTGTAGAGCACCCTACAGGCTTTCTGATGTTGATGCAGTGGTGTTGCAGGGTGAGTGCTCCCAGTGGGGGTCTAGTGCCAGCTAGCGACTTACAGGTCTTCCCCGCCATGCTGAAGGGTCTGGGCTCAGTCCCTCAGAGCTGCAGTAACTGGAGAGATGAAGGTTTAACTGATCTGGATTGATGCTAACAGGAAAAGCAGCAAGACACCAAACTTGATAGCAAATCAAACACAGTAAAAAAAAGGTAAAATTCTCTCAGAGCAACGCTAGTGTTGTACATCACCTATGGACACTAGCAAAATCCGAGGCATGCTGGGAGAAGGAGGGGTTATGCTGGGCTGGGTCTCAGCTTTGCTACTTTCCAGTATCCACTCACCTAGAGGTGGAGCAAAACCCAATGACCTAAGAATGCAATTTCGGTGTCTTGTACAATAAAGAAACAATTCATTTTTTATTTTTGTATAAACAGCCTGCTGCCAAGATATCTACAATATCTGCTGAAATAATATCTTAAGATTGGATAGACAGGTATACAAATATTTTAGCAGATAAAACTATTTGCATATATGTATTTCAGTGGTGTATGCAGCAAGTTTCCCAGAGTTCACCCTTATTGTCTGGGTGCAACATGGCACCTATCATTTGAGAAACATGGAGGTTGCTGCTTTAGATTCAGAATAGATTTACAATCTGCTTTCTTTTCTTGAACATAAAGACAGAGTAACCTGTCCCTGCGTACCTCTGGGATTTATACTTTTCTACTTGTATTATATACTAGCTGCCTGACTGTCACCCTGACCCTCTTGGTTTCAGTATTTTGAGCCACTGACTTTGAACACGTATGCAGATCAGCATTTCTGACTTTCCTGATCTTCAATTTTTTTCCCCTGAGATAGTGTCTTGAAAAGTACAGAAGCCAGATATTCAGGATAACAGCCAGACAATTAGTATTTCTAGAGGGCCAAGAATAGCTCCCCCAATTTCTCTTATAACAGGCCTACAAGGCTTAGGAACAGCAAAACTCATTAGTAAATAATGGGAAAATCACTGTTCTGTCTAGCAGTTTACCTGTAGTACACTTTGGTAAAATTCCAGTTGGATCTTACCGTTGATTACTTGCCATGGATTGTATATAGGTGGCTCCCTGCTGTTGCAAGTATCCACTGGGCTGTTGCTGCATCTGTCGTAGCCGTTCTACTAGGTCAGAGCTTGGAAGAGCAGGGGCATTGGTCCGTGGATTATAACTAGGTGAAAGTAATATATTGCCACTTTGATGTTGCTGCACCGGTACCTGGGTGCCATACATTGTATACCCCTGTGGAAAGGGCTGAAACACAATAATACACATATATATATAATGTTAAAATAAAGCACAATGATGGGATTTATAGCTTTTTTAGTAAATAAATTGCATTCTGTTTTGTGTTTAAAATAAAAATAAAAATGTTATCTGTGATAAAAAGTATATATAGATGATGTGATTTCTAAGCACAATGGTGCATGTAGGCTTGGAGGTAACACTGATAAGGCTGTTTTGTTAGCTCAGCCTATTTGGCTACATAAGCTTTGCTAAATGACTGCCCATTCAGATGCTTTAGCAATGACTAGTTTTTGTAAATTTACATGGAATAATGCAGGAATTGAAAGGAGTAGAGATGCATATCATTCTGGATATGGCACTTACACAGCATGCAGCAGCATGTAGCATACACAGCACCGTGGACACAACATCTCACACTAGATATAGCTTCACAGATCATACCAAGCACACTAGACAAGGCACATAGCAGCACACACCAAACTTGGTACATTTATTATTATTACAGGTACTTATATAGCGCCATCATTTTATGCAGCTCTTTACACATATATTGTACAGTCACATCAGTCCCTGCCCTCAAGGAGCTTACAATCTAAGGTCCCTAACTCATATTCATATATACACTAAGACCAATTTAAACAAGATCCAATTAACCTACCAGCATGTCTTCAGAATGTAAAATCCAGAGTGTCCAGAGGACACCCACGCAGGCACAGGGACAACATGCAAACCCCAGGCAGGCAGTGTCATGGTTGGCACTCAAACTGATGACCCTAGTTCTACTATGCAGAAGTGCTAACCATTTAGCCACTGTGATGCCCGCAACACACAACATACCCAGCACACTAAATATGACATGAAGCAACACACAACATATCCTGCAAAATAGGCAAGGCACATACAACATGCCCTGACACTAAACATAGCATATAACAGCAAAACCATACCCATCACACTATACAAGGTACATGGAAGCACACACTATACCAAACATACACTAGACATGCCAAAACCATACCCATCACACTATACAAGGTACATGGAAGCACACATCACACCATACCAAACACACTAGACATGGCACACAGCAACACACGCTATTCAAAGCACACTAAACATGGCACATAGTAGCCCATAATATACACAGCACACTAGACAAGGCAAATCACAGCATATACCATACCCAGTAACAGACATAGCACACAGCAGTACACAATATACCCAGCACAGTAGACAGGGCACATAGACGTACACAGTATACCCGGCACACTAGACATGGCACCTAGCAACATACACCATTTCCAGAACACTAGACATGGCACGTAGCAATACACACCACACTAGACATGGCAGATAGCAGCACCCATCATACTCAACACACTAGACATTGCACATAGCACCAATTTTCCTATCCTATTTTGGCAATATGGTGAGGCAGGATTGGTGGTCACAGTTTCTGAACTACATAGTGCAGAATGTGTTACAAAACAAGAATTGTCACTTCCAGTTTGGCAACCAGACAACCTATACATAAAGTGTGCATTATTATGCAATTTGGTATTTTTCAATTAAAGATTTGCATACATTTTATGTTATAATTCCTTTAATAGCACTTTAACATAATCACTTACTTTGCTCTACTGTGAACATTCTCAAACAAATGTCAAGATTCAGTCTTTATAGATAGACAAACCCTTAGTGCAGATCACATATATTATTAACATGAATAATGGTGCAGGGAACAGTCAATGGGTGGAGCAGAGGGCAATCAAAAGATTTTGCAAGGTCAAATGACATGGCCCTCGTTCTCCTGGCACATTTTTTTCTTCATTGAAATGAACGGATCTATAGCTGCAGCAGTGGCATACCCTTACTTTTTATATTTATGGTTGATTATTATGACACATTTAAGCTGATACAAAGCTTACATTTTTTTTATAATGCTATTATGATTTATTTTTTTATTCACTGTATTCTGTTTCAAGAAGTGGGTACGCTTTTCTAGCTTTTAATATTTTCAATTGTAAGCAATGTACATAAAAAAAAAACACATTTCTATTGTTTCACTGCATTTATATAAAATGTTAGCAAGATATGGGTTAGGAGCAAGGGTTTCTATAAGTCTGTGTCTTTACACAGCATAGATATGTTCAATTATTGCAGACAATTTTTAAAAACCCTTACCAAAACAACCACTCTCCTCCCCATCCTTCACACATACCCACACACCCATCACTTTCCCTCCGATTCTTTCTAATATAAGTTTGGAACAAAGCTATAGACTATATACATTATATATAAAATCCATTGATTAATTTGACTGGATTTTCTTAATCACAGCAGTGTGTATTGCAGCAAGATAACATGACAGTACAAAAAAGAAAAGTATCCAAATTGGCTGATAGAGGTATTTAGTATCTGGGCTATACTGCAGTGGATTTACCTGTGCTTGCTGATTGCCTGGGTAAGGCTGGGCATGAGGTTGTACTTGAGGATAAAACATAGCAGCCTGTTCCATTGTCTGACCCTGCACACAATATATAGAATAGAAAAAAAGTACATTTCAAATAGCTAAGAAAGCAGAGGATTTGAACTTTTAGTCAGGGGTCTTCATATAACTGGGACTGTAACTACGTCATATCACTTTCAGAGCCCAATCATCCACAAGGTAACCTTGGAAAGAGCCTAGGGGCATAGTCGATGTAAAAAGAGCCCAGTTACAACCTCATTTGTCTGCAGTAAACCAGAGCGGTAGGTCAAAGTTGTGTGTTTGCCTATCACTTCACAAGTGTAGATGCACTTGAAGGCAGATGACATCTGTTGGGACCATGCTAGTGCAGACAATGGAATATGAGTATATTTGTGCCCGTTGTAATCTCATAATCAATATCAATTGAAAGGATGGATGCCACAGCTGCTACCTTGCCTGGGACCCCATTTTCCCTTGATCCTTCACTAACAGCAAAAAAAAAATAAATAAATCTAAAAGGCACTTTTGTATGGTTGCATAATTTAACCAAAGCAAAAAATGGAGTTTGACAAATAATTAGGAAAACAAATAGTCAAATACATTAAAAGCAATCAGTGTGCTTATACATTAGTTATTGAAACAGCTGGATGTTCTGTGATAAGATTATCTTAAAATGGGTGCCACAGCTGCTACTTTATCTGGGGTCCCATTTTGCCTTAATTGGTCTCTGATCACATCCACATTGGACCAAGGAGCACAGTGAACCTTCACTAACAGCAAAATAAAAAAAAAAAAAACAACATCAAAAAGGTAAGTTTATGTGGTTGCATAACTTAACCAAAACAAAAGTGGCATATGACTAATAATTAGGAAAAAATGAGTCAGATAATAGTAAAAGCAATCAGTGTGCATAGACATTAGTTATTGGAACAGCTGAATGTTCTGTGATAAGACTATCTTAAAACTGGGTGCCACCGCTGCTACCTTCCTGGGGCTCCGTTTTGCCTTAATTTGTCTCTGATCACATCCACAGAAAGGACACTGGACCAAGGAGCACAGTGAACCCTTAATGAACACAAAAATAAAAAAAAAAACATCTAAAAGGTAATTTTGTGTGGTTGCATAATTTAACCAAAGCAAAAGTGGCCTATGACTAAAAATTAGGAAAATCCAGTAGTCAGTAATTATTTAATGGTACCCATGAATTTTAGCCTTTTATCCAGGCCTCCTTTCTGTGCTTACATAACCTGTAAATTCTCTCAAAAAGGATCCAAAGTGTACTACTCTTTAAAACATTTTGTGTTCTGCTTCGTGAATGCTGTGAAGCTATGTATTATCCGTTATATATTCCAGATCCGTTACACACTGATGACATGCCACTGTGTGAACACTGTCAGCTTCGTGGGAAAGAAAACCTTTTGGAGGCTTCTTATCTTAAAACGGGAGGCTACATGTTGTGCAAGGTTGAATTTTGCTGAGGACACATGGTTTGGGAATGCAGACCACAACTGAGATAATACGCTGGGCCTGCTGCTTCAATAAGTGGACAAATGACTGCTATGCATATGTACCAGCTACGTTGGTGGCTAGTCCCATTTTTAGTCACCCTGGTAACACATGCTTGGCTGGACAACCTTGCTGTGAATTCCTCATGTGATCTTTGCCTAAGGATGAAATTGTATGTCCAGCACTGTTATTTCCACTAAAACACCTACTGAGTCTTAAGTAAATAATGGGAGCATTTCTCCTTTCATACAATCTGATGCGTTGCCATTGTACAAATAAAGTTCAATGTTGAAAATCATCAGCGGAGTCTGTATTTCCTGTTTAAGGCCATAACCCAAGTTATAATAATATTTTAGAATGACTAGTCGGGAAAGGGGATAGCGAATAATTCTATAACTTCTAGATAACAGAAGCCTGTGTTGCTGACATAATGAAATATTTTCATAGTTTCTATTGCTTGTCATGACATCTGGAATATATATCCTTGAAAATACCCTGAATGATGTAGGTTCCTAAGCAATACAAACATTGTGATTATTATTGTTTATCAAGCAGTAAAATGCAGAGGGGTCAGTTCATGACACACATTCTATATGTTTGTATAGCAGATCTCCCCTTGTCTATAACCTACAGTTAAGGGTGCAAACAGTAATTAGTATGGGGTTGACAGCAGTTGAAAGGTTAGCATTGGTCCCATAGGACATAAAATGGAGCATGGAACAACTTGAAGCAATGCATTATTTTTATTTCTAATGAAAATACGAAAAGTTATTTTCCTTGTCAGTTGATTCTAAAACATTTTAAGGGTGAGCCACTAATCTCACAGTAATTCTGTTGTAAGTATAAATTTAACTTGATGCAAACTAAACCAAATAAACTATTATATGAAAACTAACAAGTGGTGTGTCTATATTTTCCCATGTAAAATGTCCATCAAAAATTGATGTTTCTTACACCTCTCCAAAATCTCAGTTTCTGCCCCCAAGAACTGCCACCCCTTCTGCTACACAAAATAAATTAACTTCTTATATTATACTCTATTAAATACTTATGCAAGCTTAAAATAATAGGACTGATATATTATATATATATATATATATATATATATATATATATATATACATACATACTGTATATATATATATATATATATTTATATATAAAATCTTTTTTCCCAGAAATATTCCAGAGATAATGAAAATTTTAGTAATCTAAAGCCATGCTGTGTTGCTAATAACTGCACCCAGCAATTTAAACTGCCCGACACAAATCAGATTTGACTGCTCAGTTTAAACATGCTGACGCTCTTGTGACATCAAAAATGTACTTCTTGGTCTCTCCACTTTAAAAATATAATGACACAGTTTAGTGCCTGTGTCCCATTGAATTTTAAATAGTGATTACATTTTTAATTAGGAAGTCACATTCACAGACTCAAAAACAGTAGTGATGGGGAAATGCCACAGAAGCCTCTTTCTTCCTCGCTATTCCTCCTCACAGCCAGAAAAATGTTCCCTCTTCCTACTGAGTAGTGGCTTGTGAGCAAATTAAATACTAGGACAAAAAAGACCAAATCATTAGATCAACCAAATACTGTTTACACCCAAACAAAATCCTGCACGCCTCATCATTTTAAAACGTAGTACTGTCATAGGAAATCCAGAGTGTGTGGTTTACTGTGTATGGTATGCATGCAGAGTGAATGAAAATTTAATTGTTGTGCTTTATACAGTATAAGCAATCAAATCTATCCAGAGAGAATAAAACATACTCACAAGACAGCATAAACCGTGAATAGGAAAAGAGACCAATTTTGTCAATGAGAATACACATATATCCACAATTGGATAGCACTTTCGCCTGGCAGCACTAGTGTTGTTGGTTCAAATCCCCACCACTCATCTGCCTGGAGTTTGCATGTTCTCCCTATGCCTGTGTGGGTTTCCTCTGGGTACTCTGGTTTCCTCCCACACTCCAAAGACATGCTGGTAAGTTAATTGGCTCCTATCTAAATTGTCCCTAGTATGTGTATGTATGAATGTGAGTTAGGGATTTAGATTGTACACCCCTTGAGGGTTAGGGACCGATGTGAATGTACACTATATGTAAAGCACTGCGTAAATTGATGGTGCTAGACAAGTACCTGTAATAAATAAATTAATAAATCAGATAATTAGATTGTAAGCTGTTTTGAGCAGGGCCCTCTTAACCCTCTTATATTTTATTGTATTTTAACTGTACTCTCTCCACTTAGAATGTAAAGTACAGCGCAAACTGTTGGTGCAATATAAATCCTATAGAATATTAACAGGAAAATATATTTTTTTTACATTACAAATGATTATTTGCTTTCCTTCCTGTACCCTTGTCAGATATTAGGCTAACAACAACATACTGCTACAATTATAATGCAAACAAATTATTCACATATAAATAAATAATTATGCGCTAAAATACAACCACAGGTTACCATATAGCATTCTGCTTATTAATAAGACACCGATGGCAGAACACATGTGCTTTTAAAATACGAATAAACTCATGTCCATTCTATTGAGTATAAACATCATCACTTTATTATTAGGTGAACTTTAAACAAAAAGAAATAATGATTATAAATTATTCATGATAAAATGTTTTTTTCTTCTGTATTAATTACATAATGATATATGGTGCAAAGATAATAGAGCCAAGGTTTACATTTTCTATTTTTATATTTACTCTACAGCCTTCGGTTTTTCAGCTATGTGAACTACTTTTTGCATTTTTTCCTAATTCTTTACATGACTACTTTTTTGCTGGTTTGGCAGTCATAGTTGTACACATAGAAATTGCCAACAATACCAAAAAGAGCAGCTAAAGATCATATTAAATAATTTTTTGGCCACACTTTCTTCTGGGTTCACTTATTTTTTCTCTCCTGTGACTCAGATTCAGTTGAGAGTCGGCTATTGTCTGCTTTCAGCTGATGTAGCAGAGCCGTTCCAGGTTCTGGAAGGATCCCGACACCGTTTTCAGTGTAGGAGAGCTGCAGCTGCCTTGGAGGTGAGTATATGTGTTTGTTGTTTTTTTTCAAATTCTACTCTTTTCCTTTAATCTGTCACTTCTGCCTAAACCTGAACTCCAGGCTAACAAAAACAAAAACAACTAATGCAGGTACTGTATATGTTCATTACAAAATCATGTATATAACTAGTGTAATAGCCTACATTTGACTTGGTATCAGTGTCTTGCGATCAGCTGTACAGTATAGCAGAGCTCAGACTGGGAGAAAGTAGGGCAGAACATGAGCCAATCAGTTGTACTGCAGATGATCGGCCCTCCATTGTCATAGAGAGCATGTGGGAAGCTGAGCCGGAGCCTAATAGCATACAATTTCTCTGGAAAACCCAGCTACTGTGGGGAGTTCCAGTAGTGTGGCCCTTAACCTCTCTAGCAGTCTCATTATGTCAGTATGTCTGTGCTCACAGCGGTACATTATTTTCAATGGAAATATGTTGTTTTTTTATTGTAGGCCTGTAATTCTTAGGAAAAACTCAATGAAATCTGTCTGAAAAAGAGTCTAGTAAACATCCCGGGTATGAAAAAATTTGAAACACGAAATCATAAATTATAATATAATAAATAATCATAAAAAATAATAATATAATAATAATACATTTAATTCAATAATGTAATCAAACCAAAAACACTGAAATTTGAAATATAGCGCCAAGTTTGCACATCACTGAGCAAAGTCGCAAAATCATTTTCAGTGTCTGATAACGAATTTCCCCACAAATCATTATCACTCAATTCTGCAAGTGGTTCTAAATTACTATCACTAGCTGGTCTAAAACCACTTTTGACCTAAAGGGACGCTTTTTGGACGCCATGGACGTTTCTCAGTTTCCAGGCAGAAAGAATGGTAAAAATGCAGGCAGGGCACAGGACAAAGCAGTAGGGACAAAATATATGTGACATGGTTTGATACAGTAATGTTTTACTATGTGATTTTAGTGTATTGAGTGAATGTAAAATGTCTACATTTTTTAAATTCCCGCTGGCTCTGTCCCCCATACGTCCCAACCAGGGTCGGACAGACCATTTGGAAACTCGGGCACTGCCCGAGGGCCCGGGGTCAGTAGGGGGCCCCATGAGATGACCCTGGTACCTTTTTCATAGGCTTTTTTGAGTTTGGGCAAGGACACAGGGGCTCCATGGTCCCCTATTGCCCGGGGGCCCCATGGGTTGTCAGTCCGCCCCTGGTCCCGACGCTCGCAGGGAACGGAACCTGGAAGACAGATGCCGGCATCAGCTGGAGGAGATGGCCGGGGACGCTGCAGGGGGGACATCGCGGGAGCGCAGGACAAGGTAAGTGCTGGAGGGATCCCAGCGCAACACTGCAGTGTATTCCCGAGTGTAGCTCGGGGTTACCGCATCTGGTACTGAAAGTTAACCTTGAGCTACACTCGGGAATACCGCCATGGAGGTTAACCTTGGGCCTGTGATCCCTCCTGCTGTTCACCTGTGTTATCAGAGCTACCCTGGATATCACCATGAGGGAAGCTTTCCCAAACAACTGTCTGTGTTCTTACTAAAATATTGATCATCTGCTAGAATTTTTGTTATGCTATGCAGCCACATGTTGAGCGAGTCACAGTGGAAGTACTGTGAGGAGTCCATATTTGTGCAGTTTTTATAATTAGATTGTAAGCTCTTATGAGCAGGGCCCTCTTAATCCTCTTGTTTTTTCATTGTATTGTAACCATACTGTCTCCCTTTAGATTGTAAAGTGCTGCACAAACTGCTGGCTCTATACAAATCCTGTATATTAATAATAATGCAATGTATACATGTTATTTGCCATCATCAACTTGTTTTTCCTCATTCTGCAGTGTATAATGTTTTTGACTAACCTGCTTTGTATTATTGCTTCTAATTTTGCACCTATTTAGTGAACGTCAAGTTACAGTTACTCCCTGTCTGATCATATGGCTGATTACTCATTCTGTTACAAGCGTATTCCCACAAATGCCTAGGCTCCATTTGCTCTAAGTAAAGTCTAGGTGTGCATTTTTGAAACAGGAGGTCTGTATAATTGTTTTTTAATAAGAGGGAAGACAGTAGAATCCCAGCTATATTGTCATTGATATCTGTTTTCTGATTGGAAAGATTTCCCCACTTCTTGTCCCAGTGACATTGGTTTTCAGAACAGGAATAGAGGGGAAATCTTTCCCAAATTAAACCCAGACAGACAAAAACTCTCCAGGTCTTCCCAAGTCAAAAATAGTTTGTTGGGAGATGCACTTGAAATTTTACCTATGTAAAAAAAACACAGCAAAACATCTGCTGTACATTAGCTTGTTTCAACCTTAGTGCCTTCGCACTCTATGGTGCAGCCTGGGTTTGTCCAGGCTGCAGTTGTTTGATGGCGTAACACATACATGCAACATCTTGGAAGTGTTCTTTCTTCTGTGATGCCACATATATGCAGCATGTGTTTATGCTGGGAACATGTTCATTCATACACCCTCAGCACAGAGACTGAGCTTTTACTAATAACTCCTGGTTTCAGAGTAATGATTGGGAGCTGCTGGGCTCCAGATTGCATGATAGCCAAAACAGTGTATTAGAATCCACACCTGTATTGTTCTCTTTTGTTACACATTGGGCTAGATTTACTAAAACTGGAGCATGCAAAAACTAGTGCAGCTCTGTAAGCCATGTACCGGGGTGGGCTCCCCAGGATGCAGTGAAGTCACGAACAAGGAAGGCAACCCCAACACCAGGTTTTGCCACAACAGAATTTTACTTAGATGTGGCAAATAAACACAACCACAAATGCTGGGAACAGGGGCGGACTGACCATTTGGAAACTAGGGCACTGCCCGAGGGCCCGGGGTCAGTAGGGGGCCCCATAAGATACCCCTGGTACCTTTTTCATAGGCTTTTTTGAGTTTGGGCAAGGACACAGAGGCCCCATGATCCCCTATTGCCCGGGGGCCCCATAAGTTGTCAGTCCGCCCCTGGCTGGGAACATACAATAAATTTATATACACCCAGCACAAAGGCTGAGACCCTTGTGCTGCACAGCACGGCGCCTTCTGATGGATGACGGTAGAAAGTGAAGTAATTTACCTGCTGGCGGGCACAACTAAGCTGCCACACCATACCTGTTATTACCCTAAAAGAGCAGGAATCAGTGTATGGGTGTACGGTATGGGCTAGCCTGCGGTGCAGCACAACAGCTTACAATTTTACACAAATCTACAGTATTCCCCCTCCCATAACTGGTTCTGTAGCACGTGCCTGAATATTCCTTCTGAGCAAAACACCAGTCTGGCTTGAGTTTGTGGGATTTTATCAGCTCTCCAATGTGAAATGTCACTTTAAGTTGTGGAGTCCTTCCAATGATCAGTAACAACACTTGTGGCCTGACACAAACAGAGACCTTAACTAACTAACTATAGGCCTGTCTCAGTCTCTGGAGGCGCCAACACTGAAATGAGGTGCGTGCACGATCTTACCGACCCGGGTCTGCCTTGCATCCGCTGGTGACTCAGAACAGAACAAATTTCTCTCCAACAAGCATGCAATCTCATCAGCCTTCCTGGCAGCGATCTTCCTTTCTCTGAACAGGATCAGCATCTTGAACACCATCAGCTTCACTAACTGCAGTTCTCACACCTGGATGCCAACGGATTCTCTGCTAACATGGCTCTTTTCCTTCACCATCATCAAAACATAGCTGCAGTCTCTCTTCCTGTTCACTGAGCTCCCATATGTAAAACCCCACCCCTTCCTGAATATAGAAATATCTATGCAGTCTGAGGCTGTGTTAGAAAAACAGTGACATCTTGTGGCTAAATCGCAGAATGTCAGTAAAACATTTCAAAACATTTAATTCATAATGAGAGCTGTTTCCCCATCTCACAGCTCTGCATAGAAACCAATAAGCTTCCAGTTTTTTTTTGTCAAAGCTTAATTGAACAAGCTGAAGTTAGAAGCTCATTGGCTACCATGCACAGCTGCACCAGATTTTGCACTCTCCAGTTTTAGTAAATCAACTCCATTGCATCTCTTTTTCCTCACTAAAGAAATCTGTGTTAACAAAATATATTGAAAAAGAAATTTGAAAAAAAAATTAGTTTGATCAGCTTTTAATCTATGCTTTGCTGTCCATACACTAGTGGAATTTCGTTCGAAAATTTTCATTTTCATAATGTTCATTTGATTTTCTAATCATTAGTGGGGTCAAACTGGCATTTGTTTTTGACTTCAGTGACAAGAAAATTCGAAAGAGCAGGATGGAAAAATGTTCTTTGTTTAACACCTTCCCGCCTGGCCTATAGCACATTGATGGCCGGGCGGGATATTCGCCATTGTGACTGGGCATCATATGACATCTTGTCAAAACGAGCGACCCACTCGGCCGCGGGGCCGAGCAGCGGCGCGTTCTGTCGCTCTGTGTCCACGGGACACAGCCGATGACATATCACTACACTGGCCCGTTGCCTGTGTCATGTGACCCCTGTGACCAATCACAGCAGATCACATGTCAATTGTATACAATGGATGGCTTCCTGTCATGCCATCCATTGTATACAATTATGTTGTTAGCTGTGACTGGTCAAGGCAGTCACATGATACAGACAGGGCCAATCACAGCCCATCTGTATCATGTGATCAGCTTTGCCCAATCACAGCTAATCACAACAAAAGACTGAATTAATCAGTTTTATTCAGTAACAATGATTGCAAATATCAATGAAATACATTGGTATTAGCAATCATAATGTGTTAAAAAAAAAAAGCCTGATCACTTGCCTAGAGTAGTTCAATGTTACTATGGTAACATTGTATTGCTTTGGTCACAGTGTGCTGAAAAATAAAATAGTAAAAAAGAAAATGTAATAAAAAATAAAAAAAAAATAGAAACATTTGAAAAAAAAATATGAATTCAATTATTATTATGATTTTCACCAATTAAATGTAGCAGAATACATTTTGACCTAAATTTATGAAGAAATGTTATTTATTTGCAAAATTTTATAACAACGCATTGAGGCAGTAATTGCTGCAAAAGGGGCCCAAACCAAGTACTGAGTACATATGCATGCTTATACTTTTCAGAGGTCTGATATTGTTCTATGTACAATCCTTGTTTTATTGATTGCATGTAATATTCTAATTTTCTCAGATTGTGGATTTGGGGTTTTCATGAGCTGTAAGCCATAATCATCACAATTATGACAAATCACGGCTTGAACTATCTTGCAGAAATTTCCTAGAGTATGGCCAGCATTGCTGTTAGAGTCAGTGTGTTTTAGGCAGCAGTGTTTAGGTTGGGTAATAAAAACAAAAAAAGCCAAATGTGGACTTTTGTTTCTTGGCCCTACTATGGGTATAAACAACAATAAATATACACATACGTAATATCCTCGTGCATGTCAGGAGTAGAATTTATTTTGGGTTGTTCTTTGATGGTCAATAATAATGAAAACATAAAAATATACAGCTTATGTTTAAAAATTATATATTTTCTATTATTTTGGAACAGTTTTCCTTTGATTGCAAAAAAAATCAGAAGATATTTATTAATATTTACCAGGAAATAAAGGCCCAATTTATCCTGAAAAAATAAGGGATAATGCACCTAGGGTGCCTCAACACTTTGGATACTTTTAAGGGGTGTTGTGTCTGAAAAAGAGTTGAGAAACACTGCTGTATATACTGTATATACATATTCAATTAAATATATTTTTGATATCTACCTTTGACAGATTTTGAATAAGGAGAGCTGTCAGACGGTGCCTAATTTATCAATGTATCTGAAGGAAGAATGGTTTCAGACAATCTTCATTGACCTGCAGCAACCACTGACATTGTCATTTTCCTTTTCCGACTCAGAATAAAATAAATAAATGTACTGATTTCTATAGGCAACACAAAATGTGAGGCCTGCATACACTTAGAACAGTCATTTTCAAACGGAGGAACCCTGAAAACAACTTTCAGGGTTTCTGGGAATTCTGCTAATAAATACTACATCTCACTGTACATTATTGTGAATAGTAAGTTGATATAGAATAAATAAAAGAAATAAGGGATGTGGCACAGCTGACATATTTGACACCCAACACACATATTTTCATTAATAAAAAAAACGAATGAAAAAAAAATAATAATAGTAAAGACCAGAAAAGACACACACACTGAAACGGTAGTATTCCCTCATATTGGTGGTTAGTGAAGGATACCCCTCTTAAATGTTTGGTCTGTGAAGTGCCTCCTCACATTGGTAGTCAGTGGAGGAGGGCTCCCTTATATTGGCATTTGGTGGGAACAGGACCACTTTACACTGATAGTCCATGGGAGAAGGGCCCCTGGTGGCCATTGATGCTCAGTGGAAAGACTAGTCCTCAGTGGTCAGCAGGAAGAACACTCCCTACATTGGTGGCCCCTTACGGATAACTAAATAGATCTCTGGTGTCCCTGGTTACTTATCTGCACATCAGAAGTGGCTAATTCCTCAAAGAACTCCTAGCAACCTTTGCAGGAGCCCTAGGGTTCCATGGAACCCTGTATGAAGAAAAAAGCTGACTTAGATACCTATAATGGCGGTCCAGCATTCTTTAAACTGCATCTTGTACCCTCATTCTGATAGGGCATTCCTTTGCAGAGAAATTCGGAGAGAATATCCAAGAATGAGCCTTAATTTATCATTTTTGAAACACACAGACAACTTTCATTCAAAAATGTCATGGATTCTCCTGGACATAAGGAAATCAGGAATTTATTAAAAACACACAGGTCAATACAATTAACTGAAAGAGAAAGTAAAAGAAAAGCACAAGACATATGTTAGCTATATAGGAACCCAGCACAGATGGATGGAACCCTTTTCAGACATATGAAAGAGATTAACAGACAACAGTATATAACTTCATGGAAGCCATAATAGCTAATTAGTTTAAGCTCTTTACATTGACATGTGTATAAACATGATTGGCATTCTCTGTGTTGCCTGTAATTCATCACTTACAAAAAAAGCACAATTCACAAGAAGGCATGTGTCATATCATCTACGTGTGGCCTGACCTCTTCATGGCAGAGGTTATCCTGGCAGCTATACGTCACTACATGATGAATACAGCAATGGTTAATACTGTGGGGCACTGTGCTGAAACTCACACGCATACCTGTTGAAGTGTCCTTGCCTGGATGTGTTGTCTGAGAAGCCTCTGCTGCTGTTGTTGTTGCTGCAATAGTTTTAGCTGTAGTAGTTGTTGCTGGGATGTGATTGCATGTAAGGAAGGGGACTGCATCACTGTGCCTGAGCGTTTCTGTAACATGTTGGACAAAGCTTGTTTTGTATTTGATGGAACAAATGTGCCCATTGGATCCAATCTGGTACCACCTAAGGAAGTATATAATAAATATGTTGAACAAACTGAAAGAGGTTTTTACAGATCTAAAATATTAGTGCTATGGTTAAAAGTGGTGAGTAGTATAAGGCCCCATTCAGGGGGTTGTGGTAACACACACATAGTATTGTTCATTTAACATGTGTTGTGTTAAGCAGCCAGATCATTTTTTTATCGGCTGTAAAAACTGCAATAAACTAAAACCAGACATGCAGCATTTTTTTCCAACACAGCACACCACAATTGCCTAAAACGTAATACAATTATCATAGCTAATTAGATTTGTTACTTTGTGCTAACGGGTTAATTTTGGTCTTTGCAGTACTGCAGATTGAAAAGCAAAGCATACTCGGGTAAACAATAGTATGACAATAAACAATTCATCCCTTAGGAAATGATATAATTGCTTACATGTTGAAAAGAACATGTGGTTTACATGCCTAACCCTGAACAGCATAAAATGTAACCTTTATTTGACACTTTGAGAAAATAAGGAATACACAAAAGGTGTAATGTGAAAGAGGTTATTAATGTGGTTGTAAAGGCTGAATTTTTTTTACCTTAGTGCATTCTATGCAGGAAGGTAAAAAACCTTCAGTGCGCAGCTCTCCCCTTAGCCCTCCCTAAAACTTACCTGAGCCAGATAACGATCCAGCACTATGCACTAGAGCCTCAACACTCCCTGATCTCTCTCTCCTCACTGACACAACATCAATCACAGCCAGTGAGGAGGGAGTGGGGGGCAGGGCAAAGCTGCGCTCTGTATCTATTATACATATACAAGACTGGCTCAGGAGTGAGCATGCATAAGTGCCCCCAAAGCAAGCAGTTTGCTCAGGGGACACTCGGTAGAGGGGAGGGTCCATTTATTAGCTGAAGGCAGGATAGGCTTCCCTGAAGAAATAGGTTTTCAGAGGTCGCCTAAAAGTGGGCAGAGTAGGCAATAGTCGTAAAGATTGGGATAGAGAGTTCCAGAGGATGGGGGAGGCTCTGGAGAAGTCCTGGAGACAAGCATGGGAGGAGGAGACAAGAGAGCTAGACAGCAGGAGGTCATGGGAGGAGCGGAGAGAACGGTTTGGGTGATATTTAGAGACAAGATTGGTGATGTAATTTGGGGCAGAGTTATAAATGGCTTTATATGTTATTGTTAATGTTTTGAATTTTATTCGTTGGGCAATGGGAAGCCAGTGGAGGGATTGGCAGAGAGGGATGGCAGATATGGAATGGTTAGTAAGGTGGATGAGTCTGGCAGCAGCATTCATGTTACACTGAAGAGGGGATAGCCTGCGATTAGGTAGGCCAGTAAAAAGGGAGTTACAATAGTCAAGGCAAGAAATGACAAGGGAGTGAATAAGTTTCTTAGTGGTTTCAGAGGTTATGAATGGGCTTATCTTGGAGATGTTGCGGAGGTGAAGTCTAAGAGTTTTGGACAGGGATTGTATTTGGGGCTGAAAGGACAGATAGGAGTCTACGATTACACTTAGTAGCCTGGCATGAGGGGAGGGACTGATGGTTGTATTATTGATCTTTATGAAGAAGTCAGGGGAGGGGGCACGGGCTGGAGGGTATAGTATAAGCTCAGTTTTAGAAAGATTTAGTTTGAAGAAGTGGAGCGACATCCATGCCAATATGTCACTTAGTAGGTTAGTAATGCGAGAGGAGACTGAAGGGGTGAGGAGCAGAAAGATAGATTTGTGTGTCATCAGCATAGAGATGGTACTTAAAGCCATGGTAGTTTATCAAATGACCAAGAGAGGAGGTGTAGATGAAGAAGAGAAGGGGTTCAAGGACAGAACCTTGAGGGACCCCTACAGAAAGAGGGAGTGGAGAGGAGGAGCCAGAGTTATAGGTAACACTGGAGGAGTGCTGCGATAGGTAGGAGGAGAACCAGGAGAGAACCAGCAGAGTCTCGGAGGCCAAGAGAGTGGAGTTTTTTGAAGAGGAGGGGATGGTCAACAGTATCAAAAGCTGCAAAGAGGTCAAGTAGTAAGAGTATAGAGTAGTGGCCATTGGTTTTAGCAGTTAGTAAATCATTAGTGAGTTTCAGTCGGGCAGTTTCAGTGGAGTGTAGTGAGCGAAAGCCAGACTGTAAAGGGTCAAGAAGGTTGTTGTCAGTGAGGTAGGAGCTCAGGCGATTGTAGACTAAGAGTTCTAAGAGTTTAGAGGTGAACGGGAGCAAGGAGATGGGACATGGGAGACTGAATATATATATATATATATATATATATATACAGTCATAGCCAAAAATATTGGCACCCCTGCATTTGTGTCAGATAATGTACCACTTCGCCCAAACAATTGTTGCAATTACAAATGTTTAGGCATTCTAATATTTATTTTTTGGAGCAAAAACTCCAAAAATGGACTGGACAAAATTACTGACACCTTCTCAAAATTGTAAGAAATAATTGTATTCCAAGTTTGTGATGCTCTTGTAATTTATAATTAAACTCACCTGTGTCAATTAACACATGCTGACAATATAGAAATCACACCCGCAACCAGTAAAATGGTGAGAAATTGACTCAACCTTGCTGTTGTGTGTCTCTCTGTGCCACATGTAGCATGCAGAAGAGAAAGAACAGATAAGAATTTTCTGAGGATTTGAAAACAAAAATCGTGGAAAAGCATGGACAATCTCAAGATTACAAGTTCATCTCCAGAGATTTTAATGTTCCTGTGTCCACTGTGCGCAACATTGTCAAGAAGTTTACATCCCATGGCACTGTAGCTAATCTCCCAGTACATCGATGAAAGAGAAAAATTTATCAAAGATTGCAATGAAGCATTGTTTGAATGGTGGATAAATAACCTTGCTCAACTTCCAGACAAATTCAAGCTGACCTTTAAGCACAGGGTTCAACTGTGTCAGCTTGCACTATACGTCACCATCTGAATGAACAGGGACGCTATGGTAGGAGAACCAGAAGGACCCCATTGCTGACACAGAAACATAAAACAGATTGGAGTTCGCCAAAACTTACCTAAGGAAGCCAACATCATTTATGAAGAATGTGCTATAGACAGATGAAACAAAATTACAGATGTTTGGTAAAGCCCATCTTTCTACTGTTTTCAGAAAAAGCAATGAGGCCTTTAAAGAAAATAATACAGTCCCAACAGTCAAGCATTGTGGAGGTTCCCTGATGTTTTTGCGGTTGCTTTGCTGCTTCAGGCACTGGATGTCTTGACCGTGTGCAGGGCATTGTGAAATCTGAAGACTACCAAAGAATTCTAGGGTGCAATGTAGGGCCCAGTGTAAAAAATGTGGGTCTCCTTCAGAGGTCATGGGTCTCAAAGGAGGACACTGATCCAAAGCACATATCAAAAAGCACCCAAAATGGTTTAAGACAAAGCGCTGGAGAGTACAAAACTGGCCAGCAATGAGTCCAGATCTAAATCCCATAGAGCACCTGTGGAGAGATCTCAAAACAGCAGATGGGAAAAAGAATGCTTCCAATCTGAGAGACTTGGAGCAGTTGGCAAAAGAAGAGTCCAAAATTCCAGTAGCGAGGTCTAAGAAACTCATTGATGGTTACAGGAAGCCATTGATTTCAGTTATTTTTTTCCAAGGGGTGTACTATCAAATATTAAATCAAGGGTGCCAATAATTTTGTCCAGCCCATGTTTGGGGTTTTGGGTGGAATGTGTCAGATTTAGCTTTTTGTTTCTCCACTTTTTTTATGTCATACCAATACAAACAAAATAAATAAACATGAGAATGCCTAAACAGTTGTAATGGCAACAATTTTCTGGGCAAAGTGGTGCATTATCCGACAGAAATGCAGGGGTACCAATACTTGGCCATGAATATATATATATATATATATATATATATATATATTAAAGACTTAGAGAGGCGGGGTGGAGGCTGCAGGGGGGCATGTCATCAGAGAAACAGCAGTACATTGATCTTCCCAGTGAAAAGCTGTGCATGCAGGTCAGCACAAGTATGGCATCTGGAGCACAGGAAGACTGTGCTTCCAAGTTGAATGCAAAAAAGAAAACTGACCACTCTGGAATTGATGTGCTTCCATGCCTAGTGTGGTCAGTTTTAAATAAGAACGCAGGAGCACCAGGTTTTCACACAAAGGAAGTAATGCAAAGAGAAGCAATCAAGACTAGCAGACTATTAGCATAGGTTTTAAAAGGTATTTACTTGAGAGATGAAATTATAATTTTACTACTTTACAAAACTCTGGTTTTGCCACATCTTGAGTATGCTGATCAGTTCTGGTCTTTAGTCAGCAGATTGGAAGCTAATAAGGGGATTGGAGGACCTCAGTTATGAGGATTGACTACAAGCATTAAACCTATTCTCCTTAGAGAAGAGACACTTAAAAGGAGATATGATCACAATATACACATACAGTATGTAAATTGTGATCCTAGCATAGGAAGAAAATGAGTTAGTCTCAGGTCACTTAAAGTGGAAGTTCAGGCAAAACCTAACTAAGGCTAAACCTACTCCAATTTTGTTTTTCTTGCAGGCTAGCTGGTAAGTGTGCTGAGAAATTTCTGTTGTTTGTAAACCTACTCCCACCCCCATTCTAAGGCTATTCTATCTAACCCTCTAAAAAAAGATCAGTATACTTACCTATTCTGAAGCCGCTCCAGTCTGGTCTGCAGCAGTGGCTTCTGTGTACAGGAGAGATCACTGAAAATGGTTGGAAATGCCTGGGAGATGACGTCACCCTTAGACTTACTATAGGGCATTTGTAGTCAACTGTCCCTCCTCTACACAGAAACCTCTGCTGACAGCTGATCCTGAGACCGGACCAGAGGGGCTTCAGAATAGGTGAGTATACAGATCTTTTTTTTTCACAGGGTTAGATAGAATAGGCTTAGAATGGGGATAGGAGTAGATTTAGCCTTAGTTAGGTTTTACCGGAACTTCCACTTTAAGAAGGCACAAGGCCACTCGATGAAGTTGGACGAGAAGTGTTTTAACCTTAAACTGCATAAGGGGTTCTTTTCTGTTACAGTAGTAAGGATGTTGAACTCCCTTCTACAAGTGGTGTCAATGGGGAGTGTCGATAAGTTCAAAAACATTTTAGATGGGCATCTTAGTGAACGCAATATATAAAGAAATGGGAAATGGTATTGACATAAACACACACGCACACAATTTGAACTTGGATGGATAGGCATATTTATTTAAATCTTACTAACTATGTAACTATTAGGTTGATTGACTAAAAGCAAACAGACTGTGCACTTTAAAAGTGCAGTTGCACTCTGCAAGGGCATTTGCTCCAGAGCTTAGTAAATGAGTGGGAGCTCTGCTGGCTTCCATCATCCAATCATGTGCAAACAAAAATGCTGTTTTGTTTTATTTTCCTTGTATGTGATTGGGTATTCTTTGCAAAGTGACGTTTCACCTCATTTACAAAATGCCCTTGCAAAGTGAAGCTGCACTTGCACAATTTATTTCTCTTTAATAAATAAACCCCTATGTAATGGGATACTTTTTCATATAAGTACATGGTACCACAGACACATATCAGGAATATGAAATGTTGGAGTAACACACACTTTAAATCCATACATAAGCAAAACATACAGTACATAAACAGCAAATAATACAAAAGTGTATTGATGTACAAGATGATGGAAGACTAAGATGAAAAGCACATCTTGGCCAAAAGATGGCCACAAAAATGGTAATTCTGTTTTGTTTTGGCTTTCCATGTATTGGTAGAGTGTGGTCTCTTTCTTACCCAGTCCTTCTCTTGCGCTATAACTTCACAAGCATCACCGCCTGCTGGTAAGACCAGGCATTTCAATAGCACCATAAAATAGAACAATTTTGCAGCAGAAAAGCAGCAAAACATGAGTTATTTACAGAGGTATAATGAAAAGTGAGTCTTACTTTGCATAACTACAGAAGGGTTCTTAAGCAAAAGAAATTTCCATTTCTTCTCACAATACCCCATCACTTAACAGAAGAAATGTAGTATGAATAAGTACATACAATTATCTGGCTAGGGTACTGTATTATGAATACAATTCATACCTGTTGTAAGTACTTGATTCTGCAGATAAAAGTTTGGCTGCTGTTGTCCCACAATGTTGTAACTCCAGGTAGTAGTAGGATTGTGGTTTATCATTTGAGATGATAAAGGAGAATAATTAGGCGGCACTCGGTATACAGTATTCTGAGGATATTCCTAAGAAAGAATAATTATAATTATATATTCAAGAGACCCTGACACCACCTGGTGCATAAAATGCAGGTATAAGTACAGAACAAGCAAGGATTTTGAATGCTTAATTGATTTAGTTCTCATTTCCAATAGTAAACTTTTTTACATGCAATGTGCTCTTGAAATTGCTAACAAATTTGAGTACTCCAGGAAGAGTGAGTTCCCTAGCACAGATCCCACCCCCACCCCTCCCTCTTTGCATGTCATATGTCCTCTCGTCTTCTGGTAATGTCTATCTACTGTCTGTGCTGGCCAAGCTCCATCAATCCTCCCTTCACCCCTGCATCTTTTATGTAGCAGCCAAGGGAGAAATGTAGAGAAATATTATAAAGTGTCACTTCAATGACAGCTCTGAGTCTGCTGGGGCTGCTGACATTGCAAGACGGAGGCTCCCAGGAGTAGTCTTGGGCGTTTTGGATGTCTACACAAGCAAGGTTTTTACAGGTAGATATGACCATTTTCTTTCAAAACGAATCAATTTTTGCTTGCGAATTAGATTTTTTGGAAATTCAGATGTATATTAATCTCTGAATGGACATAAATGTCAAAAATCCCCAAAAAGTTATAACAAAATGAACGAATGCATTAAAATAATTCGTATGACATCACATGATGCGAAAGTAGTTCGAACCCATGGGAAATAAATTCAATTTTCTAATTAATTCGATAATTCGGATTCAAGTAAATTTGTGATTTAAATTGAATTTGCAACTGTCACAATCAGTCAATTCAGTTTCATAGCCTAATGCAATTCTTAGGTTTGAAAAATGTGGGGCTGCTGGATTTTGCATTATTTATTCTGTTGCATCCGAAAATATTGAAGCCTTCTGAATAGTTTCGATTAATGAATATCGAATCCACCCAAATTCTATAGCAATCGTCTGAAAAAAAAACTGCAACATTTTTCAAATCCACCTGGACCAATTAATATAGAAATGAATGCCGAATATAACAAAATGAATTTTAAAAATGATTCGGTTCAACATGACGAATATGACAAAACAAAATTTGTCAATAAACAAGTGCATTTCAAACAAAACGAAAATTTCCGGCATGCATATGTTTATTTACAGGTAAATAACATACATAAAGTATGTTGAATGCACATATATTCTTATGATAATATTTTTGTTTAAATAAATAGCATGGCTCTTTAACCCTTGCAACCTGTGTAACATATATGTGTAGGCATTGATGCCCATTCACCATACATATGACTTGCTGTCCAGTTGTTTTTTCTGTACTGAGAACGCGCTCACTGCATACTCCCAGCACAGAGACGGGGCCATGAAAGATAGCTTTTGGTGACTGTTAATGATCTCTAGGTAGCGGGACCAGCTCCTGTTAATGTAACCACTGTGAAAATATGATTCCTCATACCCTCTGTAGTTGCAACCAGAGAGCCCACATATAGTATTGAGATAACCACCAAGGTAAGTATGGTTAGAGGCTTCCAAGCTTAGTGACCAAACCAGGGCTATGGCTCTGTGTAGGGCACTCTGAAGAAGGGGGAAGATGGAAACCCAGGTCCAACTGGTTTAAAACCAAAATTTAAAGGAAAAAAAATAGCTATGTTCAATATTTATGCAAAACTCTAAGTTTTTTTTACTTCAATTGATTAACCCTGTTAACTTTCATGACTCTTAGGAATTACCTAATTTTCTCTGTTTCATAAATTCTATTGTAACACCTATATTAAGACATTATGCTATTTTCATTATGTTATTGTTTTATCTCAAGATGTTTCTTTTTCTTTTTCTGTTTTGTCTCTGAAAAACCAAATAAAAACTTAAATGTGAAAAAAAAAAAAGAAGGGGGACGGAAGTCATCAGAAACAGCCTGAAGAGACAGGAGCCTTGCACTTTTTGTGCCCCACGGCGTGTACCTGCATGCTGCTATTCCCTTCTATTCTCTTTTGCAGAAATAAAACTATGCTTCTATTTTCCTGAACTCCCTGTTGTAGAAATGGAACTATTAAAAATACTGTGGGGTAATCCAGTGATTAACTACTTTTTAATGCATGTTATCCTTTACGTTACCTGAAGTTTATGGCGTCTGGAGGATTTCTTGTTAAGAGAAACCTCTATCTGTTTCTTATTTAAACTGCTTGATTTCATTATTAGTCTAGGGAAAAACATTTGTGGGCTTTTTCATTCCTTACTGATCTCCACTTTCACCTCTAGCCTAAGGAATAAGAGAAGTCTGTGTGGTTATATGGCGGGGAGAGACAGTGGAAGGGGTTGTAATTTAATACATGTGTCAGTTTTAGATCTTACAGTCTATTTGGCATCTGACTGATTCTCACCAAATGCACATGTATGAACATTACAAAAAATGTACTCAGCTATTTCACAACTGCTTTTCATTTGAATGTTCTGTAACTTCAGCAGTGTTAGCATGAAGTGTAAATGAACACACCTTTTATGTGTAGCTAAAACGACATCAACTAGTACATACTCAACTACACAGAAAGAACAAACTCTGAGTTAATGAAGATTCCACTGTTCATAGAACATCCATCTGAACAGTGTCTAAAACAGACTGCTCTAATTTACTTAATTACAGCAAAGTGCTAATTTGTGCAGTACTGTACTAACATTCAGTGAGAATACAGCTTGTGCTTGTCTATCTTATTTAAAAGGTCAGTCCTCCTAATCTCGAGGGTCAGTCCTCCCAATCTAAAAGTGGTTCTAAAGGCTTAATGACACAGGAGAAGAATGTAACCAGCACCAGGTTCTCCAATATGGGTCCAAAGCTTTAAAGTGGTTCTAAAGGCTCAAAATTTTTTACCTTCATGTATTCTATGCATGAAGGTAAAAAACCTTCTGTGTACAGCAGTGCCCCACCTGAGCCCTATCGCGATCCATCAATGTGCACAACGGCCTCGGCTCTCCAGGGTCTCTTCCTCCTCATTGGCTAAGACAGCAAGCAGGAGCCATTGGCTCGCCCTGCTGTCAATCACAGCCAGTCAGTCAACGAGGAGAGAGAGGGGGCAGGGCCAAGCCACGGCTCTCTGTGAATGGACACACAGCTGCTTGCTATGGGGGCACATGATGGAAAGGAGGAGCCAGGAGAGCCTGCGGGGGAACCAAGATGGGAGAATCCAGGCTGTTCTGTGCAAAACCACCACACAGAGCAGGTAAGTATAGACATGTTTGTTGTTTTACAAAAAAAACCTTTTAATATTGCTTTAATATCTTTTAGAGCTGGTTCACAGCAGATGCAGTCCCAGTGCATTTTTTCTGTATCAAAAATGCATGTACAGTGTTTTCTTTGTATTCCAATAGCCCTAGTTCACACCAGCAATCAGTTCCAGTCAGTTTCTAGAGCATAAAAAATTGTAGAACATGCTGCATTTTTTCAGCACAGAACTGTACTGGAACACAGCAAAATGCATAAAAAATGCACCGTGTGTGGTATGAGCTGTAATAAAAAACACATCACTACTTTTTTGTGCTGTGAACTGGCCCTTGTGCGAGGGAATTCCCCACTGACAGCAGGGATGATTCATGGTTGTTAGGGCACCAGCAGGTGCCCGCTCCTTAACAACAATGCAAAAACTGATGCAAACACGGACATTGTCTGTTTACATTCGCCTACCTCCATTCAGGTCCATCTAAACAGAACAGGATGAAGACTTGTTTAAGATAAAGGACCTGAAGGGATGCAGGTGTAAACAGATGATCAGCTGTTTATATCTGTTTGCCCATAGAAATGCATTGCTGTTCATTTTCCAATGGATGGATAAAAAACAGACAGATGGAAAGGCCGCGTGAAAGGGGCCTAACATTATATGTACTGTCCAAAGCAAACAAACAAACATTAAGAATCACCTTTGGCCCCATACACATAGGATGCACACAGGAACATTGGAATCCAGTGGAGGAAAAACCAGCATTAAACGTGCCCCATTTTGGCACATCAAGCTCTTGGCCGTGCATTCATTCCATTGGCTAGAATATTCATTTATTCTGGTCATTGGAATAAATGCTCAATCGTTTGATGCTCCTAGAGCTAAAGCATGTTTATGTGTATGAAGTGTTTTTTGATGCTGGAACCCTACTGAATGCACTAGCCCTGGGTTTATTTTCTATCTCTAAACGCCTGTGTGCATGGCTCCTTAACAACCAATGCAAAAACTGATGCAAATACGGACATTGTCTGCTTACATCTGTTTACCTCCATTCTAAAAGCCTGTGTGCATGGACACATAGGCTAGCATTGAGGGGTGTTTTGAGAATGCTGGTAACGTTAGCTGTGTAAAGTCACGTTAAAAATGCAAGTTTTTTAGTGTTTTTGCATTAGCGTTTAAAAGCGTTTTGCCCCATTTAGTGGTGTTTTCCCGCATTTTTCCACGTTTGCATTTTTTTAGCTTTTTTCAACCCCTAAAAATATAATTTTTTGGGTCCAAAAATGCCCATTTGCAGGGTTTTACTATGTTTTGCTGCATTTTTCAGAGTTAGAGCATTTTTACAGCTAAAAAAACTCCTCTAGAAACCCACTAATCCTGGGTTGTTTTTTTTTGCCATCCAAAAAATGTCCCTGCCAGAAAACGTTGATTATAGTCTATGTGTGCATGGACACATAGGATAATATGCTGGGGGGTTTACTGGGTGTGGAAAAAAACGTCAAAAGCCAAAAACAGCAGCTGTAAAACGTCCTGTGTGCATGAAGCCTTTCATTTGCAAATATCAGCTTGTAAAAATGAGAGCTGGAATGATACAATTTGTTACATTACAGTCTTTTCAATATTGCTACACTGTAGTAACAGGGTGTAGGTTTTCAGCTTGCCATTTGAAGCTTGCTATTCTCACACTAACACAAAGGAAAAAGAGACATTTGTACCTGGGAAATGTTACAATCAAGGTGGCTTTTCTTATTAATAGCACTAATACATTACAGTTAATGTATCGGTCTCTGCAGCCCTACACCTGGCACAGACTATTCGATACCAACTGATATCAAAGGGAAAGCAGCATTCTCAAGAATGGCTGCCACCCTGGTGAACTTCTCTTCAAAGGACATGAAAAAGGCATTTAATTAAGTAAACAGTGACAAAAATAACTGTGGTCAGCACAGCAAGAGTCCTGCAAGCAATTAGATGCACACAAGGAATTAAACAATAACATACGTCTGTTCGTGGGTTGGACTTGGTTTTGCGCTTTCTGCTTTTGGACTTTTTTTCTTCATCAGTTACTAATTTGCCAGGATCAGATAAATCTGTTGTTTTTCCTTCTGGGTCTGCATACACCGAAGTGCTGGGTTCATCTTCTTCTTCCTCTTCTTCTGGAGGAAGCGGCAATGGCTCCAGGTAATAACTAGGAGGTTTGGGCTTTGGATGTGTGTGGTTGAGAAGAAGGTGATGTTGTTCCTCATATTTGATTGCTTTTCTGTCCACACGAACAGTGCCAAACCAGGCCCATGAGAGAGGAGCTGGGTTCTTGTGACCTTCAAATAGGTCCCAAGGAGATACCTTTTGTTTGGTTGAAACTTGAAGGCCCTGCAGAACAATACAAAAATGGCATGCTGTAAAATGTTTTAACATTTGGCTTGTATTTGTTAAAGCTGGTTTTCTGACACATATACATATATGAAATAAAGTTATGTATCCATTAAAAATGTATTGCATCTATTTTACATAGGAATAGCAAACATATCTCAGTCGGTCTTGCTATTAGGTTTTGTAAAATCTTTGCACAGCAACATCAAGAATGGGAGGGGTTGATATCTAGGCCAATCAAACTTTATTGCTTTGTATAGTACTGCCAGCCTATTACAGGGCTGTATTACTTAACCAAAGTTGTCCGGGGCCTTGCTGTGCTGTCTGGCAGAGGTGACTAGATCAAAGTATTACAAATCCTCTGGCAGGCAAAACAGATCTGTATTGTAGCCAGATTCCAGCTTTAAACCTTAGGAGATAGCGGAGTGAGTGATACCATTTTATTGGTTGAGTAGATTAAAACTGAAAGTTTTTTTGGACAACTCAAGTCAGTTGGAATTTACTAAAGTTGGTGCAGCTGTGCTTTGTAGCCAATCAGCTTTCAACTTCAGTTTGTTCAGTTAAGCTTTGGCAATATAACCTGGAAGCTGATTGGTTTCTATGCAGAGTTGTTCCAGATTTCACACTCTCCAGTATTAGTAAATAACCCCCTGTGTTGCAGACATGTTGTAACACACTATTGTGTATTTATTCTCCAGAAGACCTGAAAAGTTCTGTCAGCTTGCACACATTTTAGCTTGAGTCTTGGTGCAAACGAGCTCTGGATCTACCAATAAAAGGTGTTATTTACTATTATTATTGTATATATAGACACAGATTTTATGTTAGTCTTGTAGGCAAGGGTTAAAATTCCTGCCAGTTTATTATTTTTTTGTCTACATATCATTGGGGAACTTTCAACAACAAACTAACGAAGTTAGGGGAAATCTCCCAAACTGAGGGAAATCTCCCTCTCAGACAGTCGTCCCCAGAACAGATCTCCTCACTGAAACATTTCTCTACATGTCTTGTTTTGGGGACAACTTCAGCATTTTGGATTTCCCTTAAGTTTCTTTCTCAATGACAATGGTCAGCATTACAATGAGAGGGGTAAATCTCCCCAATAGGGTCACAGAAAGCAATACAAACTTGATAGATGGTCTAATCATTCCCCTATCTACCATTAACCAAAATAGCTACATAGTTATGTGGTTGGTAAGGTTGAATAAGACACCTATATTTGTGTGTGTGTGTGTGTTGATTCCCATATCCCTGTCTATTGTGTTCACTGAGAAACTTTTACTATGCTCTCAGCTGGTAGCACTAACTATGGAAGGGACTTCCACAATTTTACTGTTGTGACAATAGGGATCCCTAATGGATATAAAAATACATTTTTTTGTAGTCTAACTTCATGGTGTGGTCACGTCTCCTTCAGAGTTTCTAGATTGAAGAGTGTATGTCCAATGTTGTGTTACCATTGATAAATTTGTACAATGCTGGCATACCCATATTAAGTGCCTCTTCTTCAAGGAGAATATGTTTAAATTATGTAATCTCTCCTCATAAATTAGGTCCTCCACCCTTCTTAGTAATAGTGTTGCCCCTCTCTGAACTCTTCTTGTATGGTCTACAAGGACCCCCAAATCTCTTTCCTTCCCTGATTCCCACCTTCTGATGGGTATCCTATATATATATTTTTTTTGGCACTCAAGTGGATAAGTTTACAAATTTCAGTACTCAACCTCATCTGCAATATAGCTAATTGTTTTAATTTTTCTCACCTTTATACCATTTATAAACAGAATTGGTCACTGGACCCTGGGGCACTCTGCTCACTACCTTAGACCATTCAGAAAATGTATTATTACTCTCTTGATATATTGGACAGGTTTTGCCTAGAGATATACTTTAACAAAATTTGTACCTTTGACTAGAAGTCAAATAGAGCTAAATGGTAGTCAGAGATGTATTTTACTCCCTGCTGCTGGACTACTTCTTGCTACTGTAAAGTAATCCTTTTCTTTAGAGCAGGGGTCTCCAAACTATGGCCTTCCAGGTGTTGAGGAACTGCAAGTCCCATGAGGCCTTGCAAGATGATGATAGGCACATGCAAGACTCCCAGAGGCAGAGGCATGATGGGACTTGTAGTACTTCAACAGCTGGAGGGCCATAGTTTGGAGACCACTGCTTTAGAGAAACCATCAAGCTGCCATTGCTAACTTCCCAATCTGCAATTGAAAGATATGTTAACCTTTTGTTTTTAATACTTTGAGTCACTAACCAAGAATACGTAGTGCTATTGACTTTGGCATGCATACTTTTTTCAAGTTAGTTACTCAGACAGTATTGAAGCCACAAGGTAGGCATCATAACAAGGCAACTTGTATTTTTCTGATTTCAGCCAGCAATGACACCCTTTTGCTAAAGGTTTACTTTCAACAGTCTCATATCATAACTGACAGGAAGATATACAGTACATACTGTACATACAAACATCAGAGGGATGTGGCTTAAATCTAAACTTCATTTGTGCCTAGATTAGGGACATTAAAGTATGTACACATTCCTAAATGATGTAAAAGACCTTTAAAATAAGCCATCAAGGACCTCTCTAGCTGCTTGAATTGTGAAGTTATTCTTTTTCAATATCCCCAAAGAATACAAAAGGGTTGATTTACTATTGGCAGGTAAGCTATTCATTTTGCAAGGGAATTTGCCCAAGAATGCCTATAGCTACAGAGGTGAATGAGAGCTTGTATGAAAGTACTTTTAATGCATGTTCAGAACACATAAATACTTTAGTATGCAAAGTCTGAGCAGGTTAACTTCTAAAGCAGCACGGTTGACCTCAAAATCTTGTACAACAGACTACAGGTGGTAAAACAACACAAGGACACATTAGGTTACTTGAATTATCCTAATATTGCTTTAAGTTCTTGAATACACTCATATTTTTCCATTTGTTCAATGATAACACAAATTAATTAGCAGGGAGGTTTGCGGGTCTCTTTTCTTTGACCTGATGACTGAATCTTTGGCCCTGTGCAGGATCTAACATGCCATAGACAAGAACATTCTGTACAACATGTTATATACAGAAAAATGGCTGCCCTGGTTTCAAAGAAGTGACCATAGAAAAAGACATGGATTATGCTCTGTAATTACACAAAACTAGTCAATATTTATTTTACCTGTTTCTTATCAATAGAGTCAAACCCTGCAATTTTGTTGCCTTTTGTGTCAATCAGAGACCCCATGGGCTCACAGGTAATGACATCACAAGTCTGTTTTGGCAAAGGCAGAAGCTGGCGGACTTTATCAATACTCTCTGATCGCTTATCACCTAGTTCTTTCTGGGAATAAAAGAAAAGCAGCAAAAGAACAAAGGATTACAATGTTTTATTATCAACCAAATACATATTATATTCTAGAAAGAAAACTCCCAACCATAGTTTGATAGTCAATACTAAAACAACTTTTAATATTAACGACTATTCAAACTCTCAAAAAAATTCTTTTAGTGATAAACAATACACATAAAAGCTGTTGTATATACAGCAGATTTTGTTTGGTGAGGTCATAATGGAGGATGAAACAGTTGCACACTAGGAATGAGCTTCAAGTTTGGGTCGACCTTGAGTTTGACACAAGCTAATCACTGCATACTGAATTACCAGATTTGACCGGTTTGTCCAACTGAACCCCCAAATTCTGCAGCCAGAAGCTATTCATTTAGTGACGGTGTCAGTTTCCAGTCAGGACCAACCCCCTTCCCCTGTCATTGGTTGCTAGGCTGCTTGCACCATAACAACCAGTGGCGCTGTGCAGCTCTGGTCACCTGTGTTTTAGCAAGCAAAGATGCTGTGTGATCTGCAAGCATCATTGGTTGCTAGGATGTAGGTGGCCACACAACATCCTTGGTTGCTAGGATGCAGGTGGCTGTTAGCATCATAGCAACCAAGGATCCTGATGCCAGCTAGCTTGTTTCAAATTGTAAACAAGTCAGTGGGCAGCCATGGTGACATTGATGACCATATCTGGGCAATGATTTCAGCCAGCATCCCTACCATCCTTGTTTACACTCAGCTTTCAGCTAGGGAAATGTCATTTGCAGCGAGTGTATAAGCAGGAGCAGACCATTGGCGTGTTTGTATTGGTAGATCATCAGGGACCCATTCATTGTGAGTATTGCTGGATCTATATCACTCAACGACATGACTGACATTGGATCTACCTCATGGAACATTACTTCTGTATTTTTTTAAATAAAGGAATATTTGTAAGGTTTCGGATTTTATTTACAGTTCACGTTTTTTTGTAAATGAGTGATAAGGGGTAGTAATTACTCAATTACTCAATCACATGGGGAGGGGGCAGATATTTGGAGACCCTCCATATTCCAGATTCTAATAAGTCCATCCCGTCAGACCCATTGGTCTTGGGATGTGGGGATGAGGTTCTGGTTACCATCAACATGGGGACATGGTGTCCTACTGTTATGGAGTCCCCCTGGCAAGGAACCCTCCCTATGTTAAGAGCATGTGGTCTGGGTATGGCTCAGGAGCGGGTTGAGGAAGAGTGTATGCTCCTATTATGGATACGGGTTGGATTTGGGGATGAGGGTCTGGTATGGATTTTGAGGGTGGAAACCTTGCTTGCACTTTATTATTTTTAGTTTTTTTTCCTGGGTTTCCTCCTCAAAATTAATACCAGACCCTCATTAAAAATAAATGTCTATTAATATAATGTATGGATTTTTGGGGGGACCACATGCAGTTTTTTTGTTTTTTTTATCTATACCAGACCCTCAAGAAGGATAATAATCTGGTATGGATGTTGAAATGAATAAGGAATTCCCCAACTACTCTGTTCCCCACACACACACACACTTCTCCTTCCCCTTATTTTTTCTAGTGCCAATCTCAGCTGGAAACTGGCAAGGTTGGTGATTGAGGCTGGGCTGAGTCTTCCATTTCTGTCATGTTAGGCCTTGTTCACATCTAGAGATTTGGGATCATGGGCGGAATTGCTGTTATATGTCTGTAATATGCCTGCAGTCTCTGACTATCTCCTGTAGTATGCCTTCAGTCTCTGACCATCTCCTGTAGTATGTCTGCAGTCTCTGACCATCTCCTGTAGTATATCTGCAGTCTCTGATCATCTTCTGTATTATCTCTGCAGTCTCTGACCATTTCCTGAAGTATGCCAGCAGTATCTGACCATCTCCTGTAGTGTGCCTGCAGTCTGGCCATTTCCCATAGTAAGTCTGCAGTCTCTGAACTTCTGTAGTATGTCTGTATTGCCTGGCTATCTTCTGTAGTATGTCTGCAGTCTCTAACCATCTCCTGTAGTATGCCTGCACTCTCTCTTACCCTCTCCTGTTGTATGTCTACACTCTCTGGCCATCTCCTGTAGTGTGTGTGCAGTCTCTGATCATCTCTAGTGTGTCTGCAGTCTCCAATCATCTCCTTTACTATGTCTGCAGTCTCTGACCATTTCCTGTAGTATATCTGCAGTCTCTGATCATCTCCTGTAGTATGTCTACAGTATCTGACTATCTGTAGTAGGTTTGCAGTCTCTGACCTCAGTACTACTTCTCCTGTTCTGTATGATGGGTGTAATTCTCAGTACCTGTTCTTATTCTGTATGTATGGGCTCTGCACAGTACCACTTCTCCCAGAATTCATGCACACAGCCACAAAAAATGCAGCTTTTTTTATCAGCTGTGTCAAGGCTTAGACAACTGTCTCTAACTGCAGGTAACTGCTTTGTTTGTGACTGCATGCGAACAGTGGAGACCGCTGTCAGCCTGTCATTTGTTTAAATGGGCTAAGCAACCACTGCTATTCCCCAGCCATTCCAGCCGCAAGAAGCCGCTGATTCTAGCCATTGGAATCCAGTTGGTGCATCTAAATGGCTGCGTGAAGGAGGCCTTAGTTTGAATGGGTTATAAATAGCCTACCATAATGTAGTGGCCTTTGCAATGCTAAGATAAAGTTGCGCAGTAAGGATGGCTTGGTTATTATAATGTTTTAGGCTGTGTTCACACATACTGCAGTGACCTATGTTTTACTGCATTGAATGAACATAGGTCTCTGCTATGACACAAAGAAAACAATTATTTTCTATGTGCCCTGTTTACAGTGCAACACAGCCTGGAGGTACGGTGCAGTGAGCTGTGCTGCATTTTATCACAGTGCACAGGAAGGTGCCACATGTCACCACACAGCAGCGCAATGTACCCTCTTGCTGTGCTGTGACATGAATGAAGTACACTTTTTAAACTTCATAGTTACATAGTTAGTCTGGCTGAAAAAAGACAAAAGTCCATCCAGTTCAACCATAGAAAAAAAAAAGTTTTAATCCTATACCCACAGTTTATCCAGAAGAAGGCAAAAAAAACAGTAAAGCATAATCCAATTTTCTCCTGCTGGGAAAAAAATTCATTCCTGATCCCCCGAGAGGCAATCGGATATTCCCTGGATCAACTTTACCTATAAATTTTAGTATCCAGTTATATTCTGTGTATCCAAGAAATAATCCAGGCCTTTTTTGAAGCAATCCACGGAGCTGGCCAGAACCAACTCTTGAGGGAGTCTATTCCACATTTTCACAGCTCTCACTGTGAAGAAACCTATCCGTGTTGGAGATTAAATTTCTTTTCCTCCAGACGTAAAGAGTGCCCCCTTGTCCTCTGTGATGACCTCAGGCTGAATAACTCTACACCGAGTTCACTATATGAACCACTGATGTACTTATACATGTTGATCATATCCCCCCTTAATCTCCTCTTATCAAGAGAGAATAAATTCAGTTCCTCTAATCTTTCCTCATAGCTGAGCTCCTCCATGCCTCGTATCAGTTTGGTTGCCCTTCTCTGTACTTTCTCAAGTTCCCCAATGTTCTTTTTTGTGAATTGGTGCCCAAAATTGAACTGCATATTCCAGATGAGGTCTTACTAATGATTTGTACAGGGGTAAAATGATATCTCTCTCTCTGGAGTCTATACCTCTTTTAATACAAGAGAGGATTTTGCTTGCTTAAGAAACCACAGCTTGGCATTGCATGCCATTATTAAGCTTGTGATCTACCAGAACTCCCAGATCCTTCTCCACCATTGATTCCTCCAGTTGTACTCCCCCTAGTATGTATGATGCATGCATATTCTTAGCTCCCAAGTGCATAACCTTACATTTATCAACATTAAATCTCATTTGCCACATAGTTGCCCAATTAAACAGTGCATTGAGGTCGGCTTGTAAGTTGGAGACATCCTGTAAGGGCGTTATCTCACTGCACAGCTTGGTGTCATCTGCAAAGACTGAAATGGGATTTTAAATCCCAGACCCTATATCATTTATAAATATATTAAAAAGTAAGGGTCACACAAAAAAAAGGAATAAAAAAGGAACTGAGTGATGCACTGAAGCACATCATACCGTCCAGCCCTTAGTGTGCCAGCGTGGGCAGTGTAAACCAGCCCTTAGTGTGCCACCACAGCAGATAAAAAGGGTACCATCTTGTGGTATACAATGTACTCACAGCTTTTTTTGGCAAAGATTAGCAAAAAAAACAGAGAGTATGCTGCCTTCCACAAGATGACAATGACCTTCGCACCTGCCCGGTAAGGATGGCTATTACAGTGCAAAAGGCAACATTCTGTGGTAGGCAGTGCATTCACATTTTTTTTTATCTGCTAAGGGTAAAAAATCAATGAGTGTGCTACTGACCCAAAATGGTGCCCTTTGCACCTTAATAGTTAACTTGACTAAGGTGGTGCAAAAAGCACCATATTGTGGTAGGCAGCACACTCACTTTGCATTTGTTTAGTTTGCACCCTATGACTGTCTAATAGACAACCATACTTTGAATTTGTCATATTTTACTTTTATTAAAAAGACTTTAACCTGGTACCTGCTACTGAATCCCCCCAGAACAAAAAATTATCTACGGCCCTGCATGCTCTGCTATTAATACAGAGTCATTTCAGAGCTCAGCGAGCTACAAAGAGGGCAAATTGTTGGTGCCCACTTAGCTGGTGCCTCTGTGACTAAAATTGCCAAATTATTTGCTGTGTTGTGAGGTACATTATTTGACATTATGACTTTCATATACAGTTTCCAGGAAAACATAACCACTTCCATACCGGGCACTTTTACCCCCTTCCTGCCCAAGCCAATTTTCAGGTTTCAGCGCTCTCACACTTTGAATGACAATTGCGCGGTCATACAACATTGTACCCAAACTAAAATGGTATCATTTTCTTCACACAACTAGTGCTTTCTTTTGGTGGTATTTAATCACCACTGGGGTTTTTATGTTTTGTTAAATTAACAAAAAAGATAGAAAACTTTGAAAAAAACCCACATTTCTCTTTGTTTCTGTTATAAAAGTTTGCAAATAAATAATTGTTCTTCATAAATTTAGGCCAAGATGTATTCTGCTACATGTCTTTGGTGAAAATAACCCAAACTAGTATTTATTATTTAGTTTGTAGGAAAGTTATAGAGTTCACAAACTATGGGATATATCTGAAAATTGATCAATCCTGAAGTACTAACAGCCAATCTAATTTCTTGAGGTCCAAGAATGTCAGAACAGTACAGATATCCCCCAAATTACCCCTTTTTGCAAAGTAGACAGTCCGATGTATTTCATAACAGGCATGGTGAGTTTTTTGAAGTTGTAATTTTTTTGTCATAATTTTTCGGAAAATGAAGAAATTAAAAAAAAGATATTCACTATTTTTTTTTACATACTGTCACCAGTGCAGTACAGCGTCATCATATAACTGGCATGGCGGTGATCAGGGACACTGACTGGTGGAAGTACGAAAAAAAAAAATTTTTTTTTTCATTTTTTATTAAGTTTTTTTCTCTTTTATTAAGATTTTTTCATATTTCACTATGACCAAAGTAGGACAATGTTATCATAGTAACATTGTACTACTTTGGGGAAGTGATCAGTATTTTTTTTTTTTTACACAATTTGCTTATAGCAAAGAATTACTTTGCTATAAGCAAGCATTTACCTGAATGAAATCGATTCATTCAGGTTTTTTTTTTGTGATTAGCTGTGATTTGGCCATGGCTAATCACATGATACAGCTGGGTTGTGATTGGCCCAGCTTGTGCATGTGATCACTGTGACCATTCACAGCTAGACACACTTGTATACAATGGATGGCATGAAAGGAAGCCATCCATTGTAAACAACTGTCATGTGACCTGCTGTGATTGGTCACAGCAGGTCACATGGTACAAGCAACGGGGCCGGTACACAGATCTGTCATCGGCCGTGTTTGAGGTACACGGCCGGTGACAGATGTCGCCACAGAGCAGCCCTGAGGGCATGTCCAATGCGCGTTCCAGAAAGGACACCATGTGGCATCCACCCGGAGGGATGAACTGTTCGTCCGGCCGCCATCTGACTATAGTCCAGGCGGCAACTGGTTAATCTGGTAAGCATAAGTGCAGTCGACGTTGTCAACTCACCGAAAGAGAAAAAAGGACATTGTGCAGGATTGTGACCCATGAAAACGACTGCTGCAAAATTGACTGCAGAGCTCAATCACAGTCTTCATGGGACTGAAATTGAGCTCTGCAGTAACCTTTGTCCTTTTGTCTCTTTCAGTCAGTTGACCATGTCAAAAGCATTACCCATACACATTTTATTTAAAGGAGTTGTGTATTTTTAACATTGTCCTTTAAGCTTTAAAAATAAACGATGCTCCTCGCTGATAAGTATTTTATTTTTTCGCATTGGTACATGTCGTCTTTGGCAATGCACAGATACCCATACCATCTGCTCACATAAGCTTGCATATTGCATTGAAAAGCCAGAAAAAACAAGATTCACCTTGGGTACTAGGTTTGGGGTTTGCAGATTTTTTCAATTGTTCATTAAACCAAACTTTGCTTGGTTTGTTCATCATTAGTGCCTGGTTTCTGAGCTGTCACTTGTAAACAGAAAATATCCGAGGTTACAGTTCAGCAAGGGATTTCCTATGGCTCACCTACACCTTAGCTCAGAAATAAGCCACATGAAAGGGCTGCAAGGCACCTTGTTATATAACTAAGTGCCATGGCTTCCAAATGTTTGACTTCTCTCACACCTGGTATTGTGAAATATTGTTACATAAAGCAGCAAGGCCTATGTTTCTCATTTACTCATACAATATTTCCCCTCTGAAGTAGGATAAAGTGTACACAGTCATACCTTTAGTTTCTTCACTAAGTTCATGTAAGCTCTTTTGTTTTCTTCTGAACTTCCTTGAGACACGTTGGAAAGATCAGAGGCAAGGGTTCCATTTATTAAGACACCCAGCATATCAAGAACAGTTGTGAATAATTCACTGCCAAAGAAAAACATGTCAGATTTCTCTGTGAGTTAAAAAATACAAGTGTGCATTGTTAAATGCCAGTACTGCCAGAGGAAATATTTAATGAGAAAAATATGGGGCTGCCAATGCTGACCTCTTTCTGAACATTCTGTTTCTCTGGTTTTCTCTGCTTTCATTACTTTGAGTCACTGGCCTGGAATAAGAAGCATCTAAAGACAAAACTCCTGATTTATGTATATCTTACATGGTAGTGACTCAGAGAAAGCCTCTGGATCAGAATGACATTGAACTCATTCAAAATTATTATCTTGTTGAATGTAACTGACAACTACTAACTATACCATGACCTTGATAAATTTGAACCTTCTCAGACATAACTAAATTAAACAACTTTTTATTAGGTTTATATATTGGTGAGGAGTTAGAACCGCTATCAGCATAGACGTGTGCAGGGGATGTGCCCGATATGCCTGAGCACACCCTAATCACCCTGTAACCATTAGCATATTGCTCTGTGTGCCGACAAGAAGTTGGGAAAGATCTCTCTCTTACCAGCTCTGCCATAAGAGAAGTGCTTTGGCACTTCTCTTTCACTATGCCGGCAGGGATATGGGAAAGATCTCCCACTGACTGGCTCTGCCATATACAGTATACACACACACAGCTTGTTTGAGCTTTGGGGTGCATACCCTAATGCAATAGGCTCCACACCTATGCCTATCAGTTTTTTTTATTGGTGTTGGCATGTGTCTGCTAGGGAGATTTGCTTTCTCAATTTGTCCTTTTGACAATTGTCACTAGGACTGAAAATAAATGAAAACCTCAAATTTTCACTAGAAATGTATTAGTATGGAAATCTTCAAATGGGGACATTTGTTCTGATGACAACTAAGGGATCATTTACACTTCCAGCAGCCTTTGCCGCGGTTGATTGCTGTTCAGAGGGCATTTGACAGGTAGCCAGGTGGCAATATGTCAGCGCCTTACTGCCTATTTAAATCCTGTAAGTCCATATCACCAGCACTACAATTACATGCATTGCACAAAGTTGCAGGTGGTTGCAGAGTAGATCCTTTCACTTGAAAAGTATAACAGAATATACATTTTGCAGTGAGCTTGAAACATAGTATCATGCGGGTAAAACCTCTCCAGTTGCTGTGTAAAAGTGATTGTAAAGGTATAGTTTTTATTTTAGTAAAATAACAAATATGTCATACTTACCTGCTCTGTGCTATGGTTTTGTCCTCTTCTGGAGTCTACCACAAGTGCTCCTGACCCCTCCCCTTCCTGAGTGCCCCCATAGCAAGCCACTTGCTATGGGGGCACTTGTGCGTGCTCACTCCCAAGCCAGCTCTGTGTGTTCAAAAGACACAGAGTGCGGCTCAGCCTTGCCTCCTGCTCAGGGGCAGACTGACCATTCGAGCACTCGGGCACTGCCCGAGGTCCAGGAGTCAGTAGGGGGCCCCATGAGATGCCC
The DNA here is from genome assembly GCF_062004578.1 of Staurois parvus. Lineage (NCBI taxonomy): Eukaryota > Metazoa > Chordata > Amphibia > Anura > Ranidae > Staurois > Staurois parvus. The sequence goes on along the minus strand of NW_028317927.1, from coordinate 9,363,157 downwards.
CTGGTACCTTTTATTGGCTTTTTCTTAGGCTCTTTTGGGTGTGGGTGAGGACACGGGGGCCCCATGATCCCCTATTGCCCAGGGGCCCCATGAGTTGTCCTGCTCCTGCTCCCTCCTCACTGGCTGTGATTTACAGCAGAAGGAGCAAATGGCTCCCACTGCTGTGTCTGAGCCAATGAGGAGAGAAAGCCAGATGCTGCTCTCATGTGCATTGCTGGATCAAGACCGGGCTCAAGTAAGTATAATTGGGGGCTGAGGGGGGAGCTGCTTGTAGAAGATTTTTTTTACCTAAATGCAGGGAATGCATCAGAAAAACCTTCTGCCTTTAGACCCACTTTAAGGAGGGCAGTCGGAGGGGGTTAGGGGGTAAATGGTCTATAGTAAAACCACTAAACTGCCTATTTTTACTACCCCTTGGTCACAAGTGTAAACTAGGCCTAATAGGGGGTTTTCTTTCTACACTATTTCCTGTTGTGTCTACAGGACAAGACATTTTCCCAATTGTACACAGGGGACTGAACCATTCCCTACATGCAAAAGGAATAAAGTATTAAAAACACTGGTATGAATTTCCCTGGGCCAGTGTCTCTGAAATATTTGCATTATTTCTTGCTGAAACAAGAAATGTTGTTGGTAAACTATGTAAAACAAATTCCATGCACATAGTAAAGATATAGTTTGCTGTCAATTTTTGTGATTGTTCAACATCTTTCCAATGCTCTTTCAGAAGCTGAGATGTTACAGCCTGACACTCCCCCTGCTGGCAACACATAAAAAGAACCAGATTTCCTAAGATGACACTAGAACCACTAGAACTACTACAGTATATGTAGAATTAACAAAGGTAAAACTCACTTGTTTGTTTGCATGTCAACTGTGCCTGATGTAATTATCTGAAGAAGTAAAACAGCCCAGTCTGCAGTCCACTGTGTGCTTCTCTGTACTGTGTCAAACATTCCTCCAACCTTTACCAGAACAAAGAGAAGCACAATATGAACATACTGTACAGTATGCAGAACAGCTTATTCTAAATCGACCCATATCATTCTATCATGTTTCAATAATATGACTGCTAGTTATAATAATATTCTTCATAAATAATACAATAAAAATATTATGTATTAGTTAAAATATTAGAAACTTTCTCAGCAGAAGGTAGAAGTCAGCGGACATTTGAGAACATTTGGCCAAATTAAATTTCTTTATGTTTTGAACATAATATGGAAAACTTGGAATCATTGCCAGGTTTTTATGCTGTAGCCACTGGGGAAATTTCCCCTCACTTTCCATCTTGATGACCACTCAGTCAGTACGAACAGTCTTCCCAGTGAGGACAGAGAAAGCAATAAACATCCATATCCAAGTGAATGACCCTCTTATATGTCCCATTGTCTTGGTGGTACAGTGTAGTGTTTGACTTCTTAATGTCAAGTGAGTGACACCATTCTTGAAAGAACATGTTTTCAAAGCAGGGCCCTTGGTATGAACACATGTTCTGTAGAAAGTCATAATGAAGGCAAAAGTGCTACAGCACCAGAACGGTTTTGACAATCTGGTTTGAGGGTTGGTACTGCCACCACAAACTTTGTAGTGATCAACCATAACCGTAATGTGATGGTATCAGTCTCCTGACAAGTTGTGTGTAAGAAAGCCAATGGTCCTCACTTCCAGGAGGGTAGACATGTGCAAAGTTAGAGGTGGAATCTGAATTTCAGCCTTCTTTGACGCTAAACAGGCCACAAAATGCTGGCAGACTTGTTAAACCAACTTAATTAGACCTACAGCGGATATAAAAAGTCTACACACCCCTGTTAAAATGTCAGGTTTCTGTGATGTACAAAAATGAGACAAAGATAAATCATTTCAGAACGTTTTCCACCTTTAATGTTACCTATGAACTGTACAACTCATTTGAAAAACAAACTGAAATCTTTTAGGTAGAGGGAAGTAAAAATAAAAAACTAAAATAAAATAATATGGTTGCATAAGTATGCACACACTTAAACTAATACTACTTGACTTGGCAATATTTGCCCACTCTTCCTTGCAAAAACACTCCAAATCTGTCAGATTGCAAGGGCATCTCCTGTGCACAGCCCTCTTAGGGGGGAGTAAACATAAAAAACTAAAATAATGTGGTTGCATAAGCGTGCACACCCTCTTATTACTGGGGATGTAGCTGTGTTCAGAATTAAGCAATCACATTCAAAATCATGAAAACTGGCACGAGTGCTGTGTGGAAACATAATTCCAAAAGATATGTTTGGTGCAAAAGCAACACTGCACATTATCAAAAGAACACCATACCCACAGTGAAGCATGGTGGTGGCAGGCTCATGCCTTGGGGCTGTTTTTCTTTAGCTGGAACTGGGGCCTTAGTCAAAGTAGAGGGAATTATGAACAGTTCCAAATACCAGTCAATATTGGCACAAAACCTTCAGGCTTCTGCTAGAAAGCTGAACATGAAGAAGAACTTCATCTTTCAGCATGACAATGACCCAACACATACATTCAAATCAACAAAGGAATGGTTTCACCAGAAGAAGATTAAAGTTTTGGAATGGCCCAGCCAGAGCCCAGACCTGAATCTGATTGAAAATATGTGGGGGTGATCTGAAGAGGGCTGTGCACATGAGATGCCCTTGCAATCTGACAGATTTGGAGTGTTTTTGCAAGGAAGAGTGGGCAGATATTGCCAAGTCAAGTATTTTAGTTTAAGTGTGTGCATACTTATGCATCCATATTATTTTAGTTTTTTATTTTTACTTCCCTCCACCTAAAAGATTTCAGTTTGTTGTTCAACTGAGTTGTACAGTTTATAGGTCACATTAAAGGTGGAAAAGTTGTGAAATGATTTATCTTTGTCTCATTTTTTTACATCACAGGCTTTTTATATCCACTGTACACACATGGCTTGTCTCTTTGTTTAGTCACACCCCAGTGTAAATATTTTCTGCCACAGTGAGGGTCCGGGCCCTTGACAGTATGACCTCCCAGGTTACTAACAAGTCACAGAGGAACAATTATTCAAAAAACAACACTACACAACCTAGATAAAACACGATATTATATGGATTTATGTTTCCAAGGTGGTGTTCCATCATCCTCTGGAATGTGGTGGGTATGTTGTTCTGCTCAAACTGCATTTGAACAGGCACAACCCCATGGGAGTACTGAAAGCATTATTCGGCTGGTCTGCCTTGGTGTCCAAAAGAAATGTGTATGCCACTCAGGTGAGTCACAGCTATGAATCTGTGCGGGTGCCCACCACCACTGAACTGAAGAGAAAGAGGATAAATGGACACACACCATCACAGACCTTAATGCAAACAAAATCTTTATTGTCTTTACATATAAGAGAGATGTTAATGTGTTTCACACTTAGAGTATGTGCCTATTCATGGTTGTTATGAATAATATATTAATAATATGAACAGCTTGTCCTGTATTGCTTTCCTGTATGTGAAGACAATAAAGATTTTGTTTGGGTTCAGTTCCGTGGTGGTGTGCGGCCATTTACTTTCTTTATCCTCTGGTCCACCTTGGTGACAAGGATCACCCAGTGGCAAGGTCAAGTGTGAAGAAAAATGTGACCTGGATTCCTCAATCCATGGAAGGAGGGCTCTGTCCTATGGATTCCACCCAGGTCATTGTCCCTGTAGGAGACCTCTGATCTTCTGACCACTTATCCAATACTAGCCTTACTGCTTCTGATTGAACGAATGTCAGTTCCTTGGTAGTCATTTGTAGGACTAGTAGCATTTACACTCTTGTCAACTTTCTATTGGTTCCTGCTGACCACTCAGTCATATTCACTCTTGCCAAGTAGTGATGACCATGAAACTGTCAGAAGTCTATGTGCCCAATCTTTGGGGCAATCACATAAAAAAAGGGTCCCAGGGAGCAGGTGGAGTGAAAGAGCCTAGATATTAAGATTCCAAGGAGGTCCCACTGACAAATGGAGTCTTGTAATGAGGACAGTGAACTCTTGCAATCATGGTGAGAGCCAACATTCATGAGAAGTATGAGTTCTTGATTATGTAGTACCAAAACCTCTGTCCCAAAGGGAACCCTGACAATGCCAGCTTTTTCCTGGATGTCTACATCGTGTCAAGGCCCTTGGTGCTTCCAGAGATTGCAGCAGTTGCTGATTTCTTTAGGAGGACCTAAGTGTGTAGAGTGTCCCTGGATGTATTTCATGCCCATTATCAAGCATGCCCACCCCCTCCCGGAGGCGTTTGTGATCATTAGACTCCTCTGGCCAAGGTTCTGTTCCCACAGCCTCACTTTCATCGAGGTAACCTGAACTTTTATCTATGAGGAGCTCATTGGCAGATATCAATAAGTTCCACAGCAAGTCTGGGTTCATCTTCTTAGAAAAGTATTGCTGGAACAATGATTCTAAAAGGGCAGTGATTGTGAACCAGAATTGAAGGGGCATTAACTCTCTTGGCTGTTGAATCATTCAGACACAAAAGGACAGTCAATCACTACATCTTTGATGCTTAGATGATGAGTTGTTCCTCTTTGCTGCCCCACTGCTTGAGTCCTGGAAGTGGGACATTATTGTTTAACAGCTTCTTTGTGTATAAGTTGGGCGGTCAGTCAGGCCCAACTCTGGTTACCTTGCTTATCTTGGCTGCCTCCAAGACAGTTTTTGCATACTTCATACATAGTGGTCCCCTTCTTGCCTGGGATGTGTATTCCTCCTTGCCCAGGGATGAGTATTCCTGTCTATGTTTCAACATGGATAATTCTGACTGGAGCTGAATCATTTCCTCTGTCATTTTTTGGATCTCCCAGGAAGCTGTCTGCTCAGTTGCAGATGGGTCCCCACATTCTCTTGACTGAAATCTAACCCAGATCTGTGTAGAGGGAGTAGTTGCAGTTGGAGTAGTACTACTTAACCCTGCTGTCATACCACTGACATTGCTGATCTTGTACATAGATGCCAAGTTTAACAGAATAGGTAATTGGCAGGATGATCAGACAGGGAAGTAACTGTAACTTGCAGTTTAATAAATAGGTGTAAAGTTAGAAAGAATAATGCAAAACTGGTTCAGGATGGCAAAAATGTGCATGCAGTGCAGAATAATAGAAGCTGCACAAACAAACTATTCATGGCAATGTCTCTGTAATTAAGGCAGGATAAAATGTGGTTGCAGAGCATAGTCTCTATAAGCCTCTATAACAGGGGTCTCCATACTTTTCAAAGGGCTGGTTTATGGTCCTTCAGACTTTAAGAGGGCCGGAGTGTGGCCAGTGGGGGTAGAACATGTTTCGGGCCCAGCATCAGTTGGTGTCAGTGGGAGAAATACTGCTTCATATCATTGGGAGGAATAGTGCCCCAAGGGCCAGATAAAGGCTAGCAAAGGGCCACATATGGCCCTCAGGCCGCAGTCACATTCAGAATCACTACTTCAGAACATAGTTATTTGTGAATATCCTTATAAACGGCATACCTTGCAATGTAGTCAAGGAGTAGCTGTGGTAACAAAGGTGAACAGCTGGGGGATCCAAGGTTCTATGGACAAAGCGCAACCCCACTGTAACTTGAATATTCTGGTAGCAAGCAGGGAGAAAATGTGTGCTTTTAGGCTTCAGCACAGCCACCTATACACGAATTCTGAAAGTGAAAGCATCTCACCTGACTGCAGATCACTTGCCTAGCTACCTCTGCCACATCATATGTGGCTTCTCTGAGCTGTTGTGGGATCTCTCACTCTGAGCTGAGGACTTTATACTCCCTGGTTGTTTGCAAAAACTATGTAAGACAAATCCCTTAGCAGTTAAAACCAGTCTATATGTATTTCATTTGTGTATTTAGTTGGTTGCCTGGAAGTTCATCTTTAAACATTTTTGTGTCATTCCTGATATTAATGTCATGAACTTCAAGAAGCTCACATTCCATAGTTACATAGTTAGTGTGGCTGAAAAAAAAGACAAAATTCCATCCAGTTCAGCCTTTAAAAAAAAAAGTTATAATCCTATACCCACATGTGATCCAGAGGAAGGTAAAAAAAAAACAGCAAAGCATGATCCAATTTGCTCCTGCAGGGAAAAAATACCTTCCTGATCCCCCATGAGGTAATCAGATATTTTCTGGATCAACTTTACCAATAAATGTTAGTATCCAGTTATATTCTGTGTATCTAGGAAAGAATCCAGGCCTTTTTTAAAGCAATCCACGGAGCTGGCCAGAACCAACTCTTGAGGGAGTCTATTCCTCATTTTCACAGCTCTTACGGTTAAGAAACCTTTCCGCGTTTGGAGATTATAATTATTTTCCTCCAGATGTAAAGAGTGCCACCTTGTCCTCTATGATGACCTCCGGGTGAATAACTCTACAATGAGTTCACTATATGAACCACTGATGTATTTATACATGTTTTATCATATCCCCCCTTAATCTTCTCTTCTCAAGAGAGAATAAATTCAGTTCCTCTAATCTTTCCTCATAGCTGATCTCCTCCATGCTTCTTATCAGTTTGGTTGCCCTTCTCTGTACTTTCTCCAGTTCTCCAATGTTCTTTTTGTGAATTGGTGCCCAAAACTGAAATGCATATTCCAGATGAGGTCTTACTAATGATTTGTCCAGGGGTAAAATGATATCTCTCTCTCTGGAGTCTATACCTCTTTTAATACAAGAGAGGATTTTGCTCACATTAGAAACCACAGTATGACATTGCATGCCATTATTAAGCTTGTGATCTAACATAACTCCCAGATCCTTCTCCACCATTGATTCCCCTAATTGTACCTCCCCTAGTATGTAAGATGCATGCATATTTTTAGCCCCCAAGTGCATAACCTTACATTTCTGAACATTAAACCTCATTTGCCACATAGTTGCCCAATTAAACAGTGCATTGAGGTCGGCTTGTAAGTTGAAGACATCCTGTAAGCACGTTTTTCCACTGCACAGCTTGGTGTCATCCGCAAAGACTGAAATGGTATTTTTAATCCCAGACCCTATATTGTTTACAAATATATTAAAAAGTAAGGGTCCCAAAACTGAACCTTGGGGTACACCACTGACAGCCCTAGACCATTCAGGGTATGAATCATTAACCACTACTCTCTGAATACGATCTTTTAGTCAGTTTTCTATCCAGTTACATACATATTTTTCCAAGCCCGTAGACTTTACCTTACACATTAGCCGTGTGTGGGGAACTGTGTCAAACTCTTTTGCAAAATCCAAGTATACCATGTCCACCGCCACCCCTCTGTCCAAGGTTTTGCTCACCTCCTCATAAAAAGAAATCAGATTTGTTTGACAACTTCTGTCTTTCATGAATCTATGCTGTCTGTTGCTTAAAATATTTTTTTTCCAGCAAGAACTCATTTCCAACTATAGAAGTTAAAATATCAGGTCTATAATTACTTTGTAAAGATTTTGACCCCTTTTTAAACACTGGCACAAAATTGGCCTTGCACCAATCCAGTGTTACTATGCCAGTCATTAAAGAGTCCCTAAAAATTTGAAACAATGGCTTTGAAATGACAGAGCTCAATTCTTTAAGGACCCGTGGGTGTATGCCATTCGGTCCAAATGCTTTATTCACCTTTATTCTGTCTAAATATTTTTGGATCATATCAGTTGTGAGCCAATGTGGATCATCTGGACCAATACCATGCCCATTATGCACAAGAGCTCCCCCATGCTCCTTTGTATACACAAAGCTGAAGAAGGTATGTAATAAATTTGCCTTCTCTTTGTCGCAAATCACCCACTCTAGATTATTTTGTAAAGGGCCTACATGCTAGGACAGGACCTCTTTACTATTAATATATTTGAAGAATGTTTTGGGGTTGGTCCTGCTATCTTTTGCAATCTGTAGTTCGTTTTCATTTACATATCTATGATTCTGTATTCAACACATTTCTTTGACATAATGGAGTTTATCTAAAACCGCAAAATATTCAGTCAGTCCAGTGAAGCAGGTTAAATCCCCATTTCATGCAGATCAATTTAAGAAATAGGAGTCACCTTTGCACATAACTGGAGGATTGAAAAAAAGCACATTCAACTGATTGATATGAATACAGTGTGTATATATATATATATATATATATATATATATATATATATATATATATATAGTATCCTTGAGATAAAAGTTACCAAATTCAGACGTAATTGAAGAGCCTCATGCATCATCTGGCGAGCTTTCACATCATCTTGGTATTTCTCCTCTCTCCAGTTACTCAAAATCTGCAGGGAGTAAAGGCATATTGACATGTCATTAAAATTCATGTGCACTAGAACTATCACTGTTGATAAACCATTCTTCATTGGATACAGTTAATCTATTGAACGCTTCCCTGTCGACACAAGTCAAATTGATTGCAAAGGTGATATAAAAATAAGGTTTTAGCTATAAAAAGAGAAGAATACTTACCTTGGCCAAGCTTCCAATGCCTCTGGAGGGCAGAGGTAACATCACTCTGCCTCATCACTGCCTCCTAGGAAAAGGATAACAGGGCACCCAAAAACCCATGAGAATAGGCCCTGGCAGTAAGTTGGAGCACAAGCCTATGGAATTCTGAGTGTCAAGCTTTCCCAGGAGGCAGCAGTGAAGTATGGTGACATTACTGTGCCTTTCAGAAGCACCAGAAGCCAAGGTAAGTGTTTTCTTTTTTTCGGAACACCTTTATTTTTAAAGAAAAAATGTTTTGTGTCTGGGAGGAGGGGGAGGAGGAAAAGGGCACATTAGCAGCACTTGCAGGCAAGTGGCTGCTTTGCACCTGGGAGGAGTACTGGAGGAGGAACAAAAGGTGCATTAGCAGTAGTTACAAGCATATTGCTGCTCTGCCTCTGAACTTAGAGGAGGATGAAAGGGGTGCATTAGCAGAGCTTGCATGCAAATGGCTGTTCTGCAGCTGGGAGAAGTAAGAAGAAGAAGTTTTGTTAGCCACTTAACTACCTCCTAGGCATGCTGTGGCTGTATAGCATAGCTATTCTGAGATACAAAAGACAGACATGCGCTGACTATAGATGATGCGGCTGGAGCACAGCTTTGCTTTGCAGAACCTGCTTGCCTCTGCTATTACCACGTGTAGAACCCCTTTCCTCCCACTTTGGACCTGCATGAATGTTTTTTTTATAGGTAAATTGGTAACATTTAATGGAAACTATGGCAATAGACTGGAAAAATATGAGTTGTTTTGGTGCACATTAGAAGTATGTGGTAATGTGCTCAAAACAAAGTGTAAACTGTGGATCTCGAATTAAAAAAAAACAGGTACTAACAAAAAAATTGTGTAAATATATATCTAAATATATATTTCAAAATATAAATAAAAATATGTCCTGATTTGAGGAAGGACAGGCAGCCTGTTGCCAAAGGATGACAAACTTCTGTTTGTAGGATTTCCCCCCTGCATTGTGGAAGGGCAGGCAACCTATGGCCATAGGTTTTCCCTCGGCAGCTATGCCTCCAATGCCTTGACTATAATTAAATAAAAAAAATAAAAGCAACTTGCACCTGGGAAGTGAAAGAATATGCTGGAAAAGCAGAGGAATTGCAGACATGCCTAGCCTTTGCTATGTTCAGCAAAACCATAAACTATTGGATGTGAATTTTCCACTCTGGGGCAACCATTGCCAGAAGTTTTACACTAGATCATATGGGGGGAGGGGGGGGGGAGAATATAAAAATAAATCATGCAGATTTCCAGATTCTAACAATCCCAGGGTTAAACTGTTATTAGATGTTGTATCTAAAGATATAGACAAAAATTGCTGCAGCCTCCAACTCATCAAATCTAACCTATGCCCAACAATGTGCTTTTCATCAACACCAACAACGAGAAGGGATCATAATCAAACCCTAAAATAAGGGAGGCAATATAGTTATTATGCTAGAAGAACAATACACTTCTATGTGCCAAAAAAAATGCACATACGTACTGTAGAATTGCACCATCTGCTGTTGCTATTTTCCAGAGACAATTTGAAGCTATAATTGATAGAGCACATTCTATTAATCTCATTTCCAAGAATACTTGTGACTTTTTAAAGGTTAAATTTTCAGTAACCCCCCACGGTTTATACTCTACCTAAGGTCCATAAAGTTCTAAAGGTACTACCCGGCAGACCAATAATATCGGGTATCAATTCTCTTACACACAAAACTAGTAAAATGGTGGATGATTATCTTCGCCCCCATGTGGAATCATTACCGTCATATCTCAAAGATACCATTCATCTTCTAACAACATTGGATAACTTACATGTTACTGAACAAACTGTTTTGGCCTCGATAGTGGAGGCTTTATATTCAAGTATTCCTCACACATCTGGTTTGAATGTCATATCTATCTTTCTGAACGAAAAGAGCACTGTTTATGAGCAGTACAATCTTTTTTATTTCTGAACTTTTGGAATTCATTTTGACTCACAATGTGTTTTTGTTCGCTTGCTCCCTCTACCTCCAGGTGCAGGGGGTTGTGATGGGGACCACGTGTGCCCCGTTGTATGCCAACCTGTACCTGGGGGGTGAAAGCGATCTACAGTTGCAAGAAAAAGTATGTGAACCCCTTGGGATTACGTGGAGTTTTGCATGAATTGGGCACAACAATAGAAGAACACAGTCTGCTGAACATAATACACAAACATTAGATGTTGCCATGGTTTAATTGCACATAACATGTAAACATTCACAGTGCAGGGAGGAAAAAGTATGTGAACCTTTGGACTTAATAACTGATTGACCCTCCTTTGGCAGCAATAACCTCAACCAAACATTTCCTGTAGTTGCAGATCAGACCTGCACAATGATCTGGAGTAATTTTGGACCACTCCTTTTCACAAAACTGTTTCAGTGTAGCAATATTCTTGGGATGTCTGGTGTGAATCGCTCTCTTAAGGTCATGCCACAGCATTTCAACCGGGTTGAGGTCAGGACTCTGACTGGGCCACTCCAGAAGACGTATTCTGTGCTGTTGCAGCCATTGTTTTGTTGAATTACTTGTATGCTTTGGGTCATTGTCCTGTTACATCACCCATCCTCTGCGGAGCTTCAGTTGGCGTACGTTTTCCTGCAAAATGTCTTGATAAACTCTGGAATTCATTTTCCCATCAATGACAACAATCCGTCCAGGCCCTGAGGCAGCAAAGCAGCCCCAAACCATGATGCTCCCTCCGCCATGTTTTACAGTGGGAATGAGGTTTTGATGTTGGTGTGCTGTGCCTTTTTTTCTCCACACATAGTGTTGTGTGTTCTTCCCAAACAACTCAATCTTGGTTTCATCTGTCCACAGTATATTTTGCCAGTAGTGCTGTGGAACATCCAGGTGCTCTTTTGCAAACTTCAAACGTGCTGCAATATTCTTTTTTCTTCAGCAATGGCTTCCTCCGTGGTGTCCTCCCATGTACTCCATTCTTGTTTAATGTTTTCCTTATTGTAGATGTGTCAACAAAAATGTTAGCATGTGCCAGAGATTTCTGTAAGTCTTTAGCTGACACTCTGGGATTCTTCTTTACCTCATGCAGCATTCTGCGCTGTGCTCTTGCAGTCATTTTTACAGGACGACCACGCCTAGGGAGAGTAGCAACAGTGCTAAACTTTCTCCATTTGTAGACAGTCTGCCTTACCGTGGACACATGAACATCAAGGCTTTTGGAGATACTTTTGTAACCCTTTCCAGCTTCATGCAAGTCAACAATTCTTGATTGTAGGTCTTCTGAGGGCTCTTTTCTGCGAGGCATGGTTCACATCAGACAATGCTTCTTGAAACCAGTAAACCCAAAGCAGGTGTGTGTTTTTTAAGGGCAGGACAGCTGTCAGCAACACATCCAATATCATCACACTGATTGGAGTCAAGGTTGGCTCACTCCTGGCTCCAATTATCTCTGGGAGAAGTCATTAAGCTAGGGCCTCACATACTTTTTCCTCCCTGCACTGTGAATGTTTACATGTTATGTGCAATTAAACCATGGCAACATCTAATGTTTGTGTAGTATTATGTTCAGCAGACTGTGTTCTTCTATTGTTGTGACTTAGATGACGTTCAGAGCACATTTTGTGCCCAATTCATGCAAAACTCCACGTAATCCCAAGGGGTTCACATACTTTTTCTTGCAACTGTATACACTTTGGTTTCTTGATATAATTGTATGAACCTTGGGGACATGTTTAAAGTCCGATTTCCAATTTCCTATTTTATGTTCATATAGGGGAGGGGTTGCAACACAAACAGAATGGACAAGATGAGGCTCAGACTAACAGACTTGGGGGTAGTTATAGTGTATGTAGTATATGAACCTCGGTATGAAATTGAGTCTGGTGGTATAGTCTGCAGGAGCTTGAGCACTGCCCCTTGATCCACTGATCATGGTAACAATGCTTTGCAGGCTCCATTGCTATATAAATAAATAGATAAATTTACTTTTTTTTCAATCAGCATATTCAATCAATGTATGTATATACAATCAATCGATATAAATGTATATACAGTACATTTATTTGTTTTTGCAAAAGATGTAATTAGTCTTTAAAGGACAGTCAGTATAGTGCAGGGGATGTAATTTGAGGTATAAAAATCCTAATCATTTTCTAAGCTGACCTCTTGCTAGCTGTCCACATGTAAAGTAAAACCACACTACTGATACCTAATACTTGATACTGGTACCTAATAAAACTGGTGATGATGATATTTTTTCAGTCTGGCAAAGTGAGTAAAAGAACATATTTGGCAATCTGTAATTGTAAAACGTATGTCTTATATAAACAATATGGCTTTCATAATTTGAATGCTTTCTTTTCTATATTTTTGCTATTGTATTAAATGTAGAGAATTGAAGATTTGCCACTAGAGGGAGCACTTACAGCAAATATTCTGACTCGTACTATATTATTATTATTATTATTATTATGCAGGATTTATATAGCACCACCAGTTTACACAGCGCTGTACAACATAAGGGCAGACAGTACAATTACAATACAAATGATAACAGCAGGATTCAGAAGGCCCTGCTTGTTAGAGCTTACAATCTAAGAGACAAACTAGTGTCGCTCTGCTATAACTTATTATTACAAATTTTTAAATGCAGCTAGTGTAACTTTCAGAATTTGTCTTAGTATCCTTATCACTTTGCTGCTGCTCTTTCACTGTCCAGTCTTCTGGCTGAGAGGACACCAATGAATTCCTTCTACAGTCTGCAACTAAAGCAGAGAAAGGGTTTTCATCTTCCTAACGGTGTTGTCTGGCAGTGCAGAACACAGGAATGGATGGACAGAAGTACAAATCATTTAACAAATAAAACAGCTCTCTTAAATGCAATTTATCTGTGTAATTAGCTGTTGCCTGAAGTTGAGCTTCAGCCTCGGTTCACACTAATGCGGAGTGGTATTTGCAGCGGTTTCTGTGCGATTTCCGCACCGCATCATAATCGCACCCCATTCCTACGAACAGCTGCGGGTGTGTATTTTAAGCTAATCATACCCTGAAATCAGTTCGCAAAATGCAGTGCGACGTGCAGAATTGGATTGCATGGGTGTGCGGACTAAAAAAGGGTCCTGCACTTTTTTGGTGCAGATGCGGCGCGAATTGAACCATACAAAATGTATGGCTCAAAATGCACCGCACAGAAATCGTATGTGATTTGCATAGGAATGCAGTGTGGTTCCTGTGCGAATCACATGCGATGTGTCGCACCGCATATATATGAACCCAGGCTTAAGGCTTTGGTAACACTTTACCACAGCAAGCAGCAGTCTAACATGCTTTATGCTTTGCAGTGCCATTCACCCCAAGCATGTCCAGAACACACTTGCAGCCCACCAGAACACCCAATAACCTGTTTTTTTTGTGTTGCAGGAAAATTTAGAATGCTCCCCCTAATAAGTATGCTGCAATGCACCAAAGCACACTAAAATACGTGCATTGTAATACAATGTTCTCTGGTATAAATGAGCCATAACATAAGTTATAAGAAATAACAAATCAGCTGCAAAGGGAATGCAAATTTTAAATGATTTGTCCAACTCATAGACAGACTTCCAATGTGAAAACAAACAAAGTACAACTATTGAGGTGCAATGCAAAGCAAGAAGCAGAACCCTTGTATGTAATAAGCAAATATGGTTGCCGTGATAAACAAAGATAACCACAAAATATTCATAGAAGCAATGAACTAAAAACATTAATATACTGTATACTGATAAGATTACTATTAATAAATGTATTTATGGTAGGTTGTTAAAATGCTGCAAATATTAGTAGCCAAAAAAAATCTGTGTATGAATGATGTAAAGGCATAGATAGACAGGGAACATTGGTGAGATTACTGTGCTTTTAAAATTCTGCCAAGACTAAGATTTACCAATAAATCCATAAACTGCTAGACTTCAAAAGCCCAAACTGATTGGATTTTGACACTTTTCAATATCTTGTCAGGTATATTTTTTCTGTAGTACAACACTGTACACTGTACCTGATTCAGCTGATTTTGCAGTGATGTGAGAAGACCTTCTCTCTGCTCATCCTGTCCCTTTAAGCAGGTGAGTACCAGTGATAGGAATGGGTGCTGACTCAGCAGGGACATGCTACATAAGATGAATGAAAAATGGTATAATATTTTACAATACTGTACATTTGTAACATGGCAAACTGGGAACAGTAACAGTATATCACATATGCATGTCTAACATTATATAACAAATGAAGTTTCCAGATGCTACAATGACTTGTAATATCACACTACATTTTCTTCTCCATATACCATGTCGCCTGTTTGGTGACTATACTAGATTTTATGAATTTCTTCATGGATTAGGGACCCTGTCAAGGTTGGGGTGTTACTAGTCTAAATTTAAAGTGCAGCTGGACAGCAACTAGCAGGCGCTCTAATTGCTATTTTATTCTGTGTTTGCTGGGTTTCCCCTAAGTCTAGAGGAGTGGTTTCCAAACTGCTGCATGGGGGGCCGGATGTGGCCCTTTGCTTGTCTTTTTCTGGCCTTTGGTGCACTATTTCACTAACTGACACCAGTAATGGGACACTATTCTTCTCATTGATACCAACAATGGGGCACTGATGCTGGGACATTTTCTACTGGCTGCAGTCTGACCCCACCTAAAGCCTGAAGGACAGTAAACTTGCCCTTTGCTTAGAAGGTTTGGAGACCCATGGCCTACACAGCATTGCTTGCTTCTGCCTGCTGTTGGGGGTTTTGACAAACAGATTATGCAAGGTACAATGTTTTGGGTTATGAATACTTATTTCACCCTAGCTGATCATTAGATTTCTTTTGCCAGTGGTGTGGGCTGAGAAAGGAGATACATATTCGAGGAATGTTTTCAGAAAGGTATTTGCCTCCCAGGCTTTGCTTAAAGAGGATGTGAGTCCAGGGACCCAAGCAGGAGAAGAGATCCACTGTCCAGAGCCTTTTTACCTATCAGGCCTGCTGCATAGGGAAGCCTCATCAGTTTCAGAATCCTTTCCTAGGGAGTGGGACATAAGACTATGGCCTGGAAGATAGGAAGGTGGCCGCAAAGGGGGAGCATCTTGTTCAGTCTATTGCTGGTGTCAGTTTAAAGGCAGACATTGAAGAATTGCTGGTCACAGCTTAAAGGCACATACTTGGCTCATGGGAGGAGCTGAAATTAGTTCTGTTTGAGTGGAACGATTCTTATTACTGGTTGGGAATCCTGCAAACCCTATTCCTTTCTCCCTTGGACTTTGAGCCAATAAATCATTCAAGCAAATCTGAGTGGATAGATTTCTGTTATTTAGCTGTCATTGCTGGGTCATCTAGGGCAGTTGTAGGTCAGATCACCAAAAGAAATGCTAGAAGGACCTGTAAAACCAACAGCTCCTTTGAAGATGAACTGTACAAGTGAGGGCTTATTTGGAAAACCCTAGACCCTGACCATGGAATGTGGGAATTTCGTGTTTTTGACATGCAAGCTGTGTTTTTGACTGTCACTGAGACCCAAGAAGAGGTCAGAAATGTGCTGCTCAAGATAAAGCTACAGCTAAAACTTTCTGACCCTTTAATTAGTTATTTGAGTCCCCAGCCCCTTCCTCTATCCAATGTCTTAGCAAACAGACCCTTGGTGACTCTGAGTATGAACTACATGCATCATATGACTGACCTTGAGGAGACAAGGAGAAAGATGAGGAGAACTATGACAAAGTGGTGGCTCCTACTATTACTGCCCTTACACCTGTCCCTGAATCCCATCCTTAATTTTCTTAGCGCTGACTGTCACTGACTCAGTTCCATGTTCCTCTAAACCTACAGAGGGAGAGATACATAGTAATACTCAGAGTAACTTTCCTCCAAAGACTGCACCATATGCTGAATGTCATAGACCGGCTGTCGAGGTCTTTATTAAGCAGATTCTGATTCCTACGTACTACTTGGGTGTGGAAACCCTAAAGAGTTACTCAGATAGCATGCTTGCAAAGAATTGTTAGTAGTAGAATAGACAGTGTGGTTGTTTTGAAAGAGCACAATATGATGACACTTGAACAAAAATGTGCTGCATGGTCGAGATGCCAGAAAGACGTCTTTACTGCATCAATGACACAAAAAGGCCTGGTTAGGCACCTCAAGGTGTTGTCAGGCATATTGTAACTGGGCTTTTTTGTAGCATTGGTGCAGTAAAAGCTTATTTCTGGCACCTTGACCAAACAGCTCATTTTCGTTCAAGTATCAACGTATTGTACTCCTTAAAAATAACCACACCATCTTTTTCCAGAGCAGCCTGTTTTTCTTTTGAAGTTGTCTGTGGGTTTTTCTTTGAATCCCAGACAATTCTTCTGTCAGTTATGGCTGCAGTCTTTCTTGGTCTACCTGACCTTGGCTTGGTATCAAGAGATCCCCGAACTTTCCACTTCTTAATAGGTGATTTAACAGTACTGATTTGCATATTCAAGGCTTTGGACATCTTTTTATGTCCTTTTCCATCTTTTTAAAGTTCTTTTACCTTGTTTCGCAGGACCTTTGACAGCTCTTTTCTTATCCCCATGGCTCAGAATCTAGCCTAGTCAGTGCTTCCACTTAAGAGCTAACAAACTCATTGACTATTTATACACTGACACCAATTGCAATTTAAAAAGCCACCGATGTGGGATATTAACCTCTAATTGGCATTTTAACCCGTGTGTGTCACCTTGTGTGTCTGTACCAAGGCCAAACATTCTAGGGTATGTACACTTTTGATCCGGGCCATTTGGGTGATTTCTGTTATCATTATGATTTAAAAAGGAGCCAAACAACTATTTGATAATAAATGGCTTCATATGATCATCATCCTTCAATAAAAGCATTTTTTTGGCATGATCAGTCATATTTTCAATATCAATGCCAAAATTTCACAATTTCTGCCAGGGTATGTAAACTTGTGAGCACAACTGTATTTTCCTGCCGGTGAAACTCTTTTTTGTGATCTACTGCTGTTGCCAATAGAGAAAGCTGCTGGATTCTGGATTAGTAGTTCCCCATCTTATGTGAATACTGCTGGCTTCTCCATTCTTGGACTGCCAGTGGTGTGATGTGAACTGTTTCATGTATTTGTATGGTGAGAGCTCTTGGACACCTTAGAGCAGCGGTTCTCAACCTGTGGGTCGCAACCCCTTTGGGGGTCGAACGACCCTTTCACAGGGGTCCCTTAAGACCATCAGAAAACACATATTTCTGATGGTCTTAGGAACTGAGACACCGCTCCTCTATCCGTCTCCAGGCGGGTCCGCCCACATGCAGATACGCCCACATACGAGTAAGAGAACAGTCAGCAGTGATGACACCTGACCCCTCTGCCCCAGCCTATCATCTCCCACAACATCCGCCCTGCCCATTGTCTGCACTGCTCCCCCAATCATCGCTGAGCGGCGACATCATCCCCAGCTCTAAATGCGGGGCAGGGCTTATTGGCATTAAACTAGAACTTGACCAACCAGACGAGGTGACATGTCAATGGGAAGCGCCAGTGAAGAAGTTTTGATGTCCTCAGATTGGGCGTGGCCTCTGTCAGGGAGCTGGCTAGCTGGGGACTGGGTGGAGGAGGGGGGAGAGCAGATCCAAGATGGTGACGGTGTAGAGGTGACAGCGGGCCGTGTGTGAAGAGAGCTGGCTGCTCTGTGTGATGGGGATGGGGGAGGTGTGACGCCTTGTATGGCAGCAATGAGAAGAGCTGCTGTTCTGCCTGGCAGTGTGTGCTGTGTAGGGGAAGGGGAATCTCCTGGCTGCTGCCATTGTTGATATGGGATAGTCAGTGTACAGATACCTGCAGATGTCTCTTCTGATATGGAGGAGGAGGGGGTTCTGTAGTGTGTTGACCCCATAGAAATGTCACTCAGAGCTGATACTCAGCACTCCTCCTCCTGTGTGTAGCTGGGAGTTTCCACTGCTAGTCCAGTCCCAGGGAAGGTCTCAGTGGGTGTGTTGGGAATACCTGTCCTGTGTGTACGAAGGCCTCATTTATAGGGGGGTTCCTCAGTGTACCCCTGTGTGAGCGCCATGGATCGTGTAGAGAAGAACGTTAAGAAAAGAAAATATGTGAATATTTTTTACAGTATGGTTTTACATCAATAATTACAGCAGGAATTGAGAAACCGCATATCAGATATTTACATTATGATTCATAATAGTAGCAAAATTACAGCTATGAAGTAGTAACAAAAATAATTTTATGGTTGGGGGTCACCACAACATGAGGAACTGTTTTAAAGGGTCTCGGCATTAGGAAGGTTGAGAACCACTGCCTTAGAGTGTGACCAGGTGAACTTTTATATGGTTTTGGACCTTTATGCTTTGTTATGGTGTATCAAGCTGCAGTTATCTTGGGTATGTTCTCTTTTTAAGAGTGATCTTCATGGTCAAGCATTACATACACGTGCTGCACCATCTCAAAAATTCACAAATAGTTTTTGTATAATAGGAATTTGTGCGATAAGCAATCTACTTATAATCCCTGTCACAGTAACATTGATGTTTTAAACCAGTTTCTACTGGTTTCTACAAATCAAAACTACAAAAATAAAATTAGGTACTAAAACTATAAATACACTTGGGGTCGGTTGATTTATGAGTGTTTTCACCCAAAAGACATACAACTTTTACCAGGGATTCCCAACTGAATCAAATTAGAAAGATGTATGAATTTGTTGAAATTTGTGTAAATCTTGTGTGAAATAATTTATAAATATACCTCTTAATAGGTCCTCTTTAATAGGATAATTTAAAAAGTATTGTCAGTTGTTCTACTGAACCATGAACACATAATAATAATAATAATATATGAAATAATATATAAGAATATTTTACCTTTTTTGTTTTTGCCTGTCCCGTTCTTTCTTGGAGGATGAGCCCAGATGCTGCCCTTTCTCCAGTTCCTCTCCAGCTGCCTTTAGCACTCTGCCTTGCACCGAAGTGGGCAATTTAGCAATCAGAGGTGCCACAAGCCAGACACCTCTCCTTTCAGATGAGCTAAACCCAACACACAAAAGTCATGTTTGTATACATGTAGACAACTAATCATAGTTAAAGCAGAATGATTAACCATAAACCACTCTGCATCTGAGTCAATTTTTTTTTATATTTTACACACATATAGAAGCTGAACTCTGGGTAAAAAAACCCTCTCATATAAATATATTCCTCAATAACCACAAATTACATAAATCTACTTTGTGTACATCAAATACCTTTGCAGACCCAGATATTACATTGTAAAATGAGCAGTGACATCATCACTGTTCTGTACATAGCTTGTGCAGACAGCAGAGCTATGGGGGGGAGACCCAGCAGGTCCACCCACTACAGGTTGCCTGCAGAAACTTAGAAGTGCATGGATACAAGACCAGTCAGCCTACACAAGGAAAAAAAGCAGCAGTAATTGGTCTTTATTACAGGAAGGTCCTGTACAGAAATAAAGTTTCACACTGCATTACTGCACAGATCTGCAAGAAATACACAATGCACACCAAGATTGAAGTAAGAATACAAGTCTCTTGTAATTATCCAATATTTGCTTATCACAGAGTTTTACTTTAAAACCAGCATTTTTTGCTGGAACATTACTTCATTACTTACTACCCCCCATTATTTCCTGAAACCAGAGGCCCTGTAGACTAAATGGGCAGCAGGTGCAATTTTTTATGTTGTATGATATTCGCACAACTGTTTATCAATTGCATATTTTTAGTAAACAATAGGCTAAATGAATTCTAGTACACACAAACATAACATAATACCCATTTTTTGGTAAGGTGTTGATGTATCAAGTAAATAGATACCGAACAGGCCAAGACCCAAAATTGCATGCACCTGTAAAATGGCGACCTGTGAAATGGTACCTAAACTTTAAAAGCCTTTACAGGTTATCAATTTAGAGTTGACCATGAATTATGACTCTGGAATTCTTGGTCTCCGACTTTTACAGCTATACTTTACATGTGTGGTGAAATTGCTGTTTAAATACATGTGCAGGTCCTATGCTTCATTAGCATTCACATGCATGTGCAGGTAGGAGGAGAGTGCTTTAAAATTTCTTACCTAATTTTATTTATTTGTAGCTTGGTCTGCAGAACCTGCAGTAAGCATCCCCTGCTCAGCCAGGTGTGTCACAGTGTGTGAAGTTATTCACTTAATTGTATGCACAGAAACAGGGGACCGACAGCTTCTTTTTATGGAGACCTTAGGGGTCAGTCAGATCCCCAATGTCTCCACTGCCCTCCACTGCAACTTCAAGCACAAATTAAGCTTTATTACTTGCTTCCCCAGGTATGGTAAGGGAATGAATGAAAACTGAAACTGGAAGTAACAAAATGCTTGTCGCTTCCACCTTTATTACTTGCAGAGGAGATCAGAGAAGGGATGTTCTTCTTTCACCTCCCGCTCTTAGATCTGGCGCAGTTAACTGTGGCCCCAGGCTTCTCAGAGGTAGGTGGTTCGTCTTCTGCAGAGCTGTCTACGTAACTTTTACTGAATAGCCAATCACAGTTTAAAAAAATGATACCAAGCTCCAAGTCCAGGATGTTTATAAATGGCCTATGGACAGCTGTTATGATAGGGTATACAGTAGATCAGAACTGCCAAATTACATGCTAAGTTATATGAGCACCTCATTCTCATGAACTGAAAAAACTGCTGATACCTACCTGTATGCCCAGTAAATATCACATATTTTCATGCTACCAATCATTATTGCAGAGAATCTATTGATTTGTTTTGTTGTTGCTAGTGTTGCTCATTGGTTTGTAGATTACAGAGTATCACAACCAAAATGCTTTTAATTTTTGGATAGAGTAGGAAAGGTCCTAAACCCCTGTCATTTTATTTTTGCTGACTGTGTTCTGTTGGGGAGATTTCCCATCATGTCTTGTCAATGAAATGCAATAGGAAATGAGCAGGTATCTCCACGTGAGTGGAATCCACCTCTTTGGTATCCCTATTGACAGATTTGTTGTTTTGGTGACCGTAAAGTTACTGATTTCCTATTGCTTTCTATTTAGGTGATAATGGTCACCGAGACAAATTGTGATTGCTTAACTACACGAAAATAGGCTATGTACTTGCATCGGAATTTGCCCCAGAGTTTAGTGAAAGAGGTGAAGTTCTGCTGACATCCAACTTCCAATCATGTGTGAGCAAAAATGCTGTTACTTTTTTTTTTCTTGCACGTGATCGGGCATTCTTTGCAAAATTAAACTTCATCCCACTCACCAAGCCCTGTGGCAAATTCATTTGCAAAGTGCAATTTCGCTTTCAAAATAAACAGCCTATTTGTCTTTAGTAAACCAACCCCATAAAGAAGGTAAATCTACGCAGCATGGACATGAACAGCAATATACAGTAAATGTGATAGCTGTGCTTACCCTTCCCCATTCAATCTAAAAAAAACAAAAACACAACAGTTTTAGCTACACTATAACTGAACAGATAATAAATTGTGATAATTCTTCCTAAACATTTGTACTTCTGCACTCTAATAGCTCCCAACTGTCCCTGATTTTGATGGACTTTCTCTGAATTGGAACAAAGTCCTTCTGCCCCTCTGTCATCCTCATTTGTCCCTCATTTTGGTCTGATCTATATAGTTGTATATAAAATGCACTATTTATCTTTCAAAAAGTGTTTCTCAGTGCTAAACCTTTCACCCAATGTTTAAATTGCTTCATTTGTGAGTTTCAAAAGCCAGTATAAAGGAATAGTAGTGGTAAAAAAGCACTTGTGGTTTAACTAATAATGTTTTTTATATAATTCTCCTTTAAGGGGACATGGCAGGGGGTGTGTCCTATCCCTACATACTTTTACTAATAGGTGACCCTCATTCCCATCTCAAAAAGTTGGGAGGTATGGACTCTAAACTGATAAAAAGTAGTTGCAATGAGACTGGATACCTGAGGATGGCAGATTTCACATTGTGCCTTGTGTTGTTGCTCTCAGCATGTCCTGCACAGTTAGCACTAAAGAGACCATTGCCAGGGGTATTCAAACTGCTGTTTAGCTCAGCAGACTGCTGGAACACTTCTATTGTTGCTTTTGCAATATTATCCAAAAGTGTATTCATCTCATTCACTGAATTAGATGCCTGTAACAACAGAAGAGACAAATGGTTTAATAAAACTGCTTCCTTCATATTCTAGCTAGTAAAACGTCATGATCCCTATTACATACAATGTTATGTGGAGTCTAGAGATAAAGTACTAACAGGTTCCTTCATGCATTGCTTGATCATCAGCTGGATCTCCAACCATGACTGCCTGAGTGTCCACTGTTCAAGATTCTAGGTAAACAGAAATAGAAATAGGCTGTTAGCATCATATACACTTTTGTTCTGATGTATGGAAATGGTTTAAAATATTATTGATGCATGAAAACACATTCTGGGGTCAACAGCTACTTTAGGCCTGACTTTCCTACCTGTAGGATTCGCTTAATGTGAAGCTGCTGAATGTTTTCTCCTTCTAGTGACTCTCTTATCTCATGAGGATAACATATTAATTGTAGTAGTTTGCTTGCTTGCTTATTAGAGAGAACGGGATCCAAAATAAGATCTTTATCCATGCACAGCCTCTCTGGTTCCTTCAAACAATGATCTCCAACCCACTCCTAAGCTCCAACAGAGAAAACAAAAATCAGTGTCATGAACATACAAGTCTAAATTGCTTATAGGTAAGTTCTAAATCAGGGGTCTCCAAACTTTCTAAGCAAAGGGCCAGTTTACTGTCCATCAGGACTTAGGGGGGCCAGACTGTGGTCAGTGAGAGTAGAAAATGCCCCAGCATCGGTGCCCCATAATTGGCTTTAAAGGGGAGGAGTATTGCTCTATTGTTGATATTAATGAGAAGAATAGTGCCGCATTGGTGGTGCCAGTAGGGGGAATGGTGCTCCATCATTGGTGTCAGTTGGTGGAATAGTGCCCCAAGAGCCAAATAAAGGCAAGAAAAGAGCCACATCTGGCCCCGGGCCTCAGTTTGGAGACCACTGTTCTAAATCCATCAGAAAACATCTTTACCTGTTGGCAAATTGTCCTTAGAACATATTTTGCATATTCACTTAAACTTGCTGTCTCTGTGATGAATGGTTTTCCAGAGGATTGCAAGGATGTTTCTGTATTCCCTTCAATCCCTTCACTTGTGGTGACTTTATTGTGCTTTGATGAGTTAATATTATTACTGCCGATTGCAGCATCTCCTAGAAAAAAAAAAAAAAAGCGTTAAGGCCTGCAATTACCATAATCACCACTAAGTGGAGGTGTAGACATTGACAAAGGAGACAAAAAAACAGCATTTTGGGTGATACAAGGCCAATGAACAAATGATCTCTGTTGCTACAAACACATTTTCAAAGTCAAAAGGTCAGACGTTCAGTTCCAGCAGCATTCCTTTATCACAGTGGAGAATATATTCAAAATATCTACATGTCTTTGCCACAAAATACTTGATGATTGCCAAAAACGCTGCTATGTATTACTATAAAAGGCAATTGAAAACAACTGAAAAATTGACTCACTGAGCTCAGCAGTACTAGATATCTGTCATCAGAAAAAAAAAACAGCAATTTAAAAATGAGAGTAGATATCTGAATGGTTTGTACCTGTATCTTCTCCACGTTTTCTGAAGTTCACCTCTGTTACATTGTTAAATGTAATGATAAGATGGAGAACATATACTGTATACTAAAAGCAGAAAACTGCATTAGGAAAATGACAAAGGAGAACGCACCTAGCATGAGAATAGCTTTGAGGACAGCAAACACGGCTCCCACTTCAATGCTGTTATGAGCAGCTGCCAAAAGATGTCTGTCACAGGAGGAAAATACAACAGGTGCTAGCTTTCCTATGGATAAAAAATGACATGGTTTAATTAAACCTTATATTATGTAATGTAACATGTCATCTTACAAAAGAACCTTTCATTAAACTGTAATGTATAATTTACACATAAAATAAATCAGTCCCCACACACATACACAACCCTGCCCCTGCCCACACACAAACACACACAAAAAAAAATACGTTAGCTTTAAATAAAATAGTATTGGCTGCAAAGTACCTACAATTTGGCACCTGAGTCACGGCTGCCACATCAATAGCCAAAAACAGACTTCACTTCTAGTGCTGGACCTAAATACATTAAATTTTTCTTAACACCAATGTTCACCAGATACCTGATGGACCCTAACATTTTTAGCATTTTTACAATACAAATATACATTTAATACATCATATATCCATCACACTGTATTTTCAGGGCATTCTGGATCTTCTAAAGACAGCTCTCAGCAGTTTGGAGACTACCTCTCATAGAAGAAGGGGCACTTTTCAGACTCATTCAGCTGTGAGCTTAATTTAAACTATATGTTAACACCTTACCTTGTAAAACAACCCATTCAGTTTAAAATAGAAACGAAAGGCAGAATATTCTGCATATATATATATATATATATATATAGCCTGGAGTTTGCATGTTCTCCCTGTGCCTGCGTGGTTTTCCTCCAGGTACTCCGGTTTCCTCCCACACTCCAAAGACATGCTGGTAGGTTATTGGATCCTGTCTAAATTGGCCCTAGTATGAAGCCTGATGACATTTTTTTGATGATGAAAAGTGTAGGGTGGAGCCTCGCCGTGTGACAACATCACGCTCTGGAGGGGCAGCAGCAATCTTGTCAGTTAGAAGCATCCTGCTTTTACCATGCTGGTTGTTTTATTCATTCATGTATGTGGAACCTAAATAAATTGATTGATTATAAATTTAAATACTACACTATGAGTTGCCTTTCTTCTCTATGCATTCCTTTACCATTTGATGGGAGATTCTGCCAATTGGAGGTTTATTGAAGTTGGAGAAGTTACTTATTATTCTGGAGGGGATTTCTATTGATGATCCATTGCTGCATTTGAGGATATACCATACTGCTCATGTTGACCGACCTTTTGTGAGGTCAAACTGTCTGGTAAGAGGCCAATTTGTTTGGGTAAATGGTGACGGCTTTTAGATCAAATCTTTCCTCTTATGTAGCTACTTTCATCCATTTGAAAATCTTTATGGACTTTATCACATTTAAAGTGCTATAAGACCATTGTATAATTAACGCTGCATTTATCATATTATTGCCTTCAAATGTGCAAGCTGCTTTTATTTATTCTTGTTGTTTAAATGCTGAGCGCAAGTGTTTGTTTATATGTCCCTAGTATGTGTATGTATGAATTTGAGTTATAAATTCCTTAGATTGTACACCCCTCGAGGGTTAGGGACTGATGTGAATGTACAATATATGTAAAGCACTGCATAAATTGACAGCACTATATAAGTACCTGTAATTTTATATATATATATATATATATATATATATATATATATATATATATATATAATCATAAATACTTTTGTTTTCTTTTTGTATAAGTGATCACATAATCTATGTTCTCAGCTGCATTAGGAGCTTGGAGAGGGGGGGGGGTGGAGAAACAGCATTACACTAACCATCCCAGTGAATGGCAGAGGGACCTGTCAGCACAAGTCTGATCAGTGGAGGACAGGCAGTCTGTTTTCCCAACACAGCTAGAGAACTGACCACACTGGGTTGGATGTGCTCTGATGCCTAGCGTCAATATGAAATAGGAGAGCAGGTGGACTGGCAGGAACACCAGGTATTTCACAAAAAGGAAGCAATACAAAGAGAACAGGATATGTTTTCATACAAGTACATAGTACAACAGGCACATATCAGGAATATGAAATGTTGGGGTAACATATTCTTTTTTTATTTTTTGCACTATAAACAAAAAAAGAGCAAAAATTTGAAAAAAAAGGTTTTCTTTGTTTCTATTATAAAATTTAGCAAACAGGTAATTTTTCTCCTTCACTGATATTTGTTGATGAGGCTGCACTGATGAGCACTGATGTGGTGGCATGGATAGGCAACACTGATGAACACTGATAGGCTGCACTTATGAGGTGGCGCTGATGAGGTGGCACTGGTGGGCATTGATGAGAAGGCACTGATGATGCTGCACTGATATGCAGCAATGATGGTCACTGATAGGTGACACTGACGGGTGGCGCTGACAGATGGCACTGACGGGCGGCACTTCTGGGAACTGACAGGTGCAACTGCTGGGCAGCAATGATGGGTGGCACTGCTGGGGGGCACTAATGGATGGCACTGCTAGGCACTGGTGGGAGGCACTGCTGGTCACTGGTCGGTGGCATTGCTGGGTGGCACTGATGATCAGTGCTGATCTACTCTGTGACAGCTGCCGATTATCGGCAGTACTTTGCTCACGCTGTGACAGCATGAGGAAAGTGCTGCCGATAACCGAAGCAACTGTATTTACTCTGTGATCTGCTGTGTCATTGGACACAGCTGATCATGTGGTGAAAGGACACTGTGATTGGCCTTTTACCTCATCAGATGATCAGCTGTGTCCTACGGACACAGCGATCATGGAGATTGGCGGGCACATGCCCCTGAGGGCGCGCGAGAGGGCGCGTTCTGGGAGGGTGCCATATGACACCTTCCCAGAATTGTGTAACTGAACTGTAGCCATCATTTAGCTATAGCGCGGTTACCAAGTGGTTAAATAACTTAAGGGGTGGTGGGTAAGGTATGCCTTTTTGCTAATGACACATTGGTGAGCAATAGGATTGATATCCCCTGAGGTGTCCATAACATAGTGCACCTAGGGAAAAGAATCCTTTGAAAGGTGGTTACAATATTGGGGGTACAGTGTTGGGCAACCCTACAGAGGAAAATATTTAGGATTTCTTATTTGGGATGATTGCAAAATGAGCAAACAGTGTGGCCAGACAGTGAAGAAAAGCAAATAGAATTCTAGGATGCATCACTAGAGGGGTCACCAGCAGGAGGAAGGAGGTCCTGATTCCCCTATAAACATCTTTAGTTAGACCTCATTTATAATACTGTGTCCAGTTCTGCAGATCTCACTTGCAAAAAGATTTTGATAAGATAGAAGGAGTCTAGAGACAGATAACAAAAATAGTGAAAGGTTTGGGGGATAAAACATTTCAAGAGTGACTTCAGGAATGTAACCAGATTTTGCACTCTTCACTTTAAGTAAATCAGCTTCATAATGTACAGCCTGGGGGAACGAATGGAAAAGAAAGACATGACTGAAACTTTTAAATACATCAAGGGGGTGTATAAGGTCTGGGGGGGGGCAATATTTTCTGATAAAGGTCTGAGGGATAAAACCTGGAGAGATTTCAGGAACTTTATATGTACAGTCTGCAGGAAAGAAGGAAAAGGGGAGACATGACAGAAATCATTCAATGTGATGAAAAAGGTTCAGGAGGGCAGCGTTTTCAATATGAAGTCAAGATCAAGAATACAGGGACATGGCTTCAAACTAGCAGGAGGAAAGTTCAAAACAAATCTTAAAAAGTATTATTTTACCGAAAGAGTAGTGGATACTTGGAATAGACTTCCAGCAGAGGAAGTCAGTCAACAGTAAGTGGATTCAAACATGCTTGGTACAAACATAGATCTATACTCAGACAAAAAAATTAATGAGAAAAACATATATAAATGTAAAAAAATTGAGTAGACTCAACGGACCACTTGTTCTTTTTCTGCTGTCACTCATCTATATTTCTATGTGGGAGGTAAGTACTTTAGTAATGCTTTAACTTGTGCATGCCCAGGTATTATGTCATTCCATACCTTCCAATCAAGATCACCTGGAATGCTGAATCCAGAAGACGACTGGATGAAGGATGTCAGCTGTGGTGATAAGGTAAAGAGGGAGATTACATATGTCATAAAGCTGGGCAGGGACGCTCTGGGAAGCACCTGTACCGTAAAGTGCAAGCATACGTTGCATACTTGCACATTATATCTAAAGCCCACTCAACACAATGTGGACTTTACTTCTGCTTAAAAAAGCTAGTTGCTGTCATACTGGTCCAATGGCTTCAAAACAATCACCTACCTTAGAAATTATGACTTCACCCTGAATTTATTTGCTATATGACCATAACTGTACTGACAAATAACTGAAAAAGTATTGACACTAAAAACCACCAGACGAGTAGCACTTTCAGAGGGAACTCAACAATAAACAAAAAAAGACTTAAAATTTTTTATATTTTTTACTTTCAGCTATAAATATATATAGAAAATTCAAAGTTAGTCATAAATTTAGGCCAAATGTATTGTGCTACATGTTTTGGTAAAAAAATCCCAATAAGTGTATATTGATTGCTTTGTGTGAACGTTGTAGCGTCTACAAACTATGGTATAGATACTGCAATTTATACCAATTTTTGCTATACAGCGCTGCGCTAGTTTAACGGACAATTGCATGGTTATGCAATAATATACATAAATTTAATTTATGTCCTTTTTTTCACACAAATAGAGCTTTCTTTTGGTGGTATTTGATCACCTGTGCACTTTTTATTTTTCATGCTATAAACAAAAAAAGACCAAACATTTTGAAAAAAAAACGTTATTTTTTCATTTCTGTCATAAAACATATCCAAAAAAACTAAAATTTCATCATACATTTATGCCAGCATGTATTCTGCTACATGTTTTTGGTAAAAAATCCCAATATGTGTGTATTGATTTCTACGTGTGTAAGTTATAGCATCTACAAACTATGGTATAGATAATGGAATTTACATAGCTTTTACTTTCTGACTGGCTATCACATATCTTTAGGTGCTAAAATACCAGGACAGTACAAACACCCCCAAATGACCCCTTTTCAGAAAGTAGACACCATAAGCTATCTGTTCAGAGGCATATTGAGTCCATTGAAGATTTATATTTTTCCACAAGTTTTTGGTAAATTACAAAAACATTTTTTTTTTTAGACAAAGTTGTCACTTAAATGATATATTTCTCGCACAAGCCATGGGTAAATGTGGAATTACACCCCAAAATACATTTTGCTACTTCTACTGAGTGTGGGGACACCACATGTGTGAGAATTTTTGGGAGCCTAGCCACATACAGGAGACTGAAATCCAATGACCACTTTGAAAGCCCGAAGGTGCGTAACTTCCTCATTTCACTTCCTCACTACCTATCACAGTTTCGGAGGCCCTGAAATGCCAGGATAGAACCAAACCCCCCCCCCCAAATTACCCCTTTTTGAAAAGTAGACACCCCAAGGAATTTAAAAAGAGGCATGGTGAGTATTTTGCAGATCTCATTTTTTCTCACAAGGTTTTGAAATAAAAAAAAAATAAGAAAAAATATGTTTTTGTTTTCTTTCTTCATTTTCCAAAAACTTATGGCAACAAATGAGATCTGCTAAGTACCATGGCTCTTGTCAAATTCCTTGGGGTGTCTACTTTACAAATAGGGGTCGTTTGGAGGGGGTATGGTGCTATCCTAGCATTTCAGGGCCTCCCAAATTGTGCTAGGTAGTGAAGAAAGTGTAATGAGGAAATAAAGCCCTTTAAAAGCCTGAATGTCCTTTTTGGATTTTGGGGTCCTTTACTTGGCTAGACTGCCAAAAAGTCTCTCACATGTGGTACCCCCATACTCGGGAGAAGTAGCAGAATGTATTTTGGGGAGTAATTCCACATATACCCATGGCATGTGTGAGCAATAAATCATTTAATTGACAATTTTGTGTAAAAAAAACATTTTTTTTTATTGTCATTTTCCATTTTTACTTGTAGTAAAAAAATAAATTCTTCTATTAACTCAACATGCCTCTCAGCAAATAGTTTGGGGTGTCTACTTTCCAAAAAGGAGTCGTTTTGGGGGGTGGGAGCATTTTATGCCCAGCATTAGAAGTTTATGCCACACGTCATTCACTCTTCTAACCACCTGAAGACCAAGCCTTTTCTGACACTTTTTGTTCACATGAAAAAAAAATCAGTATTTTTTGCTAGGAAATTACTTGGAACCTCCCAAATATTATATATTTTTTTAAAGTAGACACCCTAGTGAATAAAATGGTGAGCACTGCAATTTGTTATGTCACATAGTACTCGCACAGCGATTTTTCAAACGCAAATGTTTTGAAAAAAATACACTTTTTTACTTTTAATGCACAATAACACAATATATTGGCCAATTATTTGGTAACATATAAAAGCTGATGGTATGCCGAGTAAATAGATATGAAACATGACATGCTTTAAAACTGCGCATACCCTGTGCAATGACGACAAACTGCATATATTTTTAATATCCATAAGCAATGCTTTTAAAGCCTTTACAAGCTACCATTTTAGATTTGCAGAGGAGGGCTAGTGCTAGAATTACTGCCCTGAATGTGACATTCGCGGCGATACCTCACATGCATGGTGCAACCACTGTTTACATACTGGCACAAGGGTGCTTTCTATTTTTTTTTTAAGTTATTTTGATTTTTTTAATTATTTTACACTGTCCCTTTAATTTTTTTTAATCACTTTTAATGCTATCACAGGGAATGCAAATATTCCCTATAACTTTAATGGGCATTGTCATATATTCTTTTTTGAGAAATCTGTGGTCTGTCAGACTTTAGACCTTAGATATCTCCTCTGCCCTTACATTATCTAATCTCACCAAGATCAGTGTGATCAGATGCTTTCCCAATTTACAAATGGTGCCGTTTATATCCTGCGAAATTGAAGTGATGAAATGCTCATAGCTTCCAATTTCTTAGACTATAGAGATGACTGGCACCATCCGGACTCCAATCAGCTCTATGGTCAGCTAGCAGAAACACCGGCTGCATTCTCAGGTTCCCCCGATGGCATGGGACCGTGGAACTGTGCACAGCCATCCAGAGCAGTGTGCCCGAGCCGACAGGGAGGAGGACTGTTAGTAAACAAAGCAGCCCTCTTCCCCGTTGGTGATCGTCGGTAATCACCAGGCACCGGCGGGTAATCACTGGCCGGGACCCAGTGATTGACAGCCACGGCTGGGAACGACTTGCGTGAGCCCCCTACCCAGAAATGCAAAATCCTGTATATATACGTGATTTTGCGCACCAGTGCTGCCCTGTAGCAGTATTTCTGCTATAGGGCAGTCGGGAATCGGTTAATGTAAACCCAGGTTCAAGTCACTGCATTTTGCTTCACTTAATATTTTAGTAAAACAGGCTTGCAGGGTCTCTACACAATTTATATCTGTATTTGGGATTTCTGGACACATTATAGAAAGATTGTCAGTGTAACTAATCAGTTTACATGATAATTTATGTCTAGATACGCTCCAAGATACGCTCCTTCCTTACCCCAGACACCACTAAACTACTCGTTCACTCCCTGATTATCTCACGCCTTGACTACTGCAACTCCCTCCTCACCGGCCTACCCCAGTGCAAACTCACCCCGCTTCAGACCATCCTGAACTCAGCTGCCAGACTCATCCACCTCACCACCCGCTCCACCTCTGCCACCCCCCTCTGCCTCTCCCTCCACTGGCTCCCCATTGCCCAACGCATTAAATTCAAACTGCTCACTCTGACCTATAAAGCCATTCACAACACTGCCCCTAACTACCTCACCGACCTGATTCCCAGATACCACCCTACCCGTACCCTTCGCTCTTCACAGGACCTCCTTCTATCTTGCTCCCTGGTCTCCTCCTCCCACGCACGACTGCAAGACTTCTCCAGGTCCTCCCCCATCCTCTGGAACTCACTACCCCAACCCATCAGACTGTCACCTTCCCTCCTCACCTTCAGGCGCTCCCTGAAAACCCACCTCTTCAGGGAAGCCTACCCCACCCTCACCTAACAGCCGCTGCCCTTCCCTCCTCCTTCCACTCCATCCCCCACAGCCATTTCCTCCTGTACCTCTACCCCCTCCCTCCTAGATTGTAAGCTCGAAAGAGTAGGGCCCTCTTACCCCTTGTGTGCTGTTTGATGTTACTGTACTGTTTCATGTATTGTCCCCCCTCTATTGTACAGCGCTGAGCAAACCCTTTGGCGCTATATAAACTCGATAAATAAATAAAATAAATAAATAAATGTCTACATCTACCAAGGACCTTTTCAACCTTGTTCCAAAGCCATAATTAATGGCTTAGAAAAATGTGACTCCTGATCATTTATCTGTTATTTTAACAGCCTCTTCCAATAGACAACACCTACACAACTTCATTGGTTAAAATGCATTTGACATGCTAAATATCACTTAACAGAAATTAATTCCATTTTTACTGTGCATGTCAGAAAATCAAGGCAAGACATGAACACTTTTATAGATGACACTAAAATATTTAAAAGAGTACAAAAGTACATGTACAGCTGTATTTAAACTGTCTAACAATTGAGCCTGTATTTGGTGGGATTTTGCGACACGTTTGGAAGTTTTTTTTTATTATTTATACATTATAGACTAAGTTATTTTTAAAGCACAGTAAATGATGTGTTTTTTATCATCCATCGAGGGACACAGAAATTCTGAAAGATTCAGGTTATACTATACATCTACCTACGGGTTTGGGACACTGACAAATGAAGAAAATGTTCCTTATGTAACCTCGCCTCTAACCGTCATGCCTCATTTCTTACTAGTGTCCCAGGGGGTTAGATGCCTTTTCCTCAGCTGTGCTTAAAACAATACTTCAACTCCATCTTAGATAGCCTTTTATTTTGTAATATATACTTCTGTATTTTTTTTTAAGATGGCAGTGCTACATGTAGTTCAGTTAACTGGGGATGATTTACTAAAGCTGGAGAGTGCATAATCTGGTGCAGCTCTGCAGAGAAAACAATCAGCTTCCAGTTTTTTTGCCTAAGTTTAATTGGACAAACTGAAGTTAGAAGCTTATTACCCACCATGCACAGCTGCACCAGATTTTGCACTCTCAAGTTTTAGTAAATTAACCCCATTACCTGTAAAAAGCTGGTCATTTAAGTCTAACAAGGATTTGACCTGGATCAGGTGATATGCAGCAACTTCATGCTCCCCATGAATTGCTGATCTACAGCTGAGTTGCCTAGTTTCCAGCTACTGCTAGTTTGTTCTGGCTAATGAAAGGAACAAATTTTAGTCCAGGCATATGTAGACAGTTTGAAATGTTAATTAATTATTTAATTTTGTTTTCTTTCTGGCTCCCTAGAATTTGCAATTCCTTATTGGTTGCCTACGAAGATTTCTTTTTGTTAAACCAAACTGCAGGCAAATATAAAACAGACAATAAATGAAAGGGATATCTAAGCTTCATTAAAAAAACAAACAAAAAAACAAACATACTTGCTCTGTGCAATGGTATTGCATCCTCTTCCCCTGCTGGTGCTCCTGGCTCCTCCCTCTTGACTCGTGCCCCCAATAGCACTGGTGCGTGCTCACTCCTGAGCCCTGTTCTATGCATCCATAAGACACACAGAGCAGCTGCTCAGCCCTGCCCCCTGCTTTCTCTTCATTGGCTCCCACTGCTGTGTCTCAGCCAACGAGGAGAGAGAGACCTGGGACAGCCGAGGCTCCCGTGACATTGATGAATCGAGAGGGGGCCCAGGTGAGTATTAGGGGGGCACAGAGAAGGTTTTTTACCTTCATGCATAGAATACATGAAGGTAAAAACCTTCAGCCTTCAAAATCACTTTAAAACTGCTCTGTATTCATTAATACATCAATACATGTATTAGAATGAATTTGACTAGTATAGGTTTCCTGCAATCCCCTGCACAGTAGAGTTCGGAATGGAAAAAATCCTGTAAGAGCCACTGCTATATTCTTCAGATGTTAAATATAGCTAATAGGAACATTAGTAGATTTATTTATTTTACTGTAAAAATATGTGAACACCTACCATTTGTTGTCCCCATTGGGCTAAACTGTGGTGTTCTTAGTAGATGGAGCAGGAGGCGGCATGTCATTCTAGCTCCAGGCTCAGCATCAGGATCACCGCAAGCTGTGAAGAAAGGAATCTCTTAATCAGTCATCATTGCTAATTAACTAACAGCCTTGAAAACTGTGCATGACAATTCACTGTAATTACAGGTAGCTTCAAATAGTTAAATACATTGTTACATTGAAAATAAGTCTTTTTTCAATTTTATTTATGAATGTTTGTGGCACTGAACGGTGCCGCTGTTTAGAGAATCATAAAAGGTTGATATCATAAATACTTTTGCAAGCTGTATGAATAAAGAGATTTAACTATTTAATTAATTCATAACTAGATGAAATAGTGTTTTTCTCTGTCCAAAGTTCCACTTTGGTGTAAATAAAAAACACAATTGCAAACTTGAAAAGCTTTACAGTTCTAGTATTTAGTCACAGTACCTGCTGCAAGGAGGGAGGGGAGAGCGACATGCTGAACCACATCCTCAAGTGGAAAGCAGTGCCTTGCTATTAGGACAGCTATAAAAGTGGCCAGAGAGTCATGGAATGAAAGATCACTAACCTTCAAGATAAGAAGAAAAGAAGATACTCAATACATGGCAAACAGAAAAGTGGTTATCAGAGTTCTTTTCTATCCAAAACAAGTTTCCCTGCAATTTCTGTAGAGTTTGGGGATGGTAATACATTAAAACTAATTGTGGTGTCCTTTTTTATTAAATATTTTTCATGTTACTGTATAAACTGAATTTATGGAAAAACTAAAATAAAACATATGGCTTGCACACGGTTCACAGATAACTTTCTCTTTGCTGACCAAGAAAAATAAAAAGTTAGGGTGGTTACGAACATTGAATGATAATGTTACAAAAACTGTTATGCACATGACCAATACTTACATCCACACTGCAGAGTAAGTCATTAAATCCCCACACATGATTGGAAGAACAGCAAAGAGCCTTAAGTACACCCAACCATTCCGAGCTGAGCACAGTGCAGCAAGCTGTAAGTTCAGCACACAGGTTCGATATATCATAGATCCTGTAGAAACAATTCTGATAATATGGATCACTGAAGAACAGATCTAAACAACTTCTGAGCAATAGACCCATTGGTTTAGGATAGGTCTTAAAGCAGTGGTTCTTAACCTTGTTGGAGGTACTGAACCCCACCAGTTTCATATGCACATTCACCGAATCCTTCTTAATTGGAAAAATAAAATATGATTTTTAAAATTCAAAACATAGGTATATATTTATACATAGGTGCACAAAATGAACAAAACCGTTAAGAACAAAGAACAAAACCATTAAAACATGATTTTCACACAAAAACAAAAACATAATAATGAATATTTACTGCACGAATCATATGAGTCGGGTGTGGGTCTTCACCTCTGCCGAACCCACGAGACTGACTCACTGAACCCCTGGGGTTCGATCGAACCCAGGTTAAGAACCACTGTCTTAAAGCAATGATAAAGCTACTGTACATAGGAAGGAAGGAGCATTTCTAATATAATAAAAACAAGCAGTGCCATATAGTTGTGGCTATTGTGCATTACAGGCCAGAAAGAATTAAATGTATAATTTAAAAAAAGTGTACTATGTATAATAATATCTATGAAATGGAATCTTCCCAAAGGAAGTAATATTGGCTTAGAGATTGCAAAATCATGCAAATCCCAGCACCCCTCCAGTTCTTTGAACTGTTAGATCAGAGTGCTATACGGTGCAGTGCTATATGTGATATATATATATATATATATATATATACAGTATAGTATGTGCTATGTACAGAGTGCACTTTCAGGGGTGCCCTATGTACTGAGTGCAGAGTTCAGGGGTGCTCTGTGTACAGAGTGCAGGTTGAGGAGTGCACTACATAGAGAGTGCAGGATTTAGGGGTCTGCTCTGCACAGTGTGTAGGGTTCAGCTCTCTTTCTCATTCACATCTCATTTCCACCCCTCCTCCGCTCTAAACTCTGCATCACTCTCTCCATACTACATGTGACATAAATGTGACATAAATGTACAGATTTGAGTAGATAAGATGTGACCTGTAGAAAATATGACAATGAAAATCTAGTTCATTCCGTGTCATTAAAGAAATATTCAGTCATAGGTACTCAGACACAGATGGTCACCAATTAACATCTGAAAAGAGACAGAGTAGCTTCCTCTGGAAGTGGCACCTGGGTGCTAAAAGATTTTGTCACCTTCTGGGGAAACCGGGAAGGAAACGGCTGGAGACAGGTTGGCTTCATGACAGCGGGAGACCAGAGCTTTAAAGAATATACATAGGTCAAAGGAGTATGTTTCATCCCTCATAAAAGCTAAAATATTAGTTGCAGAGAGATGAAAATACTTCCTTCTGATGGGGCACTACATCGGCATATAAAAACCGTATTTGTGAATTAGGTAGAATGCCAGAAAAATGCAGGAAATGGTTAGGTGGCACTGGATTGCGACAGCCGAACAGTGATTGGTACTATCGCGACTGGACTGATGCGCTGGTGTCGGAAATCCAATCCCCGACTTGGTGATTCAAGCCGGTCTTGGCCCAATTGACTATGGGCAGTTCGGCCCCCACAACATCCTGTGGGCGGGTACAGGAACACCCCCCAGGGTCAATTGGCCAAGAACTAATGTCCCGCCTATGTCCATATCCCCATAAATTAAGGACTCTGACATGGGGACAGTGTGATTCGTATGGAGCTGGTTTGATTTGACAGATGGATTGCTGAATCTGACTTGCTCCGGTCGCAGGGTAAATCTTGGTAAAAGTTTTATTCTGTTTTATTCCCTTTTATTTTATAGTGAATAGTCTATGTGTGTCTTCTTGTATTTTTTGTATTTCTGTAACTTTTTATACTTTGTACATATTTTATGCACTGCCCACTTTCGGGATATTAAATCTTAAAATTAATAAGTGACTTCTGTGTACTTAAGCACGGGCTCATATCTTCGGAGAGATTATATTGTATTGTATGTTAGTGCCTTGATATGCTCTGACAAGCTCATTGCCAATCTGTATGCAATTGCACTGCGTGTTGGCAGATTGCATGCAGATTGTAAAAGGTAACAGATCTGCCAGACGGAGATCTGTGTGTGTGTGGTGTCCCAACAGACCGTTCTGCAGATAAACTGTTGGGTGGTGGCCAGCTACCGTTTGTGGTGTGTCTGGTGTGGGGGCGTGTGGACAGTGGAAGAGTGATTAACATCGGGGTTCTAGCTGTAGGATAGCTGGAGGGATCCTAGAAGGGTGTGTGATTGCTAAGCTGCTCCTCAACTCTAATTAGTTCACCAGATTGTATATAAGATTTGTATCTCCCAGTGTGTGGTCAGCCATCTGGATTGGAGTGGAGTCTCCCCCAGGTGGTGGCCAAGCGGTAGTGCGGGCTGTGCCAGTATATCACGGCTGGTCTTATATACGGTTTTATATGTTCAAAGTTAAGTCCCTTTTATTCCCTCTTACCCCAAGTCACGACCGCACATGAGTGCCTCGGTTAGCTAGTCGCTGTGGGCGTGGCGTGTGGGGAATTCGTGACACCACACCTCTGCAAACATCTCACTCCACAGTCCTCATCTCTCCCGCTCCCCCCCCCCCAAAAGCTTACTTGCATGTCACCTACCCAGCCCAGCTCTAGTACCTCCCAGCAGTGTAGGCAGCTCTGAGTCAATCTCTCTCACTTGCAGGGAGATCATTGGTTGGCATCTGTACAATTGAGCACAGATGAGAATCCAAGTGAAGTTTACCACGTGATGCCCCATCCCACACTGCACCTGTATCTGCCCCCACTGTGAGTGCACAGCAGGTGGGGATCTGTTAGATCCATGAGAGGAAAGTTTTCCTTGTAAACACAGAAGGCTTCTGTGTTTATAAGTGACAGTGGGAGAGGAGGGTGAGAGCCACATTTCAGTTGAAAAAAATCCCTGGGTGCAAGGGCCACATGAAATGCATTGGCTCTAGTGTGATTCTCCTTGTCTGACCTACCCTTCTCTGCCATAAATAAAGCCCATTTAAAACTTTTCAGGTATATCAATTTTCTTAGATCCACCTAAGAGCAGGTCCTCACTGGTGCAGGACAGAGGGAACTAAACAATCCAGCGGCTTCTTTAGGGGTGAGTGCTACACTTTGCTTGTACTTTAAGACTCTCCTCTTGTGACTTGTTACAAAATTGCAGTTGATTAATGAAGGAGAGGAGACTAAAGAAATGCTTCCTCTTGTTTGCAGCAGACTGATTAGAGCATCTCAGCCTAGACAAAAGTACTTGGCTGGAGCTCAAGGACCATGTTTTTGGATTATTATGTTGTATATTGTGAAATTCAGTAGTGGAGACAAGTAAAATTACTAAAAGGTCCACTTCAAATATGGAACATGATATTTACCTCTCAGCATCTTGGTGGCCCATACATACATTCATGAGGACGTTGCACACAAAACTGTAGCGGTTAGCAGCATTCTCACTGAGGATCTTCCCCAGCACTAAGTGATTAATATTGTGCACTGATGGGTTTTCTATAAAGTCCACCATGAAGTCTGGATCCCACAGTGCATTTGAGTTAGATGGCTGTACATTGCTGTATATTGTCTGCTTTACCTTCGAACAAGCACTACTGAAGAGATAGATAGACAATATATAAACAAATGGCTCATATTTATTGTGACAATATATAAATCAATGGTGTGTATTTGATGTGGCATTGATTAGTACCATACAGAGGAGAAACAGTTGTTGACATACAGCAGAATATTATCTCAGTGCAATGATAGCACTGCCATGCATGATATTTGGCCATTATATGTAATCTTTTCAGTGGAAATACAAATATATGTACAGTGTAGATAACAGCTGGGGATTCATTGATTTAACAAATAAACCGTCAATTACAAAATGGATCATTCTGTAGTTCATAACAGTCATCCACATTATTGTTGATTATTTGTTACTATGCTGTCTTACTGTTAATACAAAAAGCACCAATATTACTGCAGTTTATTTTCTTTGTTATCTACAAACGGGAAGATCAAAATACCTACTTTACAGAAAATGTTTGGTTTGTCTCTCTATCACTCTCTTGTTATCAACAGCCTCGCCTATTTAAAGATACAAAAAGAATGATCTGTGGGCGGCCGGCTGTAAACAGACCGGCTGACTGACACCCAAATGCCCTCTGATCCGCTAAACAGAAGAGGAACAGATCTCCTTCCATTTGTTCTTAGTGGATTGGATCAGATTAAAGGAAGGTGGGTCTAAATGAACACAAGTCTGTTTACATCTGCCGCTCCAGAGAGGAGAATGGAGGATCTGAATGGGTCCGCCTAAAAAAAGGGACATCAGACCCAATCGGACAGATTGTGTGAAAGGGGCCTAAAGCTTGTCTGAGCGTTCAGAAAATGGAGTGGAGAGCTGAAATTACATACTGCAGAGTTCAGTGAGAACTGATTAGAGAGAAGGAACACACCACACATCACACAACACACAGGAACAAAGCTGAGGCTGTCAATCACAGGCTGCGTGCTGGAGGTCCCTCCCCTGTCACCTTTTTATCTATTGGTGTCAGGGAAATCAGTCAGAAGTTGTTCATGCTGATAGAAGAAGAACAAAGAAGCAGACAGATGTAGGCTGCATATAGGATAATCACATTTGGGACACAGTGATGAGAATACTACACAGCTATACAAATGGCTTAGGTTTTATTCACATTTCATCTTGGTGTAGACTATATGGCTAGTGAATGAAACTCATATACAGTTCTAGTGTAATTAAACCCACAGTGATCAACTGGTAATGTTTTCATGTCTGCCAGTACTAAATACTTAATATAAGTGAACATATAAGCCATCTATATTTAATTCTACAGACGTTCCAGCACACTGCATTTAGGGTTCATGCAAACAGACTAAAATATGCATTTCTTAGTGCCTAGTATAAATCTCCTGGTGCCATCCAACATCGGGGGAGCTGTGTGTGCCATGTACAGCCTGCCATTAAGTGAATAGCTATACGTACCAGTACTCTTGTAACTGCCCAGGCATGCCTATCCAAGTTTCAGCATTTACAAGAGTATGGCCATTCGTTCTACTGTGTGCATGTACCCCTTAATAGCTGGAAGGCAATATCACACCACACTTTCCCATACACACTTGTAAAATACTGTTATCAAAATTTTGCACAATGGAAGCATTTAAAATGGAAAAACCAAGGCTTTTTAATGTTTTGGATAGAGTAGGTAATATCTTATTAGTGTATCTGCCCCTGTTGGGAAAGACAGAGGTCACTGAGACAGAAAAAAAAAGGGGGGGGACATTCTAATGGAGACATTCAGCAATCAGAATATGATTTGTAGCAGATTTGGGAAGGGGTAGAACCTCTGTGTCCATGCTGGGGATAGTCTGCTCACTTCCTACCACGGTTACATTGTTTGCACAGTTATTAGGCAACTACAGTGCTCTCGGTCAATTCAAAATGTTAATAAACCTCAACCCTGAATATTTAAGAAAGTAAAAGTGAGGTTTTGGCTTTCTCAAGAAAATATCTATGTGTGCACAATTATTGGGCAACTATTAGTGTGCATAATTATTATGCAACTAAATGAAAAAGGAAACATTTCCCATCTCACTTGTTTTTTTTTCAACTGTTCATTTCAATAAGAGTCATAAGCCTTCCATTCATGAAGTCTGTCAGTTTCTTGACCTATTGACGATCAACTTTTTGTGTAGCAGCAACCACAGCCTCCCAGACACTGTTCAGAGAGGTGTACTGTTTTCCTTCACCGTAAATCTCCCCTTTAAAAAGGGCCCGCAAGTTCTCAGTAGGGTTTAGGTCAGGTGAGGAAGGGGGCCATGTTATCATTCTTTCATCTTTAAGCCTTTTACTGGCTAGCCACACAGTGGAGTACTTTGTTGCATGTGATGGAGCATTATCCTACATAAATATCATACCACTGCTTAAAGAAAGTGTCTTCTAAAAACTGGCAGTTAGTTTGTGAGGCGATTTTCAGTCCATCTTCAGCCAAAAAAAATCCAATAAGCAATCAAGTTTATAGAGCTTGGAGTTGAACAATATGCATAAAAATTATGATTTGGTCAAAATACTCACTTGCCTAATAATTGTGCACATAGTGTAGTCACCAGCGCAGGCAATGAAGGAAAACCAGGAACACAGGCAACAATATAAACCTCGAAGAGGTTCCCTACCCCTTCCTATTCTAAAAAAAAGTTTTGGCTAAGATCGCATGTTAAATGACCCTTTGATACCACATAATTTGATACACGATTTGCAATCTTTAATTTTAAAGTACCCAAAATGTTCTTACTGCAAATTAAACATTTCCGGGGTTGACATATGCTGACAAACATCCTGTTTTTAACTATATAAACATATAGATCAGCTAATAAGGCAGGCTGTCCATAGTTAGTTTGGGAGGCGATTTTCAGTCCATCTTCAGCCCAACAAAGTCCTGCTGGCTCACTTTAATAATACCAGCCCCTACAAGTATACCTTGCTAAGTCAAAGTGGAGCTCTGTGCCTGTTACTGATCTAGCCACGGGCCCATCCATCTGGTCTGTCAAGAGTCACTCTCATCCCATCAATCCATAAAACCTTTGAAAAATCTGTGTTCAGATATTTATTGGCCCATTCTTGACATATCAACTTATGTGTCTTTTTCAGTGGTAGTCAGGTTTCAGTCTTCCTTACCTTGGCCATATCTCTGACCAGTGAACACCTTGTACCTCTGGACATGCCAGGTAGTTTGCAGTTCTGGAATATGACAGCTCTTGAGGATAATGGATTCCTGGTAGTTTCACGTTTGATTCTTCTCAAATCTTTGGCAGCTAATTTGCGTCTTTTTTTCTTGACATGTTTCTTGCTACCTTGTTGACTGGTAAATCTCTTTTTTTGGCCTATTTTGCCTGAGGAAAAGAAGCTACCTAATAATTATGCACACCTTGATATAGGGTGTTGATCTTCTTAGGCCACACACTTAAATCCAATAAGCATTCAAGTTTATACAGCTTGGAGTTGAACAATATGCATAAAAATTATGATTTGGTCAAAATACTCACTTGCCTAATAATTGTGCACATAGTGTATAGTAGTCACCAGCGCAGACAATGAAGGAAAACCAGGAACACAGGCAACAATATAAACCTCGCAGAGGTTCCCTACCCCATCCTATACTAAAAAAAGGTTTGGCTAAGATCGCATGTTAAATGATCCTTTGATTTCACATAATTTGATACACGTTTTGCAATCTGTAATTTTAAAATACCCAACATGTTTTTACTGCAAATTAAACATTTCCGGGGTTGACATATGCTGACAAACTTCCTGTTTTAACTATATAAACATATAGATCAGCTAATAAGGCAGGCTGTCCACAGGTTACACAGGCATTGAAACATACACACAGAGGAAGGA
Source organism: Staurois parvus (assembly GCF_062004578.1). Lineage (NCBI taxonomy): Eukaryota > Metazoa > Chordata > Amphibia > Anura > Ranidae > Staurois > Staurois parvus. The sequence goes on along the minus strand of NW_028317927.1, from coordinate 9,320,497 downwards.
GAGAGAACAAAGCACAGAACAGAGAGAGTTATCGGTGATACATTAATGAGACACAGACTGCTAAAATGTATATGCAGTGTTCAGACAAGGTGCATGCTTTCCTATTGCACAACAACATGACATATTGGTGGCATGTTCCCCATTCCATTCCTTTTTTAGGGGGGGGGTTTAGAATAGATAAATGAATGCACAGGCATGGCTGTTCTTTGACCACCATCATCAGATATTTAAACACAGATTCTGGAAATACTGTTACTATTACATTACTCAGGTTGACTACAGACAGCAGTTAACTGCTATAAACACTTTAAATTGGATATGTTTAAAGTCCAAGGTATCCAACAAACAGGACAAGACACATTTGGTGTTCATTAGGTGGCTTAATATATAAAACACATCTATGAGCAAGGCACAGAAAGTGGTGCAGAGGTACTGACTGGAGGCATGAACTGAAGCCCTGGCTGAGAACCAGGAAAAGTCATTGGGTCCACTATAATGAATGATGAGAGATACACACATTCTACAAAACATGACGAGAGCACAGGGATAAACAGGATTTACAGAACACAGCAATTAAGGAACTGTGCCTACATATTATCAAATCTATCTGCAAATTAAGCGTGTCTGTATTTGATTAGCATTATCCATTAGCTATTGAAGAAGCATGAGTATCTGTAAACCACAATCTTACAGAAAATAGAAGTTACCCAAGCAAGCCAATAAGACACAAACTGCCAAACTGCTCACATGAACATGACTGGATGGAGCTGGCAACAACATCTGCACTTTTTTTCTAGAGAAGTCCTCAGAACACTGTATACAGCTAATAATTATATACTGAATCATATATTACTCACCTGAAAAGATCTCCAAACTTACTTCTTATATGGCTACATGACATATACAGATCATACAGATAAGCCAAAATACATCTCTCTGGAGAGGAGCATTCTGAGGGATTGACTACATGCTTTACTACACCACACAATCTGAAATTAAAGCATATTGTATCTCTTTAGGAATACAGTTCAAAAGCACACTTTTGCTAGGGTCATAATGTAAAATCATATATTCATTTCCACATTGTATTTTACCCACATTGTATTTTACCCCTATAAGGTAATGGCATAATGTGTTAGTATGCAGCACATCCTAGTACATTATGCAATATATACCCTAAAATAAAGCCTTCCAGCAACATACTTCACCCAGTCTTCCTTCCAAGTTTACTGGCCCATCTGTTTGAATGCTCAAACCACGATGATGTCACTCTGCGCATGAGCACGGGAGCCACAGCCACGGCACAACATTCTAAATGGTGTCACTGGCTGCAGAAGTAATGCACGTTTGGAGATATTCCTTGCAGCTTTATTATAAGCTTACCAGTAGGTGCAAATGAGCAAGCAGTGTTTACTGCCGTTTTAATTATTTCTAGCCTCCTCCTATTAGTCTGATTGATCTTGAAGTTTGTAGACTTACTTTGTGAAGATTTCACAGAGGCTGCCTTCCGAACAGCAGAGAAGAAGCTGCAAAGCATGCAGGTAATCTAGGAAGTTGTGGAAAGACGGCCAGCAGATAGGCAAAGCTCACAACGTGAAAAGAAAATTTTCAGGAAGCTTATATTGGATTGACAAATATAACTCTTGCTTACATTTTTATGCAATTGTTGAAATAAACTTACAAAACCAACCTTTAGTGTATGGCTCACCCATCAAAAATGTGAATAGAATGATTTAAATAATATATTAGGTCATATATGAATAACATAAGTGTATATTTTATTACATTCTTTAAAACAGTAAAGAAAATGCAATAAAATGATGCAACCCTGAGGGTCTAAAACATACAATAGGCATATCACATGGCACATAGTATCAATAATGTAATGATAATCAATGTTATAACTACAGTATATCTGTAGTGTAAACAATATAACGTGACATTTGTTGTTACATATACATTATTCAATGTACCAAAACATCTTTAGACACATTAAAATCTAGCAGAGCCCTTTACACAGCATAACGTATATGTGATCAATTGTATATCCTTCTGCTCCCACAAACATTCAAATGTGCACTCAAAGATCAAATGTCTCCTTATACCAGTTTATCATGAATTTATCCCCAGCAGTCAAGTAACAAAGATTCCTAACAAAATTATACAGCTGTTTACGCTCAATTACACAATTACACAATTTCTCAAAGTCAATTTTCCTTTACCACCAGGGAGGACTGTGCATCCATGAATGCACATTGATTGAATATGTTGCAAGCAATAATGTGTATAGCCATCATATTACACCCACAAAAATAAAGCAGAGAGGGTTACACAGTATATGCTGTATAAGTGGAATCATTGTGTTACAGATAAAGTAGAATTCAAAGCAAAAGCCAACTAATCTTGGAAACGCTCCCTTCCCCTCTAAACACTGATTCTGACTAAGCTGTGTAAGAAATATCTGTATTCATACCTTTTTTCAGGCCGCTCTGGTCTGGTCACATGATCCAGTTCCCCTCTGTCAGCCAGCGGCAGCTAGATGGGAGAGGAGTGAGAATCGGCAGTAGATGGGCCATAGGAGTCTATGGGTGGCGTCACCACTCCCAGGCATTACCAGCTGTTATTGAGCACTCTCTCCTCTCATGTGAGCTGGACCGTAGTGGATTGAAATTAGGTAAGTATACACATCTTTCTTTTTTAGTAGTTAGGTTTTTCCTTGAATTCTACTTTAAATAACCAACATTTCATCACAATATAATGTGTCTTGATGACACAAACAAGGAACAAAATGGTGATTTGTTCACTCCCCATATCGTACTGGTGTATTCCAATGTTGCTGGTGTCATTAAAGAATTAAAGTGGAACTAAAGTCTTAAATTAAACCACTGTGAGGAGATGGGCTCTTCCGCAATGAAACTACCTGCCTGCTCATAGTCTGCTTTAAAATGTACACTGAGCTGCACATGCACATGTGCAGGAGTGACATCATCCCATGCCAGCCAATGAAGATAGCTGCATCCCGACACCCGAAGAAGCCAGTTAGAAGATGTAGACACCAGCAAGAGACATTGGATTGTTGAAGGAGAGGTGAGTATTGCAGACTTTAGTTCCACTTTAACTCTTAGTCCTGGTTCACACATTTGCATTTTACCATGCACATTGGAAAATGTGAAAATGCATGTGCAGTTAATGGCGATGTTAACAGATCCTCTTTACATCTGTGCGCTGTGATGTAGCATAATTTTGATCCCAGTTTCATACATTTGTAGGGCCACAAAAGTCAATATAAGTGCATGAAAATGCAAGTATGATGCATTTTGCATGCGCTTCAACCCCCTGGTTAAATCCACTCCCCTGGATACATGTCATGTAATCACACATAGCAGAGCAAGATTTACTGCAGGGATTCTTTGCTGCAGAAATGCTGATTACAGAGGTTAGCAGTCTTCCCCCTGCTCTACAATCCCTTCCACCACCACTAAGGATAGGGAAAGAAGGGCAAAATCAGCAATCGGCAACCTATGAACACACACTCCTCCAGACTGGCATTACCCATCAAGGCATTTTGATAATAGCATAACTTCTCCCAAGAGCCATCCCACTGCTTGCAAAAGAACTGGGGAGTACTTCCATGGAGTACTGAGGCTGTAATGTTTTCAGGAAGCTATGTACAGCATCCTGCTGGCCCCTCCCAACAACCATAATCTGCTAGGAGTGCACAGAGAAGCACAGAGGAAAAAACAAACAGAGGTTCAAAACAAATTATGATCAATAGTGGGTCAGATCGATGTTTGTTTTCTACTGCAGAGATGAGAAAATTCAAAGGAGCGTGGAAAAATGTTCTTGAATTAACAAAATTCTAATAGTGTATGCGGTTTTCATTTGGTAAACTATATTCATTCCAAAATTAAATGTTAAAAGCAAACAAAGTCTTTCAAACAACAAAAAATATTCTGAGAATTTTTATACAAATTTTCTTAAGACTTTTCCTAAGAATTTTTGTTTGATATTCTATCCACCAATGGCCAGCTTTACTGCCTATTTATACCCAGGGCAGTGGATAAGGGGGTACCACCAGTCCTCTTGTACAGGGCCCAGGGAGCAGGGGGAATCAGATGTGGGCAAGTAGGGTGATCGTCAAGGTGGGAAAGCAATTACTGGAACTGATCCCCTGTATGGCTCTCTCGGCAGCACCTAAAATCTGGCTTCTTCTCTTCTCCCTCCTGCTGGCTTTCAGCTGCTGCAAAGAGAGTCATACAAGGGATCAGTTCCAGTAATTGCCCCTCCACCACACCCATCACCCTCCTTGTACACCATACATTTCCCCCTGCTGCCCAGGCCCCCCTATGTGCTGCCAACTTTCTTCCTTTCCTTCCCACTGGCAGCTGTAAGCACACAATAGGATCCTTCACAAGAGTGGGGAAAGGGTCCAGTAAATATGTCACATTTAAAAGCCCCTTATTTTCCTAAATGAACACAATGAGTGATTGGTACCAATCACTCACTGTGTTCAGTCATAACTGAAGCATAGTAATCTGTGGGGTTTTTTTGGGGGGAGGGGGGGCTTTCAGGTTGGCTGTATGGGGCCCCATATTTTCTAACAGCAGCCCTGTTTATACCTGTGCATTTTACCTGCAATTTGGACATGATTTTAATGCAGGCAAACGATTTTTAAGCCAACTATAGACAGATTGAGATTTGTCCGCTTCAGCAGGAACCATCTGAAATTTTATCCATCCATGGGCAGGCTGGTTGGACTGAAGTCGAGCCAACAGCAGTGATTATTGTATTCTCATGGCTGGGAATCCTCCCAATAGTGCAGTGGGAGGGATTCCCCCATCAACATTGACTATATTCATGGGGGAATCACACAGGTTTCTTTCCTTCAACCCGTGGTTGAGGGAAAGAAAATTGGATAATCTATGGCCAGCTTTACTTTCTTATAAAAATGTTCTTGTATGTGTGCTTTAATGCATCCTGCTTAGGGAATGCATAGACAGATACGCAGATGTAAATGTGCTTCACGTACGTTTTTGTGCACGTTTTAGTAAAGGAGCTGTGAAAAACGTTGTGCAAAAAGAGGGTTGTCTAAATAACACACAGAGAAAACGCATCTAAAAAAGTGCATTGGTACACGATAGGAATATTTTTCTGCACACTTTCATTGGTTGGGTTTTGGGCATTTGAAAACAATATCAACAAACAAGCAGAGAAAGAAAATGAGCGCAGTACAAACCCTTCAAAAACTTGTGCTGTCTGTTCATAATTTAAAATTAGGCAAGCGTGGTATCGTCTTAGCACCGCTACAATGTACAGACACAGGCGCGTTGTGTAACTTCCTGCAAGGTTTGATGATTTCAACAGCAATTCTGCTTCCACAACACTCAGTTCATTTAGCAGCTGAAAAACATGAGACAAATTGGTCTTAGATGAAGTTTGAGAATGTGAACATTACATGGACAGCATTGTGTAACTGCAAATATGCTGTCTGCATATGTTTTATAGGACTCGCATGTGGAAGTGTAGAAGCGTGACTTTTGACCAAGTGCCAGGAAGCATGACACCAATGGGGCATACTAGGGGAAAGTCAATATTTGTATGCAGCTTCAGGTGTGCTCCCCTTATGTCAAGCTAACACCTCACTAATTCTACTTACAGTATGTGGACTGAGCTTTTGTGCTTAGGGAGCACTCAGTGTAGGAGACGTGTCAAGCACCCCCTTAGGTATTAGAATTCACAAACACATGATGGCAAAGAACTTAATGTGCATTTATTTTTATGGATTTTCTAATTTTTGTTTCTTCGAAGTGCCTACCACCCGAAATAGCATTCAAACTTTCATAGGCATAGGCCTATATCAGTATCTTCACAACTGCAGCAGTTCATACAATAACATTTGCTATAATGTAGGCAGATGCAGTTTGATTCCACCACTGCAGGTGGCACTCAAACCGAGTGGCACATCAGCCTGGAAAGGAAGTCCAAGGAAACATTTCTCTATGGTTTCTTGGGTCAATGGAGCATTTGGCAATGCTGTGTCCATGTGACCCTCGTCAGCCATATTAGGTCAGCAGGGTCTATTTAAGTCCCTGCCCCCAGGTTTTGGCACTTCTTGTGTGTGGTTAGTGTAGAGAGAGAGAGAGACCCCCACTTGGTAGGGAAAGTAACTAACGATAGGGAAAGGTTCCTGACAAGAACGCACAGGTTAGGGACTTGCTGTCCTGGAAAGAGCTTACCTCTTGGGACTGGACCTGCCAGGCTGCATTTCACCCTTTGAAACAGACATTGTTGGCATCTCTTCTCTGCCACATCTGACTATGTAAGCCGTGTACTGGGGTGGGCTCCCCAGGATACAGTGAAGTCACAAACGAGGAAAGCAACCCCAACACCAGCTTTTGCCACAACAGAGTTTTACTTAGATGTGGCAAATAAACACAACCACAAATTCTGGTAACATACAATAAATTTACATACACCCAGCCTAAAGGCTGAGACCCTTGTGCTGCACAGCACGGCGCCTTCTGATGGATGAAGGTAGAAAGTGTAGTAATTTACCTACTGGCGGGCACAACTAAGCTGCCACACCTTACCTGTTATTACCCTAAAAGAGCAGGATTCAGTGTATGGGTGTATGGTATGGGCTAGCCTGCGGTGCAGCACAACAGCTTACAATCTTACACAAATCTACAGTATTCCCCCTCCCATAATTGGTCCTGTACCACGTGCCTGAGTTTTCCTTCTGAGCAAAATGCCAGTCTGGCTTGAGTTTGTGGGATTTTTTCAGCTCTCCAATGTGAAATGTCACTTTAAGTTATGAAGTCCTTCCAATGATCAGTAACAACACTTGTGGCCTGACACAAACAGAGACCCTAACTAACTAACTATAGGCCTGGTCTCAGTCTATAGGTGCCAACACTGAAATGAGGTGCGTGCACGATCTTACCGACCCGGGTCTGCTTTGCATCCGCTGGTGACTCTGAACAGAACAAATGTCTCTCCAACAAGCATGCGATATCGCAGTATATGTTGCGTTGTTCTTCTGCTCTCATCAGCATGCCTGGCAGCAATCTTCCTTTCTCTGAACAGGATCAGGGACTTGGACACGATCAGCTTCACTTAGCCGCAGCTCTGGTTACTGAGGGATGCACTCTCACCTGGATGTCATCGGATTCTCAGCTCACATGGCCCCTTCATTCAGCATCGTCCAAAACATGGCTGTAGTCTCCTCTTCCTGTTCACTAAACTCCATGTGAAAACCCCACCTCTTATTGAATATAGAAATATCTATGCAGTCTGAGGTTGTGTTAGAAAAACAGTGACATCTTGTGGCTAAACCGCAGAATGTCACTCCAGAACATTTAATTTACTCCACACTATCAGTGTTCAAACAATGAGAGCTGTTTCCCCATCTGACAACTACATTGAACTGGGAGTTATTCACCTATCAGCGCTATCCCGCCAGGGTGTTTGTAATCCTGGCATTCTGTTTAATACAAGTTCCAAGTTTTACTGCAACCGGAGTCTGTGTATTACTGCCGCACCACACTGCACCTCCCCACAAATACAATAGGAAGAAGGGTCAGCCGTACACCGGAGGATAGATGAATATAGTGTGTATTTATTGATCCATAGGACACACTAAACACCAGGACATGAATACAGGACCTCTTCTCACATGATCTCATGCTTAATCATAACCTCCTCACAAATATACTTGACCTAAAAGGGTCAATTATAGAACTTGTAAACCTTATAGCAAGAAAGCTAAAGCAAAGTGGCTATACAGAGACAGACATTCATCCTATGACAGGCATGCAGGGAAAGGTGAGCGGTCCTGAACGTAGATAGTCGATGTTCTGGAAAAATCACCCATCCCTGCACACCTGTCAAATTATGATGAGTGGTTGTGTCCATACAGTGCTACGTCTCTATAGACGTAAAAAGAGTCACACAGCTCCTGGCAGCTCCAGTCACAGAAACAAACAGTCAATTCATGATGTATGGGCTACAGCACCTGTGTGAATGAGTTCTTACTGTAATCAATTGCGATTGGCATGTTTTGATTACTCAAGCTGATACATGTATACTGAAAGTTACTGTAAATTAGAATGTTAAAGCCCATTTGAACTTTCTATTTATATCAGCTAAATTACACCTTATTACCTTATTACAACCTATTCAAAACAAAAGGTGCCCTACAGTGTGCTTTCAGTATAAAGCAGCCAAAGCCTGAGCAGAAAAGCCTATCCACAGCTAGCATGCTGCAGAGAAGGACGCTTGCTCTCTGTTTTGGAACAGTGGTCCACCACACCCCCTGTATAAAAAGTGCTAGACTTCTTCAATCAACAAATTCATGCTCCTTGCTGATTGGAGAGCTCTGGCTCTGACTCAATAAGTGGGTGTGTCAGAACTCTTCAGAGAGACCACTGTTTCCACACATAATGCAAAGGGCTTACACTGCAACGTGCTGGCAGGAGACAGACTTTTCTAGCAGAGCTGTCGCTGCTTTTTAAAGAAAACAAACTGTGAGGCTTTGGACACCTCTTGTTTGAATGCATTGGAATGTAGTTAGCCATTTTAAACTAGGTATGGGGTACTATAGTTTTTGTAAAATTAGGCAAGATTAAGAATGACATATTTACAAGTGTTAAACTTCCTCAATGAAATTATTTCCGGATGAGAATCTTCTGCATTTAAAAGGAAATGTATTTCCAGTGTATCAAAAAAAATGTGTGTCAGCTTTTTTTGCAAATGTCAGAGTGAATACTTAAACTTTTTTTTAGATAGCCACACCTTTATGTGGGATAGGGTAATAAGAGGGGAGCAAACTGGCACCTGGGTACAATGTAACAAGTTTCCCTTTCTCTGTCTGTTCTCACCTCTCCTTAGCTGGAGATGTACATGGTACATTGTACTGTAAACTGCATGACTATTAAACACCTTTGACTTGTGTCCAGACACAAAGGGAGAAAGGGATTATGGAAAATTGCAATTTTACAGCCACTGTACATTTGGCTACTCCTAATATCCTTATAATGTAAATTGGGGGTACATTTTCCCTTACATTATGTACATTAATAGTTTGTGATTATCTATATAGATGGCGCAGCCCTATTTGTTTATTACATTTAGAAGATGTTTGTTTGTTCCTCTTATCTCACTACAGCTCTACCAGAGAGCGTGCATGTAGTGGCCACTTGCTTGAGCACATGGACATTCAGATACTAAGCCCTTTACTTTTGTAGTGTGTATAACACCACCCCAAATTGTGTGCTGAGGAAATGCAGCGAGGGATGCCCCCTCTGCAGGGGTCGGGACAATCCAGCTCCAACATGACCTTCTTCAATTCGGACGATCAACTACTCACTTACTACCTCATGTAGCAGACATACGACACGCATGCATAATGTGCCCCCACTTTGAAGTTCATTAAGGCTAAAATCTGCATAAAGGCAATCTTCCTATCTCAAGGCTTACCTACTCATGACTACAGTGCTGACTTCAAGAAAACTACACTTACGAGAGACCTATCATGGTTAGTATCTCCAGTCACTGATCCAAAGTATTCCACTGCACCCCAAGGCCCATGAAACAACCAAGCACAAGGCTTTTTGGTGTTACCCATTTATTCTGACCACGGCAGTGGAAGATTTTTAGCAAGTCAACTACCTGTCCCATCAGGTTTTATTGCAAAATAACTTGCAACTTTACTTCAGAACAGCTTTAACATTACAGAGTGTTAGTACCAGAGTCAACATTCTTCATCAGAGTAGTAGCTTAGTTAGGTTACAAGGCAACAGGTCACACTCTCCATGTATACAGGCGCTTGAGCAATCTCTCACGGTTGGGACATGTCAGTGTCATAGAGACAGAGAATCTATCCTTTGAATGTTGGGGGACAGCCTTGCTACCTAGAAGGGGTAACCACATGTCCATGAATCCTCTTACAATGGCTGCTGCTTCTTCTCCTGAAGTCAGTACTGTGCAGGGTTCCATCTAGTGCACATAGCAATGCAGCAAACTGGTGACCATTCAGTTCTCTGTGCCCCAAGCAATCACTGGGTCATAGTCCCACACTGATGTCACTCGGCAGTGAACCTCAGGATGGCGAAATAAGGAAAAAGTAATCACACCTGCCCCCCCCCCAACTAAAAACAATACATTTTAAATTAGTGATCATGTGATGAATTTAGCTGATATTACTGAAAGTTCATTTTGTTTTTTGTCCACAATAATTATGGGTTTGAGTTATGCCAGCATATAACTGATTGATGAAAAAGGTAGTGCATGAAAACGTATAATTGTTAATAACACACCTAAAATGCATGAAAATGCACCAGAAAGGAGTGAATCCAGCATGGATGCTCAAAGAATGTACTAATTAATACTTGTGAACCACTATAATTTAAATTAATAAATGCTGTGGTTCGCTGACATAAAATCATATCCTCATTAAATATATATCATTAGGAATATATCATTATCGTTTTGGATCACATTAAGGATTTTTTTCAGGACTTTCATCACATATATATTGACTTATTTTTAACACCTTATAAAATTTTTATAATTCATTTCTTGATTAATACCACTTTTTGAGTTGCAATAGAAGGCACAGATGATTATTATGTGTGAATTTTATATAGATTAAAATATTAATTTGAATATTTACTATTTTATATTTGGCACCAAGCACAATTTATTTCATTTATTAAGTAGAAAATTATCAGAAAGCATTTTGGGATATAACACGTAGATAATTTTGGAGCGCAACATTTTTTGATTTTTGCTCAAAGAATGTGCCCTAATTTACAAAAGAACCTACCTGCATTAAATTTGACAGCACAGTATGCCACACTATAATGCACAGAGCATTCACATCTATGCATTGTGGCATGCAATAGAACAGGTACTTTTTTTACTGGCTAAGTGTAATGGAGTGGCATTCAACATCAATAGTCAAAGTCACACCTTACCCACCTGCTTAGTATCATACAGCACAATCTCTCAATGGTTAGCACTTCTGTCTGGCAGTACTAGGGTCATTGGTTTGAATCCCGACGGCACCACCTGTCTGGATTTTGCATGATCTCCCTGTGCCTGCGTGGGTTTTCTCTGGGTACTCTGGTTTCCTCCCACACTCCAAAGACATGCTGGTAGGTTAATTGGATCCTGTCTAAACTGGCCCAAGTATGTGTATGTATGTAAGTTAGGGACTTTAGATTATTATTATTATTATTATTACTATGAGTTTATATAGCGCCAAAGAGTTTGCTCAGCGCTGTAGATTGTAAGCCCCTTGAGTGTTAGGGACTGATGTGAATGCACAGATGCACATTGTTCTCGGGGAAAGCACTGCGTAAATAGATGGTGCTATATAAGTACCTTTAATAAATAATAATAAATATCATTTGCATGTTGGGGGTGATAGGTAAGCCAAGGAAATAATTTCAAGCAACTTGCGTTACTGCACAATCCTAAACCTCTACATGTCAGGCAAAACCATTAAAGTAGAACTATAGGTAAAACTTTTTTTTTCATTTTGGATAGAGCAAGGGAGGGTTATAACCCCTGTCAGATTTGTTTTGCCATCTGTGTCACATTGCAGAGATTTCCCTTCACTTCCTGTCCCATAGCAAAACCAGATGTGAGAGGAAATCCCTAAAATTAAGAGAATTCCTTGGGGACCCCCAGGTCACCAGAACTAGTGTCTCCATTTGAAGATTTCCCCTCTATTACTTTTCTGGAGACAACCCAACATTTGGGATTTTCTTTTACTTTCAATGATAACAGTAAGCAGGACAAATAGAGAGGGTGAATCTTCTTAATGGGGCACAAACAGAAATAATAACTGATAGGGGTTCCTCTCCACTCTATCCAAAACTTAAAAAAAATGTTTTGCCTTTCTTTATACTTTAAGTGAGTTGCCTATTCAGTAACACTTCAATGGCACGTTTACAGCTGAATGAAATTGCATGTATGTAAAGGCCAATCAATTGTGTTAACGGGGCTGTGTATGAAAAAGCCATAATTTTTGTTCACATGCCCTGAAAATTAATTGGATGAATTTTTTTCTTGCAAAGAGAAATCAAGAAACTGGTACACGTAGACTTTTACACACTATCGTTCACACAATGCATTTCTTATGCCCCAGAGAAGTTTGTTTCCCTATATATCAAGATATGGGAATCTTCCCTTTCCATAGGATTTACACCATCACAACAGTAATGGCTTTTACCCTTTGCACACAAATCCATTGCCAATACATTTCTGGAATATGGCTACAAAAATGCCATCCCACTGGTACCTGGGTCCCTGCTTTCCTACATTTAATCAATAATTAAACCTAAGAACTCTGCTAGAGATGTGAGAATTGTCTGGGGACCATGCTTCACATCATCTGTGGATTGAAAATGTCAGTCATTTTTGGGGCAGAATGACAGATGATGTCCTCCAAGTCCCTGGTCATTCCCTAGGTGATGATCCAGCTGCCTTCTTACTTCACCTCAATGATCTCCTTGCATGCATACCTCTCATTTGGAAACAAACTGTTTCTCCTTCAGTATTCTGTGATTTTGAGAGAGGGCAGGAGATATTGAAACTTCGGGACTTCACCACCTCCCTCAAAAACATGGAAGACGAATTCCAAATAACATGGTCCAGCTGGATTAATGTAATGAGTACTGCACAATATAGCTGGAACCCCCCCACTACCCAAAGTTCTTTTCCCCACATGTCTACACTTAAGGAACAGATGGGCATGCCATGAAATGTATGTGCTTTCAAGCCTCCTTTCTCAGACACATCCCCTACCCTTTTTTTCGGGCTTTTCTCCCCATTCCTTTACAAGCCCCTCACCCCATTTTTTTTTAATTGTAGCCACCCTCCTTCACTATGCCTTTCCCCATTAATTCTTTACTTTTGAACAATTCTCTTCCACCTACCTTGTTTTCAATTCTATCCTAAGCACTTCTGGTTCTTAAGCTTTCCTTATACTTACTGTGGCAGGTAGAAGACACCTTACATAAATGAAACTATATGCTCTCCACCCACATAAACTGTGTGTAGTTAAAGTTTTACTAAACCCAGGACCCTGCATTCATTATATCTGGTCTCCCACAGTATACAGAACATGGAAATGCAATTATTTTAGTAAATATAAACTGCTAAATACCTTTTCTCATTAGCGTATAACAGTCTTTAAGTGTCCAGCAGAGCACTGGTTAAACCTTGTAGGAGAAGTTTTCATTCTCTACTAACTGTCCTATGAGGCTGCAGGAACCCTGACCCTCTGTCTGGACAGTGCTGATTGGCCCTGTGCTGATCACATGCACTCCTCCCCCCAAAAAAAAACTCTCTAGCAATACATACCAAACTGAACATGTGCAGCTTGCCCCCAAGGCTCTGTTCTATCAGGAAATGGATTAGGGACAGTAGAAGAAGGGGAGGATAAGAGAAGACAGGATAAAACATCCTTTTTACACAATACAGAGGATTAACCCCTTAGGTTCCACAGTGAATATAACAAGCGTGCTTTACTGCCTATACAGACTAATTTTACTGTTGTGGGTTTAGTAACACTTTAGTGTTGGAATATCAAACAACTCTTACAAGCAATAGACAAATCACATTTGAATAATACACAGACGCTTTATTTTATTTTTGTGTTGACTTCATTCAGTTTTTCTTTCTTGTTATTATCTCTTCATTTACAAATACAGATGCACCTTAATGTAATTTGATGTAGCACTGTTAGTTTAAAAAAATAGCCTAACATAATTTATAGCACATTTTACAAGATTCGACTCCTGAATTATTAATACTAAAAACTTTAATTCCCAGTTTATGTGCACACTAATAATTCACTAGTTAAGTGAAAGCACACTATGAATAAACAAATAAGAAATTTAACAAGCTAAACATTTATTTTAAAATAAAAAATTTAGGGGCTTTCTTTCAACAATTTTAACATACTACTAGGAAACTGAAACAGATCAAAAAACATTAAGACACAAGGCATCCCTTTAGGTCTTGTTTATACCATACAGTTATGTTCAAAATAATCATAGTCAGACATCACTAACCTGATCACTGTTTTTGGTAGAAATGATATTTCTACATGGCAAATCATTTACTAGCAGGTGTAGTAAAGTAATAGAAATCCAACAGACCCAACAGTCATGACATGCATGCTGCTGATTCTGTGTAATTGAATCACTAATTGAAAGGGGCATGTTCAAAATAATAGCAGTGTGGAGTTCTATTAGTGAGGTCATTCATTCATTGAAAAACAGGTGGCAATTATTGCCCTTATTTAAGGAAGGAAGGCAGCAAATGTTGTACATGCTGGTTACAGTGCATTTCTCTCTGAAATTCTGAGGAAAATGGGTCGTTCCAGACATTGTTCAGAAGAACAGCGTACCTTGATTAAAAAGTTGATTGGAGAGGGGAAAACATATAAAGAAGTGCAGAAAATGATAGGCTGCTCAGCTAAAATGATCGCAAATGCTTTAAAATGGCAACCAAAACCTGAAAGACGTGGAAGAAAGCGAAAAACTACCATTTGAATGGATAGAAGAATAGCCAAAATGGCAAGGACTCAGCCAACAATCAGCTCCAGGAAGATCAAAGAAGGTCTAAAGTTACCTGTGAGTACTGTTACAATTAGAAGACGCCTATGTGAAGCCAAGCTATCTGCACAAAGCCCCCGCAAAGTCCCACTGTTGAAAAAAAGACATGCTGAAGAGGTTACAATTTGCCAAAGAGCACATTGACTGGTCTAAAGAGAAATGGCGCAACATTTTGTGGACTGATGAAAGTAAGATTGTTCTTTTTGGGTCTAGTGGCCGGAGACAGTTTGTCAGACGACCCCCAAACACTGAATTCAAGTCATAGTACACTGTGAAGACAGTGAAGCATGGTTGCGCAAGCATCATGATATGGGGATGTTTCTCATACTACAGTGTTGGGCCTATTTATCACATATCAGGGATCATGGATCAGTTTGAATACATCAGAAAACTTGAAGAGGTCATGCTGCCTTATGCTGAAGAGGAAATGCCCTTGAAATGGGTGTTCCAACAAGGCAACGACCCCAAACACACCAGTAAACGTGCCACATCTTGGTTCCAGACCAACAAGATTGACGTTATGGAGTGGCCAGCCCAATCCCCGGATCTTAATCCAAAACAAAACTTGTGGGGTGACATCAAAAATGCAGTTTCTGAGGCAAAACCAAGAAATAGAGAAGAACTGTGGAATGTAGTCCAATCATCCTGGGCTGGAATACCTGTTCACAGGTGCCAGAAGTTGGTTGACTCCATGCAACACAGATGTACAGCAGTTCTCAGAAACAGTGCTTATACAACTAAATATTCATTAAGTGATTCAAAGGAAAGCAAAATCTTCAAACATTTTTCAGTTTATTTAGTGAATGTTTGAGTTTGTACAGAAGAATACAAACACTGCTATTTTTTTGAAAAGTCTAATATTCACTTTTCTTCAATTTTTTTAGAGGAACAACACAAATTTGATATATTTTTGTTCACGTTTTGATTTGGAATAGAATGTGTAGTGTTCCCAATGCATTTGTGTGTATGGAAATAAAAGCTATTAGAAGGATTTTGAGCTTTATTCACTTTTTTCAACACACTGCTATTATTTTGAACACAACTGCATGTGGTCAAACGCATATAGAAGAAAAAAAATTGCATTTTAATGAGTCTATTTTACACCAATCATTGCTTTTACAAGTACATACATCATGTGGCAATTCTTTACACCAGAACGCATATAAACACACCAGAAGGGGGCGTGGCTTGGCGCCGAGCGGAATGGCCGCTTAATGTAGGAGCTCCCGCCGGCCGGATCGGACTGCCAAACAGCGTGGTCGGGAGGGGTAAGACAGACCCCTCACAACATGGGGAAACACGACCGGACGCTCTCCGGCACCCGATCGCGGTCCCCAAGGGGCCCCAAGCAAGCAGGGAGACACATCAAGGAGCTCTTTAGCTCCCAGGCACAGAGAGCAGGGCCGCAGCCACCTCCCTCTCTCTCTCAATCCCCCTCTCCCCCTCCCTCTGCAGCCTCAGCCTCTGACACAGGCTGCTCTTCATGCATGGCTATGCAGGCTGGCAGTGACACAGTGCCACAGCATGATCTCTCTCCTGCCACACAGTCATTGTCCCTTAAAGATCTTCATGCTGTGGCCACTGATATAAAGGCCTCTCTGGCCACTACCCTGACCACTGCCCTTAATGATTTAAGGGAAGACATTCGCGCAATGGGCTCAAGACTGGCTGAGGTAGAAACGGTCTCCAGTAGCAACAAGCATGCTATACTCCACTTACAGCGACAGTCAGGGGTCCACACTGCGACTATCAGAGAGTTCTACAGGCAGATTGAAGACTTGGATAACCGTGGCCGTAGACATAACATTAGACTTCGCGGTGTACCAGAATCCGTGGAAAACCCTGATATACCTAAGGCGGTGACAACCATCTTTAACGACCTTCTGGGTCGCCCGCCAGCGACCCCCATTGAGATTGAGCGTGCACACAGAGCAAGTCGGCCCAGGGGGAGCGATGTGGATCCACCCAGAGATATCATTTGCTGCATTGTTAACTTCCCGCTCAAGGAAGATATACTTAGATGCGCTAGGATCAGAAGGCATCTGTCATATGAAGGAGCGGATATACAACTGTACCAGGATTTATCCAGCATGACCCTACAACAAAGGCGAGCTTTGAGGCCACTACTAGAGTCGCTCCGTTCCCACAATATTATATATAGATGGAGATTTCCGTTTTGCCTTTCAGCTCGGGTTGGCGGCCACACATATGATTTGCGAATTCCTGAAGATCTTCCATCTTTTTGCTCGTCACTGAATATCCCATTGATTGACCTGCCTGACTGGCAGGGATCTCTGAGAGGGCTTCCGACCCTGTCCCCAGATTCAGCAGATGGTGCAATGGACTGGCAGGGCCATTCCCTTCGTAGAAGACGGACTGTCCCTTCGACTCCTCCAAGACCTCCCATTGGAGGCGCGGTGGCCGCTTCTAGCCCATCGGCCTCCCCTGCGCACAGAAAGCAACGGCACGAGCCTTAATTGGCTATCGCTCCCCTTTCATCGGGCCACTTCTGTGTAATTTTTTTCAGCTGCCTGTGGTTCATTATACTTCTTCTGTTGTTCCCATGGCCTTCCCTATGGAGCCCCGCATGCCTCCTCTCTCACAACCTGTTTTGCACTGGACTCCCTTTCTGATTGCCACGTCATTTGTTAGCTTTTTGGGGAACCTACGCTTCTGGACTCCGACCAGCACCCACTAAGGGAAAGACGCCATGGGGATGTCTCCACTGTACCCCTGCCTCATTGGTTACAGGATCTGCTCCGAGTGATAGTCGGCTGCTCCGTGGTGGATTTCTTGACCCCTGGCTCGCTCTCTACTGCTGAGATTTGACTCCCCGGATCCCCCAGCTGACCTTCTGTCCCCTCCTCATCTGGATTCCGCCCAGTGATCTGGTCGCTCTTGTATCTGCCTTAGTGGTCGGCCTCCGGATCGTCCGCCCACCTTTTGCTGCATCCTCTTCGTACCCAAGGGAACCCCTCCTGCTTCATCGTCTGACGCTCTGTTTTCTTTGATGCGGCTCCCAGCTGAACTCAGCCTCTCCCTGGCGTTCTATGACCAGCTATACCCAGTTGACTTCTTCAGTGCTGGCGCAAGAGGGCTGAGTATTGCTTGCACTGTATTTGGGAATGTGGAGATGGGCTGATGGGGGGTGGGTTTGGGGATGGTTGTGGTGGGGTGGCTCCTGGGGTTACTGCTTCTTGCCTATGGTCAGATGGACGAGCATCCCCTTCCCTGCTTCCTTTGGGGTTGTCCCGCCTGGCCTTGCCTTCTTCTCATTGGGTTATTCTTGTTTCCTGCTCTTGCTGTCAAACGGCTTCTAGGGATAATAGCATGGGCGGGGCCCCCTTGAGGTTCATTTCCCCTTTGCTCTGAGGATCTTAGTGGTGGTGCAGTTGTGGGGGGAGGTGATGCTCATCTCTTTTGTGATGCTGGGGTAACTGATTGTACTACTTATATATACTCACAGTATAGGGTCAGTGCTTTGTTTAGTATCGGCTTCGTTGGTGCTGATCCTGGGATGTTTAGCCTGTATTTGCTAACCATTTGGGGTTCCATTGTGTTTCTCATTGTTAATGTCTTGATTTTTGTTTGTTTTGCCTCTGCTAATCCGTTGATAATTTTGTTTTTTTGTTCAGGAGATGCTTGCAATATCCGTCTTGGCCCTCCACCCTCCCACATTTGTCTTCCCTCGTTTCAGGCCTTGCGACCGTCTCCACTTTCTCCAACCCTTCTCTTATATATGTGTCCTAGAGTTAACCGGACACCCGGGCTTGGATAGCGTGGGGACGGTTTTTCACCTGATTTACACCTCTCAGGAATTTTTTTTTTTTTTTTTTTTTTTTTTTCTGTCACAGCCTGCGCTTTAGTGCCCCCTACATGGCTTACAATTTGCCACTTCATGGAGTTGGTATGAGTCCCTTCCTACGCGTGTTTTCTCTAGAACATCCTAAACCTTATGTCACTATCGAACTCCTCCCTCCTCATCACATAACTTCTCACCTGCTTACATATTTTGGCGTGACCACCGGCCGGCGGTGGCGTTAATTCTCGTCTCGACGTCCTCCTCGTTCCCCACACAGTGGGCTCTGTGAGCTCCTACTGATCGTCTATACGGCGCATTTTACTATATCGTTTATTTCTATTTCTTGCTTCTCTTTCTTTTCTTTCTCTTTCCACCGCCTTCATACTTTCTCTCCTAGTTTTCTTCTTTTTTTCTTCTTATAAGGAACAGCGGGTCTCTTCCTCAAGCCGTTTAACTTTTCCACTTTTTCTTCTTATACTCTCCCTCCCCCCCCCTTTTTTTTTTTTTTTTTATCTCCCTTCTTCCCTTTCCCCTCATCCCTAGTGCAATTTACTGACGGGTTATCATGTCGGCCTCCACCTCAGTCTCAGGACCATTGTCCTTGAAATGCCTATCACTCAATGCCAAGGGCCTGAACGTGCCCGAGAAACGTTCCATGTTGCTCTCTTACGTGCGCAAACAAAAAGCGGATGTAGTCTTCCTCCAAGAGATGCATTTTCGCCAGGACTCTATCCCCAAACTTTTTGATTTCCAATTCCCTACGGTTCTCCATGCTGCTAACCCGCTAGCCAAATCAAAGGGTGTTGCCATTTTACTCGCTAGACATTGTCCTTTCTCGGTGACAGACTCCCTTGTTGATCCAGAAGGTAGATACCTGTTTGTAAAGGGTTTTTGTGCTAAGCGACCTGTTACTCTGGCCAATGTCTATGCTCCTAACACCAAGCAGGTTACTTTCATGCGCTCAATTACCACCGCCCTGGCTGGGTTCCAATCCGGAATGTTGATTTTCGGGGGCGACTTGAATATTCCACTAAGCCCACTGTTAGACTCCTCTTCAGGCAGCTCCTTTCTGCCGTTCAAGGCCCTTACACACATACGTACACAATTACAACATCTACAATTGCATGACTCCTGGAGAACCCTTCACCCTTCTGTGAAAGATTACACATTTTACTCAGCTCCCCATAATAAATATTCCAGGATAGATTATTTCTTCCTGTCGCAATCGGATCTTCCACTCCTCCATGCTGCTTCGATAGAACCAATGGTTCTTTCCGACCATCACCCCATCACCATGACCTTGCGATTCCCTGATGTGTTTATTCGCTCGAAATTCTGGCGCCTGGATGCTTCCCTTCTGGCAGATTCTGCTATTTTACAGGAGATACGCTCCAATCTGACGGAATACTTTTCCCTAAATTCCTCTCCTGATATCTCCCCCCTCACGCTGTGGGAAGCCCACAAGTGTGTTATCCGTGGCTTTCTCATTGCAGCAGCGACAAAGCGCAAAAGAGATAGACAAGAACATTTGAAATTCCTCACGGGCAGGATACACTCCCTGGAGAGGGCGCATAAACGGTCTCTGGCTGCGTCGACCTTATCTGAACTAACGAGTCTACGCTCACAACTTCTTACTGAACTGGGCAGGGTGGTTAAGAAACGGTTCATCCTTTCACAAAAGCTGTATTATGAATTTGCTAATAAGAGTGGGAAGTTTCTCGCCAGAGCTCTCCGTGAGAAAAGATCCAGCATGACGGTGCACAGAATCAGGGGTTCTGATGGCATTATAGCTACTTCTAACCCTGACATTGCCACCCACTTCGAACACTTTTACACTTCCTTATATAATCTTCCTCCGGAACACCCTCCTCTGCCCACTGACAACTCTAGGGCCTCCCTGATTTCCGAGTTTCTCCGCCTTCACGGCCCGGCGGCCCTCCCGGAGGACTTGGCTGCTTCGCTGGACACAGACCTGACATTGAATGAGTTGCAGTGTGCTCTGCAACGGATGAAACCGGGTAAGAGTCCGGGCCCGGACGGCTTCTCGGCGGCCTATTATAAATCTTTCCTTGACATCCTGGGTACCCCTTTCCTATCGGCATTCAACACTTTCTCGCAAGACCCCCAACCTCAAAATCGCCTTCTGGAAGCCCATATCACAGTTATTCCTAAAAGTGACAAGGATGCCACACAAGTTTCTAATTATAGACCCATCTCCCTGCTGAATGTTGACATTACACTCTTTGCGAAAATCCTTGCCAATCGACTTCTTCCTCTGCTCCCCTCCTTGATCCATTTGGATCAAGTTGGATTTATCCCGGGTAGGGAGGCCAGGGATAATACCATTAAGGCCCTCAACCTCCAACATTGGCTCTGTAAATCTACCTTTCCCGGTTTCTTCCTTTCCCTGGATGCGGAGAAGGCCTTTGATAGGATCGCCTGGGACTATCTGAAGGAGTCTTTGGTGCAATTGGGTCTGGGTGAGAAGATGCTCAATTTCATAATGTCCCTGTATTCAGGCCCTACTGCGCGTGTCCGGGTCAATGGCCATTTGTCAAACTCCTTCTCTTTGGGCAACGGCACGCGTCAGGGTTGCCCCCTCTCTCCACTCTTGTTCGTCCTTTCCTTGGAGCCCCTTCTACGGAAGTTGCGCTCTAACCCCGACATCAAAGGAATTGGGGTCTCGGATAAGGAATATAAGCTTGCGGCCTACGCGGACGATATTCTTCTCTTCCTTGCAGAACCGCATATTACTCTGCCGAATTTACTAAAGGATTTTGCATTTTTTCGTTATTTGTCGAACTTCAAGATTAACTTTTCTAAGTCTTTCGCTCTCAACGTCACCTTGCCTTCGGAAGTGGTTTCTGATTGTGAGTCTCGTTTCCCATTTCAGTGGGAAAGGGATTCACTTTCTTATTTAGGTGTAAAGCTTACCCGCAACCCCGACGATTTATACGCTAAGAATTTTTTACCCACTCTTCGTTCTCTCCAAGGGGATCTGAATAAATGGCTTTTCGTGGTTTGGAAGAGCTGCGATAATTAAAATGAACATCCTTCCTCGCCTTCTCTACCTCTTTCAAACTCTGCCCATCCACATACCGCTTGCCTTCTTCACATCCTGTAGGAGGCTCTGTTCTCTGTTCCTTTGGAACCATAAACGCCCGCGCATTGCTTATTCCCAACTGATTCTCCCTAAACTTGATGGTGGTATTGGCCTTCCTGACCTTCACCGTTACTATTTGGCGTGTCAGCTCTGCCGTGTAGTGGACTGGCACGTCCATTCTGCTTCTAAAGATTGGGTGCAGCTAGAACGTGCCTTCTCATTCGCACCCCTGATTTCGATCCCTTGGCTGCCGCTGAAGCATACGCCTCAGGTTCTTCTCACTCACCCTTTGATAGGCCCTACCCTGAAAGCCTTCCGCTATACCTGCAAATCATCATCTATTTCTGCGTCTCCGAACTGTCTCACTTCCATCCGACTCAACCCTGACTTCCCCCCTGGAATGCACAAGAACTTTCTATCTGAACATTGGCCGCATGATCAAATTTTAGCCAAACACTTTCTCCACGAAGGCCAGATGAAATCACTCCACGAACTGCGTGAAAGCTTGGGTACCCGCGATTTTCCTCTCTGGGTTTATTTGCAAATAAGGCATTATCTGCTCTCGCATAAACCTTTCCGTGATTGGACCCGCCCTCTTACCCCTTTTGAGGATATTTGCTCGAGAGGAGAACCGCGTAAGCATTTGATTTCAGAAATTTACCCCCTCTTAATTGAGAATAGGGCCTATAACTCCCTACCCTCTTGTCAGGCCTGGAATAGAGATCTGGATGAAAATTTGTCGGATTCCGACTGGGCACGTGTATTCAAATATTCTCATAAATGCTCCCTTAATGTCTCAACGCAGGAAAACGGTTACAAATTGGTATCGAGGTGGTATCGCACCCCTTCACGAATTGCTCATTTTAATCCTTCTTATCCCAATATCTGTTGGAGGTGTGGGGCTGCGGACGGATCATTTTTACACATCTGGTGGTCCTGTCCGAGCATTCAACCGTTCTGGCAAGAGGTTCATAGGATTGTAGTTTCGGTGACGACCGTGCCTCTGGATCTGTCTCAGATCCAGTTCCTGATCCAGTTTCTCCTCCATCATTCCTCCCTTCCGGGGGGACAATATCATAGATCTTTGGCCATGCATATGGTCAACGCGGCCAGACTCTGCCTTCCCGTTCTTTGGGGCTCTTCTCGCCCCCCCTCGGTTCATGATTGGCTCGTCCGTGTGGGTAAAATGGCAGACATGGAGGAACTGATTGCGTCGGCCCTTGACACTCCCACTAAATTTTCCCACATCTGGGCCTGCTGGATCTATTTCACAACTACTCCTGCATACAGGTCTCTTATGGACCACTAGGTCTGACTTGGTCCAGCTTTCCTGCCGATGTTACTTCTTTACAGTAGTTTCTGTGGTAGGCACTGTGACTCATTTCGATAATGTCTCCCTTTCCATGCGACTCTGGCGTTGGCTCAACTCTTATCCCCATACATGATTAACCCCAGATATTGCTATCATTACTCACCCCATATGTTCCCCCCCCCCCCCCCCTCCCCACTATTAATTTTTTTTTTTTTGCACCCCCATCCTCCCCTTTCTGTTCCCATCATTTTTCTTTCTACCTCCCTTTCTTTCTTTTCTCCTTTCTCTTTTCTTCTCGCCTTTTGCTTTGCTACGCTACCTGGAACATTAGACATGCCATTCTTTCACTCTCCCCACTTCCATCAACGGCTCCTACCGCAAAGTTTCCCGGTTTTGTAACTCTCCCCATCGTCATAAGTTTTTGACCGAATCTTACGTTCAGGTGCTATGACCACTCTTCCTATCGCTACAGCCCTACATGACGAAGCACGAGTGCAGGGGATATTATTATATGATGCATTTACACCCCATACTATACTATATTGGCTCCGGTTTGCTGCAAGCATATCCTTATTGTACTCGGGTTATGTATCATTGCATTATCTGTATTTTCTTGTTTGAGTTACTGCTGTGTCGCTGTAGATTGTGCCTGCTGTTTCGCTTAGGCACCCTGTACGTGTCTTTTGTACCATTATGTTTTGTATTAATAAAGGCTTTCTTTTTGGAAAAATAAACACACCAGAAATGCATGTAAATTCAACTCTGTAAAAAAATGCCCTGGAAACGCATAGGGTCCTTAGGGTGTTGGTTGTGTACAATGAAAGAAAAATGGCACGTAGCCAGGGGCGGACTGACAACTCATGGGGCCCCCGGGCAATAAGAGATCATGGGGCCCCTGTGTCCTTGCTCAGACTCAAACCACACCCAAAAAGGTCTATGAAAGGCACCAGGGGCATCTCATGGGGCCCCCTACTGACCCCGGGCCCTTGGCAGTGCCCGAGTGCTCAAATAGTCAGTTTGCCCCTGCACGTAGCTAAATATAGCAGTTTTATAGGAAAAGTACTGTTTATGTATTCACAAGCATATCCCAAAAAAGTGAGCATGGGAAAGGGTTAGAAAATCTGTAAGGTTTTCACTGTTGTCTGTGTAGTATGCCTACGAAATGTTGTTGCACTAGGGCAAAATGTGTGTTTGGACTACAACAGATCCCCCCACTCTTCAACTCTAAAACATTTATGTTCTGTAGTGTCCTGAGGTGCGCTGGAAAGGGCTGATAACACCACTTGAGATTTCAGTGCCACAGAAAATTAGGAGCTAACTGGATTTCTTGCAGGGTCTGCAGATAATTCTTGACCTTTTAAACAGATATAACTAAACTATTTCAATTATATATTTAGTGTATAAAATAAGTTCATTGTTAGAGTTTATTCTACTCCTTAAAGGAGGAGTATAGACAAAGCCCTATTGGCTATGCTTCTCCTGTTGATCACAGGTGTGCAGTTCATTTTGCACTCTATTACCCATTTCAGCCAAAGCCCGCTGTTGGCTTCCGTCACTCTGCTACTCCAGGCTTAGGAAAGATCAGCAGCTTGCTTGGCATCTCAGAGAGCCACTGAGAGCCTGAGCCAGCCGCTCCCACTCCATCCACAGCCCAGCACCACAGTGAGCTCTGGAGGAGCAGAGCACAGAGATGGTGACTGACAGTCACCTGCTCCCTGCAGGCTGAAGACTGAGAGCAGTCAGCAGACTTTGATTGCTCAGTTCACAGCCTTAGAGGTGGCTGGGGACAGCTGCAGCTGGAATTGGTGCTGCAGCCATCTAGGTGAGTATGTCTTATTTTTTAAAGCCCTACTTCTCTTTTAACTGGGTTAGGGATTATTAAAATATATTGCTGTTATAGCAGATTTACAACTCCAAGACATATCATGACGTTTTAGGCTTGTGGTCATGAGAAAGATCTGTGTGTTTTTATTCACTGGACTATAATTTCCCTTTAGTGAATGGCCCTGTGGGCCCATTCAGAACTGAGTATTGAAGTAACGTGTGGTAAAATCTGATTTAACACCTATATGTTAATACAACTTATAGTGTGAATAGGCCCTAATTGGTTTTTTTTTAATTTTTTTTGGGTGAACTGCTGTTGTGCAGTTATGAAATTATGAGATGTTCTAGAGATAACTTCCATTATATTTGCAAAGATATGGGGCAAAAGAAAAATCAGTCGAAAGCCTGAGCTGAGCCAATGAATGATCACATCTTCCTTCCCACTGGAGCAATATCTAAGCAGCTTTGGGGTGAAAAAGTTGACAGTTGTCAATATACTCACTGATTGTTGCCAAGCAAGGCCTAACATGAGCCATTTATTGCACATAATCTGCATATTTTAGCAGACGTTCACATCCAGTTGCTGTGGGTTACTGCACCTCTCACAACATTATTGGTCTTAGGACTACTTTATTAAATTAACCAAATGGTGCATCTGCCATCTGCAGATCATTATCCCATCAAAGTGAAAACTCCCAAGGCCATAACAAATTTGTGAGAGGCATATTGTATGCTTTGATGAGCATGTGTAATTGTTTTACCAGAATCCAATAAAATTAACAGGTCCATTAGCAGCAGCCAGATAGCCTAAAGTTTCCACGCCTGTGCACGATATCTAAAGGAACACGAGGTTGCTACCACGCTGTACTATTTGCATGGGAGCACAATGAGATTAATGTCTGGCTCCAGGCACAGTCTGTTTAAGTAAGACAAACTCCAGTGCTAGCCTACTGTTATTTACTGCCTTAGAACAACCTGGTTTTCTAGTACGTCCATTCATCCAAGAACAACATTAACTTCAGAGAATGCTTGGTACCTGTACAGCAAAATCAATGAGACCATTGATGTTCAGAGCTGGCTCCATTAAATCAAGTATAAGTTGGACATGGTGAGCCAGAGGAAGGTGGTAAGACGTTCCTGAAGCAAAGCTTGTAATTTGTTCCAGCACATTGCAGGATATCTGGGGACACAACCAGCAGAAGCATCATTTCTCAACAATTAATTATCATACACAATAGAAGCTCACACTGTGCACACGTAAGTACATTTCATTCTTCCTAATAAAAATGTGTTTTACTTATCACTTGGACTTAAGGCAGAGATATGTTTAGGTCCTCTAAATATTCAAATGTCTGCCTCTAGATGTGGTGTAGTACTAGTCCTACTACAAGTTATGTAAGATGTATTCATATACTGTATATTGCATTATAGTCACTAATGTTGCAATGTTATTATTGCACTGTATAATTCTTAAAGTATGACTTAAGGCAACACTTTTGTTATAGATTTTTTTATAGAATGGAGTGGGATTAGAACCCCTGTCGAGTTTCCATTGCTGTCTATGTCCCCGTTAGGGAGATTCACCCACTCTATATTTCCTGTTGACTGGTATCATCAAGAGTGAAAGAAAATGGCAAATGTTAGGTTGTCATCAGAATAGGCATAGAGGAAAAATCTTCCAATAGTTCTGTGACCCTGATGACAACCAATTTTAGAGGAATTTCCTCTCACCTCCTGTTATGGCTATGGGACAGGAAGTGAATGGAAAATCTTCCCAATGGAATACAGATGGCAAAAAAAACTGATGGGGTAAAATCATCCTTTACTTTATCCAAAATGAAAACATCTTTTGGCTTCAGTTCTGCTTTAATAGCAGTAATTTGCAATAAGGTCTACCACCCCTGAAGTCAAACATGAGGTACATGATCTTTTGTAGAGATAATTGGGATAGTCACAGAGTTGGTCACAGATTGTTCAGCATGCCGAAAGAGTTATTCTGATCCTACTGCAACAAGGGAAGGCCCTTTCACTGTGCACATGGTGCAGGAAATTATAGGGTGATGCCACAGTTAGTTCAGCAATCACTTGAACACCAGGTAGATTTCCGATATTTAATGATAATATGTCTTTGTATGGCCAGCACAATGAAAGAGATTCAAAACGTAATTGCAAAAAGTAAGAGTAACAGGAGATTTTCCAGAAAAAAGAAAGGGAAAGAGAAGCACTAGGCTGCAGGTAGTGTAGCCCAGTTTATAAGGAAGACATCAATATACAATAAAATTCACTAACAAGAGTCTAAGCCACCTCCTGTCACTACATGCCCATTATTTTGGACTTTTGTGAGTAATTTTATTGTATATTGATGTCTTCCTAATAAACTGAGCTACACTATCGATGGCCTGTCGCCTCTCTTACCCTTCCTTTTTTCTGTTACAGTGCTTGGGATCCCAGCCCTCTAGAGAAGGCAGTCTCGCTCCAGCCTCTTGTTGCTAGCCAGTGACTTTTACTTTCTTCCATTTAACCTCCAGAATCAGACTATATATATATATATATATATATATATATATATATATATATATATATACACATAGTTGCAAGAAAAAGTATGTGAAGCCCTTGGGATTACGTGGAGTTTTGCATGAATTGGGCATAAAATGTGCTCTGAACGTCATCTAAGTCACAACAATAGAAGAACACAGTCTGCTGAACACAATACTACACAAACATTAGATGTTGCCATGATTTAATTGCACATAACATGTAAACATTCACAGTGCAGGGAGGAAAAAGTATGTGAGGCCCTAGCTTAATGACTTCTCCCAGAGCTAATTGGAGCCAGGAGTGAGCCAAACTTGACTCCAATCAGTGTGATGATATTGGATGTGTTGCTGACAGCTGTCCTGCCCTTAAAAAACACACACCTGTTTTGGGTTTACTGGTTTCAAGAAGCACTGCCTGATGTGAACCATGCCTCGCAGAAAAGAGCTCTCAGAAGACCTACGATCAAGAATCCCAAGGGGTTCACATACTTTTTCTTGCAACTGTATATTCTTTATTTTGGATTCACACTTATAGTTTTATATGCTGCTATTGAGTGGGTTTTAGGCCATTTAAATAATATTAATAACCACTGTGTTGCTACAGATATGTGCACACAATTCAAACCCAACCCCTATACATGATCCAATTTGATCTGCTAGGATTACCTTCTGATGATAGCAAAGGTAGCACTGAGTGAATGCTTTTTTTCTGTCATAAGAGATTTTCCAGCATGCTCCACTATTACATCAGTTCCCAGTTTCTTGTCGGGAGTGTCTACCTGCACATGCACTACATATTTTCATTGTTAGGGGATAATAGCCCTAAGGTCAAATTGTAGGGGCAGTGAGATACCAAATAGACTAATAGTGGTAACAAACTATATCTTTTTACAATATAACTCATCATTCTTTAGTGCCTTATACACACCAAAGTTAGTAATGTTGTCTAAGCCAATCTTTTTCAACTAGGGTGTCTTCAGGTTTTGGCGGGGGTGCCTTGGCAAAAACGTTAAAAAGTGCCCAAACATTGTACACAAGCCATGAGGTGGAACAAGCCTGCCTTTTTGTTACACAAAGCCACAAGATTTAATTGTGCACCATTACGACCTTACAGCAACTGGCGTCCTAACAATCAATTACATCATTGGTTGATAAGGGCTGTTGGGTGCCTGCACAGCATGCGTGTTGCCCCTTTCTGACAGTACTGGGATCACATTAGCTGAATGAGGGAGAAGAGAAACATAGGAATACTAGCCAGTACCAGTGTGCAGAGGTGTATTTGCTTTGTAAGAATAAATCACCTCTAACTTTCGGTGTCCTACATATGTGGCTATTGCCGCATTATGTAAAACTTTTAGTTTAGTTTTTCACAGTTTAAAATGGGGTGCTTTGAGATTGCCTAGCATTTTAAAGGGTGCCTTGACTGGAAAAAGGTTGAGAAACACTGATTTAAGCATTAAGTTCACAGCACAATAATAAAAGTAAATCTATGAATGTTTAAACGGTAACTATGTATGTACTGTATATAAAATATGTATGCATAGTTCATATCTTTAATATTTCATTATCTCAGAATAGTTCATCCAAATTCTGTTTCAGAAAACCTTTTTTTTTTCCAGACACAAAACTTTATTGACAATTAAAATATTTTATATTGACAACTGGTAAGAATTATGTTTATGCCAGTGAAAAAAAAAGTACATATAGTTACACTAATTGTAGACATACAAATGCATGATAATAGCATGTGGTTCTAAAGGTAGAAGTTTTTTTACCTTTTACCCTCTTCATGACCAGGCAACTGTTTGCTATTTAGCACTGCACTACTTTAACTGGTAATTGCCTGGTCATACAACGCTGTACCCAAATGAAATTTATATACATTTTCTCACACAAACATAGCTTTCTTTTGGTGGCATTTGATCACCACTGGGATTAAAAACAATCTTCATAAATATAAGCCAAAATGCATTCTGCTACGTCTTTGTTATAACAAAATCCCAATAAGTGTATATTAATTGGTTTGCGCAAAAGTTATAGCCTCCACAAACTATGGTATGTATACTGGAATTTACGCAGCTATGACGCTATACAGGGAAGCTGCAGGAACCCCATGGCGTAAACAAAGAAGATGGTGGAGTGGGGCTGGATATGTAGCTGGGAAGTGGTGCAAGCAAAAAGCACAATACTGGATCTGCTGGGCTTGTCAGTATGCTATTATAACATAAGAAGAGCACAAAAGATTAGGAGGGAAAAGTTTGTATATTTCATAGGGAGTGTAAAGTTCTTCCTTAGCCACTTGCCCTCCACAGGATTTACACCCCCCCCCCCTTCCTGACCAGGCCATTTTTTGAGATACGGGGCTGTGTTAATTTAACTGACAATTGCGCAGTCATGCAACAATGCACCCATGTGAAATTTATGTCCTTTTTTTCCCACACATGGAGCTTTCTTTCAGTGGTATTTGATCTCCTTTGCGGGTTTTTTATTTTTTGCACTATAAACATAAAGAGACTGACAATTCTGAAAAAGAACAATATTTTTGACTTTTTGCTATAAAACATATCCAATAAAAAAAATTAAAAAATCTAATTTTGTCATAAATTTAGGCCAAAATGTATTCTGCTACATGACTTTTTTTTAAAAATCCCAATACGTGTAAATTAATTGATTTACATGAAAGTTATAGAGTTTACAAATGGCAGTATATATACAGGAAGTTTTTTTTTCATACCAGTAATGGCAGTGATCATTGACTTATATTGAGACTGCAGGATTGCGGTGGGCATTCTGACACTGAGTGGTAACTGACTAACTGTCACTGACATCCTCAGTGACACTAATACAGTGATCAGTACTAATAAAAAGCACCGACACTGTACTAATGACACTGGGCAGGAAGGGTTAACATCTGGGGCAATCAAAGGGTTAACTGTGTGCTGTATGTGTTTCACATTACTGTATGTGCTGTGTGTATTGTACTGTGTAAGCATGCTGCTTGCTGCTTTGTATTGTTCTGCTATGCAGAGCAATACAAAGCAGAATGCTGATACTGATGGGAAAGATCTGTATCTATCAGAGTACAATGTTGGAGGTATGGTGTTGGCCAGAACTACTTCTTCTGAGTGCTTATTTCAGATGATTGCAAAAGAAGCAAAGAGTATGGCTTGAAAGTGATGGAACTGAACAGAATTCTGGGGTGCATCACTAGAAGGGTCACCAGCAGGAAGGAGGTTGATTTCCCTTTAGAGATCCATTTAGAATACTGTGCCCAGATATTGATAAGATAGAATGAGTCTAGCCTTTTTCTTGTTACAGTTTGCATTTGTAAGCCCTCCATATGTGCCCATTTTTCCCATTTACAACCACTTTATGTTTATGGGTAATTTAAAGAGGTAGTAAACGGTGTCTAACAAAAAAAATTCCAGTGCAAGGTAAAGGCAAAATGTGTTAGTATACATCACATACTAGCACATTATGCAAAACCTACCTGAAAATGAAGCCCTCACCACTGTAGAGACTTCCATCTTGACCCAGTCTTCCTTCTGGGTTTGCAAGCTCCGGCCATCTGGCTGGCTGGCTGATCCACAATGACATCAGTCCCGTGCATGTGCACAGGAGTCCCGGGACACGGCACAGTGCTCTGAAGGAATGGCACAGATATGCCGTTCCCTCAGAGCACATGCGCTGCTGTAAGAAAAACCCAAATATCTCCTAAACAGTGCACATTTAGGAGATATTCTTTTTACTTACAGGTATGTTTTATTATAAGCTTACCTGTAGGTAAAAAATAACAAAGTGGCTTTACTACCACTTTAAATCTGTATTGAAACTAGAATTGTTAGTTAGTCTATGCTGTTCTGCATTACAAGAAACTAGATCTCTTAATTTATGCTGCTCTGGATTACAACACAGTTACATATGTAGTTATAAGGAAGTAAAATACCTGTGACGTTACTTGATGTTGGTCAAAATATGATAGATGCTGCAGCCGAGAAAAGGTACTTTCCAGAGATGGGAAAGATTCTTGTTTGTTCCTCCTTGTCCGATGTCCGTCATCTCCAACTATGTGCAATGTAAATATATTTTTATTCTTTCGTAAAACCAATATTGGGTACTTATTTTCTTATATTTCACATTCCTATCAGATACGACTAATGTATAAATACATCCTATGGACTGATATAGTAATTGTAAAACATAAAAAATGTAATGGGTTTGAAATGGTGTGTGTGTGTGTGTGTGTGTCGTCCACACTGTAATATAAAGGGGACTGCACTGTAAAGGGGCACTGTATTGATTACAGCGCCCTTTTACAGTGCAGTCCTCTTTATATCACAGTGTCCTAGAAATCTAATCACAGTGCCCCCTATACGTATATTCAAAGAGATGGCCCAATCCAGCAAAGAGACATACCCATTCAGCAAAGAGACATAAGAGGCATCCCCATCCAGCAAAGACATCCCCATATAGCAAAGAGACATTCCCCATCCAGCAAAGAGACATCCCAATCCACAAAGAGACGGGATGTGTCTTTGCTGGACAGGAATGTCTCTTTGCTGGATGGGGATGTCCCTTCTTGGACTGGGCTGTCTCTTTGCTGGATTGGGATGTCTCTTTGCTGGACCCAACAGAGCAAAGAGTCAGCCCAGTCCAGCAAAGGAACATTGCCTTCCAGCAAAGAGACAGCTCGTCCAGCAAAGAGACAGCCATCCAGCAAAGAGACAGAGCAACCAGCAAAGATACAGCCCATCTAGCAAAGAAACATCCCATCCAACAAAGAGACAGCCCATTCAGCAAGGAGACAGTCCATCCAGCAAAGAGACAGCCCATCCAGCAAAGAGACAGCTGTCCAGCAAAGAGACAGCTAAACCAGCAAAGAGACAACCTGTCCAACAAAGAGACAGCCTGACCAGCAAAGAGACAGCTCCTCCAGCAAAGAGACAGCCTGTCCAACAATGAGACAGCCTGTCCAGCAAAGAGACAGCTCGTCCAGCAAAGAGACAGCTCAACCAACAAAGAGACAGCCCGTGCAGCAAAGAGACAGCCTATCCAGCAAAAAGACAGCCCACCCATCAAAGAGACATCCCGTCCAGCAAAGAGACAGCTTGTCTAGCAAAAAGACACCCCATCCAGCAAAGAGACAGCTCAATCCACCTGTCACAGTGTGCCCACCAGTGACGAAGAGAGCCCACCGTTATCCTTTCAGTGCGGCTGTGTGCAACGGCCGGCTGAAGAGGTGTCTGTTTGTCCTCAGCAGCTGCTTCCTGCTCTTCACTGGAACCATCACTGTCACTCCTCCTGTTGGCCCTGCTTTAGGTATAGCCACACAGCGGGAGGTGAGCAGCGGCCGCGGTCTGTGTTAGCTCTGTCCAGGCCGCAGTCACCACTTACCTCCTGCTGTGTGGCCGGTCATCAACAAGCCGCTCTTATAAAGCTTGGCAGCCCCGGCCCGCCGGGCAAATGCCCGGTGTGCCCTATGGCCAGTCCAGGCCTCCTTTTATCTGTTTAAAGGAAAATACTCTAATTTCAGTGAATATATATTTCAACTTATTAATGCAAAATTTGCCTCAATATACACTGGGGATATTTACTAAAACTGTAGAGTGCAAAATCAGGCTCACTTCTGCCTAGAAACCAATCAGCTTTCAGGTTTTATTGCCAAAGCTTAATTGAACAAGCAGAAGTTAGAAGCTAGTTGGCTACCATGCACAGCTGCACCAGATTCGGAGAGTACCAGTTTTAGTGAATTTACACCACTAAGTTCTGTTTGGCAGAATTTTCAGCCCATAACTGTCTGTCAGTAAACAGTCTAATTTTTAGATACAAGCCTGTGTTCACTGTTTTAAATAAAGTAAGAACAGATTTCTCTCAGGTGGTTTTTCATTTGTCCACAACCCCTTCTTTACCCTCAAGAGCAGCTTTGGAAATAAGATATAATTCATGTTCGGATGCACCTTCTACCATGTTGATTGCAGAGATTTTGCAGCATGAAAACAAAATCACTTATTTCTGTTACCCCCAAACTGCACTTTGAAAATTTTGATAGGAAGCATTTGTCAACAATCCTCTTTATAAGACCCCTACTCAGTTACTTCCAGTGATGCTCATACCACGTGGCTTGTAAAAAATATTCAACCACTGTTATCACTGAAAAGCTTTTTACTCTTTCAGTAATGTAAATCTGGCACTTGGTAATCACATTTGGCATTTTGCCTTTTTGTTATAAACACATAAATGAAATTGTTCTTTATGGATACTTTTAACCTTCTAAAGTAAACATACAGTGGTGGAGAATAGACTCTGTTGTGTAATATTTGCTATGAATTCAAGTTTCATTAATGTTGCCTTCACTATACTACCAAATATCAATGAAGTCATTTTCCAAAAGGAAATCAATGTTTTTTATTGCATTTGGTGTTCCTTTATTTAATGTGGATCTATATAATCATTTCTATAGTTCTAAAGTATGATTACCTTTGTTCCTGTGCAATTGTGCAGTCATTGTGATGTGGAAACATTGGCTTTAATATTATAGTGGATGTTTATATGAAGCAAAATCATTGAATTTCATGATAAAGTATACCTTTTATTAAGATTTATTAACTCCCACCAAGGTTAATCCCAGTTCATCCAAAAAGCAGATGTTAGTATAAATATAAACACAGAAATGGATTGCACAGCTATAAACTTGCATGATTTACGATAACACGCTAGGACATTTATTTGATCACATTTTGTGATGTAATAAGCTTAATGCACTTTAAATTTTGAAAAAATATGTGTGTGGAGCTCAAACTCTTCTGTAACCAAAAAAAATATATACTTTTAATAGAAGTTTTTGTTCTATTGAAAACTTGCCCTCATATCAACAGTTGTCTGACTTTGAGAAAGGCCTGTTCCTATTTCTAAGGCTTTCATTAAATAGCAGGTAATATTAGTACAAAGCCTAGTGGGGTACATATTTGGAATCTGGCTCTATCTATTTGCAGTCAATTTATTGCTTCTGCAAAATCCCTTTCCCTTCTGTCATACATGACAGATCATTTTATTACAAAAACTATGACATTTCACTTACCAACAGAGTCACTTGTGCCATTTGTATTGAGAATCTTCAGAAGGTCTTTGGTTATTTTTCTCAACTGATGTCTAGCTTCATCTCTTTCTCTTCCAACTCCATACAAGAGAATCATTCTCTGATTACATTCATGGCTTGTTGATGCTTCCTGCAAGATCAAATATACCTACATTAAAATATTACATGGAACACTATTAAATTATTAAGCAAATTAAAACAAAACATATTAAAGGAAAAGGCAAGTCAACACTTTATTAAGCTTAAATCTTCTGCCACCAGTATTCTAAGCCTATATTATGTACCCTGCAAAAGGAAAGATGTCTATACTTACCTATTCTGAAGTCACGCCAGTCTGGTCACATGATTTCTCCAGTGAAGAGAAGAGATCGCCAACAACAGCTGCAGAGCCTGGGCCAAGACATCATCCATAGGCTTACTATGGGTCATCCTTTTTTTCGACTGTCCCTCCTCTACATTGAAGCCACCGCTGACAGCTAATCATGTGAGCAGACCAGAGCAACTTCAGAATAGGTAAATATAGTCTACAGGGTAGATATAAAAGGCTTAGAATGGGGGTGGGAGTAGATTTATGTTTAGTTAGGTTATGACTTATAGTTTAAATCTATGTACAATCAGTTCAGTGTAACACTGGAACTGCTTAATCAGATCCCTGTGTTGGAATCATATCTTCTTTCCAACCAGGGATGCTGATCACTGAAACTAGTTACAGATGGTAACTCCAATCTTCCTACATAATCTGGCCCAACTGTGTAAAAAAAATACACCTACTATGTATTGTTACTAGAAGGAGTTTGTCAATTATTTTAGTTTAGTTAAGTGTACTTGCACCTTTTGTGAAGATATCACAAAACAACTTCCCAACCTGGCTGCTCTAAATTTAATAAGAGCCTAATGGAGAGATTTGATGTAGTACAGAAAGGCCTCAGAAGGTGAAGAGACACATATTAGGTAATTTGGTCACACCTCAATCACCATTAATGACCTGTTTTTGTCCAGGAGGTAGGATTCTACTTGATCTACTTGACTAGTTTGGTCATAAACACTTATGCCCAAATCTACTAGATTCTACGTGCTGAAACTGAACTTCCAAATTACGCAGAAAGCCACACATATGGTGTCTTGATAACAGGCAGATGTAACCTCTATATTTATTATATTTATTAATTTACAATTCACACATTTAATATTCAAGCTGACATTAGGTGGGAAGAGAAGAATACCAATGTCCCTCTGACACACTTCACATGCCATGACGATCCATGTTTTAGGGACATATCCCCCTTTTCTCTAGTCTGCTGGCAATGGATGTTATAACAGGCAGATGTAACTTATATATTCGCTAAATTATAATTCACTCTTTTAATATGCAAACTGACATTAGATGGGAAGAGAATAATACCAACGTCCCTCTGACAGAATGAATCATGGGTCACTCCCATAGCTCACATGCTATGACGACGTGTTTTGGGGAAGTATCCCCCCTTTTTCAAGTCTGATGGCAACACTGACTCTAGGAGTGATCCATGAATCACTGTCAGAGGGCCATCAGTATACCTTTCCTCAGAGCCGCAGAAGGGATTGGCAGACACTGGGAGCCGGAGTGCTCTGTCTTGCAAGCCTGCTGGTAACAGTGCAGAGGAAGGATTCTACTGGCGTATACAATTCTGTATCTCTGTCCAAGACTATATCGATATATCTGTGACAGGCTGTAAAAAATGCACACTAACCCCCCTGGGGATCATGTGACTGCATATGGGCTTTAATTATTTTTTGGTAAATAAAGGTTTGTATTGCACTAGTGGCGTGCTTCCCTTTTGTTCCCTTCTGTTTTCTAGTCCTTAATTATTAAAATACTGCTTTAGACAATTAGCACACTTGTGTTATTTCTTTACCATAATAACATATTAATCTAGATTGGATATTTACTCTTGGAGGATATTGCACAACAAACAGATTTTACTATTGTGTAGAGTAGTAATGTTTGTAACTAACTGAGATTAATTTAGTAAAATAGTAAACAATGTTAACTTTATAAAGTAAATTTACATTTGGCTTAGTGAATACGATGTAGATATGTTCAAAATAAACACTCATTAATAGTCAAAGTGAACACGGCTTTGCTGTATTCCACAAGATAAGTGAACATGCATGTCAGGGATAGCAGTAGCAAGGAAGGCCAGATGTGCATATCTACACTTAAGAAATGGAGACCAGACTATAGATAATTTAGGCAAGTTTGTTTAAACAGGGTAATACTGGAGATGCAAGGGACAGTCAGAAAGGGGGAGCCAGGACCAAGGTCTCAAACAAGGAGAGCAGATGTGAGGCAGCAAGGTACAGGTACAAGACAGGAGCAGGATCAGGTGGGAATCAGGCTTAGGATTAAACAATGAACAGTATGTGGTGCTGATTACTAGGATCTGCTGGCTGCAAGAAGACACCCGCTGATGGACAGGAGATACAACTTTCCACTTTGGGAACCACAGTGCCACCAGCAGGTTATCCAGGTCCTGACAGTGCACTTTGCAGACTGAAAATTCTCAGAAAATCAACACCAGTGAACAAACATTAAAGAAGAGGTAGCTAACAAAAACTTTGTCAGATTAAAGACATGCATGTCTTGTTTTTCAAAACTGGGAAATGGCTCCTCTCTACCCTACTACCCCAGCAGGTGAATCAGGGTCTACCTACAACAAAAGCAGATGTGACATACTAGGGTTAGATTACACAGGCATGTGTGGTTTGCTTATGACATGCATATGTGAAACACTGTAGGATCTGGAACACAATACTGGAACGTTGATTGGATCTTATTACTGATTATTAGAGATGAGCGAATCGAACCAGGCGAACCGGAATTCGAGTCGAATTTCAGGAAATATTCGATTCGCGTCGAATCCGAAATTTTGCCTACTTCGGGTGCGCGAATCGAACATTTCCCGATCAGCCGGCAAAAGTGTCCCTGCAGTGAGCTCCGCTATTTCTGACAGTTCTCTGACAGAAGGAACACATGTTTAGCGGTTGAAACATTGTATCTATTAGTTTACATTTAGGATACAGATGTTTCAACCGCTGTACATGTGAAGAAGCTGTGAGAGAACTGTCAGAAATAGAGGTACTCTGCACATACACTTACAAGAAGAAGAAGTAGGATGAAAAGAAGAATAATTCCAAGCCGGCAAAAAGTGTATGTGCAGAGTTCCTCTATTCTGCAGATACACTTAGAGGAGCTCTGCAGATACATTTAGAGGAGCTCTGCACATACACTTTTTGCCTGTTTGGAATTAATCTTATTTTCATCCTACTTCTTCTTCTTCTTCTTCTTCTTCTTCTTCATCCTCATCCTCAGAAGAAGAAGAAGAGGATGAAGAAGAAGAAGAAGAAGAAGAAGAAAAAGAAGAAGAAGAAGAAGAAGTAGGATGAAAATAAGAATAATTGCAAGCCGGCAAAAAGTGTATGTGCAGAGTTCCTCTATTCTGCAGATACACTTAGAGGAGCTCTGCACATACACTTTTTGCCGGCTTGGAATTAATCTTATTTTCATCCTACTTCTTCTTCTTCTTCTTCATCCTCATCCTCAGAAGAAGAAGAAGAGGATGAGGATGAAGAAGAAGAAGAAGAAGTAGGATGAAAATAAGAATAATTCCAAGCCGGCAAAAAGTGTATGTGCAGAGTTCCTCTATTCTGCAGATACACTTAGAGGAGCTCTGCAGATACACTTAGAGGAGCTCTGCACATACACTTTTTGCCGGCTTGGAATAAATCTTATTTTTATCCTACTTCTTCTTCTTCTTCTTCATCCTCATCCTCAGAAGAAGAAGAGGATGAGGATGAGGATTAAGAAGAAGAAGAAGAAGTAGGATGAAAATAAGAATAATTCCAAGCCGGCAAAAAGTGTATGTGCAGAGTTCCTCTATTCTGCAGATACACTTAGAAGAGCTCTGCAGATACACTTAGAGGAGCTCTGCACATACACTTTTTGCCGGATTGGAATTAATCTTATTTTCATCCTACTTCTTCTTCTTCTTCTTCATCCTCATCCTCAGAAGAAGAAGAAGAGGATGAGGATGAGGATGAAGAAGAAGAAGAAGAAGAAGAAGTAGGATGAAAATAAGAATAATTCCAAGCCGGCAAAAAGTGTATGTGCAGAGCTCCTCTAAGTGTATCTGCAGAGCTCCTCTAAGTGTATCTGCAGAAGAGAGGAACTCTGCACATACACTTTTTGCCGGAAACCGCTGTATGGAGGGAATGTCCCAGAACTGTCAGAAATAGACTATTTCTGACAGTTCTGGGACATTCACTCCATACAGCGGTTTCAACCGCTGTATGGAGGGAATGTCATAGAACTGTCAGAAATAGACTATTAATGACAGTTCTGGGACTGTCCTTCCATACAGCGGTTGAAACATTGTATCTATTTGTTTCCATAAATGGATCCATTTGTTTCAACCGCTGTATGGAAGGACAGTCCCAGAACTGTCATTAATAGTCTATTTCTGACAGTTCTATGACATTCCCTCCATACAGCGGTTGAAACAGCTGTATGGAGTGAATGTCCCAGAACTGTCATAAATAGTCTATTTCTGACAGTTCTGGGACATTCACTCCATACAGCGGTTGAAACATTGTATCTATTTTTTTCCATAAATGACATTCTGCAGATACACTTAGAGGAGCGCTGCAGATACACTTTTTGCCGGCTTGGAATTATTCTTATTTTCATCCTACTTCTTCTTTTTCTTCTTATGAGGATGAGGATGAAGAAGAAGAAGTAGGATGAAAATAAGATTAATTCCAAGCCGGCAAAAAGTGTATCTGCAGCGCTCCTCTAAGTGTATTTGCAGAATGTCATTTATGGAAAAAAATAGATACAATGTTTCAACCGCTGTATGGAGTGAATGTCCCAGAACTGTCATAAATAGTCTATTTCTGACAGTTCTGGGACAATCACTCCATACAGCGGTTTCAACCGCTGTATGGAGGGAATGTCATAGAACTGTCAGAAATAGACTATTAATGACAGTTCTGGGACTGTCCTTCCATACAGCGGTTGAAACATTGTATCTATTTGTTTCCATAAATGGATCCATTTATGGAAACAAATAGATACAATGTTTCAACCGCTGTATGGAAGGAATGTCCCAGAACTGTCATAAATAGTCTATTTCTGACAGTTCTATGACATTCCCTCCATACAGCGGTTGAAACCGCTGTATGGAGTGAATGTCCCAGAACTGTCAGAAATAGACAGAAACTGTCACAGAACTGTCCTTCTTCTCATCCTTCTCCTTCTTCTCATCCTTCTTCTCATCCTTCCTCTCATCCTTCTCCTTCTTCTCATCCTTCTCCTTCTTCTCATCCTTCTCCTTCTCCTTCTTCTCATCCTTCTCCTTCTCCATCTTCTCATCCTTCTCCTTTTCCTTCTTCTCATCCTTCTCCTTCTGCTTCTCCTTCTCCTTCTTCTCATCCTTCTCCTTCTTCTCATCCTTCTCCTTCTTCTCATCCTTCTCCTTCTTCTCATCCTTCTCCTTCTTCTCATCCTTCTCCTTCTCCTCATCCTTCTCCTTCTCCTCATCCTTCTCCTTCTCCTTCTTCTCATCCTTCTCCTTCTTCTCATCCTTCTCCTTCTCCTTCTTCTCATCCTTCTCCTTCTCCATCTTCTCATCCTTCTCCTTCTCCTTCTTCTCATCCTTCTCCTTCTCCTTCTTCTCATCCTTCTCCTTCTCCTTCTTCTCATCCTTCTCCTTCTTCTCATCCTTCTCCTTCTCCTTCTTCTCATCCTTCTCCTTCTCCTCATCCTTCTCCTTCTCCTTCTTCTCATCCTTCTCCTTCTCCTTTTTCTCATCCTTCTCCTTCTCCTTCTTCTCATCCTTCTCCTTCTCCTTCTTCTCATCCTTCTCCTTCTCCTTCTTCTCATCCTTCTCCTTCTCCATCTTCTCATCCTTCTCCTTCTCCATCTTCTCATCCTTCTCCTTCTTCTCATCCTTCTCCTTCTTCTCATCCTTCTCCTTCTCCTTCTTCTCATCCTTCTCCTTCTCCTTCTTCTCATCCTTCTCCTTCTTCTCATCCTTCTCCTTCTCCATCTTCTCATCCTTCTCCATCTTCTCATCCTTCTCCTTCTTCTCATCCTTCTCCTTCTTCTCATCCTTCTCCTTCTCCTTCTTCTCATCCTTCTCCTTCTCCTTCTTCTCATCCTTCTCCTTCTTCTCATCCTTCTCCTTCTTCTCATCCTTCTCCTTCTTCTCATCCTTCTCCTTCTTCTCATCCTTCTCCTTCTCCTTCTTCTCATCCTTCTCCTTCTTCTCATCCTTCTCCTTCTCCTTCTTCTCATCCTTCTCCTTCTTCTCATCCTTCTCCTTCTCCTTCTTCTCATCCTTCTCCTTTTCCTTCTTCTCATCCTTCTCCTTCTTCTCATCCTTCTCCTTCTTCTCATCCTTCTCCTTCTCCTTCTTCTCATCCTTCTCCTTCTCCATCTTCTCATCCTTCTCCTTCTTCTCATCCTTCTCCTTCTTTTCATCCTTCTCCTTCTCCTTCTTCTCATCCTTCTCCTTCTCCTTCTTCTCATCCTTCTCCTTCTCCTTCTTCTCATCCTTCTCCTTCTTCTCATCCTTCTCCTTCTCCTTCTTCTCATCCTTCTCCTTCTTCTCATCCTTCTCCTTCTTCTCATCCTTCTCCTTCTTCTCATCCTTCTCCTTCTCCTTCTTCTCATCCTTCTCCTTCTCCTTCTTCTCATCCTTCTCCTTCTTCTCATCCTTCTCCTTCTCCTCATCCTTCTCCTTCTCCTTCTTCTCATCCTTCTCCTTCTCCTTCTTCTCATCCTTCTCCTTCTCCTTCTTCTCATCCTTCTCCTTCTCCAGCTTCTCATCCTTCTCCTTCTCCTTCTTCTCATCCTTCTCCTTCTCCTTCTTCTCATCCTTCTCCTTCTTCTCATCCTTCTCCTTCTCCTTCTTCTCATCCTTCTCCTTCTCCTCATCCTTCTCCTTCTTCTCATCCTTCTCCTTCTCCTTCTTCTCGTCCTTCTCCTTCTCCTTCTTCTCATCCTTCTCCTTCTCCTTCTTCTCATCCTTCTCCTTCTCCTTCTTCTCATCCTTCTCCTTCTCCATCTTCTCACCCTTCTCCTTCTCCATCTTCTCATCCTTCTCCTTCATCTCATCCTTCTCCTTCTTCTCATCCTTCTCCTTCTTCTCATCCTTCTCCTTCTCCTTCTTCTCATCCTTCTCCTTCTCCTTCTTCTCATCCTTCTCCTTCTTCTCATCCTTCTC
Source organism: Staurois parvus (assembly GCF_062004578.1). NCBI lineage: Eukaryota > Metazoa > Chordata > Amphibia > Anura > Ranidae > Staurois > Staurois parvus. The sequence continues at coordinate 9,278,925 of NW_028317927.1, read as the reverse complement.
CTTCTTCTCATCCTTCTCCTTCTCCTTCTTCTCATCCTTCTCCTTCTCCTTCTTCTCATCCTTCTCCTTCTCCTTCTCCTTCCTCATCTCCAAGGGCATTTAAATTAAAGGTACAGTGTTCTGCACTAATTTAAAGGCTCTCTGAAGCCTAGAAACCCTTTTTATAAGTCATCTTCGTAGCGAAGAAATTCGCATCGAATCGAATTTCACACTGGAATTCGCCGAATCAGCTGAATCGAATTTTTGAGAAATTCGCTCATCTCTACTGATTATTAATAATTTTTGCCATGTATTTTATGGATTTGCTTTTACTCCTCTGTACAAGTCAGTGTTGATGCATCTCATAAAAAGCTCATAAATGAAACTCTTTTTTCCTGAAAGCATATTGTAGTTGATTTGTTTCTAGGTCTGAAACCTGAATACACCAACCCTAAGGCACATTTTTGTGTATGGGACAAAGCTTTGACAACCTTGGTTTCAGCAATAATGTTGTGTCCTAATGACTCAAAGTTGTTATGACCTACTAGCCTACAGAAGCTTGAACTAGCCTATAAACCCATTCTCAGAGACTGACTTTTCTAGCAAGTTTCAGAATTACCAGTGCCTGCCTTTGTCTAAGGTTCCTCAGTTTCATATTAGTAGCTAATCAAAAGCTAGTATTAACACCAGTGATATACAATAATTCTAAAATGAAAATTAAACTGGTGGACATATTATTGCTTTTTCAAGGTGTTATTTTAAGGTAAGTAAAATGCTTCCTTCATTCAGCCTTTAGTTCTAGCAGCCCACTATCTGTATCATTGACTATATGATCATCTTTATGCTAATGACAGCCAGAACCAATGGATTCTTATTGCAATATATATATGGAGAATTAATAAAAAGACACTGCTTCTTGAGTGTTCCTCATCTAGAAATGTAATGTACATGTAGTCTAATCCAATCCTTAAAATTTCATATAATCAAGGCTGGGGTACATCACCACCATTGAAATTTATAAAAAATGATGAAAATTGTATTTTTTAAAAGAAAAAAATATAGTAAATGTATATACTGTAAGTTACAGGCTTTAATAATCTAAATGCAATGCAGCAAAAGGTTAAAACTCAACGATGACACAGCACTGTGTAAACCCTACATAGGCAAGAAACTGGTATAGATCTTGAAACCAACCAAAAATAATATCAACCAACAAATGTAACATTTAGTTGACCTAGTTTTTTGTTCAGTTTTTTACTAAGTCTTTAGAGTGTATATATATAGCTGCAATTTTATTACAGTTTAAACCATCTACCCTGGCTTTCTACATTGCACACAATATGTTAAGCACACAACACAGATTTAACGTCTAAACACCTTTAATATTACAATAATTCTCTTAGGTGTGTTTACTGATACAGTACATTAAAAGCTAACATCTTATTTCCGAAGAGCAAACAATTAGCTAATGGACTTGCCTATAGTCCAGGACTTCCAAATGCAGCAGTATTTATATAATAAATGATTATGATATAAAAGGATATTTGCTTAGGTTAATTACTGTTTTAGTGTAAACACACATAGTTTAAGTAAACATCAGCTCATAACAGATGTTATTTACTCTCTAGCAGCTTAGCACATAGGAAGACAATGTAGTCTGTGAAATAGGTGAAATGAAGTGTTATGGCAAACTTGTAATACCGCTAAGCACATAATATATCATTCACATTTTACATTGTACTACATTCCAGGAAAAAAAAAATGAACTCCTTCCTTAAAGCGGGATTTAAAGTAGAACTATAGACAAAACGTTTTTTTTTAACGGGAGGGTCATAACCCCTTGTAGTTTTATTTTTGGCATCTTTGTCCCATTGTGGATATTTATCGTCACTTCTTGCCCCATGGCCAAACAGGAAGTGAGAGGAAATCCCTACAAATTAAGGTAATCCCTTGGGCCCTCCATATCTCCAGAACTAGCGTCTCCATTCTAAGATTTCATTTCTATTACTTTTCTAAGGATACCACATCATTTAAGATTATCTCCTACTTTCAATGTTAATGATAATGGTAAATAGAACAAATAGAGAAGCTGATTCTCCATAATTGGGGCACAGAAAGCAATAGAAACATAATTTGGGTTTTAATCCCTCTACAATCTAAGAAAAACTAAAAAATGTTTTTCCTTTAGTTATACTTTAATCATATCTGAGCACCGCAAACCAAAAACACTAGGTAAATCATTTTTAATATTCAAAGCATACTCACCCATCCTTCCATGTCTCCATGCTTTATTTTGTTGAGAAATCACTTTATAAAACACCCCCTAGCAATTGTAGCTACTGCCATCTTGAGTAAGGGCAGATAATTCATGTAGCATTTACTTTCTGGAATCCATCTGCCCTTTGCTCAAGCATGCAAGCAGGAGATTGTGCTTAGTTTAGAAAACCCCTCCTCCAGATTAAAGAAAAATGCCCACAAAGAACCTGGGATGTTTGACATCATGTTGGCCTAGGCCAGAAACCTGGAAGCAACTGAAGAAATGTCAAATAAAGTTTAAAACAAGTCCATAAAATACATGTTCCTATCTATTTACCAAAATAGCTAATGATGATTGAGAGAGCAATGGAAGCAAGGCTTAGGATAATGGCATACAGGCTTGGCAATCCAATTACAGAATCTGTACCCCCAGGGACCACGGTAGATAGCAGAATCAGTGGTTTAAAGCACTCTCCAATCATCTTCTGCCTCATTGACAATGGTCACCAAGACAAATGGAGAAAGTGAATCTACCCATTGGGGACACAAGCAGCAATAACAACTAAATAAACATTTTAAGTGTTTCCTACTTTAAAATGTGGCTTTATCTACACTTTAATTTTAGTTATGATGGCTTAGGTAGCCCCTTACCCTGAGACAGAGAAGGAGAAAAGTTCTGTTTTAGGCTGGGTATGCACTGGTGTGCTGTGGATTGGCTGCAGCGTGATGTATTCTACGTTTTAAATTTGGTTCCCATCGACACCTATAAGACTGCTTTTCTAAAAGTGCATCAAAGATGAAGCATGAGGGTATTTGATGTGCTTTCATGAAAATGAAGGGTCTAATAGAAGCCAGTGGGAGCACACCTAAAACTGCATGTAAAACACAAATAAATCATGTTGCAACCAAACCACAGTGCACTGATGTGAATATGACCTTAGTTCTCCAAAAAAATGTTAGCTAAGACAGATGGATCATTGAACAAGCACTTCACATCAACCACAGTGACTTTCACCAAACCGTGTTTGCAATAAAACTTCATGAGTTGATAAAGATATCAGATGTAAAGCAGCCAGGTATAAACTTTATCACAAGGTTTAAGAATTTTAATCCTGTCTCTATTTCAAATATTCATAACCAGAGCACAAGCTAGAAGTGACTAAACTTGGCTGGTTAAAGTGAATCAGCAGCAGAGTGACCAAGTGGTTAATAATCTTGCCTTGCAGCTCTCGATAATGAGTTCGAAACCCACCTGGGCCCCTTTTTTGCATTGAGTCTTTTGGGGGCCTTGTATTAAAAATAAGAAAATTTGCACATACTTACTATTTAGGTTTCATCTTTTATTCTCTGGAAAAATAAGCAAGAACTGTCATCGTCACTCTTTTCACATTTATCGCCTTTGCGGAGAACTTTCATTTCTTATTTTTTTTAATAGCTCTACACGTGACATTTGTTTCCTCTGGCTGTGCTGGTTTCCCTCAACAATCCACAAAAAACAAAGCAAGAAATTAAAGTATATCTAAAGCCACAACTTTTTTTCTTTGTGTTGGATAGAGTAAATAATAGTTAAAACCCCTGTATTTTTTCCTTTATTGTCTGTGCCCCATTACTGACATTTTTCATCACTTCCTTTCCTTAGACACCACAGGAAATAAGCGGAGATCTCTCAAAGTAAGGGAAATATTCCCTTAGTGACAGTTGTCACTTGAACTCATGTCCCTTTTGGAAGATTTCCCCTCTATTTATATTTTAGTCATAACTCAAAATTTTGGATTCGAGTCTAAGTGACAGTGGTAGCTGGGATGAATGGAGAAGGTAAATTTCCCCAACAGGGACACAAACAGCAATAAAACCATTGCACATGTTCCAACCCCTACCTACACTCTGCATTCACATTAACTGGTCTCCTCCACAGTTGGTATTAGGGACAGTATACTGTAAATTCCATAAGGCACACAGTCATTGACAGGGGCAGACTGACCATTTGGAAACTCGGGCACTGCCAGAGGGCCCAGGGTCAGTAGGGGGCCCCATGAGATGCCCCTGGTACCTTTTTCATAGGCTTTTTTGAGTTTGGGCAAGGACACAGGGGCCCCATGATCCCCTATTGCCCGGGGGCCCCATGAGTTGTCAATCCGCCCCTGGTCATTGATCAGTAGTCTCCCCACTACTGTATGTTGAGATAAAACCATTGCATTTAGATGCAGGCCCAGCCATCCCATAAATCACCCTGATGCTCTTTAGAAAGGAAATAACGGTATCTCAATGACGTAAATGGGAATTAAGAGGAATTTATAGCTTTATATCCCATTTTATTTTTGAACAACACATCTAATCTAAATACTGTTTTATATTTTTAACCACTTACCCTCCTGAGAATTTACCCCTCTTCCTGAACAGGCCACTTTTTGCGTTACGGCGCTGCATTATTTTAACTGACAATTGTGCAGTCATGCAATACTGCACCCAAATTAAATTTACGTACTTTTTTTCCCACAAATTAAGCTTTTTTGGGTGGTATTTGATCACCTGTGCGTTTTACATTTTTTGCACTATAAGCAAGAAAATTCCGACAATTTTACTGACAAGCAATATTTTGGACGTTTTGCTATTAAACATGTCCAATAAAAAATGTAAAAAAAATCATATTTCGTCATAAATTCAGGCCAAAATGTATTCTGATGTGTCTTTGCTACAAATATTCCCAATACATATAAATTAATTGGTTTACGTGAAAGTTATAGCATTTACAAATGGCAGTATAGATACTCTAATTTTTTTTTCTACTAGTAATGGCAGCGATCAGCAACTTTTAGTGGGACTGCGCCGGACATTCTGACACTGGGGGGGAACTAACTTGGTGTCACTGACATCCCCAGTGACACAAATACAGTGATCAGTGCTAAAAAAAAGCCCTGGCACTGTACTAATGGTACTGGGCAGGAAGGGGTTAATGTGAGGGGCGATCAAAGGGTTAACTATGTGCTGGGAGTGTTTTACTAGGGGATGGGGGTGTTTACTTTTTTGTAGGCACACTCATCGGAGTGGCTGTGCTGTGCACAGCTATCCTGAGCAGTGTGCTCGAGCTGACAGGGAGGTAATCACCAGGCGCTGGCAGTTAATTACCAGCCAGGATCCGGTGATTGACATCCACGTCCGCGAATGGCGGTGCAGGTAGGGCGCACGCAGTGCTCATGCGTGCCCCCTGCCCAGAACTGCAGAATCACGTATATATACGCAATTTTGCGCACAGGTGCCACCCTGTAGCAGTATGTCTGCTATAGGATGGTCCTTAAGTGGTTAATTTCTTGCTTTGTCCAAACACTGTAAACTAAACCACATAGACAAAGTTTGATGCAACAAGTAAAACAGCCATTTCAAGGGCCTACTATTTTTATCCTGTCTGATGTGTTTTCCAGAAATAAAGTGAGACAAAAAGCTGTGAGTGCCTCAGTATTTTCTTAGTACAAACATTGGATTATAAACTTCTTTGGGAAATGGAACAAATATGAATGGAAGGCTGTAAAATGCTGCCTAAAATGTTGGCAATATAAATATGGGAATAATATTGAGTAAACAACAAATCTGTCTCATTTGAGGCAAGATCACATAGAACAGGCCAAGGCACTGTTGGATTCACTTTCACTTTTTTAAGTCATAGTGCCATTGCTAATATTCACTCATCTCGGTCCCTTTTTTAAACCTTCCACACTTAAGCAGATGATGTCATGCAGCTCTTGAAGCTCTGGAAACGAATCTGTATATTTTCCAGTATTTAGCTGACCAAAGTAGAACCTACTGTGACTTTTTGCTGCCATATTCCTATCCTTTTCAATGGTTGATGGACTGTGTATTCAGAGAGGCCTTTCAACACACTGCTGTTGTATGGAATGGTTATCCGTGACGTTCTTGACTTCCTAGTAGCAAGTATGGATATTCTTGGTGATTAAATTCATTAAATTAAAAAAAAAAACATTCCCCTCTGGGTGCTCTATGCACATTGCAAGGATTTTAACAAACTTTGTTGCAGATTCCTACCTTTTGTTATTCTGAAGAAATAGCTGTTTGTTTGTCAATGTCCATGTGCAGAGTAAATCTGTATGGGAGTGGTTATATAATTATCAAGCATCTGCTGCACCTGCAGGACTCTAATGAGGAAATTGGCAAGGTCTGCATCCCTTTAAAAGTGTTTGCCTTTTGGAGTATCTCACCAAAATTACATTTTTGTTGCAAGGGATGGTAATAATCTGACATGTATCTAAGTGCAGCCTTCTGGAAAAATCAGTAAGCCAGTCATACAAGCGGGAAATTACATTTCCAGGGGGCGTTATGTACACCATCTCTAGGTAGCCATATTTCGTTACATTTTGATGAAAATTACAGCTCTGCAGATTGAAAAGGAAAGGTATTTTTTTATTTGCATTCAATTACAATATGTCTTGTGGCGCACTTGTATGTGCTATTTTTTTCCCCATGAAAGTGGAGTTACCCTTTAAAAAGGTGTTTTACCCCACAGAACTACCACTCACTGAAGGTTACTTCTATGCAATAGTCTCTAAATAATCAAAACACTGTTGTAGTGCATAATAGCCACAGTAAAGCTGTAATCACCACATCTAGCACCACCATTTATTCCATGATCAACCATTCTAATGTTTGGTCAAACATCAGCTGAACCAGTTGATAATCTCTAAAGCTAATTTTGAGCTAAAAAAAAACATATCTGGCTGTAAATAGACTGTAAATCTATATTGTAGATTATTTACATTAAAGTAGAACTATAGGCACATTTGTTTTTCATTTTGGATAGAGCAGGGGAGGATTATAACACCTGTCAGATTCTTTTCACCATCTATGTCCCATTTTGGAGATTTGCCTTCACTTCCTATCATATAGCCAAACAGGAAAGGAGAGGAAACCCCTTGGGGTATTCCTTGGGGACTCCCAGGTCACCAGAACTAGTGGAAGATTTCCCCTCTATTACTTTTCTGGGGATAACCCAAAATTTGGGATTTTCTTTTACTTTCACTTTTAATTATAACAGGACAAATAGAGAGGGCAAATCTCCCTAATGGGGGGATGGACTACATAAAAACTGTCAAGGGTTCTAATCCTTCTCCACTTTATCCAAAACTAAAAAAAAGTTTTGTATTTAGTTATACTTTAAAGTGTTACTAAACCCACAGCAGTAAAATCAGTCTGTATATGCAGTAAAGCATGCTAGTTATACTCACTGTGAAACCTAAACGGTTAATCCTCTGCTTTGTGTAAAAAGGTTGTTTGGTCCTGTTTTCTCTGCCCTTCCTCTTGTTCAAATGTCCACCTGATAAGACATACTGAACCCGTAGTCACATGCACATGCTTAGTTTAGTGTGTATTGCTAGAGAGGTTTTTTTTTTCTTGGAAGAGTGCATGTGATCATCACAGGGCCAATCAGCACTGTACAGACAGAGGTCATGGGTTTTGAACCCTCTTAGAGCAGAAAGAAAACTCCTCCTACAAGTTTTAACCAGTGCTCTGCTGGACACTGATAGAAGACACAAGACTGCTCTAACTGCTGATGAGAAAAGGTATTTAGCAGTTTATATTTACTAAAATAATTGCATTTCCATGTTGTGTGTGCTGTGAGAGACCAGATATAGTGAATGCAGGGTCCTGGGTTTAGTAACACTTTAATATAGTGATGTCATATAAATTCAGTGCTAACTAGGTTAATATACTAATTAAATTATAATGTAAATATGTACAAATAGTAACACTGAATTTTAACTCATGCCAAAGTTTTTTCCATTTTTGATTTTGTAGAGAAGGATAAAACATGTTTGTCATGTATTTATTGTTGTTTTGATGCCCAGCAAGGTCATTTTGCTTCAACAATAGACACATAAAAAGGCGTCCTGCTGCAGGATTTTTCCTTACCTTCTGCGAGCACTACATTCTTGGGTTACCCTTACGTTCTGACCACGTTAACAGGGTTACCCGAGAAAAAATCTGACAAAAAATAGGATAAAAATCTGAAAAACTTTTATACCTTCTATAATCAACACAGAATTGAAAAAAAACTGTTTTAACTGGCATTCCAAAAGAACAATTAGATAAAAATGTATTGTTGCATGTAGAAATTGTATTACTATATTTACATATTTGGACTTTACTATGAAAACTGGAAGCCTTGTTTTTCAGTATTATTGACAGAGACAGATATACTTTACAAAGACTAAGGCTACGTTCACACTAGCTTTGTCAGCAGGCATCATACATGCATTTGGGAAGCGTTTTTAATGATTTAATGAAAGTTCTGCACATGGCAGCACACAGTACTGTTCACACTCAAGCGTTAGCGTTGCGTCGTGGCAAAACTGGCGCCTCATGTCAAGTCAGGAGGAGCTGAAGCCTCCCATTCAAGTCTATGGTGCCGCTCCTCAAACGCCTGGCAGTCATTTGAGGTGTGGTTGCGATGCAGTTGCAAAGCGTTTGCGGAGCGTTAATAACATTTAACTTCATTATAGGCATTTGTGGTGCAGTTTTAACACTTGCCTATCAAATAACTCAAAACTGTGCATAGGGCATTTGTGGAGCGTTTGAGGAGTGTTACAAACGCTTCCCAAACGCCTGTCAAACGCTATAGGGGTGTTTGGCAAGAGTTGGAAATAAAGTCAAGTGTGAACGAGCCCTTACAGACCCTTCTCTTAATATTTTGAATTATACTTACTGTATGTTTTTATGTAGTCTGAATTCACAAAACCTAACAGCCCCATCTATTTATCCTTTGAATTATACACGTTTGTATGTAGTCAGAATGATAACAGAACTTGTGTTCTCTTTTTTCAGAAAAAGAAAAAGCAGAAGTATTAATGTCCTATTAAAGAAGAGAAACTGAAAAAAGCATCCGGTATAATTAAAGAGTTGAAGTATTCTGAATAGTACAAGTTAGTAGCTCTATACTCCTACTGCCTAAACTCCGAGATGTGGATCATTTCATGGGAATATTAAAAGAAAAAAAGCTGTATCTTGTAGATCTCTGAATGCAAATGCATGGGATGATGCTAGATTTCTGACCAATTTATCTGCTACTCTACAAACACGAGTGGCAAGTAATTGAACCATGGAATATTCAGGTAATATATTACTTACTTGCAAACTTAGTTCTTAGAAGCTGCTGCAACCTTACTTAATGTTTGTACGTTAGGTACCTATTTGTTATAACACATCATCCTTCTTTATCATAATAACAATATATGCTGTACTTAGAATTATTGTATGAAGTCAGTTTACACCAAAACTCTGTTGTATTTGTTTTTTCATAAAATAGCAGAAGGGCTTTGGCCATATTTTTTTTTGTACCAATATATGAATAGGACTTTCATTTTGTAACAGCTAAAGTTGCAAATTTTTACAGAATGAGAATGTTTTTCATGCAAACAAGCCCATTAAAATAGTGTTACTGGTATTCAAAGTAGTAGCACATATGAACCAAAAATACGTTGTATGAATCACATCAATAGTATTTCAGTGATTGTAAATCACAGATGTGTCTATTTAATAACCACAAGTGCAATAATGTACAAATCTGTGCCACACAATACAGGTTTAGGCTGGGTTCACACTGCCGCGACTTGGGATCCGACTTGTAAGACCCCAAGTTGCATGACATGTGAAATGTTAGTCAATGAGCGCTGTCTTAATTAACACTACTGAAGTCGCTCAGACTTTAAAAAAGGTTCTTGTACTACTTCAAGGCGATTTGTATCCGACTTGTGCCCATAGACTTTAATGGAAGTTGCCTCCAAATCGGATCCTCTATAAAAATGTGATTTAGATCCTACATTACAGAAAGATTACCCAGGCATTCCCTGAAAGTTGCTTCAGAGTTGTTTCAGAGCTGCTTCAGTGCCTGGTCACACCGGAGCGATTTCAGGTGTGATTTGCGAAATGAAATCGCACCTGAAATCACATCTAATGAATGTAAATGTCAGTGTCTTAACATGTACTATTTTCTGCAGCGTGATTTCTAAAGTAGTCCTTGCATTACTTTTTCTGCACTTTTGTTGTAATTTCACATACATAGAATAAATTGCACTGCGAATTGCAAGAAATAGTTGAAAATCTTTACAAGTAGCAATAAAGTCTTCTGAAATCGCAGTGAAATTGCACACAATTTGCATGATTTGGAAACGCAGCAGTGTGACCGGTGACTCAGAGTTGCTTCAAAGTTGCTTCAAAGTCACCTGGCAAAGTCGCACTGTAAGTCACACAACTTTCAGGTCACAGTAGTGTGAACCAAGACTAATCTGTGTAAATATAGATAAATCCTGATTATTTGTTGTGGGGTTTTTATACATTGATTTTTATCTTATAGGTCTTCACTTTCCAAAAACAAAAATTAGGGCTCAAACAGATGACTAACTGAACAGATTCACTTTTTTTTAACTGGGAATGGTATATTCTTGTTCAAATATTTTATTGTTTTACCATGAAACAATACAAAATAATAAGTAAGAATATGGGTCATTGAAGGTGTACAGTAATTGCACAGTAAAGATACCCAATAATAAAAGGTCAGGCATCACTAACAAAGGTGACTATCAAATGGCAATTGAGGCCTAACAAGAGGGGGGGGGAATGGGGAGGGAGCATGGAGAGGCATATGGCTCCACGGTAAGGGGAGAAGGGAGAAAATCGCAGTATGGGTAAGGAATGGTACCAGTAAAGCAAAAGACATATGTTACGGATTGAGGGGAATGGTATATTCATGTGTAATTGTGTATTACACATTCATATAAAACTTCACTAAAAGGTTATATAAAATTAGAAGAATCTCCTAACAATCTCAGGCAGAAGCACACAATAGTACAAACATGGTAAATGGATAAATAGTCCAGCAACACAGAAAAGAACCTACTTTTATTTTTTGATGTGTATACTTCAGTTTAGATGCAACACTAACCCAACTAACAAACACCACTGCATATGAGCCTAGTGTTGCTATTATAATGACTCATGCAGCACATGAAATAGTCATAAAATATGAATATAAAATTAAGCTTAGTTTCTCAGAGCTCAGTCTGGTTACAAGTTGGTAAGCATTAATATTTACTTTCCTATTTTCATTTTGAAAAGCTGTGACCACAATCCCACAAATACTTTTTTCTTTACATATACACTGCTTAAAAAAATTAAAGGAACACTTTGAAAACACTTCAGATCTCAATGGGGAAAAATATCATGCTGGATATCTATACTGATATGGACTGGGTAAAAGTAAGGATGCCCCATCATTTGATGGAAATGAAAATGATCAACCTACAGAGGACTGAATTCAAAGACACCCCGAAAATCAAAGTGAAAAAATTATGCAGGAGGCTAGTCCATTTTGATGAAATTTCATTGCAGCAACTCAAAATGGTACTCAGTAGTTTGTATGGCCCCCACATGCTTGTATGCATGCCTGACAATGTCAGCCATGCTCCTAATGAGACGACTGATGGTGTCCTGGGGTATTTCTTCCCAGACCTGGACCAGAGCATCATTGAGCTTCTGGACAGTCTGAGGTGCAACCTGGTAGCATTGGATGGACCGAAAAATGATATCCCAGAGGTGTTCTATTGGATTTAGGTAAAGCGAGCGTGGGGGTCATTCAACGTTATCAATTCCTTCATCCTCCAGGAACGGCCTGCATACTCTCACCACATGAGGCCTGGTATTGTCGTGCAGCAGGAGGAACCCAGGACCCACTGCACCAGCGTAGGGACTGACAATGGGTCCAAGGATTTCATCCCGATAACTAATGGCAGTCAGGGTGCCACTGTCTAGCTTGTAGAGGTCTGTGCGTCCCTCCATGGATATGCCTCCCTAGACCTCAACTGGCCCATCACCAAAATGGTCATGCTGAACGATGTTACAGGCAGCATAACATTCTCCACAGCTTCTCCAGACCCTTTCAGATCTGTCACATGTACTCAGGGTAAACCGGCTCTCATCTATGAAAAGCACAGGGTGCCAGTGGCAGACCTGCCAATTCTGGTATTGAATGGCAAATGCCAGTCGAGCTTTATGGTGACGGGCAGTGAGCACAGGGCCCACTAGAGGATAGCGGGCCCTCAAGCCACCCTCATGAAGTTTGCTTCTGATTGTTTGGTCAGAGACATTCACACCAGTGGCCTGCTGGAGATCATTTTGTAGGGCTCTGGCAGTGCTTGTCCTGTTCCTCCTTGCACAAAGGAGCAGATACCAGTCCTGCTGATGGGTTAAGGACCTTCTACAGCCCTGTCCAGCTCTCCTAGAATAACTACCTGTCTCCTGGAATCTCCTCCATACTCTTGAGACTGTGCTGGGAGACACAGCAAACCTTCTGGCAATGGCACACATTGAAGTGCCATCCTGGAGGAGTTGGACTGCCTATGCAACCTCTGTATGTTCCACGTATTGCCCCATGCTACCAGTAGTGACACTGACCCTAGCCAAATGCAAACCTTGTGAAAAACAAAAGATGAGTAGGGGAAAGCATGTCAGTGGCCTCCACCTGTAAAACCATTCCTGTTTTGGGGTTTGACTCATTGTTGCCCATATAGTGCACACATTGTTAAAACTGATTAACAACCCCCACTGATACTTAACTGACCAGATCAATATCCTAGGAGTTTAATTGACTTGATGCTATATTCTGATTAAAAAGTGTTCCTTTAATTTTTTTTGAGCAGTGTAGAAATGTTTCTCCAACTGACAAGACATAATATCACAAATATTTTTTTAAACAATCACAAGGTACAGCCTTTACTCATTCAGTGCTAATTTTTTTCTCGAGTCCCCTACAAACCTACATGTTGAGCATACAGTGTATATTGTGCTGTGGTGTGCTCCGATGCCATTTATTTAGAACAGGATCCCAACACACAATTACAGTAGAGGAGAGATTTACTAAAACTGGTGCACTTAGAATCTGGTGCAGCTGTCCATGGTAGCCAATCAGCTTCTAACTTCAGCTTGTACAATTAAGCTTTGGCAATAAAAGCTGGAAGCTGATTGGTTTCTATGCATAGCTGCACCAGATTTTTTTACTCTCCAGTTTTAGTAACTACCCCCTAGGCACCAACACCTGCATTGCTGCACACATACAGCAAGTTGTGGTGTGCTGCAATAATAATGCAGGTCTAACGTCTCTTCATTGCTATCTCTCTTGTTGCCACTGCACTCTAAATTAATGTTCTGCCTTACTGTAATGCACATTAACCTACAAAATACTGCATATTAACATGTATGCAGGCCAAGGTCCACTGTATGCACTAAGAGTAGAAGAGACTCTGGCAATAGATAACATTATCGATACCCCTGCCTTTACCATGGCACATGTTTTCAAACATTCTACCATTATTTTTAATAGCCGTGATCTATCCCCTGTCCAATGGTTTCATGATGATGCAGAAGCATAATCTACATTCTGCAAAATGTACATTTGCTTTCACCATGTATTTAGATTTTAATGAAAGTCACTGGCAACTTGAACTGCACATCAATATTCAATGGCCTACATTACAAATACCTTTGTATGCCACACCCGAATTTAGGCTTTGAAGACTGGTATACCAGCAATGTATAAAGTTTTTCTTTTGCTGCAAATTCTGTCCAATTCTTTATTATCTGACAAACTTTCTAGCTCTCAATTAAACATGAAGAATAAAACATTAAAAGCAAAGAAATCTAGTAATTATTCTATATTAAGGAATAGTATTGTGCTCCAACCGTACTGCATATCATGGGATTACGCTATGTTGGTCATGCATGGGCTGTTTAACTGAACAACCGTTTTCTTTCTATTGCAGGATTCGGAGAACTCATAATAGACTTTAAACTACACAATCTTACACATTTAGCTAAAAATGTTAATTGTTCTAGAGACAACCGTGTCAACCAAGTCCTCTTTCCGGTTCTTTATTCAATTCTCTTCGTTGCTGGGATGATAATGAATGGTTTGGCAATTGTTGTGTTTTTTCAGTTACCAAGTAAATCAAACTTCATAATTTTTCTAAAAAACTCTGTGATTTCTGATTCTTTGATGATTATGACATTCCCATTCAAGATTCTTGGTGATGCTGGACTCAGACTCTGGCCTGTAAAGGGGTTTGCTTGTCGCTACAGCTCAGTGGTGTTCTACTTTACAATGTATATCAGCATCATTTTCCTTGGTCTAATAACTATAGACCGATATAAAAAAACTGCAAGGCCGTTCAGTAACTCCTGTACAACAAACCCACGTTCTGCCAAGATCTTGTCGGCTGCAATATGGATAATAATGTTTTCGCTCTCATTACCGAATATGATTTTAACCAACAAGCCAATGACACAAAAGAATGTGAGGAACTGTATAAACCTCAAGTCTGATTTTGGCCGCATTTGGCATGAAACCGTGAGCTTCATATGTCAGATTATTTTTTGGATTACTCTCGCTGTCATAGTGGTCTGCTACCTTCTTATAACCAGAAAGCTGTTCCAGTCCTTTAAAAGAACACGAAGGGAACCATCAAAATCCAGAAAAAGAGTGAATGTTAAAGTTTTTATTATTATTGGTATATTCTTTGTATGTTTTGTCCCATACCACTTTGCTCGGATCCCATACACAATAAGTCAGACACGGGATGTGTTCATGTGTTCAGCACAGAATACTCTGTTCTACGTTAAAGAGAGCACATTATTCTTTTCATCTTTAAATGCATGTCTGGACCCTTTCATCTACTTCTTTCTCTGCAGGTCATTCCGAAATTCACTTAATATTATTTTGAGGAAAAGGCAGGTCTGTCTCTCTTTATCTACTAGAGTTAAAACATCACAGCAATATGATGAAAACAAAGCAGAAACCAAACTTTAGCAGAATTTGAAGTTTGCTGCTGAATATAGGACCTAAAGCTGTATTTCAATTAAATTTGGTAGACAGATTTTATTTGTTCCTCACATAGATCACAGCTTTGCTTTAATGTAACCCTATGAAAAAAGTCACTACACCAACATCACCCAGTAAAAGCACCACTCTTGAAATAGTTTCATGCCAACTCTGAGAAGCCCTAATAACAGAGCATGTTGGTTGTACATATTGTTGTGGAGACCAAGTCGAGCTTCAACAAGTTGCTACTTCTTTTTAACTGCTTTGGAAATAAAAGTTTTATGGTGATATATTTGTACATATTGGGAACTGACTACAAGGAATATTAGCAATAAAAGACTTCCAAATAGTGCTGGTAATAAAGATTTAATTGAAGGAATTACATATACTGCAGCTATATAGTTGCAAAGCTGGTAAGGTTTAATAATTTACTAAAAGAACTAGTTCATTTATTTCAAACTGTATGTGTGTTTACATGCTACTTCATATTCCCTTACCCATGTATATTGTGATCACTGAGAAATTCATCTACAAGTTTTTTTTTTTTTTAAGTAGGCTATGCTCTCAGCTGATGGGAGTTCCAGATTTGTACCTGCTCTGACAGTAAGAATCACTTATGCAGTTTAAGAATAAACCACTTAGTCCAACTTCATGCTGAGACCAAGAGTCTTCTTCAGAGTCCTTAGATTAAACAGTTAATTCCCAATATTGCGATCATATCCCCAAATAAGCACCTCTTTCCCAAGGAGAATAAGTTTAATTTCTGTAATCTTTCCCCATAGTCTAGGTCCTTCATTCCCTTTACTAAATTAATTGCCCTTCTCTGAATTCTGTCCAGTTGCAATTAGTGGCCGAAACTGAACCACATACTCAAGATGAGACTGAACCAGTATTTTGTAAAGTGGTAGAATTATAGTTTTATCTCTTAAAGTGGCTGTAAACCCTTACATATACGCAGTGAAGTGGCTAGCCTCAGGTGATACACAAAAGATTAAACACATCCTCCTACATAAGTTGTACCTGTTATTTACAGTCTTATCTTCTCTACATCCATTAAAAGTCTAGAATTTATAAAGCTTGTCTAAGAGTTCAGAAAGCATGGGGTGGACAGCTGAAATTACACTCCGTAGAGCTCAGTGAGGAGAGCTCTCAAAGCTGATTGGAGGAATGGGACACTCCCCCCTCCACACAGCTCACAGGAACAGAACTGAGGCTGTCAATCTGCTAAAGGGTCCTCCCCATCACCATTTTTCTTTGGGTGTCAAGGAAGCATGTCAAAAGTTATTAATGCTGACAAACATACACTATAGAGCAGGGGTCTCCAAACTTTCTAAGTTAAAGGGCCAGTTTACTGTCCTACAGAATTTAGGAGGGCCGAACCGGAAAATGTCCCGGGAGTAAACAATGCCCCATCTTTGGTGTCATTGGTAGAAATTGTGCCCCATCATTGGTGTCATTGGGACCCATTCTTAGTACCATTGGGATAAACTGTGCCCAATTTTTGGTGTCATTGGTGGGAATTCTGCCCCATTGTTGGTATCATTAGGAGGAATTAATTGGCATCAGTGGATAAAATAGTGCCCTAAGGGCCAGATAAAAGCAAGCAAAGGGCCACAGTTTGGAGACCACTGATATAGAGGGATATGATTTGTTCATACAGTATTTCATGTCTGAGGTTTACAACCACTTTCAGTAAATAACATTTTGAATTCATTATAGCAGTCTGCTGGCTTTTCTAACTGCAGCCTGGCATTGTGTGCTATTACGGCTATTAGTAATAAGCATAAATAACAGATGATATAATAAGATATTTTCTCTTACTTTATGGTAGAACCAACAAGAGAGAGCAAAGCATGTACAAAATGCTAATTTCATCCAAAAACCGTATATGAGAAAAAATATGTATATATGAATAAAACATTCATGCACTAGGGTCATGCAAAGCATTTGCCATTTCTGGGCTTTGACTCCTCCGGGAAGAGAAATGCACCAAAACAGTCTACTGCAGAAGTCCACTTGCAAAATCTTTGATGGCCAATTAGTACATACCTTATGGTATGTCACAATCAAGATGCTACTTTACCAGTTAGTGATGATTGTAATGATCAGATATTCACAGAGAGCTTACATACCCTTTGCCCCAAAGACACTAAGGTGCTGTATATTTGTATTCTTCTACAGTGCACGTGTCTAACACTATGGTAATCCCCAATAAATGGAAGCTATATTTGCAAAATAGACACTATGCTTTGGCTTTACACATCTGTGCTTCTTAAAACTGGCTGTATGTACCATTGATGCCTACCTTATAAAAAGCCAGCTGCCCCGTTATTATACTATATGTATATAAATAAACTGAAGAAAAGCAGTGTGACAGTGGAATGTTATGTTATGTGTACATAGGAGTATGTGTTTCTGAAAACAGTATAAATATTTACACTCATGAGTGTTGGAAAAACTTCAGGCAAAACACAAAGTTCAGCAATAAATACGCCACAAGAATAGCTGCTTATCTGTGTCTTTGTTTTGTTTTTGGAAGATCTGCTTGCCAGATTAACATGGTGATCCTCATCACATTTACCCTGTAATTCCAAAGTCTGCTTACAACATAAAGACTCCTGTGTGCGTCCAGGACCATCTGCCTGTGCAGAACATACACAGACCTGGTGACACGAGAAACAAGTCTACTCAACCAAATGATTTAATGACAGATTGCGAAGTTCACATTTCACTACATGGACTTCTGGAGATGTAAAGCAAAGACAGTTAACAAAACCTGATATTATGTGGTGGCTCAGTTGTTTGAATATTGAGTAGTGCAGGTTCAGTTACATGAAGCCAGTAAGGGATACAATAGAGATAAAACAAAAATATGACTTAAATTGCCTATAAACCTCATGGTACTCGTTCTGGAAGACAGAGGAGATTCATCTCAAACCTGGTCCTGCTAGCATTAGTACTAGTACTCGTGTTAGCAGGGGGCAGAAGCCAAAACCCGTGTACAGCCTGGACCTGGAATATAAGGGAGCACCACTGAGACACAATGAACAAGTTGTATTTTATACAAGTATCACGTGTTGCCTTCACTTCAACATTATGTTATATAACACTTTGTCCAGCTCAGGTTCATTTTAAAGAAATATGGGATCCTTAGCATGCTTAAGACATATATACAGTATGTAGTGCAAATAAATTAACCCCTACCCACCGTCAGTATGAATATATGCTGCCCCACTAGACTGGACTTTTTTTCTTGGGGCCGCATATATGCGTATCTCCCTGTGCTGGACATGCACTGCACTCCCAGCCCAGAAACCAGGGTCTCACCAGGACTAACAATCAGGACCTGGAACTCCCATTTCCAGGTCACCTGATCGCTGTGATAGCCTATGATTAGCTATCACATTGATCAGTCAATGTGAAGCCTGCCCCTGTGTTTTCTCTCTCTCTGAATGTTGGAGAAAGATACAATGTATCTTTCTCTCTCCTTGCAGAGAGAAAAAAAACATAACTGTGTGTTAAAAATAAATAAATAATAATATTAATAATAAAGAAAAAATAAAGAATAAATACTTAGTTCAAGGTTTGATCTAGGTTAGTGTCAGGTTTAGTGTTAGGGTCAAAAGGGTCAAGGTCAGGGTCAAAGGTCATGGTCAGTAAATTGTGGGCAGGATTTAAAAAAACATTTTTTTAAAATTAGTATTAGCATCAGTTAGTGTCAGCGTGTTTTAGGTAGGAAAAAAGGATAATACTCCAGATAGTGTGATAATGTACAAATGATTTATTAAAACATAAAAAGCCACTTACAAACTTCAAAGACAAACGAGCATGTAAGTCATAAACACCACTGGTGCCGGCTCCAGACAAGCATTGGTGACGTCAGCACAATTTCCATCCAGCCCCAACGTTTCGTCTCAATAGACGTTGTCGAGGGGATCAGGTCTGTTATCACACTATCTGGCGTATTATCCTTTATGAACGAGTACACAGCAGGAAGGGAGGAATAGAGGAGGAGAGACACAGCAGTCTGTGACACCTCTTTTCCATCTAGGATGTTACAAGCAAGATATGTTCAGCATCATGCTCTGTTAGACCACCTGTAATCTGGGGTCTAACTATTTTGTAAGGAGCCGTGTGTTTTTTGTGGTGGTGGGCATGAGAGTCTCTATTTCACTACACACATAGAGGATTATTGTGGACACGGCTGTTCATCATAATCAGAATTTTGTCATTGAGAAACTTTTTCATTGTTTGGTGATTCATGCATTTTGACTTAACAATATTATTGGTAGGAGCACATTTAAATTCTAAGTGACTCACTATAAATATATTTTTTGCCAGTAGCACACCAAAAACTGGATATCACTTACTGAGTATTTGAATTGGTATTTTTGAGTGCGGCCTAATTGTTTTTTCACTGTTTATTTCATTTTATGGTTCACCATTTGTTTGGATTTTTTTGGGGCACTCAGAGCAGTTACATTATTTTTATCATACACATATGTGGTATCACTGCGATCGTATTGAGCAGGATAATTTATTTTGGGTTGTTCTTTGGTGGTAGGTTATGGTAGTTGCAAGAAATATACAGCTAAACGTAAAAAAAAAAAAAGATTTGTTTTACCATTTTGGGCTAGTTTTCTTTTGATAATAATGATAAAAAAAATCAGGAGATGGTAAGTAAGCCAAGGTCAAGTAAACCAAGAAATATTTAAGCCATAACTTCCAGAAGAATTGTTCAAGATACAAAGCAAAAACCCACAGATAACCTCAGGAGAAATGCAGGCTGCTCTAGCAAAATATGGTGTGGTTGTTTTAAAGGAGGACAACACAATGATACTTGAACAAAAATGAGCTGTATGCTCTAGTTCCCAGAAGCCTTTATTGTGCCAATGCCACAAAAAAAATCCAGCTTACAATATGCCCAACAACACTTTGACATGCCGCCCCGGGCTTTTTTAGGGCATTGGCACCAATGCTACAAAAAACCCTGGTTGCGATAGGTCCAACAACACTTTGACACGGCCCACTGGGCTTTTTTGTGGCATTGGCGCAGCTTCTTTCTGGAAGCTTGACCATGCAGTTAATTTGTGTTCAAGTATCATTGTATTGTCCTCCTTGAAACAACCACACCATCGTTTTCCAGAGCAGCCTGTATTTCTCATGAGGTTGCCTGTGGGTTTTTCTTTGTATCTTGAACATATCTTTTGAAAGTTGTGGCTTTAATATTTCTTGGTCTACCTGACCTTTGCTTGGTATCAAGAGATCCCTGAATTTTCCACTTCTTAATAAGTGATTGAACAGTACTGACTGGCATATTCAAGGCTTTGGATATCTTTTTATATTCTTTTCCATCTTTATAAAGTTCCATTACCTTGTTATGCATGTTTTTTGACTCTAGCCTGCTCAGTGTATCCACGTGAGAACTAACAACCTCATTGACTATTTATATACAGACTAATTTCACTTTAAAAAGTCACAGATGTGGGAAATTAACCTTTAATTGCCATTTTAACCCGTGTGTGTCACCTTGTGCGTCTGTGCCAAGGCCAAACATTCCAGTATATGTAAACCTTTGATCAGGGCCATTTGGGTGATTTCTGTTACCATTATGGTTTAAAAAGGTGACAAACAACTATGTGATAATAAATGGCTTCTTATGACCACTGTCCTTAAATAAAAGACAGTTTTTGGTATGATCAGTTATATTTTCAATATCAATGCCAAAATATCACAATTTCTGCCAGGGTATGCAAACTTTTGAGCACAACTGTACTAAGGATAGTTCACCCACTCAGGGTCTTATAAGCAAACTAACTAGGACACCAGTTTGCTTACACTTCTAGTCATCAGCAATAAGTGTTCTGAGGCTAGCCAGTCTACTGGACTGCGGCATGGACAACAGCAACACAACACATTGGCTTAGGGCACAGACGTCAAACTGGCGGCCCTCCAGCTGTTGCCAAACTACAAGTCCCATGAGGCATTGCAAGACTGACAGTTACAAGCATGACTCCCAAAGGCAGAGACATGATGAAACTAGTTTCATAACAGCTGGGGGGCCACCACTTTGACACCCCTGTCTTGGGGAAAGGAAAATACATCTGGCCCTTCTGTCATTAGTACTAGTACTACATATAAGTGATCAGTATTTACCTCAAGCAAGTTCAAATACACACACTCTCATAAGTAATAACTATCTGTCTTAGTCCATAAACAACAGTATTTCTTTATCTATTTTTCTGTGATGATGAACAGATTTTTAAAAACAATTTGCCAACTTCCTCTTGACAGCACACATGACTTCATTGTTCTATAATTATTCCTTATTGTTGGAAAAACGATTGCAGCAACAGCTTTTATTTTAGAGCCAAGACTTGGGTGCCAGAAGAGGAACAAGCCAAGTCCATTATGTCCTTTCACCTCAGTCATACCAACACACATTGAACTATCAGATATTTTTCATCAGTAAAGTGCCTTGTTCTAATTGCATTGGATTTGTCAAAAGAAAGCCCTGACCACATTTTAATGAATAATTCCCAGATGAGCTGTAAATATTTATCATTGCTCTTTGTACTGTCCTACTGTGGGAAGAAATAATAACTGTCCAACAGTTAGGCCTTGCACACATGTGACATTGCATGTGGTACATTTTCAATGAAAATGTGAATATTTTTTGTGTGCAGTAAATGCAAATATCTCACGTTACACGTGTTTTGGACTTTATAGGGAATGCAAGGGAAAGGGGAATAGCCAGTTTCAAGGCTCCCCTCACAGCTGCAATGTTGTAAACTGTAAAGGTTAGGAAAAAGTCATGGAATAATGACCTTTTCCTATAGGTCACTATGGAATTCACATAGACTATAGGGAAAATACATGACAGGCCTTATAGGCCAGGAGTGGATCAGGTGACCTTTAAGAAGTTTTTAGAAGGTTGAGAACCCCTATATAAGACCTGTCAGAACCTCCCAGGGTGCCTGTTGCATTTGGGTACACCATCCGGTGAGCTCTATAGCTCTCTCTTGCAGAGAACTGAGCTCAAGGGGTGTCAATCCGAGCATGAAGACGTTGCTGCGGAAGATCCTGGAGAGAGCCAGCGAGGAAGGGGCTGAAGAATGGCTGAGGAAGTGCCTGGACTTTCCACCATCGGGATCAACACAAGAAGACTCATCCACCGCACCTATCACCGCTGCTGAGCCCCCATGGCAACCAAGGATGCCGATCAGAAACTTTGGGGCTGGCAGCAATGTACATGGGTCCCCAACAAGAAGCAGATCGCCAATCAGTAGAATAGGAGATCCTTCAGCTAGGGAAGTAATGTAAGAACCTTGCAGCATCCCTGACCTGTGCTCTCAAGTAGTTTCACAGCCCTTGCAGCCTGCTTCATTGAATGGAGTTATGACAGTGTCAGTACTATGATCATTAACTAATTCTTTATCTGCTCTAGCCAAGAATTTAACCACTTCCCTGCCCTATAGCAGAAATACAGCTACAGGGCGGCACGGGTATGCAAAATCATGTATATATACGTGATTTTGCATTTCCGGGTAGGGGGCGCACACAAGTCACGCGCACGCTCTCCCTGCGCCGCCATTCACAGTCGTGACTGGCATTCACCCGGTCCCAGCTAGTAACTACCTGCCAGTGCCTAGTGGTTTCCGAAGATCTCTGACAGGGAGGAGGACTGTTTTGTTTACTAACAGTTCTTCTCCCTGTCAGCTCAGGCACACTGTTCTGGATGGCTGTGCACAGCACAGCCATCCAGAGCAGTGTTATTTAAGTGAGGCACACTGACACAGCTCCCTAGTAAAACACTGCCTGCACACAGTTAACCCTTTGATTGCCCCTCGTGTTAACCCCTTCCTGCCCAGTGCCATTAGTACAGTGTCAGTGCTTTTTTTAGCACTGATCACTGTATTGGTGTCACTGGGGATGTCAGTGACACCAAGTCAGTTCCCCCCCAGTGTCACAATGTATGCCGCAGTCCCGCTATAAGTCGCTGATCGCTGCCATTACTAGTAAAAATTAAAAATTAAAAAAAAACTCAGTATATACACCATTTGTAAACGTTATAACTTTCATGTAAACCAATTAATTTACACGTATTGGGATTTTTTTTAACAAAGACATGTAGCAGAATACATTTTGGTGTAAATTTATGACAAAATTAGATTTTAAAAGTTTTTTTACTGGATATGTTTAATAGCAAAAAGTCAACAATATACTTTTTTCCCAAAATTTTGCATAGCACAAAAAATAAAAAATGCACAGGCGATCAAATACCACAAAAGAAAGCTCAATTTGTGGGAAAAAAAGGACGTAAATTTAATTTAGCTGCAGCATGACTGCGCAATTGTCAGTTACAGTAACGCAGAGCTGTAATGCAAAAAATGGCCTGGTCAGGAAGGGGGGTAAATCTTCAAGAGGGCAAGTGGTTAAAGAAGTCTGCTATAGAAGATGATGTTATGTTTAATGCATTCAATTATAGTGATTCTACTGCACTTGTGTGGTCTGATCACAGCATTACTGATGCAGCTAGCAAGCAAAAAGAGGTGGTGCATGAGTTTAATGCTGTTGTCAATAGGAAGTTGAGTGATACAAACAAACCACAATGTATACCTGAAACTTCATTAAAGGAATCTATGCCTTGTACATTATTGCCATTGGGTTTTCATTTGTCAGCAAGTCTGAGGGAGAAAATTTGGAATAGCGATTTTATTGATTTGCTGTCACTGCTTCCATCTACAAAAGAATTCCTTTTTAAAAGTGATAAAAAAGAAGAAAAAATGAGAAGGATAGGTGTAGACCAGTTACCAGAAATTTTAATAAATGGTTACAGGCTTTTTTTAAAATTTATGTTAGTGTAATGTGTGAAAAGTATCCGGAAAAATATACAGGATTATTTCGACACATTGACATTACTTTAGAGGCTTACAAAAATGTTGGCGGTATTTCATGGATCTTTTACGATGAATCTTTTAGGCAAAAAATAGCAGTACACCCTAATTTAACTGGGTTAAAAGACGTTGGTTTATGGTAAAACCGATTTTTGCCTCATAGATCATTCACGTTCAAACAATCAGTTTCTGCAAATTCCAATGCTAATATGAATTATAAAAAAGGCATTTGCTTTTCATTCAGTGATTCACAGTGTAAAGGACCTAATACGTGTAAATTAAACGTGAATGTGCATTTTGCGCAGAAGCGCATCCTGTCATTAAATGTTTTAAAAAATTTGCATAAACTAACCAGAAACTAGGGAGGGAGCTTTTTCTTAAAAGCTCCATCACCAGTGAAACTGGAAAAAATGTTGACTTGGCTCCTAGAACACCCAGACCAACAGACGGCCCATTTATTAAATGAAGGATTTAAATTTGGTTTTGTGCTACCAAGTTTTAAGGGCTCAAGTTTTCTTAACACTGAGAATTTAAAATCAGTACATAATTTAAGCAAAATTGTCAGAGAAAAAATGTTTAAAAAATTAGAGGAATGTAGAGTCGCAGGTCCGTTTAATAGCCCACTGTTTTTAAATTTCCATATTTTGCCCTTAGGGGTTATTCCTAAGAAAGAAGAGGGCTCTTATAGGTTAATACACCATTTGTCTTTTCCCATAGGAGCCTCGTTGAATGATCAAATACCGGGGGTTTGCTCCTCGGTATCATACACATCATTGGATGAGGCTTTGGAAAAAATTTGATCTTTAGGTAACAATGTATTGTTAGCAAAAGCAGATATAAAATCTGCTTTTCAGTTACTTCCCTTCCACCCTCAATCTCTTAATTCATTAGGATTTGGTTTTGAGGATACATTCTTTTTTGTCATGCTCTTATTTTGAAGCTTTCTCTACATTCATTGAATGGGTGGTATCAAAAAAGGCCTGTTCTAATTGCATAATACATTATTTAGATGATTTTCTTTTCATGGGCCCTGAGGATTCACCAAAATGTTAAGAGTTGCTATCTACATTTTGTGCGGTATGCTAACAATTTGGAGTCCCTCTAGCCCAGTGTTTCTCAACCTTTTTTTCGGCCGAGGCACCCTTTAAAATTATGGACAGTCCCGAGGCACCCTTTAAACTTATGGACCACCTTTAGGCACCCCGTTCTAAAATGTGAAAAACTATTCTAATAGTTTTATATAATGCAGCAATATCCACACATCAAGTACACCCAACTTTAGAGATTAATTATTCTTACAAAGCAAATACACTTTTGCACACTGGTACTGACTAGTATTCCAATGTTTCTCTTCTCCCTCTGTTTTTCTCCATCACTGAGCTAATGTGATCCCAGCACTGATGGAGGGGGCAGGGGAGGGTCAAACTAGGATGCTGTGCACGCAGCTGACATCCGCCTTATCAAATGATGATGTCATTGGTTGTCAGAACACCAGCAGCTAGAAGATCTTATTGGTGTGCAATGAAAACCTGTGACTTTGGGTAACTAAAAGGCAGGCTTATTCCACCCGCTGACTTGTATAAAAGTTTTGGTAAATTTTTAGACATGTTACCAAGGCACCCCTGAAGAAACCTTAAGGCACCCCAGGGTGAGAAAGGCTGCTCTAGCCCATGAAAAAACAGTATACCCGATAACTTGTATTGATTTTTAGGCATTAACATTAATACAATTTCTATGGAATTTAGCTTACTTGAAGTTAAGGTAAAAAAATTACAGGATCTGCTCACTGCAGTCATCGGGGAAAAAAAAGCTACATTAAAAGAAATGCAATCACTTTTAGATCTGTTAGCTTTTGCCAGCAGAGTTATGTCTGTAGGTAGGATATTTTCAAGGCGTTTGTATTTATCCATTGATATTCTTGACTATTGTAACTCCCTCCTCATTGGCCTAACTAATTGCCGACTATCCCCTCTTCAGTCTATCATGAATGCTGCTGCCAGACTCATCCACCTTACTAACCGTTCCATATCTGCCACCCCTCTCTGCCAATCCCTCCACTGCCTTCCCATTGCCCAACGAATAAAATTCAAAACATTAACAATCACATATAAAACCATTAATAACTCTGCCCAAATTACATCACAAATCTTTTCATCAAATATCACCCAAACCATCCTCTCTGTTCCTCCCACGACCTCCTGCTCTCTAGCTCTCTTGTCTCCTCCTCTCATGCTCATCTCCAGAACTTCTCCAGAGCCTCCCCCATCTTCTGGAACTCTCTACCCTAATCTATCAGACTATCGCCTACTCTTCCCACTTTTAGGCGATCTCTGAAAACCTCTTCAGGGAAGCTTATCCTGTCTTCAGCTAATAATGGAATCTTCTA
Organism: Staurois parvus; assembly: GCF_062004578.1. Classification (NCBI taxonomy): domain Eukaryota; kingdom Metazoa; phylum Chordata; class Amphibia; order Anura; family Ranidae; genus Staurois; species Staurois parvus. The sequence goes on along the minus strand of NW_028317927.1, from coordinate 9,252,533 downwards.
TTCCTTCTACCAGTCCAACCCCCACAGTTATTGCCTTTTGTACCACCAGCCCCTTCCTTTTAGATTGTAAGCTCCAAGGAGCAGGGCCCTCCTATCCCTCTTGTATTGAACTGTATTGTTGCTGTATTGTCTCCCTTTATATTGTAAAGCGCTGAGCAAAGTATTGGCGCTATATAAATCCTGTATAATAATAATAATCCATTGCAGAATCTCAGTTCTCACATATTCGAATTACTGCTGAACTCAGGGAGGATATGTTAGTATGGCAGAAATTCCTTATTTACGTTAATGGTAAATCGTTAGGCAACATAAATTCATTCTAGATAAAGAATTTTGCCTTTCCACAGATGCAGCAAGTTAAATAGGCTTTGCTGAAGTTTGGGGAAAACATTGGTGTGCAGGCGCTTGGCATGATAGGTGGAAAAGAAAGATTTATTTGAAGAATATAGTTTTGCTGGAGCTATTCCCCATTTTGCTGGCACTGGAAATATGGGGTGAAAAATTTAGAAACAGAAGAATTATTTTTAGAACAGATAATAAAGGTGTATTATATGCCATTAAGTGTTTATCGTCAGTCACCTCCAGTAATAACTCTAATCAGACACTTAGTTTTTCAGTGGTTATTGTTAAATATATGGATAAAAGCCTCCTACATCTCAGGTAAGGACAACATTTTGGCAGACTCTCTCTCGCGTTCACAGATGCTGCGTTTTCATTCGTTACTATCTGAGGAGGACAGACAGGGAGCAGTTTGTCCACAGCATCTTTGGAAGCTGAATTGAATAAAGTATTTGATTCTATTAAACATTTGGTGGCACCTTCGACATGGTCAAATTATTGTCAAACTTGGTTATTATGGCAGACCTTTGTGAATTCTCAGAACCAAAGTTACTTTATCTATTTCAGAGCATTTAGTTCTATCATTTCTAGACCATTTAATGGATAAACAATACTTTTAGTCACACATTAACAAACTGATGGCAGAAGTTTCTTTTTTTCTAAAATTACATAACTTACCTTCTGGCAATAGTTTTTTCTCAGTAAAGCAAGCTTTAAAAGGCTATAAAAAAAAGTACATTTTGCAGTGGATAGTCAACGGCCAATTACTTCTGTCATATTAGCTGATTTATGTAATGCAACGTGTTCCATGTGCTTTTCTCCCTATGAAGCCAATTTATTTCAAACAGTTTTTACTTTGGCCTTTTTTCGATGCATGCCGTATATATGAAATGTTACCAGTCAGAAAGACATGTAGATCCTGTTTTAAATTTCAGGATATATCAATGGGTATTGATAAATTGAAAATATTATTAAAAAGGTCTAAGACAGATCAGTTAGGTAAAGGGTATATTATAAGTGTGAATGCTTATAGTGGTTCAGATATTTGCCTAGTCTAATGAAGCAATATTTGATAAATCGTCCTAAGCTTGACAATTTTTTGTTCATTCATGCAAATGGTTTTCCATTGACACAATTTCAGTTTGTGAGCATTTTTTAAACATGCTTGACATCTCTGGGCCCAGACCAGTTAAAGTTCTCGCCACACTCGTTTCGTATTGGGGCTGCCACTGAAGCATCCAAACTTAGTTTAGGAAACAGTACAATTACAAAAATTGGAAGATGGCATTCAAATAGTTACACATTATATATTGGGCCTTAACTATATTTATATTGCCATTTTAGGTACGGTTCACACTGTCTGAATAGTGGGACACTCCTATATTTTCTGGGATCAACAAAGAGCTGCAAGACGTGTATATACAGAAAACTAAGGTTTTAGTGACAGTTCATTTAAATGTTCATTTGATGTGGTAATAGGGGAATGCTATGGAAGGATTTATTTTATGAACTAGGAAGACTATACAATTTTTTGCCATCACCAGACATATTGGTATTACATTTAGGAGGATATGACATAGGTCAGCAAAAAACCCTAGATTTAATATTTTCCATTAACCATGCTCTCTAACAGTTAAAATTGATTTTCCTAGTACAGTAATTATATTTTCTGAAATTGTACCTAGGCTCTTGTGGTTAGACACTCTGATTTGGAAGCCTTTTGAAAAGGTAAGAAAAAGGGTAAATAGAGCTATAAAAAAATTCATGCCTACTATGTCTAGTTTCTCCTTTAGGCATATAGAATTAGAAGGTGGTCTTCCTGGTTTATACAGCCCTGTTGGAGTACATTTATCTGCAATTGGTTTAGATATATTTAATTGTGAAATTGTGACTTACAAAGATGTATATAATTGGCCACGGTCTGGGGGGTGGATGCCAGTTGGGTCTAATAACTCAACTGGCTTTTGGGGGACAGTTGTTTAAGTTAAATGTATTGTGGATTTCTGAAAATGGCTTGAGTCGTAGTGACTGAGTCTGGTTTTATATTTAGTTTAAAAGTTATTGTTATTATAGTATATTTTAATAGAGTAATATTTTATTGAAACCAATAATAAAAGGCCGTGGCCAAATTTTACTCCAAAGGTTGGTGTTAGCGTCTTTATTTATAGGTAAATTGTATCTGCTGTCTACAGTCCCATAGGCAAATTTTCCTTTAACCACTTGCCCTCCAGAGGTTTTACCCCCCTTCCTGACCAGGCCGTTTTTTGCGATATGGTCTGTGTTATTTTAACTGACAATTGTGCAGTCATGCAACGCTGCACCCAAATTAAATTTACATCCTTTTTTCACCACAAATAGAGCTTTCTTTCAGTGGTATTTGATCTCCAGTGTGGTTTTTATTTTTTGCGCCATAAACAAACACAGACCAACAATTTTGAAAACAAAAACAATATTTTTGACTTTTTGCTATTAAACATGTCCAGTAAAAAAATTGTAAAAATCAAATTTCGTCATAAATTTAGGGCAAAATGTATTCTGTTACATGTCTTTGATGAAAAAAATCCCAATCCGTGTAAATTAATTGGTTTACGTGAAAGTTATAGCATTTACAAATGGCAGTATATATACTGGGATTTTTTTTAAATTATGTTTTTACTAGTAATGGCTAGTGATCAGCGACTTATAGCGGGACTGCGGTGGGCATTCTGACTCTGGGAGGAACAGACTTGATGTCACTGACATCCCTAGTGACACCAATACAGTAATCCATGCTAATAAAAAGCACTGACACTGTACTAATGGCACTGGGCAGGAAGGGGTTAACATCTGGGGAGATCAAAGGGTTAACTGTGTGCTGTGTGTGTGTAACTGTGGGGCTGTGTCTGTGCTTTCCACTGTAAGCACACTGCTTTGTATGGCTCTGCTATGCAGTGTGCTGGAGCTGACAGTGGAGAGAACTGTATTGTTTACATACAGTTCTCCCCCCCCCCGTCGGTATTACTCGGCGATCAACGAGTAATCACCAGCCGGGACCTGGTGATTGACAGCCAAGGCCGTGAATGGAGGCGCACGCCCCGTACCTAGAACCGCAAAATCACATATATATATATATTTATATATATGTGTGTGTGATTTTGTGCACCCGTGCCACCCTGTAGCAGTATTTCTGCTATAGGGCGGCGCAGGACTGGCTAACTTAGTGAATGAGGTGAAATTCACTTTACAAACAATACCAGTATTTGTTTTCCTTACACCTGATTTGATGATAAATGTCTGCAGAACTTCATCTCCTTCACTAAGCTAAGGAAAAAAATCCCTTTGCAAATTGGCAATTCCTTTGTAAAGTGAACAGCCTATTTGCCTTTAGTAAATCAATCCCATAGACTTGCATTGTGAGAAAGAGCTACCACAATGTATACACTGTATATTGAACAAGTATAACTACCCCATGTAAATATAGCATTTGAAATCAAACATAATCACATAGCATTGTTTATATCAAGCAGATCTCAGCTTCACCAAACAGTGGAAAGAGGATCTGAATAGAACAATAACTAATTCTTACAAAACTGAGGAAAGCTAGCGTATGTAAATGCTGGCAGGTTGATAATTAAGGTCATTGACAAAGCAGGCTCAGACAACAGAGTTTATAGTTTCTCTAATATGGTTGCCAGGTTTTTTCTTGAATAACATATATTTTCCTTAATAATACTTCTATCCTATCATTAATACTGTCATTTTGGCCTGTAATTACAAACCCAGGCAGGCTGACCTACTTTCGGGTTTGATACCTCTGTCTAGGTGAGTTATTTTTTTAAAACAGCAGACACATGTGGTTTGTTCAAGAAGATCTGTCCTCTGAGTGTTTTTGAATAAAATCACATGACTGATGCCTCAGCATCTGGTCATGTGACTAGCATTGGCAGTTCATTTGGAGCGGCAGTTTATTCAAAATGTTGTGCTTACTTGCAAATCACAAACGGAAACAGAGCTTTTAAACATTACTACATATAAGGGCCTGTCACACTAGAGCAGTGACAGACGTTCTTCCGCACAGGAAAAACACCAGTTAAAAGCAGAGCGCACAGAAATAAACTGTTTTCCATGTGCCCCTTTTTTCACTGCAATGCAGACATGCTAGATTTCATCACAACTCACTGGACTCTATTGTATGTCACTGCACAGAAGAGCAACGCATCATGCTGCTGTGCAGGGACATGAATGAAGTGTCACTTTATCGCACTTCAGATAAAGTTGCAAAAAAAAAAGATGAACTGTACAATGCGGTAATACGCACATTACACTGTCTTCTGCTGCACATCACTGTAGTCCAAAATGGACAGCTTATTATTTTTTGAAAATATAATGATTAATTATACCCTGGGGGTCAGTGGGAAGAATACCCCCTTACAGATAGCAAAAGGATAAGAAGAAGAAAGGAAAAGAAACTGCTCATTGCTCAAGGCACCCCTAGCAATCCCTGGAGGAACCTTGGGGTGCCATGTAATGTGATTGAGAAAGACTGGCTTATAGAATCAACCCTATTGATACTGTTATTTCCATTAGGCTGATCTCTTTCACATATACTTGCACATCTAAAAACATATAATCCAAATCAGTAGCTCAATAGAAAATCACAGCCTTAAGCTACCTTTTTATGTGGCTATCAGAGCTTTTTTGAAGGTGCTTAATTTACAGTATGTCTGTATAGACATTTAGGCTCTGTTTGCACTTATGCAGTTTGCTTTTTGTCCGTTTTGCAGTGCTTTTCGCAGTTCGTTTTGTATTTTTCTACACTCGTTTTTTATGCGTTTTTACCGCGTTTTGTTCAGATTTTTTTTTTTTTTAAAGTGGGCAGAATAAAATGCAAAATGCAAAACGTGGCAAAATTCACTACCATGCATTTCAGCACATTCTCCATTGAAATCAATTGTAACAAATCTGCAAAAAGCACTAAAAAAACTCACTTAGTGTGAATGGAGCCTTAAGCTTTATATAAATCATAATATAAAGAAAAGTCTTTAGTAAAATATTCACATACAGTCATGGCCAAAAATATTGGTACCCTATATTACTGTCAGATAATGCACCACTTCGACTAGAAAATTGTTGCAATTATAAACCTTTAGGCATTCTCATGTTTATTTCTTTTGTTTTTATTGGTATGACACAATAAATGGAGAAACAAAAAGCCAAATCTGACACATTCCTCGCAAAACCCAAAGAATGGTTTGCACAAAATTATTGGCATGCTCAATTTAATATTTGATAGTACACCACTTGGAAAAAATAACTGAAATCAATCACTTTCTGTAACCATCAATGAGTTTTTTACACCTCTCTACTGGAATTCTGAACCACTCTTCTTTCACCAACTGCTCCAGGTCTCTCAGATTGGAAGGGTTCCTTTTCCCAACTGCTGTTTTGAGATCTCCCCACAGGTGCTCTATGGGATTGAGATCTGGACTCATTGCTGGCCAGTTCAGTACTCTCCAGTGCTTTGTCTGAAACCATTTCTGGGTGCTTTTTGACATGTGCTTTGGGTGATTGTCCAGCTGTAATACCCATGACCTCTGATGGAGACCCAGCTTGCTGACACTGGGCCCTACATTGCACCCCAGAATTCTTTGGTTGTCTTCAGATTTTACAATGCCATGCACTCTGTCAGGACATCCAGTGCCTGTAGCAGCAAAGCAATCCCAAAACATCAGTGAACCTCCACCATGTTTGACTGTAGGGACTGTATTCATTGATTTTTTTGAAAACAGTAGAATGACGGGCTTTATGAAAAAGCTGTAATTTTGTTTTGTCTTTCCACAGCACATTCTCCCAAAAGGATTTTGGCTTCCTAAGGTAAGTTGTGGCAAACTCCAATCTGTCTTTTTTACGTTTCTGTGTCAGCAGTGAGGTCCCCCTTGGTCTCCTACCATAGCGTCCCCTTTCATTCAGATGGCGACATATAGTGCAAGCTGACACAGTTGTACTCTGTGCCTGAAGGTCAGCTTGAATTTGTCTGGAAGTTGATCAAGGTTCTTTATCCACCATTCAAACAATCCTTTATAGTAGTCTTTGATCATTTTTTTTCTTTTGTCTACGTCCAGGGAGATTAGCTACAGTGCCATAGGCTGTAAACTTCTTAACAATGTTGTGCACAGTGTACACAGGAACATTAAGACTTGTTAAATGATACTGGTGAGTTTAATTACAAATTACAGGAGCATCACAAACTTGGAAATCAATTATTTCTTACAGTTTTGAGAAGGTGCCAATAATATTGTCTAGTCCAATATTGGGGCTTTGCGTGGAATGTGTCACATTTGGCTTTTTGTTTCTCCACCTTTTTGTCTCAATACAAAGAAAAGAAGTAAACATGAGAATGCCTAAACATTTGCAATTGCAACAATTTTTTGGGCGAAGTGGTGCATTATTTGATAGAAATGCAGGGGTGCTGATATGTTTGGCCATGGCTGTAGTTTATCAAAGAGAACCTGGCATATGGGTTTATCTGTCTCCGCTGACATTCCCAGCCAATACTCAAGCTTGCCATTGGCCATATCAAAAAAGCTGTTCTAGTTCCAAGATAGCCTTACAACTGTGTGTGATGTTGCACAGCTGTGCAATGCTCTGAAATTGGCATGGGTTCAGGGACTTGGGCTGCAGCAGCTGTCAATGCTGGTTGAAAGCCTTGGGTGTTACAAGTCTCACATCCCCTTTAAAAAATCTGTGTTTTGTGTTCTGTGGTTAGATGTTAGAATAGAACTACTTAATCACTAGTAGGTAGTCTACAGCATGGATGGTATGGAAAGATTACGTGCACAAGAACTCCACATGGAGGTGTGGCTTTTTCTGAATGAACCTTCCTCATTTATATCTGACATGCAGGTAGTGATGAGCAAACCAGGCAAAAGACATAGCCAGCCTCCCTCCCCCCTAAATTCCATATAAGACCCTTATCCAAGTATGCAGCCTGGACAGAAAACAGGGGGGGCAGCAAGCATGCCTTTACCCCTCCTGAACTATACCAGGCCATATGCCCTCAACATAGGTACCTTGACAAAGATCCCCCCCCCCACTAACAAAGAACCTTATTCCTATATTGATGGGAAGAGGGCCTCTTCCACACATCCCTGCTTCATGTGGGGGGGGGGGTTGTTAGAAGCCCCTTTAAACATAAGGAAGCTTCCAGATATATAGTCTCCACACCCTACATGAATGAGTGAGGGGTAAGTAGTACTCCTTTTCACCCACTCACTAAAAAGGTACATACCAAATAAACATACAGACACAGTACATAAAGTGCTTTATAAAAACAAAACAAATGTCCCATGGTTTTCTGCCCTTAGGAAGGATGTGCTGGAACTGGAGAGAGTCCAGAGAAGGGCAACAAAGCTAACAAGGGGGCTTGAGGACCTCAACTACAAGGACCGACTACAAGCATAACACTTCTCAGAAGAGACGATTTGGAGGAGATATGATACCGATATACAAATACCCCGATGATTCTAGCATAGGGAAGAAACTATTCGGTTTCAGGGAGCTTAAAAAAGACACACGGTTACTCATTGCAATTGGAGGAATAGAGGTTTAACCTTAAACTGTGTAGAGGGAATTCCCTTCCACAATCAGTGGTGTTAGAAAGGTGTGTCGATAGTTTAAGACTTTTAGATGGGCATCTTAGCGAACATATTATACGGGGATATAGGAATTATTTTTGATAAAAACACACTCACACCCACACAGGTTGAACTGAATGGACTGGTGTCTTTATTCAATCTTATCAACTATTTAACTATGTACCTAAATCCATTGTCATTACATCATCTGGCAATGAAGATTCACTAGCAGTCATGATGAACAATGCTCCAACAACCCGCTGACAAAATCACAAAACCTGTGCAAAACAGTCCATCACCTTCAGGAAACTCAAAGCAAGTGACAGCTCCTGGGTTAGCTGGTAAATGAAAACAAGCCAGCCAGTGATGCTGCCCAATGTCATTGGTCAAATTTGGCCATAAAAATTGCCCAGGATACCCGCTGGTTTGTTTACTAGCTGAAACAAGCCAGAGGGCATCCCAAGTAGTCATTCCTCTAGTGGTGATATTGATGCTACCAAAAAATAAATAAAGTCCACATGCAGCTACAACCAAGTGTTGGGAGAAGGTAAACAGGTCAAATCTGGCCATTTAGTTCACCTGTTCAGCAAACCTTGAACAGCTGCAGTTTGGTTGGAACCCTTTGTTGACCAGAAGCCACAGCTCATCTCTATATCCAGGCAGGTAAACATAGCCATATGTAAACAGGCAAGAGTTGTGTGTAAGCTGTGATAAAGGCAGATGGCAATTAAGAGGAGCCATGCACAGGTACAAGTCAAGATAGATGAATAATCAGGCAGAGGTCAGCGCAGACAGACAAAGGAATGGGAGGAAACTAAAATGGCTGAAAATGTGAAAATGATTAATTTTATCTGCTGAATGGATAGAGGACTATGTAATATTGATATGAAATATTCTTACTTAAAAACATTATTCTAAAATTTTTTAGCTGTGACTAAAACAAAAATAAAATAAAATACTGTATATACATATGCACAAAATCTGTACATATGTAATATGTACAAACATATGTACATATATTTGTATATACGGGAGTTGGACAAAATTATGGAAACACCAGGTAAAAGAATGAAATCCTTACCTAATATGGTGCTGGACCGCATTTGGTATCCAAGATGGTCTGAATTCTCCTGGGAATTGAAAAATATAACTCTTGGATGGTGGGTAATAGAATCTGATACCACTCTGCATGCAAAAATCTGCCCAGTTCTCGCAGAGATGCCGGAGGTAGAAAATGAGCTTGAAGCTTGTTCTCCAAAATTGACCTCATTATGACATTGAGGTCCTGCGACTGCGGCACCCAGGAAGGTGCGAGACTTCATCTGCATGATCATCAAACCACGATTTGACAACACCAGCTGTGTGAATTGGAGCATTATCGACTTGGTAAATGGTGCTGTCTTCGGGAAACAATGTCTGCACCACGGGGTGTGCATGGTTGGTCAAAATTTGTACCTAGTTGCTGGCAGTGACTCTACCTTTCAACGTGAAGATGAAGCCTGCAGAATACTGAGATATGGCAAACCATGACTGTACCACCCCATGATCAAAAGCTTGGGATGGTGTTTGCCATGCGTATACACGACCAGTGTGAAGCACAATTCATCATATTACAGTCTTTCATTAATTGATAGTCCATGATTTATGCGTGCTGCATCACTCTCTCCTCTTCTGAGCATTAATGTCGGTCACTAGTGGTTTGGCAATTGCATCTCACCCGTTAATGTTTTGCTTATGTAGCTCTCTCTACAGTTTTGTGGACACGGAAGACTGAGACTGAACTTTGCAGTCACTTTTGCAGCAGTTGTTTTCTTATTCCGGGTCACAATCCTGTGCAATAGCCTTTTGTCTCTTACGGTCAGTTGACCATGCTTATACTTGTCAGACGACATTTTCCCTGAAACTGTATATGTTGTCATAACCTTTGACACTGTATCTCACAACACCGCAAATAACTTGGCAACTTCAGTCACAGAGGCACCAGCAAAGTGGGCACCAACAATTTGCCTACTTTGAACCTCAATAAGCTCTGACATGACTCCATATTACTAGCAGCGTATGCAATGATTGATGAAAGAGAGAATTCCCGCCTGTTAGCCAGGTGTCTCATCACACACACAATGCTACATCGCTTATGCTTTCAACACAAAACATGTTGTGTTTCCATATTTTTGCCAAACCCCTGTATATGTATACAGTATAGGTAAATATGTACAACATTAATACCTTCTAAGGATAGGTTCACATACATGCATGTGCAGGAGTTCATGTATATCACACGCATTCCCACACTCGTATGCAGATACACACAAAATGTTGTACTGCACAGAAAGTGCGTAGGGGACCATTAACTCTTCATGGCACCCCCACACACTCAAAAATGCAGTGTGGTTTCCTGCACTCAGAAATTGCATGGTGTCTTTGCATACGACCATTTTTAAAAAGGTGCAGACACTTGGCTGCTGTGCCTATGCACCTGCACCCGCATATATGTGATCCAGGCATAAATGTGGTCTGAACTCTTGATAGGAATACTTGTACCAGGTAAGTTACTCACAGTACCAAAGTTAGTGGGTCACTATAATATCCAAGCAGCTAGCACTTTCAGAAGGAAATCAGCAGTTGTACCTTACATACTTGTCTAACGTCAAAATATTAACACATATAAATGCTAGTTGTCTAACATTCAATACCTCCTGAAAAACCCTTCCACAGACCAGGTAAGTACCTATCAGTCACCGCTGTCTGCTCCCCCCAGCGCTCACTGAAACACTGGGCTGTGGAGGGGGAGGGAGCGGCTGGCTCAAACTCTTAGGTTCTCCCTGAGAGGCTGAGCCAGGTGCTATCCCAGACATCTGGATGGATCCCAACTTTAAAGTCAGGATCTTTACCCAACCTGACCCGGCTGAGTGATGTTAGCCAACAGCGGACTTTAGCCTGCTATTGGCTGAAAACAGGTGACAGGACTGCACAATGAACTGCACTCCTGTGATCCACAGGAGCAAGGCCAAGACTAGGGGTGGCAGCAGAGGCGGCTGCCCTGGACGCCATGGGAATTGTGCTAGAAGGGGTGATTTGGAGGGGTAGATTTGTGCTTGGATAGTAGAATTGTATTAGAATGGGAGATTGGGGGGGGGGGAGTTGTGCTAGTAGGGATGACTGAGGGGATTTGTGCTAAGAGGGGAAATTTGGAGGGAAGATTAGGATGAATACTGCCAAGGGGAGGGGGGGAATTTTTGCTTAGATAAACAATTTGAGGGGTAGGGGATTTGTGCAAAGAGGGGGGATTTGGGGAGGGATATCATCTGTACTGGGAGTCTTGTTTGGGGAGAATGTTGGCTTGCAAAGGAAATATTTACTTAGGGGGTAAATGTGAAAATTAGTGCTCAATTTTATTATTTTAATTTTTGAGGGGGGGGGGGGTGTCGCTGACACATAATTCTCATAGATAGCTTTTCTAGGGGGGGGGGCGTTTGGCATCCTTGCCCTGGGCACTAGATGACTTTGTTCCAGCACTGCACAGGAGAAATGCAGTCAAACTTTCGTTGTACTTCTTCTTTAAACAAGGTTCCAGAAAATTACACTTGATTATAGGAAAGCATTACATTTTCCTACTCTTTGCAGCTTGCACCAGTCTTACTATAGAGCAGCGGTTCTCAACCTGGGGGTCGCGACCCCTTTGGGGGTCGAACGACCATTTCCCAGGGGTCGCCTAAGACCATCGGAAAACACATATTTCCGATGGTCTTAGGAACCGAGACACCGCTCCTCTGACTCAGTCGATGTGTGGGCGGGATGACACGCTGCCCTGTCACCTGGCCACACCTCCGGGATCCCTCAACAACTCCGCCTCCTCGCCGCTGATTGGCCACCGGAACTGTAGCTCAGGAGAGGCACACAGGTGGCCAATCACTGGCGAGGAGGTGGAGCTTGGAGAGGAGGAGCCGAGCGGCAGCGCGCGTAGATCTAAGAAGATCGAGGGAACTGCCGGAGTAAGTGAAGAGGAGAGCGGCCAGAGAAGGAAGACAGCTGACAGGTAAGTGAGAGAGCGAGCCCAGGCTGGAGCAGGGGTCAGCAAGGTAAGTATCATTGGTGTCAGTGGGAGGAATAGTGCCCCATCATTTGTGTGACTAATACCAACAATGGGGCACTATTTCTCCCACTGACACCAATGATGGGGCACTATTTCCTCCCCCCCCCGCACTGACACCAATGATGGGGCACTATTCCTCCCCCCCACTGACACCAACGATGGGGCACTATTCCTCCCCCCCACTGACACCAACGATGGGGCACTATTCCTCCCCCCCACTGACACCAACGATGGGGCACTATTCCTCCCCCCCACAGACACCAACGATGGGGCACTATTCCTCCCCCCACTGACACCAAGAATGGGGCACTATTCCTCCCCCCACCGACACCAACGATGGGGCACTATTCCCCCCCCTGACCCCAAAGATGGGGCACTATTTCCCCCTCCACCACACTGACATCAATGATGGGGCACTATTCCTCCCACTGACACCAATGATGGGGCACTATTCCTCCCACTGACACCAATGATGGGGCACTATTCCCCCCACTGACACCAATGATGGGGCACTATTCCCCCCACTGACACCAATGATGGGGCACTATTCCCCCCACTGACACCAATGATGGGGCACTATTCCCCCACTGACACCAATGATGGGGCACTATTCCCCCCACTGACACCAATGATGGGGCACTATTCCCCCCACTGACACCAATGATGGGGCACTATTCCCCCCACTGACACCAATGATGGGGCACTATTCCCCCACTGACACCAATGATGGGGCACTATTCCCCCCACTGACACCAATGATGGGTCTCTATTCCCCCCACTGACACCAATGATGGGGCACTATTCCCCCCACTGACACCAATGATGGGGCACTATTCCCCCCACTGACACCAATGATGGGGCACTATTCCCCCCACTGACACCAATGATGGGGCACTATTCCTCCCACTGACACCAATGATGGGGCACTATTCCTCCCACTGACACCAATGATGGGGCACTATTCCTCCCACTGACACCAATGATGGGGCACTATTCCTCCCACTGACACCAATGATGGGGCACTATTCCTCCCACTGACACCAATGATGGGGCACTATTCCTCCCACTGACACCAATGATGGGGCACTATTCCTCCCACTGACACCAATGATGGGGCACTATTCCTCCCACTGACACCAATGATGGGGCACTATTCCTCCCACTGACACCAATGATGGGGCACTATTCCTCCCACTGACACCAATGATGGGGCACTATTCCTCCCACTGACACCAATGATGGGGCACTATTCCCCCCACTGACACCAATGATGGGGCACTATTCCCCCACTGACACCAATGATGGGGCACTATTCCCCCCACTGACACTAATGATGGGGCACTATTCCCCCCACTGACACTAATGATGGGGCACTATTCCCCCCACTGACACCAATGTTGGGGCACTATTCCCCCCACTGACACCAACGTTGGGACTCTATTCCTCCCACTGACACCAACGATGGGGCACTATTCCCCCCACTGACACCAACGATGGGGCACTATTCCCCCCACTGACACCAACGATGGGGCACTATTCCTCCCAATGACACCAACGATGGGGCACTATTCCTCCCAATGACACCAACGATGGGGCACTATTCCCCCCACTGACACCAACGATGGGGCACTATTCCCCCCACTGACACCAACGATGGGGCACTATTCCCCCCACTGACACCAACGATGGGGCACTATTCCCCCCACTGACACCAACGATGGGGCACTATTCCCCCCACTGACACCAACGATGGGGCACTATTCCCCCCACTGACACCAACGATGGGGCACTATTCCCCCCACTGACACCAACGATGGGGCACTATTCCCCCCACTGACACCAACGATGGGGCACTATTCCCCCCACTGACACCAACGATGGGGCACTATTCCCCCCACTGACACCAACGATGGGGCACTATTCCCCCCACTGACACCAACGATGGGGCACTATTCCCCCCACTGACACCAACGATGGGGCACTATTCCCCCCACTGACACCAACGATGGGGCACTAGTCCCCCCACTGACACCAACGATGGGGCACTAGTCCTCCCACTGACACCAACGATGGGGCACTAGTCCTCCCACTGACACCAACGATGTGGCACTAGTCCTCCCACTGACACCAATGATGTGGCACTATTCCTCCCACTGACACCAATGATGTGGCACTAGTCCTCCCACTGCAAAATTACAGTTATGAAGTAGCAATGAAAATAATTTTATGGTTGGGGGTCACCACAACATGAGGAACTGTATTAAGGGGTCGCGGCATTAGAAAGGTTGAGAACCACTGCTATAGAGGACTCAAAATAAACTCCAGTCTTATGGTCTAACATGCTTTACTTCCAGCAGAGGGCGCTCCATTGACAGCAAACAGATGTAATGAGTGTGAAATGAAACTGCAATGAAAAATAAAACTAACTTTACAAGGACTCTTCTTTCTAATGATTGTTTCTGTGTTGTGTCATAGCAATTTCATATTTTTCAAATTATAATGACAATTTCCTTTCCCACAAGAAATCATGAGAAAATATTGTTTTCATTAATATAAAAAATTGAATTGCAAACTAAAAAGAACTGCAGGAAAACACAGAAATTAATATTTATTCCATATACATTCAAGGACACAAATTCTCTAACTTTGTGACTTCACTGCCCTTCTAGGCCAGCTGTTCTGAACGGTCTGGCTAGGCTTGGTATCACCCTGAAAAAAAGCAGACATCATTAAGGGCAAGCAAAGCACTCCTAGGCTGGTGGCAGAGAGGCTGCAAAAAACATGTCCACTACTGTATGCATCAGTGTACCTATTGCCTGGGGCTAGAACAGGGGAGGGAGCTGTTGTCCTACTATTCTAGCAGTTCAATGTAGGCAGGGGGTGGCAAGTCAGCTCTTGAGACTGCTGGATTCTGATGCAGTGGATAACATAGAACTCATATTAGGGTACAATGGAGGATTTACTAAAACTGGAGCACACAGAATCTGGTACAGTTCTGCATAGTAAGCACTCCACTTTGACAATAAAACCTAGAAGCTGACTGGTTTCTATGGAGAGTTGCACCAGATTTTGTGTGCTCCAGTTTTAGTAAATCCCCCCCACTGTGTGATAATTTTGATTTTAGTATTGGTGCAGTGTATTCTGAAGAGTATTAGGCTACATTCACATGGACCTGCAACCACAGGATTCCAGTGTCAAGAATCAGCATATTCTTGTAGCTGGAATGACTGGACATGTGATTAGCAGAGGCTGCTTAGCCTATTTAAACTAATGGTGGGCTGACAGCGGTCACTGCTATTTGCATATAGCCAAACACAGAGAGTATAGTTGCAGTTACAGATGGGTGTCCAAGCCTGGACATGGTCAGCTGCATCCTGGCTTGGACATCTTTCCCTACAGGCAGGCAACAGGCAAGCCTGGCACCAAATAGTTGTTGACAGATAGAAAGAAGATTGTAAATCACATTGCAATGTGCATAGTGAGAGCTTTATTGAGCAAAATGTATAGAAAATGCTAATGAAGTAAATGAAGCAGTGGTAGGACATAAATACATTTGGGGAACCATTGGGGTTAATTTACTAAAGGCAAATATACTGTGCACTTTGCAAGTGCAGTTGCACTCATTTTCCCCAGAGTTTAGTGAATGTGATGAAACTTCACTTTGTAAAGAATACCCAATCAGGTGCAAGGGAAATTAAAAAAAAATTGCATTTTGGATTGCACATGATTGGATGATGGAAATCAGCAGAGCGTCCCCGCATTCACTAAGCTCTTGGGAAAATGAGTGCATCTGAACTTGCAAAGTATACAGTCTATTTATCTTTAGTAATCCAACCCCATTGCCTCATAATCCCTCTCCATGACACCAGTTCTGTATATTGGGCTTATTTGATAATGAAAACACTTAATTACATTATTAATAATAATGATACAGACACAGACTCTGGAAAATGTCAACAATGATCTTTTATCACATTGGAAATATTTGAGCCCATTGTCTGGTCTCACTCAAGTGTGGTATGAAAGAGGTCATTTTAGTAACTGTACAAATTACTTACAAAACTCATTAACTATACTGGGGATTATGCATGAAAGAAAAAAGGAAGCTGAGAAATGGAGAAGTTTACCAGTAAATAAAGAGAACAAATAAGTACAAAATACACAGCTGTCTGGCAGCAATCTGTGATCTGGCACCAGCATATGTGAGGATAATGGTGAAGAGGTATGTAGACTCTTAATACAGATTATATGCATTGTAATATAGGTTCAGATTGGCTGGATCTTAAAAGAGGGTCAGTTCAGTCAGGATTAAGACTGTCATTTGGTAGCAGATAGCATCACTCACTTGATTCTTTTCAATTCATCCAATGGAGGATACGGGGTCTAGAGGACAATATTCTCATCACTAGACTCTTATTTTACGCTAAACATTAATAAAAAGGCTCCAACCATAGAGGAACTCCATTGCTGTGATGAAAAGAACTCCCAGGTGAAGCCCCAATTAGATAACAGTAAATGATCAGCCCACTGGCATTCATCCATAAGTAGAGTAATAGTTTCAAGTAAACTTGATGTTCCAGTTATCAAACCTATCTTTGATCTGTTTGGCTTTCCTTCTAATTATAGGGTCTAATGCACGGAACAGCTGGTGTGGTGGTCAAACAGTCGGAATTTAGGATTTATTTTGATTACCAAACAGCCAGTGGAGAATTGGAATCAAGGTTCTAACTACCCTTCCACTAGAAATTGGTAGCTAAAGACAAATTTCTGTTCACACTCCAAATTTTAATTCCATTTGTGTCTGGTATTTGGAAGACTTGACAATCTAAAAGAAATCAATATTTGCCCAGTCACTTTTCTGTATGAGATGATCTTAGAAGGAGGTCAGAAATGGCAGTCCCTTTATTTCCCCCAGTACAGGTTTACTTTTTTTGTTGTTTGTTTGGTTTTTTTATTTGTTTTTTACACTAAAGGACTGTAATGTAGAAGACAACTCAAAAACACCAAACAGCTGTATAATTTTAAACTGTTTTTTCATTGGAATATAAAGGAAACGTGCATTATCCCGTAGCAACTAATAAATCATTATTTTCCATTTCATATTTGTTTTGTGAACTGCCAAAGAACCTCCCATGTGATCTACACACAACTTTCACTTCTGTTCTGACCTCATGCATTAAAGTGACAACTCTCAATAGGGTTGATTTAATAAATGAGTAGGGCAAGTTCATTTTTCAGTGTATTTTCACTTAGCTTAGTGAATGTGAAAAAATACACTTTGCCAAGAATTCCCAATCACAAGCAACCTGACTGAATGCAAGTGCAGTTTGACTGAGAACTTTTGGACCGAAAGGGCCACCCACAGCTTGAATTTCTCCTGATTCAGCAGCAATAGGTCGAAATATGAGCAGTGTATGGCCGGTTAAGCTAAGGGAACATTCTATTGCAAAGTGAAAAGTCACATTGCTTAGTGAACAGTCTATTTGCCTTTAGTGAACCAACCCCAATAAGTCAAATTCTAGAACACTTCCTGTCTAAAGCTGGCCATACACGGCTTTTCTTCATTCAGCTATAGACTGCAGATGGGCCAATCTTCCTTTGTGGTTATCGTATCCTGATGGCTTGCACCCATGGCGGTCATAATATCCATACAGCAGTTGCATCTGACTGAATGCAGCCATGGTTTAGCTGACAATTTTCCATCTGGCTCCTTCAGTTTTTCAATCAAAGGATGTTGGGTGGGAGGGTAGTGACAGAGCTATTGGTGGAGGGAATTTTGCATAGTGTATGGCCCGTTTATTGGCTGGCATTAAGTTTGTACAATTGCCTCAAGTAATAAAGATAATAAGGGCAGATGTAGCAACATAATTAAGTCTAAATGTCACATTGATTCAGCACAATACTTAGCATGTTTTGCACATAAAATATCATTCTCCATTTATCCTAATCTGATTCTATAACTTTAAGCTAGGCTTGCAAATTACACTACACTTTTGATTCATATAAATGAGAAAAAAAAATGAATTTTAGTTGTGGTCCTCTTAGTGTAACTAAGTAATCTCAGCAAAATGGAACTTCAAACAGCAAGCTTTTTGTAAAAAAAATGAAAAAATGAATGTTTCCATTAGTGACAGACTCTCATTAATGATTCAGCTCACCCCAGGAGATAGGAAATATTCTTCTATGGGTTACTTTGTAGCTTAATGTGTATTAAGTGCTAATATGAGAAATGTCATCAATACCCATTGTGCTAATTACCCACAAATAACCCTGAACAATCGTCTAGTTTCAAGATTCTGGTCTGCAATGTAATTATACTGTAGTGAGTCTTACCACACTCCCTACTTTTCCTCCATTTTCAGGCTGTACAGTGTACGGATTCAATACAGGAAATTATTCTAGCAGCACAGCCATTTCTGTAATAGCCAGTTTGATGTACAGAAGGAACCACCAAGACGGCATCCCCAAATATACCAAGAGATGAATTATACCACATTCAGCAAATAGGATGGAAGACGCTGTTCTACTTTATTGATAGAAATCATTAGCAAAACAGAAAAAAGGAAAAAGTGGACCTGAGAACACTATAAAGGAAAACTACTGGTAAGAATATTTTTTGACTGTATGTCACTCTCCCTTCTGTTCCCCTTCATAAATTATATCTTTTTGTACCTTTCTTTTTCTGTAATCTGAAGCAAAGATGACATTCCCCAAAGCAGTAAAGGAAGTAATAGGGCTATGGATGTGCAACATGTCAGGGGCATGCCCTAGAGCTGTAGTATTTAATATAGAAAGAGAGATTCTGGTTGTGGCTGTTACAAAATGAATGCTCCTAACTATCACAATTATTTTATTAAATATAAAGTGATATGTATCCTCAATGTGATTGGTGTTGTGAATCCCAAGGAACCAATGAAGACATCGGGGTTAATTTACTAAAGACTAATAGGCTATGCACTTGGCAATGCAGTTGTACTTTGCAAGGGAATTGGCCCCAGAGCTTAGTAGCTCCAGAGCTCTGTTACTTTAAAGTAGACCTATTAAAACATAGGATTTACATAAATCATTAGGACATGTATACATTTCACAAAACCACATATTATTTTGTGTATAGATTTATCTCAATCATTCCAACAATGAAGAACGCTACTCCTGAGTTACTTTATAATCTAAAGCCTTGACATTCTTGACTATATGGTCATTGGGTACCAAGAGTAATGTGGGTATTTTACAAATATAGACAACAAAGCAGCTATTGTTGATCAGCCATACTGGGCCTTTTCATTAAGACATTCAGTGGGATCAAAGGCTCAGCAAGCATGACATTTGCAGCAAAAATGAGTGGTAAATGGGCTGTATTTTTATTGAGCCAATACAGCCACCTTCACATAATCATGAAGGCCAATTTACTAAAGGAGGTGAGAATCTTCAATTCAATTATCAAATCACAGAAAAAATAAATTTCTGCTTCCTATTGTAATTTGTAGGGTGGAAATAAAGAATACTAAAAAGGATTAAATATTTATCTTTCCTGGAAAAAAAAAATGCTGCTTCAAGGCCACTTTCAGTGCTAGTCAGTCTGAGCATTTCTCAAATAAAATGCAGTATGTATTTCAGCCCTTCTGTCACATTTTATTTGTCCAGTAAACCTTTTTTCATTTAAATACAGATCCATTTTAACATCCTGACTGTACAAAGTGTACTTTTTTCTCTTTTTACATACAAACCAGACAGTGATGCCCATAGAAAAAAAAATAGCGGAGGGCAGACATGACTATGTGAATAGGGTAGGACAGACAGGAGAGTGTTAAGGACAGGCTGCAAGGTTTTAAAATATTCAGGCTTACCTGATTGGTGATTGTGTGGTGTGGGGTCTTGAGCACCTTTGGGAGTGGTGTAGGGTCAAATTATTCAGTATAGGAGTGGCAGCGGAAGAAGAAACTTCCCTCCCACCCTCTCTTGGGGTTGTTTAGGTCTTCTGGTTCCTGGCCTGTTAAGGCTCAGGGGCGGTTTGTTGGTATTTGGACCTTTTTTGTTTTTAGTTATTTTGATTTTTTTTAAATTATTTTTACACTGTCCCTTTCATTTTTTTTATCACTTTCAATGCTATCACAGGGAATGCAAATATCCCTTATAATTTCAATGGGCATTGTCATAGATTATTTTTTGAGAAATCTGGGGTCTGTCAGACTCTAGATATCTCCTCTGCCCTTACATGATCTAATCTCAACCAAGATCTGTGTTGTCAGATGCTTTCCCAATTTACAAATGGTGCTGTTTATATCCTGCGAAACTGAAGTGATGAAATGCTCGTAGCTTCTGATTTCTTAGACTATAGAGATGATTGGAGCCATTCTGGTCTCTGACCAGCTCTATGGGCAGCCAGCAGAACTGCCAGCTGCATTCTCAGATTCCCCTGTGAGACAAGAGAGCCCAAGAAAACTGTGGAAGGCAGAAGGAAAGGGGGGGATATCCATTCCCGCTGCTCATAAAACAGTTCAGCAGCTAATTGGCCTCTAGGATTGTTTTTATATGAAAGCCGACCGCCAGCTGAAAAAAACCATACCAGGATGATGCCTGTAGCTGCAGGCCTCATCCCAGTATTACCACTCAAAGCCCAGCGACATACCAGTACATTGCTGGTTCATGTTGGGTATATATCTAACAGCAGAGAACAGAAATTCTCCTGCAATGCAAAGCTTGCTGTTATGAACCAAACTCATTCATGAACTGTC
The DNA here is from genome assembly GCF_062004578.1 of Staurois parvus. Classification (NCBI taxonomy): domain Eukaryota; kingdom Metazoa; phylum Chordata; class Amphibia; order Anura; family Ranidae; genus Staurois; species Staurois parvus. Next base: position 9,231,753 of record NW_028317927.1, on the reverse strand, counting down.
ATGAATGAGTTAAGTTTTGACAGCTCAGGACAGTGATCTGTGATTGGCTGGAGCTGGTCACATGGTACAGGGTTCTGTGATTGGCCCCATGTATCATGTGATAGCTGTGGGCCAATAACAGCTTACTAGGAAGAGAAGCAGAGCTGTTATGAATGAGATTGATTCAAAACAGCTTTGCTTACATTGTGATTATGTGATCGCATAGCAATCACATGATCACTGGGTCCCAGTCACCGGGATCTTCATTCCGCTGTGTCCGATGGAGGGCACATGAGGGGGCACCTGTGCCTGTAGCTGCCGCCCTGCCGCAGTACATTGCGGGCGAGCAGCGGGCAGGAAGCTGTTAAGGAATGTTTTGTGTTATTTAAGTTGAATTAAAAATTAAAGGCAGTGATGGCCATTTTACTCCAACTGTGGTTTGGGCTCCTTCATTGGTATAAATAGAGTTGGGGGGGGATGGAGATAGTTGTGTGGGAGTATCAGTAGCTATGGTTTTAGCTAGTACATCTATTCTACACTAGTCATGGGTTTTCTCAACTTCACAGACAAGGTGGACTAGCAGGGAAAGTGATTGACACAAGATTTCAAAGTGGCAAATGTCATTATAACAAGTTTACTTTTCATGTTCTTTCAAGTGGAACATCAGCCTACTGGATTTTTTTCAGTTTTAGATAACATGGAGGAGAGTTAGAAATGATTGCCATATATTTATCACTTTGGGTAATTATTCCTCACTTCCCTCCTAGTGACACCCAGACAAGAAATAGGGTGTCACTGGAATTAGAAGACAAGGATAGCAAAAACCACCTAACATAGGCTCTAACCCTTGTCAATTCTACTACCATGGAAAGTTTTTGTCTATCTTTATCCCAGCTAAAGTGAACTGCCATCATTCCTGCTCTGTGAAATATCAGAAACACCAGAAGGCTTGGGAAATCTCATCACTGGGCTTACAATAAAAAGCACGTAGAAGTACTACCTCTTTCTCTGTATTTGAAGCATAAAAACAAAAGGTTTTGTCTAACGTTCTACTCTAAAACACCCTGGCCAAATTGATTCCACTGTATCTTCAAGTGATGCAGCATCAAGACTACTACAACTTGTAGATCAGAAGGCTATTTTTTCCAACAACCATTTGGCAAACATTGAAGTAAAACAATCAAAATCACATAATCTAAAACAAAATAACATCTGAGTCATAAATGTGTTTTTGGTATGAAATACACAACAATATAAGATAAAAGAATTTTGAATTACTGCATGTTAGACATCCAAAGTAGAAGTGAGAACACATTATGTAATTTATTGCGTATATCAAAACTCACTGAAATAAACCGCTAAAACAAATCTGCTGGTATTAAAAACCCAAACTAGGCAATATTTCCCCCCACCACTTAAAGTGTTACTAAACCCAGGACCCTGCATTCACTATATCTGGTTTCCCACAGTACACACGACATGGAAGTACAATTATTTTAGTAAACATAAACTGCTAAATACCGTTTCTCATTTGCAGTTAGAGCAGTCTTGTGACTTCTATCAATGTTCAGCAGAACACTGGTTAAAGCTTGGAGGAGGAGTTTTCATTCTGCACTAGGAGGATGCAGAACCCCTGACCTCTGTCTAGATAATGCTGATTGTGTGCACTCTCCTGGGAAAAAAAAACACTTCTCTAGCAATACACACCAAACTGAGCATGTGCAGAATCAAGCAGATAAGACAGGGACACTGGAAGAAGGGCAGGATCAGAGAAGTCAGGATCAAACAGCATTTTTCCACAATGCAGAGGATTAACCACTTAGGTTTCACAGTGAGTATAACAAGCATGGTTTACTCCATATACAGACTGGTTGTGGGTTTAGTAATACTTTAAGTGAAGTTGACACCAGCATGTTAACCTTTTCCCCGCCACTCTATAGCAGAAATACTGCTAAAGGGCGGCAGGGGTGCACAAAGTCACGTGTATATATATATATATATATATATATACGTGATTTTGCATTTCTGGGTAGGGGGCGTGCATGAGCCACGCGCCCTGCCCACACCGCCATGTGTGGCCGCATCTGTCAGTCACTGGGTCCCGGCCTGTGATCACCCATCGGCGCCCCGTGATTACTGAGTATCTGCGACGGGGAGGAGGTCTGCTTTGTTAACTAGCAGTCCTCCTTCCTGTCGGCTTGGGCACACCGCTCTGGATGGCAGTGCACAGCACAGTCCTCCAGTGCAGTGTGCTTACAGTGAAGCACCAACCCCCCACCCCAGTAAAATACTCCCATCACACAGTTAACCCTTTGATCGCCCCTATGTTAACCCCTTCCTGCCCAGTGCCATTAGTACAGTGTCAGTGCTTTTTTTTAGCACTGACCACTGTATTGGTGTCACTGGGGATGTCAGTGACACCAAATCAGTTCCCCCCAGTGTCAGAATGCCACCACGGTCCCGCTATAAGTCGTTGATCACCGCCATAAGTAGTAAAAAAAAAATTCCAGTATATATACCGCCATTTATAAAAGCTATAGCTTTCACAAAAACCAATTAATGTTAACGTAATGGGATTTTGTTTTAGCAAAGACATGTAGCAGAATTCATTTTGGTGCAAATTTATGACAAAATTAGATTTTTTAATTTTTTTTACTGGACATGTTTAATAGCAAAAAGTCAAAAATATTGTATTTTGCTGATAGCAGAGGAACAAGGCAGCAGAAAGAAATGACCCTTAGTGCTCTTAATTGAGACAAGCACACACTATAGAGCGTGTGCTGTATGCTTTGTTCATTTTTCGTGTATGAAGTTTACAACCAATTTAATGTACTTTTCTGTTGAGTTAATGAAATGAAAATTGATGTATATTGTGTGATTTTAATGTATGATAATGTATTCTCTTACAGCCATGGACTCTGATGTTTTCAACTTATCATCGCCTAAAAACTGTACAAGGGACATCAGAATGGCACAAGTGGTCTTTCCCATTCTATACACAGTTATATTCTGTCTTGGAGTTATCATGAACAGTCTTTCTGTTTGTATTTTCTGCAAAGTCCCTACTAATACTGTTTTTATTGTTTACCTTAAAAATACTGTGGCAGCTGACATAATAATGACACTGGCACTGCCTTTTAAAATAGTCACAGATTCAGAAATTGCACCTTGGCAGGTGAAAATCTTTGTCTGCCGTTGTTCTGCAGTAGTATTTTACTCAGCCATGTACGTCAATATAATACTTCTTGGACTCATAGGAATAGATCGCTTTCTTAAGATTGTACGACCATTTGAAAGAAGCTGTATGGATCGACTTAGTGTGGCTAAATGGATATCTTTCTCAGTGTGGATCATCATATTTGGAATGTCAATGCCTAACATGATTCTGAACACCATAGAAGCAACACCTAAAAATGTTAACCACTGTGCTGACCTCAAGTCTTCACTGGGAATGGCATGGCACAAAGCTGTTACTTACATCAGCCAGTTGATTTTTTGGTCTGTTTTCATTTCCATGACAGCTTTTTATACAATAATAAGCAGAAAGGTTTATGAATCGTATGCAAAATCTCACAGTAAAGACAAAGCTATGAGAAAGAACACCAAAGCCAAAGTTTTTGTTGTAGTAATTGTATTTTTCCTGTGCTTTGCGCCCTACCATTTTGTGAGGGTACCCTATACATTTAGCCAGAGTGGAATCATAACAGATTGTGCCATCAAAAGAACATTATTCCTAACTAAAGAAAGTACCCTGTGGATCGCTGCCACCAACGTATTCATGGACCCTTTCATCTATGTAGTTCTCTGTAAGCCTTTTCGAAAACTCATACCTGGGTTTAGCAGTTCAGGAAACTCAAGCCAGGAAAAACCCATAAATGAGTCAACAATGTAGGCCAAAACATGACTGTATTTGGCTTAGAGATAAAGGATGCTTGCCATCACAAGTAGAAAAAAGCTAAAACCAAAGAGGTTGTAGATTACAGCATTGCCAGTTATGAAATAGCTGGAACAAGAAGTAGGCAATACATATTTCAGGCTTTGTTTCTTCTTATTTATATTACATTTTAGTCCAACTGTCCTCCCACATCTTTCTCAACCTATACCACCCACTACAGACCTCAGAACAGTAGGCAATCTTGCTCAAGACCAATGGCTTATGTAAGTAGCTCTTCCATCCTCATCAGAGGCAGAAGGCTGTGATATACTGTGTATCTCTGGTCTTTTCCTCACAATGTGGAACTTCCTTACTAGTTAGGCTACCTTGGACTGTCTACTTTCCAAAAAAGGGCCATTTGAGGGTTATGCTGCACATGTGCAGCTCGCTGTGGCCTGCTAGCTCAGTGGAAGATAAAAGGGCTGCTCAAGCCTACATTATTGACCCGCTGTTCCATGAACAGTACATGTTTTCCACATATCCTGGTAGTTTGGTTATATAAATTAGTTATTTTTACCTGTGATACTGTAATTAGATGTGGAAAAATGCAAAAAACAGGCTATGTCTCTTTTCTTTTTTTGCACATATAAATACACAATTTTGTATTTACCTTATACATAGAAAAAGCCAACAACGTCCCAGTAAATACAAAAAATGTACTTCATTCCAGAAAATCAGCTAGTAAGATTTGAGAAGTAAAGCCAAAATACTAAAAAAAATGGGCGGGGTTGCATTTTTAATGCTTCCCAAACACCTTTCAATGCCACTCATAATTGTTACAATAGGGAGCAGATGGAGGTTTTCACACTACAGCTTCGCATTTCAGCAAGGCAAAAATAATGCTGCAGAGCTTAGCAGGTGTTGACACTGTGCAACTGAGCGCTTTCACTTCTGCAGAAACACCACAACTGCCCTGTAAACATGCCTATGGCATTTACGGTGCAGATGCGAAGCGTCAAAAGTGATAATTTCCCATTTTAGCCTTGTAGAAAAATAAAAACAAAAAAACACACACACAGGATATTTGAGAAGTGTTGCCTGATGCAACATGAATGCCTGTACAACACATCCAAAATGCTCATTAGTGCTATAAGTGCGTTAATGTGCTTTAAAGTGTTACTAAACCCACAACAGTAAAATCAGTCTGTATATGCAGTAAAGCATGCTTGTTATACTCACAGTGTAACCTAAGTGGTTATTCCTTCACATTGTGTAAAAATGCTGTTCGATCCTGTCTTCTCTGATCCCCCCCCCCTTCCTTATACTGTCCCCAATCCATCTGCTGACAGTACAGAACTCTAGGAGTCACTCTGCAAATGCTCAGTGTGTAGAGATTTTTTTTTTCTTTGGGAGGGTATATGTGATCAGCACAGGGCCAGAACTGTCCAGAAAGAGGGTCAGGGGTTATGTAGCCTCAAAGGACAGTCAGGGCAGAATGAAAACTCCTCCTAAAAGCTTTAAATCAGTGATTGGACAGACACTGATAAAAGTCTTAAGACTGTTATATACTGCTGATGTGAAAAGGCATTTAGCAGTTTATATTTACTAAAATAATTGCATTTCCATGTTGTGTGTACTGTGGGAGACCAGAGATAGTGAATGCAGGGCCCTGGGTTTAGTAACACTTTAAGACTGTTTTGAAATGTAATGGGCTGTGTTAAAGAGTCCTTCCACACACAAGAATGTTCTAATCTAAAGAATTCTCTTTTACTGTAGAATCTGCTATACATATGTTAATTGATGTTTATTACACATCCTGTAACATGCCAATATTCCCTAAGTTCAACAAATGTTCCACTCTTCCACATTAAATGGCTTCCCTCAAAAGTTGGGCATGGTTAGGATATGGTTGTCTGTGTTTGTGTAGACCAGATGTATCTTGAATTGTATTACTTGTTTAGGAAATCCTGGCATATATGAAGTGCAGTATGCATTAGCTATTTGGTACATACAGATAATGACAACAACCCCTATTATCTCGTATTTACATCATATCAACTTCACAGGTGGGAAAAGTATTTTTTTTCAGGGCATGTCCCAGCAGCAATACTGTTGGTGGTGAGATCTTCCCAAGAAGTGGATCGCTAAGTCCACTGTCAAAATTCCTATGGCTTTGCTCCCTTGCTGAATGCACTAGCAGGAGGTTGCTTTTAAATTGCTCTTTTGCTAGCAAGCAATATTCTCTAGGGCCATTAGTGAGCGATTTCCATTAAGGGAAGTGGCTGATGTACTTCAGTGATTCTGCCATATTCAAGAGTGTCATATCAGCCTAACAATTGTATTTCAGGCATTCTCATATGTATCAGTGTAAATGAAAAACAGTGAGGCGCATAAGAAAACTAACAAAGTGAATCAAATCAGTGAGTAAAAAGAAATAAATGTGTCACGGTGTAACAAACAAAATAATAGACAATAAAGTCCTTCCAATATAAATATATAAAGCTGTGATGTTAATCACGACCAGTAGTGTTCAATCCCACAAAGTGCTCTCTATCCACTGCAAGGTCCTCCACCACTATGCACTCACCAGAGAGCTACTTGGTCAGTAGCATGTATATAATGAGGTCTATGCCATCCACTCTCCAGCAACTTTACCAGTCTGGTTAGGCCCTGTACGTCTTGCAGTCCATAAGAAATATGATCTGTTAAGACGCTCCAGGGGGGCTCTTTCTGTCAGGTTGGTGCCCGTCCCTCAAGAGGCTAATGTGAGGGGACCAGCGCTGAGGGACTGGCACCAACCTGACCGAAAGAACCCCTGGAGTGTCTTTACGGATCATATTTCTTATGGACTGCAAGACATACAGGGCCTAACCAGACTGGTAAAGTTGCTGGAAAGTGGATGACATAGACCTCATTATATACATGCTACTGACCAAGTAGTTCTCTGGTGAGTGCATAGTGGTGGAGGACCTTGCACTGGATAGAGAGCACTTTGTGGGATTGAACACTACAGGTCGTGATTGACATGACAGCTTTATATATTTATATTGGAAGGACTTTATTGTCTATTATTTTGTTTGTTACACCGTGACACATTTATTTCATTTTACTCACTGATTTGATTCACTTTGTTAGTTTTCTTATGCACTACACTGTTTTTCATTTATTTTGATATTGAGATATTCTCACTATCTTTTTGTGCCAGCTGCTTCCGTATCTATAGCGCTCGCCGTTTACTTTTTGAATTTTTATATGTATCAATGTCTTTACAAATGCTATATTTTGTACACAGTGCACTACACTATAAGAGAAAAGTTCTGCAATATACAAAATGGGAGAACAGAACTTTTTTTAACATATCTCCATACATGCATATCATAGTTAACAGAAATATTACTGTACTAAATACAGAGACTGCTTACATGACATACCATTTCCTTTACAGAAAATGGCTAAGTATAGCAACAGGTAGGTAGGTGAAAGATATTTCTGGTGTCTGTAATGGCAAAAAGTAGTACAGCACCATTGTTACAGTTGAGATCTGCATCAAAAGCATATATATTTACAACTAATAAATGGGGGACAGCTAAACACAGCTTTAAGCCAGCCATTGATGGATCAAATCTCAGAGGGTTCAGCAGGGATCAGCTGAGATTCGATCCATCTATGGGCAAGCTAATTGTTTCCAAATCGATCCACCAATCCAGTCGGATTTTTAGCATGCGATTATTTCCAGCAGCTATAGCCGCCAGCAGTGATCATTATGTTTTCCTGGCAGGCAAGGTTCCCAAACCCTCTGCCGAGAGAACACGATGGCTCTGCGGGAGGGATTCTCCTATCAACACTGACTGTGTTGATGTGGGAATCTAGCGATTTTATGGCATAATCTATGGCCTACGTTACATTATTACATATGAGCTTAAGTGGCATTTTTAGGCTATCCATTAGATAAGATAAATTAAAAATCAGTGTCTATGCATTAAGCTGTGTATTTGTACCTGTTTGGTATTGTACGAGGGGCATTCAAGGCAAACCGGGACTTTCATTTCACAATTATAAAAAGGGATGCTAGCATGGCGGTACTACAGTGGCAAGTGTGGTAAGTGTGTCCTATTACTGATGGGCGGCACACGTCGCGTTCCATTCCAGAGACTGTTAGTCAAGATGGCTGATAACAGTGTTAGTGTGTGCATGGAATAGCGTGTGGTGATGAAGTTTCTTGTAACCGAAGGTGTAAAACCAGCGCAGTATAGTGGTCAGATGCTCAGCTGCAGTAAGACATTTGAATGGTGTAAACGTTTCAAAGGTGGTATGTCCGTCCGTGATGATCCCAGTCATGGTGGTTCCCAGCCCACAACAGTCATTCCTGTGAACATTCAGCATGTGGAATACGTAATCCTGGATAGTCATTTCATAACCTGTCATGAAATCGCACAAGAGACAAATCTTTCTGGGCTCCTCGGAGATCAGCATTTTCAGAACTGATGACGAAGTGAAGCAGGCTGTCCTAGGATGGATCAGGCGTACTGACAAATTTTTCCATGCTGAAGCTTTCCAGGCATTAGTTGAACGTTGGGATAAGTTTATAAATGTAGCTGGGGAGCATGTTGAAAAATAAATGCAGTTTCCACTCCTTTAAATTTGTTATTTTATTATATAAACTCAATAGTCCCGGTTTTACTTGAACACCCCTTGTATCTTACAACAGTTTTATCATCAGATAATGTTTAGATCACATACATATATAATCATTAATTCACATACATATATATCTTATAGGAATGCTGTCACTTTTTTTCACATTAGATTGCTACTTAAAATATTGCAAGCCATTATTTCTAATGAATGACTATTTTTCATATTTAGTGTTGTTCATAAGTTGTGACTCCATTCTCATTTCTCCTCAATAAACACTCCCTGGAACCTCACAACTAATGTCTGTTTGACTTTTACAAAAATTGACTATTACTTACAAAATACCAATAAAACAAAGTATTAAGCACAATGTAAATAAAACTTTTCCTCACAATTCAACCTTTGGTGCAGGGCAGACTGACCATTCGGGCATTGGCCCAGGGCCCGGGGTCAGTAGGGAGCCCAGTGAGAGGCTCACTGGGCACAATTCCCTAAGCGGTATCTTACTGCATCCGAGTATGCAGTAGGATACTGCATAGCATTTAAAAAAAAAAAGTTTGAATTCTCCAAAAAACGCTACTAAAATCCTGCATGAGTTATTTATCAAGCCATGCGGTATTTTAGTAGTGAAAACCATGCGTTAATATTTCGGCTGTCTGCGGGGGTTCCCCACTGAGAGATGAATGCAAAAGAAAGAATTGCCGGCAATTAAAAACATAATTTAAAAAGCGGCGTGGGGTCCACCTTCCATCCCTACCAAGCCCTTCAGGTCTGATATGGATTTTGAGGGGGAACCCCCACACCAACATTTTTAAAAAAAATGGCGTGGGGGTCCCCCCCAAAATCCATACCAGGCCTTTATCCTATGAGCATGCAGCCCAGCAGGTCAGGAAAGGGGGGAGGACAAGCGAGCGCCCCCCCTCCTGAACCATACCAGGCCACATGCCCTCATGCCGGTGGTTGTGGGGGTCTGCGGGTGGAGAGCTTATCAGAATCTGGAAGCCCCCTTTAGCAAGGTGGCCCCCAGTTTCCACCCCCCCATGTGAATGCTTATGGGGTACATGGTACCACTATCCATTCACAAGAAAAAAGTGTAGTGTCAAAAAATACAGGAGACAGTCTTTGACAAGTCCTTTATTAAAAGAAGAAAAATAAAAGAGTGTCCTCCGAAGTAGATCCAACGTCAATCACGATGCCCACTGCCGCTACCCAAAAAAAGAAAAAAAAAAGGCTCTGCTCCCGACACTGGCTCCTGGCTGTCTGACTGTTCCGCTGGCTTGACAGTTCTTAAATATGTAAGGGACAGGGCCACCGGGGACATCACGTGTGTGACCCTGCCCCTTGTGGCGTCATCAACCGGGACATGCTGGGACAATGATGTCACAAGGAGGTGGGGCCACATGCGTGATGTCACTGGATGGCCCCACCCCTTACATATTTAAAAACTGTCAAACCAGCGGAGCAGTCAGATGGCTGGGAACCAGCATCGGGAGCGGAGCCTTTTTTTTTTTTTTCGGGTAGCGGCAGGCATCATAATTGACGTTGGATCTACTTTGGGGGACATACTTTTATTTTTCTTCTTTTAGTAAAGGACTTGTCAAAGACTGTCTCCTGTCTTTTTTCACACAACACTTTTTTTTTTAGAATGGTTAGCAGTACCATGTATCCCATACTCATTCACATGGGGGGGGGGGGGAATCTGGAGGCCTCCTTGATAAAGGGGGCTTCCAGATTCCGACTATCCCCCTGCCCGCAGACCCCCACAACCACAGGCCAGGGTTCTGGGGAAGAAGCCCTTGTCCCCATCAACATGGCCTGTGGCCTGTGGTTGTGGGGGTCTGCTCTCACGCGTCCCCCTCCTTTCCTGACCTGCCTGGCTGAATGCTCAGATAAGGGTCTGGTATGGATCTTGAGGGGGACCTCACGCCATTTTATTTTAATTTTGGTGTGGAGGTTAACCTCAAAACGGATACCAGACCAGAAGGGAATGGAGGGGGGACACCATGACGTTGTTTTATTCTTTTTTTAATTATTTTTAATGCCCTTTCTATGTAGCTGAGCTGCAATATGTAGGTGGGGTGTTGTGTGGGTGTGGCTTTGGCTTGAGTGTAGGCGGAGACACAGTGGGCCCCATTATCTCTTATCGCCCGGGGGCCCCATGAGTTGTCAGTCCACCCCTGCTTTGGTGAACAGAAAACATAACTTTTGATCATGGAGGAATGAACATGCTGCATACATTCTCATTTAGGCCTCTTTCTCACAGTCAGTCAGGGGAAGGAGGAGGGGGAGGGCATTAAAAACAAGCCACTGAGCAGCAGTATTACTGCCCCTCAACCCCCCAACTAAATTCTAAAATACAGCTGGAGTGGGCTGTGCACATGCTGCAGCCATAGTGCTTTGCACCACAGTGAATGTGGCATGTCAGGTTGCTTTGTCTTGGTATAGTTAATTTTACATGTTCTGACACAACACCATATCAAGAGCAATATTCTGAGAGTTTATATGGAGATATAGAGGGTATAATAAAATAACTTCCAGGGAAAAAGTGCAGCTAGGATTATATGACAAACCTCATTATACACAGTACAATTATGGAGGTCTGTACTACCATTTGTGACATATTGCCCTTCAGAGGATTTTACCCCCCTTCCTGACCAGGCTATTTTTTGCAATATAGCACTGCGTTACTTTAACTGACAATTGCGCAGTCATGCAACGCAGTACATAAATGAAATTGATGTCCTTTTTTTCCCCACAAATAGAGATTTTTTTCAGTGGTATTTGATCACCTCTGCATTTTTTATTTTTTGCGCTATAAACCAAAAAATACAACAATTTTGAAAAAAAAATTTTTTTTTACTTTTTGCTAAAAAACATAATCAGTAAAAAAATTTACAAAATCAAATTTTGTCATAAATTTAGGCCAAAATATATTCTGCTACATGTGTTTGCTAAACAAAAATCCCAATACGTGTAAATTAATTGATTTACGTGAATGTTATAGAGTCTACAAATGGCGGTATATATACTGGAATTTTTATTTATTTATTTATTTATTTATTTATTTATTACTAGTAATGGCAGCAATCAGCAACTTATTGCGGGACTGCGGCGGGAAATCTGACACTGGGAACTAACTAACTGTCACTGACATCCCCACTGACACTAATACAGTGATCAGTGCTAATATAAAGCACTGACACTGTACTAATGACACTGGGCAGGAAGGGGTTAACATCTGGGGCCATCAAAGGGTTAACTGTGTGCTATGTGCTGTTTTACTGTGTGTGTGAATTGACTAGGGAGACGAGCTGCTGCGCAGAGCAATACAAGGCAGTTAGCAGTTAGAGCAGTCTTGTGGCTCATTAGCAGTTAGAGCAGTCTTGTGGCTTCTATCAGTGTCCAGCCGAGCACTGGTTAAAGCTTGTAGAAGGAGTTTTCATTCTCCTCTGATTGTCCTATGAGGTTGCATGCCCCCTGACCCTCTGGACAGCACTGATTGGCTCTGTGCTGATCACATGCACTCTCCCAAGAAAAAAAAACCTCTGTAGCAATAGACACCAAACTGGGCATGTGCAACTTGCCCCCAAGGCCCTGTTCTATCAACCGAGGTATTGGGGATTGTGGGTGAAGGGAAGGATCACAGCAGACAGGATCAAACAGCGTTTTTATACAATAGAGAGGATTAACCCCTTAGGTTCCGCAGTGAGTATAACAAGCATGCTTCACTGCATATACAGACTGATTTTACTGTTGTGGGTTTAGTAACACTTTAAACTATGAACTGCCCCTGGATATCAGGGACAGTTGAAAGAGACAGTATGTGCCTGTGTTAGGCCCCTTTCAGATGGAGTGGACACTATCAAGCAGATCCGTCTGTTCAGCAGAGGATCTCTCTGCTGATCTCCACTGATTCCTGCTGAACAGGCAGATGACAGGTCCGTATCTGCTCCACTATGCAGAGTGGACACAGCCTGCTGTTTTCTATGGGGTGGTCAGATGCAAATGGACCACCTGCCCATTTCCATCCGACTGTCATCCGATCTATCAGACAGATGGGGAACCGGACAGATGAATCCTCATCCATCTGTTGTTAGCAGGGACGGACTGACCATTTGGAAACTCGGGCACTGCCTGAGGGCACAGGGTCAGTAGGGGGCCCCATGAGATGCCCCTGGTACCTTTTTCATAGGCTTTTTTGAGTTTGGGCAAGGACACAGGGGCCCCATGATCCCCTATTGCCCGGGGGCCCCATGAGTTGTCAGTCCACCCCTGGTTGTTAGCATACATAATTGGATCCGATGCTGGCGGGTGTCAGCGGACACATGCTCCACAGTGAGCTATGAATGGTGCACCTGAAAATCTGACAGGTGGACCCGATCAGACCATCAGTGTGAAAGGGGCCTTAGAGTGAACACAAATCTCCAACAAAGTCCTTAGGAAAAAAAATACACTACAGCCCCTGATACTATAAGGCAGTGCTTCTCAACCGAACTATTAAAACAAACCCCTTAACAGAAGCCACTGCTTGTCTGCTGACCTTGGGCCACCTAAGCTCATGTTCTCCATGATATGGGTACATTTATTAATGGCTCTCCTAATTGTGTGTCAATATTTTTTAAACAATCCATTATGTGTTTAGAGAGCTAAAAATACTGCTGATACTTATCTTATCTCTGATTAATTACTTGATTAGGCTCCAAACTGTTTATAATGAATGCACTGTAGGAAGAGAATATAACCCCTGAACCCAGCAGTAGCACCTTCTGTACAATACAGCTTTACTGTGATCTTTCAGGTGGAATTACCTGTATGCAGTAAAAGCCCTCATTTTTAGACTGACTATTTTTTCCTTTATCACAAACAGAAAGAAATGGTTACGATCATTTGTTTACCACAGATCAGACTGGATCATAAACTAAAATTAATCAAGTTCTATTTAGGTGTTATTTTTCAGTGTGACTTCAGCCTTGGTTCACATCTATGTATTTTTAGTGTGTTTTGTAGAAGTGCATTACAGTTCATTTAACATGGTTTGGAAATGGTCAGGGACTTTTTTCCCGTAGCAGATTGCATTTTGCATGTAATAGAGTTCAATGGTCCCGCATCAAAAACACAAGTGTGCGGTTTTTATGCATTTTTGATGAATTTTACGTGTTTTGTTTAGGCTGAGCATGACAGTTCTGCTCATGTATTGTGACTTTGATGCAACTTTGATGGGACTTTACATTCTCTGGCACTCAAATAGCATGAACGTAGCATCAGAGCCGCACTACATGAACAGAACTATGATACTTTCCTATTAGCCAAAAAATGTGACTTTGGACACAACGTTTCCTGCACTACTTTGATGAAACTTTGATGCCACTGGAGTGCCAGAGAGTGTAAAGCGCATTCAAATGTGCATCAAAGTTGCACTACATGAACAGTACTATCATACTTTTCTTTTAAAAAAAAAAAATCCCAAAACGCATCAAAAAATACGTAAAAAAAAGTTCAAAAACATGCTGGAAAAACACATCAATCACAACCTGCATAGATGTGAATCTAGCCTTAAAGCTGAAGTTTAGGTATGGCAACTTTTACATACTTACATTGGTCCACATATAGGTATGTACAATATGTCCCATACCTGTGGGATTCCTGTGGATTCTGGAAATCACTATAGTAGGCACTAACTTACAGGCCCCGTACTAAGTGGCTGCACTATAAACACAGAAGGTCACTCGAACAGCAAAGCTCCATTCAGGGAACACTTTACATTTTCTCAATGAATGCAAAGCATTCTCTAATTAGACAAGGTGGAGAGGTGGGGCAGTGACGTAACAATCTTCACCTTCTCCAATCAGGGAACACTTTGCATTTATTAAGAAATAAAGAGTGTTCTTTAAAAGGCATATAAAGGAAAAGTAGCAGGGCGCCAGATTAGTGTATGGTTAAAAACACTTTAATTCCATTTCTCACTTACATCTGAGACTGAAACTGTAGACTGTTCCAAGTGTCTGAGTGGTGTTACGATATACAGTTCACTGCAATCTAGATGGACTGATAAGGCTGCAGGGCTTGGAAGTTTGAAAAAGGAGGCAGGACCTCAGAAACGCATTGAAGTCCACCCCCACACACACACAGCCTGTCACGTTCTTCTGTCTGCCTTCCTCTTAGTGCTGTGAGTGAGAGACACCGCTGATCTATCATATTGCAGCCAGTCTCTGCTTGTGCCCTGCAACACTATCATCCTTTATTCCAGGTATAATGCCGTCAGGCAGGAGTATGTGAGTACTGTGAAGAAGGTGGGTCTCAGGCCAGGAGTATTAGTCACACAATATGGTGGAGCCTAAGCCAATATAATGTGTAGTGCTACCTCTCTCAACCCCCCAACAGCAACTAATCAAATATATAGAATGTGCACAAATCATCACATCACAAATAATTAAACATATATAAGTGTGTTAAATAATAAGCGTGGACAACGTATTCATATAGAAAAATGTAGATAAATATTAGTACCCAAAGGAAAGAAAATGAATAGTCCATGTAATAGTCCAAGATATGAATCAATTAGACACACTGCGATCCAAATAAGTGCCTCCTCATTTGCATGTGAAGAAGCTCCAAACATGCACCGATTGCTCTAAATTCCAATCACCATACAAACACCCGCTGTGCTCTTCGGTGGACTATAAAGGTCTAATATTGCTTTGCTCAGATTCCACAAACTTCAGACCAACCCATACCTCCTGTTCTTCTCTCGGTCATTTGTAATTGCACGAGCCATAAATCTAAATGCTCCAGATTACAAAACACTGACCATAGTGTAGTATGAATGAACTATGTTTCTTCATTAAAATATAAACAGTACACTCACATATTGCTAGCAGTAAATACAGCAGATAAAAGTAATCATACAGGTCCGTTAGTGTTCACTCTGCTGGCATCTGATGCCGCTCACTGTCACTCGCCTACTCCTACCTTATATGTTAAGCCACGACTCATGTGGCCCCACATGGATGAAGTTTCGCAAAAGAGTTCTGCATGGAATAATTTTTATTTATTCCTATGCAATGACCATCTATTATGTGTCCCAATGGTGGACAGTCTCTCCATGTGTAAAAGTAGCAGATGGAACGAGGAGAGGTAGATATGGGACTTGTGAGGATGCTGGGGGAGGGTCTGCACTGCAAGAATGAATTGCTGGTTTTGTTTAGAGTAGAGGAGAAGCACTTTTACTTTCCTAATCCTCAGCTTCCCCAGCAAATGGAACTCCCCCACGCTCCAGTGGTGGACTGTCCCTCGGCATCAACACATGCAATGCAGGAATAAGGATCCTGCTTTGGTCTTGATAATGTTGGGATCCTAAACTGCTAGGGCAGAGGGGGGGAGATGCTGAGGGGGGTGGTCTAGCTGTGGGAAAGGGTGGAGGATCAAGCAAGTAAAGCCTCTTTTTTCATTTCCCTGGACCTAAACAGGCATCCCCACTGCAAGTGATCATTTTTTAGTTGGCTAGAGTTGGACTTTAAAAAATGAAGTTTGGCTGTGTTATAGGGTACATGTTGAATATGGTACAGATCTTCATATTTAGTTGTATTCTGTTCGCAAAACAGAGGTGAATTTTTAAATGTTTCAAGATCAGCATGCTGTGTTGTTAAGACATTGGGGGCAATTCAGTAAGGTATTTGAAACACATTTCTGGCTATGCTAGAAGCCTTGGGCAAAATTCATAACATCCTGAAACATTTTCATTGCAGGTACATGCAACAAATTCAAGTTGTTCTTATTTGAGGCACTTTTACTGTTCGGTGCAATTGTTGCAACACATTCATGAAAGCATATCACCATATTATTCATAAGAAACATGGGTGTTAATAAGACTTCTTACATGTTAGAGAAAATTGTTGATCGTAGTGTACATGTACTTATTGTGTTGCATCTTCATTTGTTTCATCAGCATCAAAATTTGTTTTGGAACTATTTCCATTACTCTCCCAACTTCTCCGAATAGCTTCTCTGCCTGTAAAACTCATCACAGTAGGGATGCTTGCAACAGTTCTGTCAGTGATGCGACAGATTCATATACACCTGAGATGTACATGAATCTGTTGCAAGTTCTGTCATTTATCACACTACTAGGAGACAGATTTCTAAACAGTATCTGCAACACTTTATACATTCCAGGGATTGTGCTCTATATTCAACATGAGCAGTCCATTTTTCTCTGATGGAAGAAGTGTCTAGTGGGTATCTTTGACAACTTATAATAAAAGTGATTTTTTTTTCTATTATACACAGACTGGCCACTTTATTAGGTACACCTTGCAAGTGCCTAGAAAATATCCCCCACACCATTACACCACCACTAGCCTGAACCATTGATACAAGCCAGGATGGATCCATGCTTTCATGTTGTTTACTCCAAATTCTGACCCTACCACCTGATTGTCGCAGCAACCAGTCTGCCCATTCTACGCTGACCTCTGATATCAACAAGGCATTTTTGTCCACACAACTGCTGCTCACTGGATATTTTCTCTTTTTCGGACCATTCTCTGTAAACCCTGGAGATCGTTGTGTGTGAAAATCCCAATAGATAAGCAGTTTTTGAAATACTCAGACCAGCTCATCTGGCACCAACAACCACGCCAAGTTCAAAGTCACTTAAATCCCCTTTCTTCCACATTCTGATGCTCAGTTTAAACTTCAGAAAGTCATCTTCTCCACACCTACATGTCTAAATGCATTGAGTTGCTGTCTTGTGATTGGCTGATTAGCAATTTGTGTTGCCCAGCAATTGAATATGTGTACCTAATAAAATAAGTGTAAATTTCAGTGCTTACCCATTCTATCCAAATTGACAAAAATTGGTCAGAGCTGGGCTTTATTTTGGTGACACACGTTTATCTTCTTCATTCTATCTATAGTTATCAAAGCACTGGCAGTGACTCTTTCGTAAAGGAGAAAACAGGAAAGAACAGATGGCCAGGAATATGCCCATGAAGATTTTCATTCATTTAGTTCATGTGATATCTAACTGTAGTAATAAAACACAATTGATTTTACTTATCATTCTTTCAATCATTTCACCACTCGTGGCTTTTTAAATTTATCTGATGAGTGGAGAGAGACAGAAAAGTAATACATTGCAGTTTACAGGTCTTTGGTGCAGTGGCTGCATTGATTTTGGTTTTCCCTTCATTTTCACCTGGGGATCCTGTGAATAGCGCACTTCCTGTCTTAGGGTGGGCTACTTACCTCTCCACTGTATCCAAGAAGGCAGCTATGGTTGTCACCTTAGGCAGCTCTGCTGACTTGGATTACAAACACATCTTCCTCTCTTCAACTTCGTTACATGAGGGAAGGGGGTAGGGGATTTTGTAGTTTACAGAAGATAGTTTGGTAGGAAGATCACACTTGAATGATTTAATAAAATGGGAACGTGCAAAATCTGGTGTAGCTCTGCATAGAAACGAATCAGCTTCCAGGTTTTATTGCCAAAGCTCAATTGAACAAGCTGAAGTTAGAAGCTGATTGGCTACCATGCAAAGCTGCACCAGTTCCTGAGTGCTCCAGTCTTAGTAAATCTCCCCCTTTGTCAAGCTTGTTGGGGAGATTTCCCATCATTTCTTGTCACAACAGCAGAAGGACTAGAGCTTCTTTTACTTGAAAACATGTGTTATTGAGAAATCAATGTGCAGCTTACCATTGTCCATAAATAAGAGTCATACTTTAGGCTGGGTTCCCACTGTCGCAGCATTAGTGTGTGCATTTTAACATGCACTGTATTCAGGCTGCTGATTCATAAGAATGGTCAACGTAATGCGCCAGAAAGTTTTGGCAATGCACATACAATGAGAAGGTACGTTGTAGTGTCTTTTAAAATGAATGAGTCAATGAAAGGCACATTTTTCCATTGTACTGCTGAAATATTAATATAATTATCATTAGTTATGTATGCAAATGATCTGCCACTAAACACCCAAACTTAACCTCTTTGCGGGGAGAAATAATAATCTAAAAGGATTTTAATTATTTTCTAATCAACTAGTGTTGGGCTTTAATAACTAATATTTAAACATGATTTTTTTTTCTACATGACCTTTAGTATGGGGCAAGAGTTTAATGAATTGGCTCTGCAGGTTTATCAAGAAAATCCAGTAAAACAAATACAGGAAAAGGATCAAACTTCTCTAATGTGTCACTGGGTGTGTTGTCACTTCTATATCATATGTGGCAAGGCCAGCTGACAAGCTAGATAAAATGTTTTACCACACTCTGTGGTTGTTTTCGGATTATATAATAGGCATTCAATTATTTCATTTTCTGGACTTTTTTGTACATGTGCTCATGTGAGAAAAGCAGCAAAGTGGCTAAATGTTTAGCACTTCTGCCTGGCAGTACTAGGATCGTTGGTTCGCATCCCATCCATGGCACCACCTGCCTGGAGTTTGCATGTTCTCCCTGCGCCTGTGTGGGTTTCCCCCAGGTACTCTGATTTCCTCCCACACTCCAAAGACATGCTGGTAGGTAAACTGGAACCTGTCTAAATTGGCCCTAGCATGTTTATGTATGAATGCAAGTTAGGAACCTTAGATTGTACACCCCTTGAGGGTTAGGGACTGATGTGAATGTACAATATATATGTCAAGTGCTGCGTAAATTGACAGCGCTATATAAGTACCTGAAATAATTAAATAAACTATAGCTTTCAATACGTAAATAAGTCAAAAATTACCAGAGCAAGGGTAAGTTTGTAATTACAAAGTATACAGTGACCTACACCCTGGCCTGGGCGTTGATGGCAGAAAATCTGAATGAAAAGCCTCAAAGGAAATCTGCCTTTCTCTAGAACTGCATACTACCTCTAGGGCAATAAAGTTGTATAGATTCAACTGTTTGGCCCAGAAGTCAGAGAATTGGAGCTTTCTTTAGAGGCTTCTCACACAATTGCTCATTACAGTTTCAAGAAAGACTGCATTGAGTGGATCAGGCCCCCAGTGAAGGGGCACATATAAGGCTGGGTTGACAGAGAGAGAGGCATGTAGGATCTAGGAGGATTGTCCTCTTCACAGGATTTGTGGTAGATAAGTGACCAGGGTTCCCTGGGGATACGTAACAATGTGAAAGGGGTGTGGAACTAACAGTGGTAGTGAGTGCTTGCAGCATAAAAGTCCCTTTTAGCCTAGCAGGTACAAAAGGAGGAGATCTCAGGGAGAGAGAGAACTGCAGTGCACAGATGATTGCCTACACATGGTGGCAGAGGAACGATGAGGAAGTTGAGGCTTTTCCTGGAAGCGGGAGAAAGGATAGCAATAGGTCTTCAGGCAGGTGGCATATCAGGAATGATGGCCCTGGCAGCATTTTACGCTTCCCCAGGTCAGAGAAGTAGGGGGGTTTCAACAGGAACTTGGAAGGACTGGTAGGAATTCGGATGAGGCTGTGACAGGCTCACTTAGCAGCCATACTGAGGATGTTTTAGCCACCAGGAGTGAAAAGGGAGATTAGCAAGGAGAAACTCCTCTTTCTGTGGATTGTCATGATTCAGGTGGGTTTCAGCAAGGTGCAGACAGTTGCCACGGGAGATAGGGCTGCCGCTGGGGTGGGGGTATTAACTTGATAGGCAGGGATTGGGTGAGAACTGTCCAACCTGGTATAGTTGGGGAGATGGCTCAGGCTAAGAAAGTGACCCTAAGAAATGTGCAGTGCCTTCTGGATAATTTGAATTTTGCCAGCAGAATATTTCCAGAAACATGTTTTTTAAAATCTGTTTAGATGTTTTTAAAATCCAACAATTAACACTGAATATATTGAACACATTATTGAACATAATCAAAATAGGGTTTGATAAAGAACTGACAACATATTAGTCAGATGCATATATTGCTTAGAAGGTTTAATGTAACCCATTCACGTCATGTACATTCTACGATATTCATGTTTAGTATCAAACTGATCGTTAATCCTTTATACTTGCTTTTATAGCTCAGTCAGAGCCAGGATTATGGAAACTGTATAAAACTTAACTCGGGGCAGTGTATCCGTATGTTATGTAAGGTCACTAAGTCCAGGCTGACAGATGTGTATTACTTCAAACTATTAATGATAGGCTGTATTAAGAGTCTCTGTTTTCCAGCCTCTACTAAGCACCATGTATGATAACCAGTTAGTCATTTATAATCAGGCTCAATAATGGCCTGTGTAGATCCTAGACATGATGGTTTAACTGAAATTTATAAGGCCGGCTTCATGTCTCAAGCTGAGCTGTGTTCTACATGGGGGAGCGTTAAGTCTTGTCTGTGGCATTTAAAAGTTGTTTTCCCTTGCTCTAGCACAAACAGGCTTAATGCTACATGTTTGTAAACTTTGCAGGAATGAGGATGGTACTGTGTGCAATATTACTTCTTGGGAGAACCACAAAGTTTGGGGTCACCAGCACCTCGTATCTATTATCACCTTGCACCTATTATCACTCAGAACACCAAGTTATCTCAGATAGGCCTGCCATGATGGACAACTGTCATAGGAAATAACAGTTCTTATCTGGGTCTTAGTTCATTATACTCTATGGCTGTCCTCTGTCATCACTCCACATGCTCAATTGAGTATGAACTGTGGTTGCTTTGGGTCGGCTGTGCAGCACTCTGCTGTCACTAAGTTATGGGATGTCAGTGTTGCCAACCTCTCACAGCATTTTTTACTGACAAAACATGGAAAATGTACTGACTGAGCACATTTTTACTGACAACCTGAAAAATGACATTAAAGAATAAGTTCACATTTTAAAAATAATAATAAATTCCCATACTTTTGCAGGTAAAAAAATGTGCATTTACTATTTTTTCAGCAGATCGCTGGTACCATGCAAGACTCCTGCAAACTGTCAGTGTATCTGTGTGCCTGTACAACCCTGAAAATACCCATAACAGGAAATATGACTGGTTTACACCTACAAAAGTCAACACAGCATGACAAATTATCAGCCCCTGATATTTATAGACAGTTTGTAAAAATCTGTGATTTCTACAAACTGTCCATACATTTAGTGACAATTGGCAACCTTGTGGGGCGTTATGTGAATTTTGTTATTGAGACGGAGGGAAGGACGTTTAAGCAGAGTTTGTTCTATCAGGTTTGTTGGCCACAGATGATCAGCAAGAATGACAGATGGAGATATCACCTAATGCTTACTCTAATCACTGCACAACCAGGAGACACCATGATCGTTTCCCAAAGATAATCAACAAACTTGCATTGCAGATGCATTGGAGGTGTGTTCACTTTTCATATTAAAAAAGGAGATAGTTGGCGTCTGGGAACACATTATTTTTTTAAATGATGGAAAATATGAACAACAATAGACAAGCCAATCCTCACAAGTCATGCTCCAGTATTTTAAGATCACTAGATTTTATCATCTTATGTATGTTCACCCTTAGTAACTAAGATAAGTATGAAGAATTTGTGAGCTCATTGGGCACTGACAAAGCTGATCAACATGCAATAAATGCCATGCACATAAACTCTGCAAGTTTATCAGTTTACAAAGTTTCAGCAGGAGAAACAGCAGATACTGATCTTTCATGAAGAGCTGTGCAAGGGGTATGTCAGCAGAAGTTTGACCACTGGAGTACAGGCAGGCTGTGCTCCCAAATGTAGAATGCAAAGAAGAAAACTGGCCAAACCGAGATGGATGTGCTTCAATACCTAACGTGGTCAGTTTGAAATAAGAAAGCACAACAGACAAATCAGGAATAGGAAATGTTGGGGTAACATGCACAGCTGGCTCAAGTGGCAAAATCCAGATCAATAAACAAATAATTCTATGTACAGGATTTCTTTTTAATATATCTTAACACAACATTCTGTGAATTAACCATGCAAAAGCAATGGAGTTTCTTATGTCCATACTATGGGGTTTATTTACTAAAGCTGGAGAGTGCAAAATCAGACTCACCTCTGCATAGAAACCAATCAGATTCCAGGTTTCATTGCCAAAGCTTCATTGAACAAGCTGAGGTTAGAAGCTGATTGGTTTCTATGCAGAAGGGAGTCTGATTTTGGACTCTCCAGCTTTAGTAAATAAACCCCTATTTGTCTATTCTGGAAAATTGAACAAATTCAGCAGTACACATAAAAACACATGGGTGTTGATTTACTAAAACTGTTGAGTTCAACATCTGGTGCAGCTCTGCATAGATACCAATCAGCTTCCAGGTTTTTTTGTCAAAGCTTAAACTGAACAAGCTGAAGTTAAAAGCTGCTACCATGCACAAGTGCACCAGACTTTGCACTCTTCAGTTTTAGTAAATCAACCCCAAGATGTTAACAAGTTCCTCAAGCACCTTTGCAACATTTGGTAGTATAGAGAATAGAATTTACAAGTTTGGAGGTTTTTTTAAATATGCACTACAAGTCTTTTTTTTTTTTGGGTTATGAAACGTTGGTTTACGGAAGCTTTCAAAAGAAAGACAAGGTTAATGACAAGTTGCAAGCCAATTTCATATACACTTCTGAGCCCATTATGCTGCCAACATCCGCCCAATAATCCATTTAATGACAAGCACACCTTTCGAGAGACTTTTTTTTTCCTAAAGGAGATGTTTAGACTTGAAGTGAACTATTAATTTATAAGTCTTCTTTACACTTCCCGATGAGTCATTGCCATTAATGAGATATGCAGGTTCTTTATGGATAAAAATTTTAGACTCTCCCAGCAGGTGCCCAAAGAGACTTAATCTCATGCTCCTTGTTCTGCTTTAGATGAAAACGATCTTTGCAGTTTGAATCTTACATTCATTTAATGTTATGGGCTTGGATTCAAGATCAGAGGTATCTCCACCAGGTTTTGCTACTACAGTGGAAAGATCAGATGCTCTCCAGAACAAGGTAAAATGTCCTGTCTAAGCATTTTACATCTGTTGCATAGGGATACTTTTTACATGTCTATTGTAATAGTTGTTATATTTAAGGTGTACCACCACTTTTACAGAAATCATTCTGCACAATATATCTTGAGGCTGCACTTTGGAAGCCTTATAAAATAGAAGTATGAAAAAAACATAGGAATAACAACATTTCAAATAGCTTTATTTATGAAGATTGCTACAGTTCTAGGTACTTTGACTGGTTCCTCTTCCACTGCATCCAGTCGTATGACTCTGTTTGCCTGATATTCACATAAGGCATAGAAAACCAGACTCCAAACTCCAGAACACTGCAAATCTCAGTCATTTTAAAACACAGACATGAAGGTTCTCACAATCAGAAACTGGTGCTTTACCTGACTGTGTAAAACTAGAAACAATGTATTAAAATAAATAGCAATAAGAATGGGATGGGTCATCTTCAGACATGCAGTTTAAAACACACTTAAATTCCCAGTATATGCAAGAGGCATGCAAACTGTAGTCCCTTCAGAGGAAAATCCTTGTATTGTATCTGGTGAACTGTATGTGGTACATAAGGGCTCGTTCACACTTGACTTTATTTCTAACTCTTGCCTAATGCCCCTATAGCATTTGACAGGCGTTAGACAGGCGTTTGGGAAGCAGTTTTAACGCTCCTCAAATGCTCCTCAAACACCCTATGCGCAATTTTGAGGCATTTGATAGGCATTTGCAAAGCGATAAAACCACACCACAAATGCCTATAATGAAGTTAAATAGTATTAACGCTCCGCAAATGACTGGAAACAGCATCACAAATGCCTGCCAGGCATTTGAGGAGCAGCACCATAGACTTGAATAGGAGGCTTCAACTCCTCCTAACTCAACATGAGGCGTCAGTTTTGCCATGACGCAACTTGATGCGACGCTAACGCTTCAGTGTGAACAGAAGTTTGTGCTGCCAACTGCAGAATTTTCATAGGCGTTTGGGAAGTGTTTTTAACGCTTCTCAAACGCCTGTCTGATGCCTGCTGACAAAGCTAGTGTGAACGTATCCTAAGAGAAGTAAACAAGCCCTATTACACACTTTCATCTTCGTCTTGAGCACTATACAGATTGCATGGGGCTTCATCATAAAATAGACAGCTGAATGCTATCAGTATGGCAGCCAAGCATGATATAACAGATCATTATGTTTATTAAATCTGAATATATTGCACCAAACATCTAAAGCAAAAGAAGAAATATGCTGGAGATTGCCATTTTCTGTGTGTGCTAAATCCTGCTATAATATTTGCAGTCAACATAGACATGGATCATCCATTTTCTCAATTCTACCTGAGTGGAATAACAATAAAACACCCAAATGGATACACCCTAAGAGCATATGCTGCTTTACTGACAATCTCCATGTTTTAGGATCTTGCAAGCTCAGCCTAGGGAAAAAGGAAGAAGGACCATCATCCTGTACTTGACTGCTATAAGTGTCAACTGAGTCTTGTAGTTTAAAATGTGACAAACTAAATAACCATAATAACAAAGTCCTGGAATATAAATGGTGTGGAGCCACAAAGTATAGATGTTCAATAAGTCCTGATGTGAAAAGGGATAATGTTCTCCAATCGCCAATGGCCAACACTTTGTGGCTTCACACCATTTTTATTACAATACTTTGTGTGCTGTTATTTATGCTGCTTTACTACTACGCTGGGATATGTAGTTTCACTGTATCCAGAACTCTACAGGTGGTGCATGTCTATTTGTAACAGTCTAAGGGTATTCATAATCAACTACCTTTTGTTTAAATGTCACTGTTATGACTTGCCTTAGGTAGTCAGTGATCTATAATGCACCAAGATTAAGCTAGGTTTTACAGTAAGTGGTAGGGATATTCTATCAATTTACATTAATCTGTGCTGTAGACTGACTGTCTGTTGGTTTTACTTAAACTGACTTGCAGAAATAACATTATATTTACATGACCTCATACTAGTAAATCACAGCATGTATAATTTCGGGGTTTTTTTTACTTGAGTTTGTACACAGGAAAATAACAATCTTGTAACGTCCTGTTGACAGGTATTTTATTCAAACGTATCCTGCTGCCTTCGTGTTGAAACAAGTTGCTTTAGACTTGTTAGAAATACAAAAGACATGAGAGGAACAAACAATTAAGATCTACACATGTGCTCTGCCCTGACTTATTTCTATGCATACAACACCCCCCCTTCCCCCCATTGTAAATGTACTTTATTTCTCACATATCAGGCACAGATGCACACTGACAGCAGCTCCATGTAGCAGGAAAAGGTAGGTCTCGTTTCACCATTTTAAAAGCTATATTCCTTATAGTGTGGAAAATTTGTGAAGGGATGATGGATACAAGTTTTTATTAATTTGATGACCATCTGCAGGCATCTGCATCTTCTGGCAGTGCCCTTAACAAGTGTGGTGTCCTCTGGGAACCTTGCATTTCAAGCTTGTGGACAAGGACAACTGGTGAAATATATGGGGTGATAAATGTATTTTGCCCTTGCCCATAAGCTATAGATGCAAGGTTCACAGAGAACACCACACTTGTTAAGGGCAGATGGTCATCTATAACTATATGACAAAGTTTTCTAACCAGTCCAATTGCCATTGCCACTTGCAGCCTTAGCAGGGTAACTCACATGAGATGAGAGATTGTCACCTGATTCATTCAAAAAAGGTGAGACTTGGCAACTGTCATTAGATGTCTATGGGTGCCTTCATCCACCATCATTTTAAATTATTGGATGCTTACAAACAGAGGATATTGTGTTGCAGTGCTATTAAGCTGATCTGGCTTTAAATGTACTCCATTCTAATTAAGCTAATGGACAGTGTGGACTCAAATTTTACGAATTTAGTGGCAGGTTTACTGTACTCCCAACAATTTAATTGGGGGCTAAATGTAATCTTTACATCATACACCATAAAATAATAACTGAAAATTGTTAAACAAAATTTAGTCTTCAAAAAAAGATCAAGTTTAGTAAGGATGAATTGCTATTTAATACTGACATTCACAGAACATGCTAAATGTGAGTTAGTGGGGTTTTTTTTCAGATTGTTTCAAATTTCTCTAATGCAAAGAAAAAGCTGTCAACGGGAATGCTTGCATACACACAAGTAATCATCTAGCAATTTCAGCAACTATAAACCAGCTTTCAAATGCAAAAGCAAACACACATTATTAGAATATAAATACAAATACATTCAAATATAGAAACCATTGGTTGTATGTTGCCTTGATCAATTCAGATGTTTGGGAAATCTAAAGTTGGTTGAAAACTGTTATAATTGCTAAAAAATGGCCCTGACAAATGGCCAGCAAAATGCCCCCCCCCCCCAAAAAAAAAAAAAAAAAATAATAACAATAATAATAATACATACACTGTGAATTTCTTGGAAGTGCTTGGAGCCAGTAAAAAATGAACACTGTTTTTTTTTTACAATAAATCTGGGGGTTGTCTGGTTAAACCTGCTGATCCACCACCAGATGCTGGATCTCACACTGTCATTTTCTACACTAACATAAGCAAGGAGCCAGGTATCTCTTCTGAGTTCTAAAACATAATAGCTTCTATACTATAGACTTGCCCCAGGTCAGTGACTTGCTATTTATGGAAACTGTGATAAAGGTATTGACCCCAGGAGCCTACATCAGGTCAACAATTGAAGATCCCTTATTTCTGTCCATGTGGGCCCCTTTAGAGTTATGGTACTTCAGTTCTCCAAGTGTATCTTTAGCCAAAACTTTTTTTTTTTTTTTTAATTTTGAAATAGAGCAGGGAAGGGTTAGAACCTCTTTAAAGTTTTTATTGATGTCTGAGTTCCTGCTGGGAAGATTCACTCTATTTGTCCTGGTAACCTCTGTCACTGAGTCACTGTCTCAGTCAAAAATGATAGAATGGTTCCCAGAATGGGAGGTTACAGTAATTCTTCAATGTAGGCACATGGTCTGGTAACAGCTGTCTGAGAGGGGAATTCTCTTTCACTTTGCAAAGATTTCTTCTCCCTTCTTCTCACTTCCTGTTGTGTTTTCAGGAGAAAAAGCAAAGAGAACCTCAACAGGAAACAGGCAACAAAAAATAAACTGACTTGGGTTTAACCCTTATCCCACAGCCAGGTCTAGCCTGTCTAATTAAGGGGTGAAAACACTTGTCCTGGGGGGGGGGCACGACCAAAATCTGGGGGGCACAGTAAATCCCAGCACTCCCTTATATATGTCCCTGCTTTATCCAAAACTAATAATAAATGTTTTTGAAGTACATCAACTTTAATCTCCTCATAAAGGTGTAGACATTTACCTGTTTCGAAACACATTTATTTATGAGATGACTGCTAACAAGTTGCTACGTTTATCACTGACAACTGAATACAATCACTCATGCAGCCCTAGACTTGAGGTGCCCACCCATGCAATCTGCTGATCCAGTCTTTATCACCTGGATTTTTCAGGCAAACAAGTGTCCATAAGGCACCAGCAGTCACTGCCGGCCAAGGCTTGTTGTAGGGAGGAGCCATAGGACAGGTAAGACATCCCCTTGCCTGGAGGCTCATGTTTTCCCTCAATAAGCTAGTACCTTCCCTTTGAAGTCTATGGTCACATTTAGATGGAGTGTCTAGACAAAGAGACCTAAAACCTATTACAGAATTAGGATGTACATGGGTTTACCTATTAAAGATGTAACTTTCAATCCACATGTGTTCTCTTTTTCTCCTTTGATTCACAATATCTTTTGATTGTACCATACTAATTCTTTTGCATAATGGAATCATATTATTTTATAATGTGTTGATAACTTGCCCTTTTTCCACTGTAACAGAGATTGCCACACATTAAGTTTCAGGTACTTTACTCTTGTATAAATGTTTTGTTTAACTGTATGTTTCAATACTTCACTAAGCTTTGTAGGATAATTAACTTTTCTGCTCCTTACTAAAAAAGTACAATCATATGAATTTTATGATTATTTGTCCAATAAGACTAGCTGCACATAACTACACTTTAAAAGTAACACTACTCCACATTCCATCCTATCTAACTTGTAATATTATTTACATATTTGCTCCTTAGAGCTGACGAAAAGCAATTCTTATTTCCTGTGCAGCAGAGATTCCAAGCATGGATCTACCCAGCCATTCACCCGGTAAGAAATAAGAACAGCTGTTAAATGTTTCCTAGCAAGCAATGCCTTATTGTACCAATATGTCAGTAGTAGGGTCAACAGTTCCTTGAAAAAGTAGTCATACCCCTTAAAAGTTTCCACATATTGTCATGTTACAGCCAAAAACATAAATTAATTTTATTGGGATTTTATGTGATAGACCAACACAAAGTGGCACATAATTGTGAAGCGGAAGGAATGTGATAAATGGTTTTCAAAATATTTTACAAATAAATATCTGAAAAAAGTGGCATGCATTTCTATTCAGCCCCCTGTGATACTGTGATATCCCTAACTAAAATCTAGTGGAAAAAGTTGACTTCAGAAGTCACCTAATTAGTAAATAGAATTCACCTTTGTGTAATTGTAGATGTATAAATACATCTGTTCTGTGAAGCCCTCAGAGGTAGGTTAGAGAAAATTAGTGAACAAACAGCATCATGAAGGCTAAGGAACACACCAGACAAGTCAAGGATAACGTTTTGGAGACGTTTAAAGCAGGGTTAGGATATAAAAGCAATTCCTGAGCTTTGAACATCTCACGGAGTACTGTTCAATACATCATCTGAAAATGGAAAGAGTATGGTACAACTGCAAACCTACCAAGACATGGCCGTCTACCTAAACTGACAGGCCGGGCATGGATAGCATTAATCAGAGAAGAAGCCAAGAGGCCCATGGTAACTCTGGAGGAGCTGCAGAGATCCAAAGCTCAGGTGGGAGAATCTGTCCACAGGACAACTATTAGTCGTGCACTCCACAAATCTGGCCTTTATTGAAGAATGGCAAGAAGAAAGCCATTGTTGAAAGAAAGCCATAAGAAGTCCCATTTGCAGCTTGCAAGTAGCCAACATGTGGAAGAAGGTGCTCTGGTCAGATGAGACCAAAATTGAACTTTTTGGTCTAAAAGCAAAAAGCTATTTGTGGTGGAAAACTAACACTGCACATCACCCTGAACACACCATCGCCACCGTAAAACATAATGGTGGCAGCATCATGGGGATGCTTTTCTTCAGCAGGGACAGGGAAGCTGGTCAGAGTTCATGGGAAGATGGATGGAGCCAAATACAGGGCAATCTTAGAAGAAAACCTGATAGAGTCTGCGAAAGACTTGAGACTGGGGCAGAGGCTCACCTTCCAGCAGGACAACGAACCTAAACATACAGCCAGAGCTACAATGGAATGGTTTAGATCAAAGAATATTCATGTGTTAGAATGGCCCAAAATCCAGATCTAAATCCAATTGAGGGAATATTAGCATTGATGAACACAACACAGAAATGGAAGTTCTTCAAAAAGACTGTATGTGAACACACTGCAAAACATAAGTTAAAAAGGCTATAGATAATAAGAAAAGAGCTTTTATTCAATATACAAATGAAGGAACGCCATCATCGTTTAAACATTACAAAGAGTATAACAGAATATGCAAAAAGGAAATAAAGGCAGCAAAAATTGAAAACGAACGACAGATTGCAAAAGATAGCAGGGCCAACCCCAAAAAATTGTTCAAATATATTAATAGTAAAAAGGTTCGGTCCGAGCATATAGGCCCTTTACAAAAAAATCTAGAGTGGGTGACTGGGGATAAATAGAGAAGGCAAATTTATTTAATACCTTCTTCAGCTCTGTATATACAAAGAAGCATGGGGGAGCTCTTGTCCATAATGGGCAAGGTATTGACACAGCTCCAGATGATCCACATTGGCTCACAATTGATATGATCCAAAAATATTTAGACATCTGGAGGAAAAGAAATTTAATCTCCAAATACGGAAAGGTTTCTTCACAGTGAGAGCTGTTAAAATGCGGAATAGACTCCCTCAAGAGTTGGTTCTGGCAAGCTCAGTGGATAGCTTTAAAAAAGTCCTGGATTGTTTCTTAGATACACAGAATATAACTGGATACTAACATTTATAGGTAAAGTCGATCAGGGGAATATACGATTGCCTCTCGGGGGGTCAGGAAGGAATTTTTTTCCCAGCAGGTGCAAATTGGATCATGCTTTGCTGTTTTTTTTTTTTTTGCCTTCCTCTGGGTCAATTGTGGGTATAGGATTATAACTTTTTTTTTTTTCTATGGTTGAACTGGATGTACTTTTGTCTTTTTTCAGCCAGACTAACTATGTAACTATGTAATCTGACAGAGCATGAGCAATTTTGCAAAGAAGAATGGGCATAAATGTCACTCTCTAGATGTGCAAAGCTATAGAAACATCCCCAAAAAGACTTGCAGCTGTAATTGCAGCAAAAGGTGGTTCTACAAAGTATTGACTCTGGGGGGCTGAATACAAATGCACGCCACACTTTTCAGATATTTATTTGTAAAAAATGTTGAAAACCATTTATAATTTTCTTTCCACTTCACAAGTATGTGCCACTTTGTGTTGGTCTATCACATCAAATCCCAATAAAATACATTTTCGTTTTTGGTTGTAACCTGACAAAATGTGGAAAATTTCAAGGGGTATGAATACTTTTCCAAGGCATTGTGTATGTATTTCTCCGCAGCAATCCAATTTCACAGGTTTACAGGAGAATTCTGGCAGATATTGCTTATGGTGTTTATTATATATATGTTGCAGGACTCGTAGTATAAATTGTACACGGTAGGCATAGTGGATAATTTGTGAGGCCAGAATTTTCAGAATGTGTTTATAACAGTTGTTGCATTTACAATATAGGGAAAAGGTCTGTTTGTTCAGTTAACAATCATGTCATGTTTTCTGCCAAGTCTGCTATATAGTACTATAAATAACAAACAAAACTAACCTATATTCTTAGTTTTGAACATAGTGGAGGAGAGTTACAAAAACTGGTTTAAATTTGTCTGTTATGTAAATACAAGAAATATGGGGAATGAGTGTCACATGCACTAAGTACATCATATCAGTTCCAGTTCTTCAGTTCTTAAACTCTCTGTACAAACAAGAAACAAAATAACTTTAATTTAATGTAGATAGAACTGTTAATACAATTCTATTTTTGAGACATGTATATTACCAATATAGTAAAAGACATTCAATAATTGTATTTCCCGGCCAGCACACATCCTGTATCCTCTTAATGTATACTTAACACTAAAACATTAACATTCACTGTCAGCACAATCTGCCACCTACACTCCAAAGAATAATGACAGAGGGCAACGCCCAGATGGGTTATAACATGACTTCCCCAAGACTAAATAAATTAAAATGAAGGCAATGTTGTCACTGTCTTGACTGCTTGCATTGTTAGCCCATTTGTGAAAAATCATACAATATAGAAATAAAGAATTTAGTGTGTACTTTGTGCTAGTTTATCCAAGCTTAAACGCCAGGTAAATATGAATGAGATCAAGGAGTTCTATTTTATACAATGCATGGATTACATGTTTCATAACCTTCTTTAGAATACCCATAACGTTCTTCAAAACCACTGTCATGATGGCACCCTGTTTTAAATGTTTAGTTTCTAAATAAACATTATGTATAAGCCCAAATCCTCATTTATTAAACAAAAAAAAAAACAAATAAAATTGATACTACTCGAAATATCCAATCTGTTATCCCAGCTGACAGGCCAAAATGTTTGCAGGTGCTGGTTGGGTTGAACACTGTCTCTTCAGACACATCTAGGACTACAACAAAATGGTGCCCATATGCACCCTGCATCGGCATATAGTGAACTCCTCTTAGAGGGGGCTCTACCACGGGTAAGAGACCAAGCTGAAGCCAATTTTTATTAAGGGAAGTTCACTATATGCCAGACGAGCATCATTTTGTTGTAGTAACAAATTCTCATTGTTACAGCTTCTCTAGTAAGGGGGAGCTCTAGGTTAAGTGAAAATAATTACCTTTGCAGTGACACTTCCCACATTGCAAGGCTTAACTGCTTGGTTACCTGGCACTCTCTTCTGCTCTCTGACACTCTCTGTATTTTAAGTGAACCTTAACCCTCTCTAAGTGCTTTAAATACACTGCTCAAAAAAATTAAAGGAACACTTTTTAATCAGAGTATAGCATCAAGATGATTAAACTCCTGGGACATTGATCTGGACAGTTAAGTAGCAGAGGGGGTTTCACCAGTTTTGAATTTGGCTAGGGTCAGTGTCACTACTGGGGCGATACCTGGACCCTACAGAGGTTGCCTAGACAGTCTAACTCCTCCAGGATGGCACATCAATACGTGCCATTGCCAGGTTTGCTGTGTCTCCCAGCACAGTCTCAAGAGCATGAAGAAGATGTCAGGAGACAGGCAGTTACTCTAGGAGAGCTGGACAGGGCCGTAGAAGGTCCTTAACCCATCAGCAGGACTGGTATCTGCTCCTTTGTGCAAGGAGGAACAGAATGAGCACTGTGAGAGCCCTACAAAATAACCTCCAGCAGGCCACTGGTGTGAATGTCTCTGACCAAACAATCAGAAACAGACTTTATGAGGGTGGCCTTAGGGCCCGACGTCCTATAGTGGGCCCTATGCTCACTGCCCGGCACAATAGAGCTCAATTGGCATTTGCATTGGACACCAGAATTGGTAGGTACGCCACTGGCACCCTGTGCTTTACATAGATGAGAGCAGGTTCACCCTGAGCACATGTGACAGATGTGAAATGTGCTGGAGAAGGCATGGAGAACGTTATGCTGCCTGTAACATCGTTCAGCATGACAGCTTTGATGGTGGGTCAGTGATGGTTTGGGGAGGCATATCCATGGAGGGATGTACAGACCTCTACAGGCTAGAAAATGGCACTGCCATTAGGTATCGGGATGAAATCCTTGGACCCATTATCAGACCCTATGCTGGTCAGTGGGTCCTGGGTTCCTCCTGGTGCATGACAATGCCTGGCCTCATGTGACGAGAGTATGCAAGCAGTTCCTGGAGGATGAAGGAACTGATACTACTGAATGGCCCCCAAGCTCGCCTGACCTAAATCCAATAGAACACCTCTGAAAATCATGTTTGGGTCCATCAAACGCCACCTGGTTGCACCTCAGACTGTCCAGGAGCTCAGTGATGCCCTGTTCCAGATCTGGGAGGAAATACCCCAGGACACCATCCGTCATCTCATTAGGCGCATGCCTTGATGTTGTCAGGCATGCATACAAGCACGTGGGGGTCATTCTGAGTTGCTGAGTTGCTGCAAAGAAATTTCAGAAAAATGGACTAGCCTGCTGTATCATTTTTTCAATTTGATTTTCGAGATGTCTTTCAATTCAGTCCCCTGTAGGTTGATAATTTTAATTTCCATTAAACAATGGGGTATCCTTATGTTCCTAACACATTACCCAGTCCAAATCAGTATAAATATCCAGCATGATATTTTTCCCCATTGAGATCTGATGTGTTTTCAAAGTGTTCCTTTAATTTTTTTGAGCAGTGTACTTTTCCAGAGTTCAGCTTTAAGCTGGCCACAAATGTTACAGAATTACTGTACAATCAGCCTAATTTTGATAAACTTGATGGGGTTGTATGAAACAGTTATATGATAAGCTCAATTATTTTTCCATTAGACCTAAGAATATATTAAAGCTAACTACATACCTTGCAAAATTTCCTTTAAATTTTTATTTTAATTGTAACATTTTTCTTTTTGTATAATACAACCTAATTGTAGTAGATTGTAGAATTAGTCTGAAAAAGAATGGTTAAGTACAATGTATGCACAGCTGGTGAATAAAGAAGTCATATATTTATTTCCCTTATTTATATAGTGCAATAGTTACCTTGTGGGCCTAGGTATAGTTGCTCCCTGCCCAGTCATTTCCTACACAGCCATTCTGCTCTTAAACCAAAGTAACTGACAGCAAAGCTTAGACAGACTCTGCCAGTTTGCTGTTCTTTAAAAACCACCCTTCCCTATACACACCTTTACAATGCTCCCTTGACAATCTTCTGGGTCCTTTGCTAAATATCTGGTGCTTTCTGGTTAGTAAGAGAACGTAAACTTCTTCTAGGATATACTGCTGAGCCAATCACCAGCTCCAAACACTGTCAAATGGAGTTGGAGAAGATGTCATTTATCTTGTGTAAACTACCGCACAATATGGCAAGTAGCTAACAAAGTGTTTGACTCTTGAGAAAGCAGCAAGCAAAGTGACAGTGTCTCTTTGATACATTTTTAGGAGCTAGAGTCATTCCTGTGACATGGATCACAATTTTTTATGGAAAAATATGGTAAATTGATTGAACTCATTAGGACCTCAGTTCAAGCTTCCCTTCTTCAAACCTATAATGTGATAATTGCTTTATTTCTTATACTATGACTCCATTGCGGGGAAAACCTACTGATTCCATATGAAAAGTACAGCAGTGTGTGCCAAGATTGTGCTGTGAGTCTGCTGTGCCTTACATGTACATACATGAAACTCTCAATTTAATTTACGAACCATTATAGAATTAGTATATTTCAAAAGAGTAGAAATTCTGTAACTAATATAATTATAAATAAGCCCTATTTTTAGGAAAATACAGTAAAATTATCCTTCTGTCCAGTCAGTACTTCTGACAAATTGATCATAACAATAAGCAAGTTTTTACAGAGTAATAGCACATCCTGATAAAGGTATGATCATGTTTCCTCTCTGCAATGGACTGTTGTATTCATCTCTGAGCAATACTCAGATTACCATAAGAATAAAATGAAGTTTAGTACATTATTTGTATAGTGATCCTGTCCACAAATGCACCTGGTAATTAAAAAAACATCATCATAGTGCACAATATTTCACAAATTCACCCTTGGAAACATGCCAGTTGAAGGATACATGTATTTCTTTAAAGGATAAGATCACCTTTTATGAAAAAAGAATAAATGTACATCTTTTTGCAGGCAAGAAAATATGCATTTATTATTTTGTTACACTTGAGTCTGTAAAACATTGCCTCAGCGATCAGCAGATCGCAGGTGTAATACCAGGCTCCTGAAGACTCTCAGTGTACTGTCTGCCTGTATCTCCCGTATGGGCAGACAGTTATTGAGTTGCAGGAAGAATCAATGAACTACAAGAGCGCTCACCAGCATTCTCGCAGTTCATTGAGAACTACAAGTCGTCGGTCACAACACTTGTAGTCAATTCTTTCAAGCATTCATTCACAAAACTCTGTGAATAAATGATGCGCCCATGTGGACAGAATCCCATTTTTAAATTGTGAAAGCGGGTGTGGGAAGAAGATACCCCACCCATTGTCACAGTGAGGGGGGATCGGGGAAGAAAAGGCAGGAGCTGGAACAAGTTACATGTTCTACCTTAAAAATCTGTAGAATATGTAACATGTTCCAAAGGCGAACTTCGCCTTTAATTATATTGTGAATTTGGTTTAATTATATTGTGAATTTGGTTGAAATAAATTTATCACATTCAAACTGACTTGACAAAGGTGTGTGCAATGCAGGAAATAGTAATAGTAAGTAATACTACTTATTGAATATATTGTGATATGATTATTGTGTTACATTTGTGTTTCGCTTATACATATGTAATTGTTTACACAAGGTACGAAAACAGCACAATATGTAAAGCATAGATTAACCAGATTTGAATATGATTGAATCTGATCATTGACAGAGGACATTTTATTGGTTTGGTTACCAACAGAACAATTGTGCTTTGTTAAATAACTTAAGAATTATTCAAGACATGTACCAGATTATGATTGGGATTTGAAAACAAAAATGCGTATTAGTGTTTTACCCTTTCTTTTTTTGCTGAATGAGAACTGGGGTAAAATCTCACAATAAATTAAGCTATATGTAATATACTCGACTAATAGGTTTACAATATGTCACTTTTAACTTCCACCACTGGGGTAGGAATCTGCACCACAACCAAAGGCTCAACATTAAAACCTGACAGTGCTAGCAAACACACCTAAAGTGATATTAATCAAATAAAATAATAGGCATGTCATACTTACCTGCAATGGTTTTGCACAGAGCACCCCCGATCCTTCATCCTCTTCGGCAAGGACAGGGTTGCTCCTGAGCCACCCTATCTGCGTCTATCGACCCAGACAGGATGGCTCGGCCCTGCCCCTCGCTCCCTCATCACAGGATTTGATTGACAGTAGTGGAAGCCAATGGCTTCAGCTGCTATCACTTTGCCCAGGCAGAAGGGACAGAGCCAGGATAGCCTCTGCTCTCATGCACAGGGCTGGGTCTGGAATGGGCTCAGGTAAGTATAAGGGGGGGGCAGGATGGATTCTGTTATACATAAGGTGTTTTACCTTATGCATAGAATTCATGTGTACAGCACCAGATCGAGATCGGGCTAAGGTAAGTATTAGGGGGGAATAAGGGGGGAGCTGCACCCCGAAGGTTTTTTTTACCTTCAGGTATAGAATGCATGAAAGTAAAAACCTGTAGGATTTAGAATCCCTTTATTCTCTCTCCAGCCCTAGGCAACACAAAAAATTGCGCCCCCCCCCCAATGAGAGAGCGAGAGAGTTCAATAAGTGCGTCTATGTATATATGATTCTCTATCTCTCTCTTCCCTCTTTCTCTCTCGTCCCTCTTTCTTTCTCTCTCTCTCCCTTCCCACCTCTCTCTCTCTCTCTTCCCTCTCTCTCCCTTTCACCCCCCCCCTCTCTCTCTCTCTCTTCACCCCCTCTCTCTCCTGTCTCTCCCTTCCACCTCTCTCTCCCTCTCCTCTTTTTTCTTCCCTCTCTCTCATTCCTTCTCTCTCTCTCTTCCCTCTCTCTCCCTTTTCTTTCCCTTTCTCTTTCATTGTTCTCTCTCTCTCTCTCTCTCTCTCTCTCTCTCTCTCTCCCCTCTTTCTCTCTCCCCTCTCTCTTTCTGTCTCTCAGATCATATGGAACTGCACACACACGCAGTATGATTACCCCTCCCACCACCTCCTCCAAGGGCAGCTGATTTCTAGGCAGCAGGAAATGTGGGCAGGGTGTGGTAATCATACTGTGTGTGTGCAGTCCCATGTGATCTGTCAGTTATACTTTCTCATGTGCTGGATGGATGACAGGAGGGAGAGCCCAGAGAACAGAACACAGCTCACCTCCTCCGGGCTGTTTCCTCTCCACCACGTCTCCTCTCCCTGCTCTGGGCTGTCCCCTGGTCCTGGCTCTGAGTAAGGGTGGGGGAAGGAGCTCAGCGGAGAGCGGCCACTCAGGAACACTGGGGCACCCCCTTCATCCAGGCCAGGTCTGTCTCTCCCTCCAGCAGCAGAAAGACAACGGGAAGGATAGGGGGAGAGACCTCAAACCAGTTTTCAGCTGCTGGAAGGAGAGATACACAGGGCATCCTTCTGCAACTGCTCTCCCCCGCCACAGCGATCCTCCTGCTGTCTGGGCCACCTACAGGAGTACCGGTGGTACCCCTCTGATGGCGACCCTGCATGGCTCTGTCTGCCACTGCTTACCAGGTCCCTTCTTCCTGGGGGGCGGTGCCGCCCCCATAAAATTTGTCGCCCTAGGCAATTACCTTCTTTGCCTCATGGTAGATATGCCCCTGCTTAAGAGGTGTCATTTTCCATACCCTACTAGTATTTTGGCTCTAGGTACAAAACTAAACCAGAATAGACAAACAGTAACAACACCGACACTAGTGGTCTCACTAGTGTCTCTGACTGCCCCATATGACAATGCCTTATCTTCTTCCTACTGCCAGGAATTTAGAAAGACCACTCCTAATGTGCAAAATGATTTTCTGCTCACTTTTCAAAGCACCTACATTTATCCGGATAACCACCCCCATGTACAGATAAAGAGCTATTCACGTACACAAAAATCACCAGGATCTGCAAGAGAACCTAAGATAAAAGAGAGATCTCCCTCTATACAGAAATATGGTCTCTAGGAAACACCATTCCTGACTGCTTGGTGTACACACATAAAAATCATATATATATATATATAGAATATTCCTACAGGTAAATTCACCTAAATTCTGCAGAATGTTTCCCAGTCTTCCAGCTTGCTGTGCAGAACATCCCAGCACCATGCATTGACACATAAGCACTTGGTAAATAGAATATGTATGTTTTAATTATGGAAAATAAAAAGTATCAGAATATCTATCTGTTTTTACATGTTGATAATGTACTAGTCCAAGGAAGGGTTCAGGTTTCCATTTATTGGCTGAACTAGACAAGGCCTGAATTAAACAAATGAAGGAAAATGAGAATGACACACTGGGATGATGATACAGAAAACAGGGAAGAAACCAGCTGCAAACATAGAACCTGCACAATGAGAGAATTATGTACAATAGATGTGTGCCTATAGGTGGCAGTGGCATAGAGGCGATTTTCTTGCATAATTATCAACCACTCATTTTTTACCATTATAAGAAGGAATACAGTGGTCTGTTAAAAGCTTATTTATACATTGTCACAATATTTTAAGCCAGGTCAAGTTAGGATCCGTAAAACAAGAAAATGTTTTGTAAGAAAGGTGATCCTAGCAGAATGGTTTTTGGGGCCAAGAACTGCATACCTACCTCCAGTGATGGAGAGCTTGATTTTACATCCTATTACAGGTATGTCTTCTTCATATCTAAAGTGCTGCAGCAGCCTTTTGGTAGACTTAAATATCCAAACCTTCTTGTCAGTAACTAAATTGCTAAAGTAGCTACAGGACTAAAATACAGGCACCTCTACTGTACATCACTAAGCTAAAGTGGTCTGATATGCAAACCTCAGCACTCCTGGTACTGTGAAGAGCTGGCCCACCTCACACTCCAACCTCCTACTGACCATCTACTATGATAGGTGGTCTATCTAGCCAACAGAAAAGAAGTGCAAGCAGGCCAGCGCTGGACACTAATAACAAGTGGTAACGTGCATATTAGAGGTATGCATCAGTGTCTACATTTAGCCCTGCTAAAACTTACTAAGAATTATACATAAATGTCACAATCCAGCAATAAAAAAAATCCATAATAGTAAATGTAATTCAAGAAATAGACTGAGCTTTTCAATCCTTTATTGTTGGACTATTGCTTTACTAAAGACCCCAATGTTTTTTGTAAGACCTATAATATGCTGTATGGAACAAGGATAGATGTATGTAAGGCAGTCCACAGAATGCTTATCATTAGCCAGCATGTTTGGAAGGAAAAATATAATGTGTAGGTTAGGTTTTTGCTGAGTGTTTTAGAATATCAGTGTGTAGGTATAAAATACTGAATATTATACATTTGCCACCCTGGGCCTTAGCACTAGGACCAAAAATGTAGCTATAATGATAGCAGATTATTTGACTGTTCTGGAACCCAAAAGCACAGGAGTTTAGAGCTGTCTGGCTATACACTGATTCATGCAGGTAGCAATATCATTAGGTGAATACATTTTCATGAAATAAATGTATATAAAGTTAGGGATCCTATAAACAAAGCTATGAAGACTATAATGCTATTCTGTATGACTAGAGGAACCCCCTTTGAAATTGAGAATAGCTAGACAGGGGTCCCCTTTATAACTTTGCAATGGTTCCAATGTTTACATGCAGTAAGGGCCAGTTCACACCACATGCATTGCAGTGCTTTTTTCCTGCATCAAAAAAATGGGAAGTATGATACATGGGTTCCAATGGCATAATTCACACCAGGGCAGTCAGTTGCAGTGCATTTTAGGTCCACAAAAAAAAGTACAACATGCTGCATTTTTCCTGCGGAATTGTACTGGAATGTATCAAAAAAGCATACATAATGCACCAGGCACCAGTGCAATGACAGGAAAAGGAAGAAAATGTATTTTAACTCCTCCCATGACCCTCTTCTGGTCACATGTACATCTGGACAAGATGGAGCATAGAAGGTTGTATCTAGACATTGATAGGCTCCATCAACAGTGTATGTACCCAATAATGCTTCTCTTTCGGGCATGCAGTCTCAGCAGTGCAATGACCATAACCATGAAAAAGCCTGCCAGTGCAGACATCGTCTCTACACAGTAGCACACAGCACACAGAGGACACTTCCAAGGAAAAAACAGGATGTGATCTGAACGGGAAAGGTTACCTGGAAGCATTGTCTTGATGAAAATAAAGATTTGCAATTGAAATGACCAAAAAAATAGGAGGAAAAAAAGAATCTGGAATTCATCTGGAAATGCATCAAAAAATGTGTTAAAAAAGCACAAGCAGAAAAACATCTGGAAGGGATCCGGAGGACATTTTTGTGGTGTGAACTGGCCCTTACAGCCCTCTTGGACTGTACTTATTAATCTACTTCTGTCTATTGCTGTTTACTTGAAAAATGATTTGTTCAATGAAAACAAAAAACACATTTCCAGTTCTGTTTCTGAAATCCATACTTATAACATTTTCTTTTTTTTTCTAATTTCTTTATTTTTCTCTTTCACAGACAACAGAAAAGGTGAAGCATATATTAACGTGACAAACCAAGACAATAACTCTACAGCTCTCACAGAACTCTTAAGAATTATCTTTCCTGTGTTATACCTTATCATATTCCTGGCAAGTGTCATGCTGAATGGTCTTGCCGTCTGGATTTTCTTCCACATAAGAAACAAGACTAGCTTCATTTTGTATCTGAAGAATATAATGGTTGCTGATCTGCTCATGACAGTGTCCTTTCCATTTAAAATTGTGCATATCTCTGGGATTGCTCCATGGCATTTCAATGTCTACCTCTGTCGCTATACCAGCATCTTGTTCTACACAAGCATGTACATTAGCATTGTCTTCCTTGGGCTAATTAGTATTGACAGATACCTAAAAGTGGTAAAACCATTTGGTAGTTCAAAAATGTACAGTATCAAGTTCACAAAGATGGTGTCTATATGTGTTTGGATGGCCATGTTCTTGTTTGCCTTGCCGAATGTTATCCTTACAAATGCACAGCCAACCAGAGATAATATCAATGACTGCAAAAAACTCAAGAGCCCAGTTGGAGCTAAATGGCATGAAGCGACTACTTATATTAATATGTTGATGTTCTTCACTGTTATGGTGGTGTTAATTGTATGTTACATTTCAATTTCCCACCACATCCAAAAATCCAGCAAACCTTTTATCAGTTGTTCAAGCCGGACAAGAAGACACAATCAGAGCATACGAGTTGTTGTAGCGGTGTTTTTTGTATGTTTTTTGCCCTATCACCTTTGTGGGCTGCCCTTCCTCTTCAGCCAGCTGGATACAGTTTTGGATAAGGATGTATACAAAATCTTAGTATACTGCAAGGAAGCTACTCTCTTTCTTTCAGCCTGCAATGTATGTCTGGACCCTATCATCTATTTCTTCATGTGCAGATCCTTTTCTCAGAGGCTGTTCAACAGAGCAAGCATCCGATCGAGGAGTGAGAGCATAAAA
The DNA here is from genome assembly GCF_062004578.1 of Staurois parvus. Classification (NCBI taxonomy): domain Eukaryota; kingdom Metazoa; phylum Chordata; class Amphibia; order Anura; family Ranidae; genus Staurois; species Staurois parvus. Next base: position 9,189,929 of record NW_028317927.1, on the reverse strand, counting down.
TCTCTACAGAGTGTGCGGAAATCAGAAGTACGGATATACTGTGAATATACCGAGGTGTGACAATGTGTCAACTGGACTACTGCTGTGTAATGTGTAGATATTTTATAAATAAAATGTAAGATGTGTGTGCTGACAGCAAACCCTTTATACCCGTATTTGGTGTGTTACATTTATGGACTGGAAATACAGAGGAGCAAATTGCAGCGGAAGTTTCCATTGCTGATGCAACTGCCAGCAAAGGAAGGAGTGAAATTTTTGCTTGCAGTTGCTGACCCCTGTTTTTAAAAATTTAGTTCGCTTGGTTGTCATTAAAATCAGGCGTCTTATATACACTGCTCAAAAAAATTCAAAGAACACTTTTTAATCAGAGTATAGCATCAAGTCAGTTCAAGTACTGGGATATTGATCTTGTCAGTTAAGTATCAGAGGGGGTTGTTAATCAGTTTCAGCTGCTTTGGTGTTAATGGAATTAACAACAGGTGCACTAGATGGGCAACAATGAGACAACCCCCAAAACAGGAATGGTTTTACAGGTGGAGGCCACTGACATTTTTTCCCTACTCATCTTTTCTGACTGTTTTTCATTAGTTTTGCATTTGGCTAGGGTCAGTGTCACTACTGGTAGCATGAGGCGATACCTGGGCCCTACAGAGGTTGCACAGGCAGTCCAACTCCTCCAGGATGGCACATCAATACGTGAAATTGCTTGAAGGTTTGCTGTGTCTCTCAGCACAGTCTCAAGAGCATGGAGGAGATTCCAGGAGACAGGCAGTTATTCTAGGAGAGCTGGACAGGGCCATAGAAGGTCCTTAACCCATCAGCAGTACTGGTATCTGCTCCTTTCTGGAATGAGGCACAGAATGAGCACTGCCAGAGCCCTACAAAATGACCTCCAGCAGGGCACTGGTGTGAATGTCTCTGACCAATCAGAAACAGATTTCATGAGGGTGGCCTGAGGGCCCGACATCCTCTAGAGGGCTCTGTGCTCACTGCCCGGCACCATCAAGCTCGATTGACATTTGCCATTGAACACCAGAATTAGCAGGTCCGCAACTAGCGTCCTGTCCTTTTCACAGGTGAGAGCAGGTTCACCCTGAGCACATGTGACAGATGTGAAAGGGTCTGGAGAAGCTGTGGAGAATGTTATGCTGCTTGTAACATCATTCAGCATGACCATTTTGGTGATGGGTCAGTGATGGTTCAGGGAGGCATATCCATGGAGGGATGCACAGACCACTACAGGCTAGACAATGGCACCCTGACTGCCAATAGGTATCGGGATGAAAATCCTTGGACCCATTGTCAGACCCTACGCTGGTGCAGGGGTTCTTCCTGGTGCACGACAATGCCCGGCCTCATGTGGTGGGAGTATGCAGGCAGTTTTTGGAGGATGAAGGAATTGATACCATTGAATGACCCTATGCTTGCCTGACCTAAATCCAATAGAACACCTCTGGGATATCATGTTTCGGTTCATCTGACGCTGCCAGGTTGCATCTCAGACTGTCCAGAGCTCAATCATGCTCTGGTCCAGATCTGGGAGGAAATACCCCAGGACACCATCCGTCGTCTCATGAGGAGCATGCTCCGATGTTGTCAGGCATGCATACAAGCACGTGGGGACCATACAAACTACTGAGTACCATTTTGAGTTGTTGCAATGAAATTTCAGCAAAATGGACTAGCCAGCTGCATCATTTTTTCACTTTGATTTTCAGGGTGTCTTTGAATTCAGTCCTCTGTAGGTTGATAATTTTCATTTCCAATTATTTCAAATTATGGGGCATCCTTACGTTCCTAACACATTACCCAGTCCATGTCAGTATAGATATCCAGCATAATATTTTCCCCATTGAGATCTGATGTGTTTTCAAAGTGTTCCTTTAATTTTTTGAGCAATGTATGTTCTGAGATGGTGATCTGAAACAACTATACAGATCAGAAGTTCTGACACAGTTGGCTTGTTTAACTACTATCCCTGGGGTTTGCAGAATTTTAGCTTCTGTGGGCAGTCATTCCTCCTCCCCACCCTGTCAGAGGTGAACAGGGAAAAAAAACATGATTCAAAAGACGTTTTCCATATTCTCACACATGAAAGCTGTGCTGAGAATCAGTGTAATGTACTAGAGTTAGCAGGACCTCAGCTATAAAATAAAATATATGGTCTTTATATTAACTGTATTCTTTACAAGAAAAGGGGTTAGGGCTCATTTACACTTGCTGTTTCCTGTGTTGGATCACTCTTCAGACTGCATTGTCCATGGGTAGGGGTCAGCCCTATTTAGTTGAATAGGTCAAGACTGGTGGGTGGTACTGCCAGCTAAACACAACAGTGGGAAGAATTTTTGCCTTGCCACAATGCAAAGCATTGGAACCTAGGCATATTTACACCCCCGACCACTGCCTTTGCAGCTTAATGGGGAGCGGTTAAGGGGGCAGTACAAAACGTGACTTATGGTAATTTTTACATCTCTAAACAAGGTTAATTGATTGTGTTTGAGGCTTTCAAAAGCATACAATGTTTAAAGTGGATCTTCAGCCAAATAACGTTATTTAATATAATAACACACTACTTTACACCCTACTTTAGCCATCTTTGTTACCACTATATTGCATACTACATGAATCAGTTGAATACACAGCATAATGGTTACAAATGTGTAATGAAGTACATGGAGAAGCACAGTGAGGTGTTACTCTCCTTAACGGATGGCCTTTGTTGCTATAGGCAAGATCTCTATGATCAGACTTTATCTCTCTTTACATGCAATACCACGTTACATTTCTTTTAATAGTAAAACAGCTTCTGGTTTCCTCAAAAATGACATTGATAACTTTATTAACAATAAGCTAGCTATAACCGTAATGTTAATGAATTGTGTTATATTTTTTGCCATGAAACAAAACAGGATGTTTGCACTAAATAAAAACACTTTATTTTATAAAGAATTGAATCTTGAAGAATCTTGATTTCAGCAAGGCATTTGATACAGTTCCACATAATGATCTAATTAAAAAAATTTGCACTAGCTATGACTTTACCCTTGGATTGTTCAGTGGATATGCAGTTGACTAAAGGATAGATACTATCGTAGACTGTGATGCCAGTCTAATACTTACCTGTCCCTGATCCAGTGATATATTGGCTCTGCAGTCTCGTTTTTACAACTGCTTGTAAATATATTTTCTGCTGCAAACTCTAAACAATTTTATGAAGAATTTTTACTCCAAACTCTATTCTGAGAATGAGATCTACATAGCATTTAACGAATACATGCACTGGCCCAGCAGAGAAAATTCTTAAAGGTGACTCTGCAGTACCAAGATATCTCAAGACTGGCAAGACTGGGGACTGGAGATAAGTGATACTTACATTTTGGTGTAAGTGCATTTGAAAAGCAGTTACAATTTTAGCACAAGATAATTAGAATCCACTTTACTGAGCTCACACCAATGCAAGATGGAATCTGAATGGTTGATCTGCTGTTAACTAACTAAAAGTCCATGGGGATGGACTTTAACCATTAGCCGCCCGGCCTATAGCCGTTTGGCGGCTGCAAAAATGCTCTAGCTTTCCGGGTGCACGCCATTTGGCGTGCTCCCGCACATGCGCAGTTCGTGCGGTTGCAGAACCGCGCAGCGGCGTGAACAGTCACCGCCCGTGTACCTCAGACAAGGCCGATGACAGATCTGAGTACCGGCCCCCGTTGCCGGTACCATGTGACCTGCTGTGTCCAATCACAGCAGGCCACATGACAGTTGTATACAATGGATGGCTTCATTCATGCCATCCATTGTACTGTATACTAGTGCCTAGCTTTGAATGGTCACAGCAGGTCACATGCACATGTCATGTGATTAGTTGTGGCCAAATCACAGCTAAGCACAAAAAAAAAAAAAAACCTGAATGAATCGATTTCATTCAGGTAAATGCTTGCTTATAGCAAAGTAATTCTTTGCTATAAGCAAATTGTGTAAAAAAAAAATACTGATCACTTCCCCACAGTAGTACAATGTTACTATGGTAACATTGTACTACTTTGGTCATAGTAAAATCTGAAAAAAAAATCTTAAAATTTTTTTTAAAAAATTTAATAAAATATTAAAAATAATAATAATAAAAAAAAATATATATATATATATAATTTTTTTTCATACTGTCACCAGTCAGTGTCCCTGTTCACCACCATGCCAGTTATACGATGATGCTGTACTGCACTGGTGACAGTATGTAAGCAAAAATAGTGAAAATAATTTTTTTCATTTTCCGAAAAATTATGACAAAAAAAATACAACTTCAAAAAACTCGCCATTCCTCTTATGAAGTACGTCGGACTGTCTACTCTGCAAAAAGGGGTCATTTAGGGATATCTGTACTATTCTGACATTCTTGGATCTCAAGAAATTAGATTGGCTGTCAGTACTTCAGGATTGATCAATTTTCAGATCTATACCATAGTTTGTGAACTCTATAACTTTCCTACAAACTAAATAATACATCATAATTTGGATTATTTTCACCAAAGACATGTAGCAGAATACATTTTGGTCTAAATTTTTGAAGAACAATTATTTATTTGTAAACTTTTATAACAGAAACAAAGAAAACGTGTTTTTTTTTCAAAATTTTGGGTCTTTTTTTGTTAATTTAGCAAAATATAAAAACCCCAGCGGTGATTAAATACCACCAAAAGAAAGCTCTAGTTGTGTGAAGAAAATGATAAAATTTTAGTTTGGGTACAATGTTGTATGACCGTGCAATTGTCATTCAAAGTGTGAGAGCGCTGAAACCTGAAAACTGGCCTGGGCAGGAAGGTGCAAAAATTGCCCGGTATTGAAATGGTTAAAGTGGGGTGCAATGTGCAACATGCTCCAAAAGGTGAACTTATCCTATAACCTTATCCATCTTTCCAAAAAAAAAAAAGGTTTAACTTGAGTTGCTCATGAAAGCGTTATTAACCTGATTGAATATACCACAAATTTTTTGGACCACAGCGGTGCTGTGGACATAGCCTATCTGAAAGGCATTTGAAAGAGTGCCACATAATGATCTAATAAAAAAGTTGTACAAGCTAGGAGTTAACCCTGGAATGGTTCAGTGGATATGCAGTTGGCTAAAGGATAGATACCAGAATGTGGCTATAAATGAATGAACAGAGACTAGTCACTAGTGGTGTACCACAAGGCTCTGTACTAGATTCTGCTCTATTTTATCTATATGCAAATGATATAACTAAAAGGTTGGCGGGTAAGGTATGTCTTTTTGCTGATGACACAAAGGTGTGCATTAATGTCGATATCCCTAGAGGTGTCTAACATGGAACATGATTAGGGATTGTTGGAAGATTGGTCAAAGTAGTGAAAACAGCAGTTCAATGTTTCTAAATGTAAAATAATGGACCTGGGGAAAAAGAGTCACTTGACAGAGTACAATATTGGGGGTACATTGTTGACCAGCACTACAGTGGTAAAATATATGGAAGTACGTATTTCAGACAATTGCAAAATAAGCAAATAGTGTGGCCAAGCAGTGGGAAAGCAAATATAACTCTAGGATGCATCACTAGAGGGGTCACCAATAGAAGGAATTAGGTCCTGATTCCCCTATACAGATCTTTAGTTCGACATCATTTAGAAAACTGTGTCCAAATCTGAAGACCTCACTTACAAAATTATATTGATAAGAGAGAACAAGTCCAGATATGGGTAAAAAATTGTGACAGGTCTTAGGGATACAACAAATCAGGAGAGACTTCAGAAACTTTATATGTACAGTCTGCAGGAAAGAAGGGAAAGGGGAGATGTGATTGAAATCATTCAATGTGATCAATAAGGTTCAGGAGGTCAGTATTTTCATAATGAATCCAAGATCAAGAACACAGGGATATGACTTCAAACTAGCAGGAGGAAAGTTCAAAACTAATCTTAGAAAGTATTATTTTACTGAAAGGGTAGTTGATGCTTGGAATAAACTTCCAGCAGGTAGTGAATCAGTCAACAATAAGTGGATTCAAACATGCTTTGGACAAACATAGATCTATACACAGACAAAAAAAGTTAACAAAAAAAGAAACCCAAAACAAAATATGTATAAATTTAAAAAATGGGTCAGACTCAAAGGACCACTTGGTCTATTTTCTGTCATCACTTTTCTATGTTTAAACCCAAAAGCAAACATTTTTTATACTACAGTTTACCAATCTCTAGATGTGATGGCTGCATTAGCTTTCTTTTCTTTATTTTCACCTGGTTATATGGTCAGTAAGTCTATTGTTTTTATACAGCACAGGCTCTCCTTCAGTTGCAGGGATGAGACAAACTATTTTGCTACTGACAGGGATACTTACAATGATCAGCTTTTGTTTATTTATGTAAAACTTTACATACATATCCTAAAAAGGAAAAACATTGTTTGCTGTAATTGCCTATACAGTGTTAGCTGGAGTTCAGCGTCAGTTTGTTAGTGTATCTAAATCTGCTAGTATTACACTCCCCTACCTCCAGATTAACAATGCTGCTGCCACTGTGCTCCTTCATCCAGAGTGGGGGAACTCTAATACAGGAGGTGTGTTACTGGAAAGATCATTAGGTGATAACAGAGGGAAAAAGACAAAAAAAAAGAAAGCTAATGCAGCTATTATTGATTGATAAGCTGCAATATATTACATTCTTGGTTCTGGGTTTAATTCCTCTTTAAATACTGAACTGTTTATTCAAAAGATATTATCCATACTAACCACACTTTAAAATATCCAATCTGGATATTTAAAACAAAACATCAGCCAAAAGGTTTTCTTAGACTGAGATACAGCTGGGAAAGTTTTAAACTTCTGTCAAGTTTTCATTACAGGCTCCTTTGGTGCTAGTAAGATTCCCCTTAACTTCCTGTTGCAGTGTTGTCAAAATAAACTATAAAGAAGGAAGTTCTGCAGACAGCAATAATATGTTGACATATGCTGTAACCTTTCCTCACCAAGAACTTAAAAAAAAAGGAAAAAAAAGTCATACCAGAGTTCTTCTGAACTAAATCCTTGGTCCAGCCAATCCCTACCTTAGTATTACTATACTTGAAGAAATTCTATCCTCTTTTGACAAGCATTATCTCTTTGTTTTCTTAAAATCTATCCATTCAAATCCTTGTGGTATGGCTAACTACAGCAATCAAGTATTCTAATAATATAAAAAAGAAGTAGAAAATAAGGAAGGAAATTATGCAACTAGGAACAAATATTGGCAAAAGGGAAAGTGGAAGCAAATTCAAACTTCCTGTGATTTCATATTGATAGAACAGAAAAAATACAATAGGGGCAATAAGCACACAATACTATCCATCCTGTTAAAACATTTGAATTTCTATGTTCTTCCCTATATTCTTAAGATCCATTGTTAAGCTAGTCATATAAATTAGGTGGAATTAAGTGGCATTTTAGATGCAAAGCAAACACAAAATGTCAGTTCATGTCTTACACTGAGCACTACTTAACTATGTTACACATTTCCAGGGGTGAAATCTAAGGGAACAGAAGTTCTATTCTAAATAGTTCTGTATGGGACTAACATTTTTTCTATGGTTGCTTTCTAATCAAAATATATTTCCTTATATCCAAAAGGAAAAACTTGTTGCTGTTATTGTGATATCACTAAATGATATTACCTTGTCATGCCCTTTATTGCAAATGTACATCAGAGAGAATGGTTGTATTACTTGTACAACATGCCATTTCACAGATCCCTGATTTCTCCTTTGCCTGCACTGCATACAAATTATGGAAATAGTCCATGATTTGCTTCTCATTCAACCATTGCCAGGATTTCATAGCTCCAACCAAAGGTCCTCAGAGTCGAGCACTTTGAAATATAGCATTAGCAGAGGAGATTGGAGAGCTGAAGTTCATTAATCTCCTCCGTCATCCATTTTAAAGTGGCCTATGGCACTCCTGGCTTCACAGAGGAGCCAGGTAAGGGCTGTGTCTGGGGAGAGAAGTAGTCACACTTTCCAGATGCAAAAGTATTCAGGTGGATTTACAGCCTCCTATTTCATTTTCTAAAGAAAAAACTGACTTAGTTCACTGGGGCCCTGGGCACCCTCCAGACTCTAGGCACCTGCCTAGGTCACCTCACTGGTGATCCAGATCTGGGTGTATGCATGTATTGCCACTAACATCAAATTGTCATATTCAAACCCAATTTTTGTGTTTAATTGAAAAATGCATTCATAGCATGTGATAACATTTTTCTTGGCATAGATTACATCTGGCTAACAACATCTAAACATACGTATGTTGATTTTATCCAATAACAGCCTCCTGTACACCAATACCACTTTTAGTGAAAAGTAAAATGGATTTCCAGTGACAACACATTCGCAACCTTTATTAGATGTTGTTGCACCACTAATAAACATGTCAGAATAATTAGTTTTCTACAACAGTGGAAGTGGAACAATACGTTAAAGTGTATCTATTTTATTTATTTTTTTCATTTTGAATAGAGTGGAAAGTGCAGTAATAATAAAAAAAATGCTTATAAATAAAAGACCATGTAAATTAAACAAATTAATAAATCCACAAACGTAATGTTCAATGAGTGTCCATCCACCGCCCTAAAGGAGTGTGCTTGATTGTACACAGTATCATTCAATAGTGAACAACCACCACCATCCCCCAGTGAATTGCAAATTCACCAGAGTTAGTTGCTGCCACTACAGCAGCACAAACGCCAGTATAGCCCGGCAGGGAAGTATGTATCTCGTTATAACAATCAATTAGTGAACCGCATCCTCCATGTCCAGATTCTGGTGAAATAAAGCTCGCCAAGGGCAAAAGATACTTCCAATAGTGTAGTATTTTAATGATAAAAGAGTGTGTATACACAATATTCCAAACAAACAAGAGCCAGCTTACATGTATGGCCGCTGCCGACCAGGATCGTGCTGCAGCGTTACATCAGCACTGTAATTCCTCCCCAACTCACAATTTGTAGCTGCCAAGAACAGGAATAAATGGGAAGTCTTCCAGTGGAGACACTTGTTTTGATAACAGCTACCTAAGACGGGATTTACCTAACTTTGGGGAGATTTCACTTTTTGTTGTGTTTATAATACAGGAATTTAGGGGACATCTCTCCAATAAGACAATGATGTAAAAAAAATGCCTAACAGAAGGCCAACTGAACTTTTAGTTTAAATCGGTAAAATACATTCCAGGTTCCTCAGAACAAAAGCTGTGCAAAAGCTAGCCATTTATTATCTTTGAAAAGACTAATTAGAAAGCCTGGTCCCTGCCAACATGGGACAAAGAAGGATCCTTGTGTAACCCTACGTAGAGAAAACTTAAACACCTTTGTTGTTCAGGAACTGGCATGCAACCTTGCTACCTCATAAGAGTTGGCTCAGGGGCATTATTAGAAATCACGAGGCCCATAGAGCCTACCTGACAGGGTGCTTTACTGTGTGATGCAAAGCCATAAAACAGTACATGCACCATTTTTTTTAAACTGCATGTCACTACAGTACAGTGCACGCCCATCGTAAGATGCATTGGGATGTGATTCAAAATGAATAGCACTACATTGCAAATTCTGCATGTTATCGCAAAGCCATAGAGTGAACAAGCACTAAATGTCATGCAGTCATCTGCTCAGATAACATAAAGACCCTCAAGTCCAGTGCAGCCAATCAGTGGGTGGACAGGTGCACCACAATGCATGTCTGCTGTAAGGAGACTCTACTACATACTACTGTTTTCCTTTGCTAAGAAATACAGTGGGCCATGTTAGGTAATTATTAGAGCAGATTAAACAATCCAGCAGTGTACACTTTATTGAGAGGAATCCAGATAACAAGTGATTATTCAACCCTATTGTTGGGATTCCAAAAGGTGGGATTCTGTGTTAAGCTGCTTTTGGAACTTGTGAGAGTAATACTAAGGTTAGCAAGCGGACCATAGAAGTGCAGAACTGGAATTCCATGTCTCATCACTGAAACAATTGAGTACCTCATGTCTCATCACTGTAAATTCATTGCAGCAGCCATAAAATACTACCAAAATATTTTTTTTCGGGAACGTTGTGCTACATTTTCCTTTCTGCTAGTTGCAGATTATTGCAACAGGTTATGCCAAGCAGCTTGGTTCAGTCCAAATATCTGGTCCAAGCTGTCAAGCAGCATGTTAACCAGGTGAGTTCGTTCAGTGAACTGATAAAACAATTCAGTTCATTTTAGTGTACACTGCGTTCCAGTTGGGTGGGAATAATATCTAGACTGCACAGTCCCCGTCTACTCACATCCCTGCTTCAGATTAGGGGCACTCGGGAGACCACACCGACACCCTTTGTTGGGGCTATTCACTCTACTAGTTCTGGTCACTTTTTGTCACTTATTAAGCAATCACCATCTGCAGGGCGAGAGGCAGGGGAAGGGCCAGTCTGAGTCTAATGGATATGAGACAGTCTACCTAGTGTCATTTCTATACAAGTTCCAATAAACCCGGGCAGAAACTTCTACCCTGTAACACTATGCTTAGCTCCTCCTCCTGAGTCAACTCCTGTGCTGTCTTCATACCTGCTCTGATAGTCTGAGACACATGGAGGGGGTAGGTTATAATGATGCTATTGGCTAAGGCAGCACTTGAAGGTAGAGCTGGCTGCTGTTGCTAGCTGGCCTGGGGCATCTAAAAGTAATGCAAGGCTGGAAATCTGCTGGCTGTGACTGCCTAGTAGATATTTTTGAGAACAGTTTCTGCTTGGTAGGAAATTGGCTTCAAAAAAAAAAAAAAAACACAGTAAAAATACGGTAGGTTGACAACCTTGTCTGCGAAGGGCATGTTAGACCTCTGCAGAGAGACCACTGCTTCCACACAGAGAGCAAAGGTCTCTCTACAGTATGGTGGCAAGGGACAGGTTTTTCTACTTAGGTTTTAGCAGCATTATAATGAAAATAACTGTGAGACTTTGGGCTATTTTATTTGTCATACCAATACAAACAAAAGAAACAAGATAATGCCTAACAATTTGTGATTGCAACAATTTTCTGGGTGAAATGGTGCATTATCTGACAGAAATGCAGGGGTGCCAATATTTTTGGCCATGACTGTATCTGACACTGTGCATGTGAGATAGCAATAGGACAGAGATACTCTATCTGTCACAAAGACTCAGTTACATACTAAAGAAGCTATGGGCAGCTGAACTTAAACTATTAGAACATACTTGCTATAATGAAAATGAAAAAAAAAGATAGTGCTACTACCTATCCAAATCAGCATTAGCAGAGCTCAGAGGTGCCCGATCTGCAGTCTCACAGCTGTGGACAGTTTTCCATAGACGTGATCCGCACCACTGTTGCTGCTCCTTAAAATCTTGCTTTATTGTAGAATCAGGGAACAAATTGCTAATAGAATAAGTTGACATGTTTCAGCCTACATGGCTTCAGTCATAACTCTCATTGTATTAGCAATTTGTACACTGTGGTTTTTACAATAAAGCAAGATTTTAACCACTTGCCTACCGGGCACTTTTACCCCCTTCCTGCCCAGGCCAATTTTCAGATTTCAGCACTGTCGCACTTTGAATGACAATTGCGCAGTTAGGCAACACTGTACCCAAACAAAAATGTCATAATTTTTTTTTGAAATTTTAAGTTTTTTCTTAGTTTCTGTTATAACATTTCGTAAATTAGTAATTTTTCTCCTTCACTGATGTGGGCTAATGAGGCTGCAGTGATGGGCACTGATAGGCGGCACTGATGAGGAGGCACTGGTAGGTGGCACCGATGGGCATTGACAGGCATCACTTGTGGGCATTGACAGGCATCACTGATGGGCACTGAAAGACAGCACTCATATATGGCATTGATAGGCGGCACTGACTGGCACTGATAGGCGGCACTGATTGGAACTGTTTGGCGACACTGACAGGCATGGATAGGAGGCACTGACTGGCACTGATTAGAACTGTTTGGCGGCACTGACGGGCATGGATAGGCGGCACTGATGGGCACTGATAGGCAGCAGTGACTGGCACTGATAGGCGTCAATGACTGGCACTGATAGGCGACACTGACTCGCACTGATAGGCGACACTGATAGTTGGCACTGAAAGGTAGCTCTGATAGGCACTATGTGGCATTGATGTGCTCTGGTAGGCACCGATATGTGGCATTGATGTGCACTGGCATTGATGGGCACTTACAGGTGGCATTAATGGGCACTGAGAGGTGGCACTGATGAGGCTACACTTATCATCAGGGCACTGATCATCAGTGCTCTGATAATCAGTGTAGATGTCCCCTCTGAGGAATGCTCATTACTGGCTCTCCTCTCCTCACGCACTGTCATCGTGAGGAGATGACTGCCGATAAACGGCACTTCCTTGTTTACTTGTGATCAGCTGTGATTGGACACAGTTGATCACATGACAGAGCCGATGTCATCGGCTTTTTACTCTGATCGGTGATCCGCTGTGTCCCCTCACAAGACGTTCCTCCCAGAACTAAAGAACCGCCGCCCACCCGTCATTTCCTTATATGGCGGGCAGAAGGCGGTTAAAGAGCAACAATTGTGGTGCGGATCACTTCTATGGAAACTTGCTATATTAGTCTCTGCTTCTGGTCCGGGTGAAATACAACAACTTTCCCATGGATAGGACATGTGTCCTCAGACAGTTTCTCTTTCCACTTCCTTCTTCTGGAGATTCAAAACCAACTTTCCAGAGACAGGAAGCACTAATACGTAATTATACATAACACTGTGCTATTAACAGCTAACAGTAAAGGGCAGCAGGTCCTTACACTGGAATATGTATATCATTTGGAAGGAACCTCACAAATGTTGTTTTAACACCATCAGCTGAAATGGTTTGCAGACAGGACTTTTCTCCTGTGCAGATCACTCGCAGGTCAGTTTGGACAGAGTCCAGCAGCTGGATCATGACATAACTGCAGGTGTGATTCCTATAGAAACATTTATATTCAGTAGGCTTTTAATGTTTCATAAAGTATAGAATAAACTGAAAAAAAATTGAAATGTCTGTTACCATCCCGTGGTTTGTGACAGACACCTGATCATATGACTCATGAAGTAAGACTTGGTAAAAAAGCCATATTGTGGGCATAAAAAATTGTCAACATTTACTTTCATTTCCTTTTCAAGGCAAAAAATTTGTCTGCCAGGATGTGCTGATCTATGAAACTAGTTTTCTCCGGAAGCTAGTTTCCAAATTTTAACTCTTTGTGCCATTTAAGCTCCCTGCCTTTCCCACCAGTAAAACAAAGCAGAACAATAGTTCATAAAAGTAATACATGTATGAGAACCATGTAAATGAACCTAATTTTCATCTTTGTCCATACATCTTTTCAATAACTCCTTTTTTTGTAGAGGGCTTAAGGTGACTATCATGAGATTATATCATATCTAAAAGGAGCCCCAAACCTTGAAGGCCAGTAACAGTCAACTGGATAAGTTTGATTACCTGCCCTGACCACTATTGCTCCTACCTGTTGATAAGAGACATGGGTAGTGTCTGACACCACCTATCATTTCTACCCCTCTTCTCTCCAGTCACATAAGTAGCATGGTCTTTGCTTATGGTTCCCCTGGGCAGTACTGGCAAAAGGGTGTTGCACATTTAATAGCCTAGGCTAAATTAAATTTAAAAAAAATCTACAATTGCTGGTGTAATTTTTTTTTTAAGGGGGGGGGGGGGATTTAGGGACATTTCCTTTTTTTCTTTATTCTATGTTTTATTGGTTTGTATTTGATTGATATTTGTGTACTGTATCTTTATGTTTTTTTAACAGCTTTTTTAGCTGTTTTTTTTTCCTTTTTATAAAACAAGGTGGCTAGTGAGGGGCTTTTTTGACAAAATAACAGGCCAACTATAGGGAAAAGGAGGTTTTGCTTCCTTAAAAAAAAAAAATAAAAAAAAAAACATATTAACTTCACCTTCTCTATTGACTTTAATACATTTCACAAAAATGGCAACATTTCACCAAAGTCTCCCAATTTTTGTTGAAATTTCAGGAAATTAAAATTGTCATTTTTTTAGCAACCTGCTTACTTTGGGGGTATTTGTGCTTGCTCACTCCGAAGCCCAGCTCTGTGTGTCCATAAGATGCACAGAGCCACTTGGCCCCGCCCTCACTCCACCTGTTTCTTAGCCAATGAGAGGGGAGAAACCCAGGAGAGCTGCTGCTCACATGCACATTGCAGGATTGAGATCTGGCTCACGTACGTACGGGGGGGGGGGGGCTGAGGGATGCACACACATAGAATGCATGAAGGTAAAACACCTTCAGCATTTAGAACCACTTTAAGCCAGGAGACTTGCTCTGGGTCTCCTCTGAAGTTCCCTGGGTGCTCATGTTAGTCTAGGTTTCCCACTGTTATCCATTGAAAGAACAATATTTAAGAAAATCTCCAGCCAAAACATTTTCTTTAGTTTTGGATACATTATGTAAGGGTTAGAACTTCTGGCGACATTTTCTTGCTTGTTTTTTTGTTTTTTGAGGTTTCCTCTTTTTTTTCTATTTGGTTGGTGTCAGCAAGCAGGCACGAAGGCCAGTAAATGCTCTAGCCACGGGTACTTTGTTATTAGGGGAGGGGGTTACCTGGCAGTTCTAAGTCTTCCCCGTTTTACTCAAAACAGAAATAAAAAGTTTGTCTGGAGTTAAGGTATTTAAGCATACTGCTGTTGTATTGTTTTATATTTTGCAGCTAGTATAGGGCCTCTTTGCAATGTATAGTCAGTTTATCATACTGTGACATGTGGAAACATATTTATTTTAATACAGCATGGGTTAAGCATGTGTATGAATGTGCATACGTGTAAAAAGGGTTACCCAACAAAGCATGTTATCAGAAATATGCATTAAATAAAATAGTAATTTTCACTGTGTGCCATGACAAGTTTAAACAAGTTCATCAAGGCTTGCATGAGATACAAATATACATTTTAGCTTCCAATGGCTATACCTGGACAAAAGATCATATCGTATCCCTGCACAGAAACGTCTGCTGTAGGTGTAAACTGGCAATGTTTTGTAATTAAAACAAAAACCTCAAACCTGTACAGTAAATGCTCTTCTTGCTAGGCTTCCTGGTAAACGCTGTGCAGAATTTTGAAAACATCCCCATCTCAATGTGTTTTGCTATACTTTGTATTGATTTCAAAGTACAACTGTGAAGCAGCTCATTAATTTTAAAGCATGGTTACAACGCAGTTATTGCTCGAATGGGTCATAACAATAAGTACATAAAAGCATAGTGCACATTGTAATAAAGTGCCATAATGCTATGGTCACCCGATAGTAAAGATCTCCAAGATCCCAGGAGCTCACTTTAAAGAAAATTCTACCCAAACCTCATATTTCAGTATTTCAGTAGTTGCTGGAGAGTAATGCTGGCCAAATGCTCTTGAATGTTGGATTTATTTAGTGTAATTGAATCCTTCATTTGCATTTCTTCAATATCAAAGTTGCTACGCATATTAATTTTCTTTTTCTTATGATTTAATTGACTGAAAATAATAAAGTGTTATACCATACACACTGCAACCACTACAACCACATTGAAGATGAGAACTTCCAGCTTGTCCAACCAGTACTTATTCAAACAAAAAAGAAAAGTGGAAGGAGATATAAAACTGCTCACATGTACTTAATTTTTTCATAAATCTGATTACAAGAAGAAAATTATAGGGTATTGAAAACTTTAAATTAGGGATGTGCCAATACCTTTCTTTTACCGACGAGTATGAGTAAAGATACTTGTACTCAAGTACTGGATGATATTAATTACTGATACCTTAGCGGTACAATTTGAGTCCATACAAAATGAATGGGCTCAAATTACATGGCAAAGAATCTAGGAGGTGTGGTTGGACATGGTGGCATGAGGACGTGTTCAGGCTGAGCTCCTGCTTCTCACCCTGCATCCCAGTGGAATCTTGTGGCTGCCACGTCTGCTATAAGCACTAACTGGAGGAAAAGGCCCACGGACTCTCATGTGCCTGTTAAGAGATACAGCGCTTCTTCCCGAAAACTTTCCTTAACTTGTCCGTCCCAGAGTACTCAAGATGGTGGTGTTGGGACCAGCAGCCGGAACCTTTCTGTCAGCACCTGCTTCACAGCTTGCACCATCGGCAATGCACAGCTGTCCCTCCAGTTTAGACAGCGGTGTACAGTTTCTACATTTGCGGGATTCTCCAACTCCCAGCCCACCATCTGACAAGCCACTGGAAATCTCAGTGGACCTGGGGACCCTGAGTAGGGCCCTTTCTACCAAAGCAGATATTGAGGCCATCTTCCAACATCTGGAAGAAGCGTACAAGCAGGACATCCAATCCCTCTGTATGGACCCTGCATCAGTTCCCTGATAGAGTGGAGTCAGGAAAGACTACCGTCACTACATTGGCAAAGAATTGCATGTGATTTGGACAGGAATGTGGTGCAATTCCTGTCCAAATCAAATTCCCGCACTGCTCCTGTGTGAACCTAGGCTGAAGTCACTATGATAATCCAGGGTTCACACAGGAGCGGTGCAGGAAGCTGCATATGATTTAGACAAGAATGCGATTCTTTGCAGTGCGATTTGAGTCAAATCAAGTACAAATGCTCGTGAAAATGCTTGGTATCGGCACTGGTAGCAATGCTGGTACTGGTGCAACCCTATTTTAAATCATGAAATCTTCAATTTCCTGGGAGCTCCATTGATGAAGCCTGTACGTGTTGGCTGCCAGGTTTGTGCACCTACCACAGTCATCACCTGTGGTCCTCTCACCTTGTGGGATTTCAATCTATTTTCTTTATGAAGAATGCAAAAGGAGAAGTGGAATCACCCAAATAAAGACTGAAACCTCTAGCACCCCAAAATAGGAAGAGAGCCAGAAACTATGAGATCTGGGATCCTCAAGACATATAGGAGGACAATACAAAATATAAGAATAATATAAGAATAATTCCATTAACCCCAATATCATTTGGTGAAGTGACCATTTATGCAAGTCCACTGTTTAACTGTTAATTTTGACTCTGCATGTATACAGCTTTAAACAACAAATACTGTACTGAGCTTCTGCTATATTGAAAAACTATTATATTTCAGTCAGTTATAGACAGTTAACTGATTCACACATCGGGCATTTATTAAATATGGTGTTCTGCACTAGTTGTGGTGATGAGGTATGCCAAACAATGCCCGTGGGGTGTTATAGCCAAGTGACCTTCATGAAAAAAGGGGCATTTAACTTCAGACAACTCTTTGGCTATGTTCGCAACTAGCATCTCATAAACGCATGTTTTTTCACTTTTTTGTGTATGTTTTCATTTTACATGTTTTGGGTAGCCCATGTCCTGCACATGACAAAAGCGCCAAATGTTTGTTTAGTGCAGTTCTACTTGCCACATTTTGGGTGCCAATAATGAATGGTACAGCAAACACAATGCATGTTTTTCACATGTTGTGGAAACATGCGCTTTTGTCCATGTTCAAAGAACGATTAGGTCTTGTTCACACCAGTGTGCAGAGATGTTAGTTTTTCTGTACATTTTGTGCAAGGGCATAGAGAATTCAGTTGTTCTCTATGTGCCCTGTTGCAAATTTTTTCTGCGCAGGAGTCTGCAGTGTGTATAAAACTCATTACTGTGCATATGAAAACTGAAGTAAACTGATATGAAACTGATGTAAACTCATGTCTCTGCAAGTGAAATTTGTGCAGTTTTCTAATCAGTTCCCCTGCATGGCATTGTGTCCACAGTAGCAATTGCGTAGGCAGAGCAGAGGACTGGCCATAGAGGGATTACTTTGACGCAGTTGGCCAGTTTAAACATGTATTGCAATATATGTGAACTAAATATCCCTATTTATTGCAAAGTAGCTTGAAAGGGTATATCCCAGTGTGCAGAGGGCCCTTCAGATTTCTAGTGTTAATATGTGATTACACCCCTTTAGCACCTGATGGATAAATGCATGTACTAGCTGTTGGGATTTGCGCACAGGTATATCTTGTTTACAGTGTGGGATTTGCGCACAGGTATATCTTGTTTGCAGTGTGTATAAAACTCATTGAAGTGCATATGAAAACGGAAGTAAACTGATATGAAACTGATGTAAACTCATGTCTCTGCAAGTGAAATTTGTGCAGTTTTCCCATCAGTTTCCCTGCATGTATGGTGTGAACGAGCCCTTTGATGTGAATACAACCTTTTAACTGTCATCATATCACTACACTTCCTAGCACATCTGAATATTAGCAGAATGAGGTGTCAGTTCTTAATGTTCATATCTCATTCATTGAAATTCCTGCCCTTACAGAAAAAAAAATAAATTATAGGTTGGTGCCTGGCACTCTTGATATATAGCACAGGTCAATGAAATTCCCAAAAATGGGAAAACCTTTAAACAGGCATTAATTGGATCTAGTTAATCTATTCTAATGTAAATAGACATGGTATTAAAGTTTTTAGGGGGAGGAGGAAACTGTAGCAAAATGCTGTGAGATTGACTAATCAGATATTTGATCATTATACCATGATGAGTCAGACTTGCTGTGGGGAGAACAAGAAAGCACCACACATGCTTAGTAGACATTTTGATAACTACGAGAATGGGGTTCCTGCCATTCAATTAAATAAATGTTTATCCAAGTGAATTTCATGAAACAGCCATTAATACCTTTAGTAAATCAGTAAATCCAAGCCATTACTAGTACTAGGTTGGGTTGTGACCTAAACAGAAATTTTAGCACTCAGCTTGTTCCTCAAAACTGTAAACTAATACTAGAATAATTAGTCATAAGCACCCACTGCACAAGAAAGAAGCCCTATTTATCAACGCTGGAGATGATGAATAAGCCATACTATTAATAATCACTTCAGTGAAACACCTGAAACACATTAAGCAGCTGCCAGTCTGCTGAGAACTTTAAGGATATTGTTGTAACTAACATACCAGATAAGACATGTTACTGGGTCACACAGGGGAACATATATCAAGCAATGTTGTAAAAAAAAAATTTCTAGAAGGGGGGGGAAAGCCTTGGGCAATCAGAGAAGGAAAACTAGGTGGTGCATGCACTGCACCTTGGTGAATTATGGGCGTGACATAAGCTGCAATGACAGGCACTTAAATTTTGTACCCCCAAAAAAGCTTATATTACTATGCTACAAGCAAGTAAAAGTCAAAAAGACACATACAAACCTCAGCACAATTATATGTAAAAAAATGAAACACTTCCATTACTTATGCTTTTCTGCACACAGCCTACCCTAAAGAAGAACTTCAAAGTCATAGTCAGTGAATACTTAGCAACCAGCAACTATTGTACAGTATAGAGTGCAGTGGTCAGGCGTATGTCAAATACAACCCAGTGCACAGTGTGCAGTGGTCAGGATTATAAAATACACAGCATAGAATATACAGTACAGGGCATAGCGCACAGAGCAAAGGAGTGCATAATGCACAGAGTGCAGGGATCAGTGTACATTCACACACAGTGAAGGGGTCAGGGTTACATAATGCACAGGTACAGAGTACAGGGGTCAGGAGTCTGTAATGTCAGTGCTCGGTCAGTAGCAAAGTGCAACAAAAAAAATTAACTCCCATCCCAAGCCAAAATCCCCCTTCTCCCATTAGTACATACCCCCCTGCCCACTACAGTACATATTACTTTCCCCCAGTACTGGTCCCTCCTGAAAAGAACCTCTCTCCCAGTACAGATCCCCTTCCAGTACATCTCAAACTCCAAGTACAGCTTCCCCCACCCCGAGTACAACACTCCCCCCCAGTACAGATCTCTCCTAGAAGAGATCTCCTACCTAGTACAGATCTCCCCCAAATACAGCTCTCACCCCTTCATGAAACCCACTCACTAGACCACTGGACCAAGCAGTTGAGAGTGAGGGGAAGTCCTCCTGCGGCTGGTTCATGTGACTAAAGCCAACCAGGAGCTAAGGAGAGCCGTCCTTGCTCTAAACTGCCATTGCCTGTATTTGAGGTCTGACAGGTGACAGGAGTGGCATCTGCAAATGCTTTGGTGCCTGCTGACCATCAGCGCTACCTGCTGCTGGGTAGTTTGGACCCCCTTATTTTCTCCTTATCTTTTCCCCAGTTATCAAGCAAATTCATGGGAAAATGAAATGAAAATCAGGGTGTGTCGCAGTTTACAAAGCCAATGTAACAGATTTTTTTTATATTTTCAGCCTCTGCACCTGTAATCCTGGGCAATCAACCATAACACGTTTGCACAGGTCTCCAACAGAGTTACCGCTGTAGAGATTTTCCGTCTAAAAATAGATTTTTACTCTAACCTGATGTACAGTGAAAAATCGGTCAGGGCAGATTATATTGTGTCACAGTACTACTGTAAAGCAACAGAAGGAGGAATTGCATGGGTCAAGCTATAAGATTGTAATAAATTAGTCTCAGAATATGTCTCATCTCTCCTATTTAGCATCACCTTTCTATGTGAAAGAATTGATAAATGTCCCCTAACCAGTTTAATGGGAAATCAAAATCAAGACCTTTGGCCTTACAAAATAATATCAGTAATTACAGTATTACTAATAATAATTTTATTAGTTAGTTATTGCACAAACAGATACAATAAGCTACTTTATGTTAGGTCCAGAAAACATAAACGAATGAATATACGGCAAAATACTATACACCAATTAAATGGAAAAAGTATTTATCCATTGATAATTGCTATAGCTATATTGTCCTTCTGCAAAAGCCATTACTAAATCATAATTGGTACAGTTATATTCTTGATGCCATGTACTGTACTTGAATTTGTATAGTGTAGCTACAACAATGGACAAAAGGGGAGTGTCTGACTCCCGTATAACAGGGAAACTGGATTACACAGATGAGTTTCCTCTCAGGACTGTGAAACCACAGGCATACATCTACCTAGGAAAACATGATTACAGCTAATCACTCTATAATAGGTAATGTGCCTCATCATTTTATTTGTTTTAGGAAATGTCTGTTTTAATGCAGGTGATCTTAATGCTATGCTCCAATAACTTCAGTAATAATACTTTAATGTGGATTTTTATAAATCATGTTTAGCTGCTTATTCATTTATGATGCATTACTGAAAACCCAAATGAAATATATGTTTTAATATCTTTAAAAATTCTATATTTTCACTATCAGCTTCATGCCTATGAACAGAATTAAACGCTACAACGCAACGACAATAGTATGGACTTTAATTTAATGCCATCTAGTGGTAATGATTTAAATCTATTTTATAGTGCAAAATTTATATTTTATATATATATATATATATATATGAAAAAAATACTTAAAAGACAATGGTATTATAAAACATGCTAGATATTCAGCATTTGTTGTGCCTGAAAGCTACATAAAATATTAGACCATGCTTGTACAATAAAACTTTGTAGGAGTGTAAAACAAAGTAGTCTGAAAGTTCTATGAATGCAAAGGATGCTTGGGTATCTGGTGGGTTTCTAAAAATTATTATACATATGTATATAACAAAATAAGCATTTGACTGTATAAGAGTGTGCACACCATATGCCTACCATGTATATAACACAAATCAGTTTCTCTGAACTGAGTTTTGAGGATCGCAGGTTGATTCCAGTTCTCAGATTAAGGCTGGCCATATATTATACAATTTTCTTCTTCAATTTTCTTTAGATTTACCTTCAGCTGTGTAGTATAAGGGCCTGCCTGATTGTATACAACTTGAACGTGAATAGGTTTGACCTCATATATGGTTTTAGTAAATCTAAAGGAAAATTGTACAAAAAAATAGTATAATGTATGGCCAGCCTAACAGACATTACTTCAACAGCTGTGGTATTATTGAATGCAGAAATGATGCACCTGGAGGTGTTGTACAATTTGAAGTGGGGACTTAGGCTGGCCATACATTATACGATTTTTTTTGTACAATTTTCCTTTCGATTTACCAAATACTCATCTTCTAATAGTCATCTTCTGTCTGGTCACCAGTGCCATTGTTGTAAGCCTTATGTTCAGCTTAGAAGAGTTGCTAGTGAGTATCCAGTCAGCCACCCCTCCAGCAGATGCCGTACTGGGTGAAGTAGGTCTTGTCTGGAATTGTGCCTTACTACTGACATTGTGAACACTACTGCTACATTACTATGACATTGCTGAGATGCCTGGTGTTTTAAATCAGTGCCTCGCTATATGGCTTATGCTTCAACCTGTGTATTAATGCCGGGATGTTTGCACTACCTGTATGCCTGTTGCCGAAGAACTAGTTAATACCAGTGTTGCTGAGTGTTATTTCAAGTACTACTGCAAGTGTTACTGTAATTTACCTTGATAGCTACTTATACAGATGCAAGAACTTATACTACCATTTGGTCTCAGTGTGAGTGCTCCCTCTCCATTGGGTACCACAACTATTGTCCCCACCTACATGTTGTCTTTTATTAGAAATATAGAACAAAACAATTACTGTATCTAAAATAATTCCTGAATAGAAAGCAGGCCCTCTCTGTAACACATATGTGTCACAATAGAGTACAATTTTCATTTTTCCTCCACTCTCCCTTTAATGTTGTATATCAGTCGCGTATTCTATGTAGGAAAATATCAGCTGGTGCTATGTCAGGCATATATAGCCACAGTGACCACATTTTATTAAATTTTCTGAATGGTTCCTTTGCTGATACATTCGTTTTTACAATCTAATATTTGAATTTACCCCCTTTTCCCATATCGAGACAGTGGGAGGACAGGGTAAAAGCCATTTCTTTGTTATAAGCTGTCTAGCTAAGTAAACAAGTCTGCCAATAGCGACAGTCATGTATTGGTCATCTACTTGTAGCCCCCAAAAAGCCCAAAGCTTTAGGTTTATTCTGTAACAGCTTACCACATATTTTAATGAGTTCAGTAATTTGCTGCTGATGTCTGAATAATTTAGGGCATCTTCAGAGCATGTGAAGCAGAGAACCCAGTGTAACATGATATCTGGCTTCAAGAGGGGGAGTCTCTTCAGTCAAAGCAGTAATTTCTCTTAGATTTTAAGCTCCAAGGAGCAGGGCCCTCCTAACCCTCTTGTATTGAACTGTATTGTTGCTGTATTGTCTCCCATTATATCATAAAGTGCTGAGCAAACTGTTGGCGCTATATAAATCCTATGTAATAAGAAGCAGAAGAAGAAGAGTGGTGGCGAGCATGAGAGATTTGAATAATGATATGTGATATAACACTTTGTTTAGCTGTTGAGCTAACAATTGTTGTGAATATCTCAGACTTATGGAAGGTCAGAGAGTATATTTTTGATGTGCTTGGATGGAATGTCTAAATATTGGAATGGAAAGTTTAAATATTGGTAAAAGTGTTCTTCTGGGATATGAAATTTGTCCTGTAATTGTTGAAAGGCCTTAAAAAAACATTTTAAATGAAAACTTGATATACACCTTTAGCTCCTAGTATTTTCAATCACTTGATTGTACCCAAATTATATATGTCCGTTAAAAGCACATTATCCCATAAAGTAGTGTAGGTGTTAAAGGCAATGTAGCGTAGCACACACTTCACAGTTTCCTGCACAAGAGACAGGGGGAAGAGCAAGAACTGATACAAAAAAACTCACAAGGGCACATTCAGCTTCATTCACTCTTCCTCCTTAACACCTTGACATTACATTTCAACACAGCTTAAGGACTAAATAAAAGTTAATGTTTCCCCCCTAATAAAAACTAAGAGAGAAGAGCAACAATTGGTGTTATCTTCCTCGCTCTTTGGTTGCACATGCAAACATATCTGCAAAGCGCTTACCTCAGCAGGAGTCACTTGATATGGTGGGTCCTCTGTTCTGCCATGACTCTGTAAACTGCTCTGTCCCCTCTGACACACCTGGTTGTATTGTAAATTAAGTATTGGAATACCATACACTATATTAGCACACAGGAAAAATATCACAGGCTACCTGACATCAGATAAAGTGAATATATTGTTGCAAGACAGGAAATGCAATGCGCAAAGCAATACACAGGTAACTAAAGACATTTGAATGTGTTAAACTGCATAACATGAATACTAGACTATAGTATGACAATTACAATTCTCACAGTAGCTCTTTGCAATACCAAAAAAAAAAAGTGCCCCAAAGTGAACCCTGTGCATATACCCCTGGCTGTGGGTATGCGTAGGTGTTCCTGGGCAGGTTACCCCTGGAAGGAGTTTGCATTATGCCTGGAGTCTAATTTGTAATCTTAAGCTGGCTAACATTGGGGCCTGATCTGTACAGTGGTGTACTTGTTACTGTCTCTTTAAACTGCAAGTGGTGAATTGCTATTGGGCTGCTAGGTAATGGGTGGTCTCTACTGGCATTAAACTGCTGACAGTGATAGGATAAGCACAGTTTCACAGTTCAGCTCACCAATCCTGGTGCACATCAAATCTTGTCTTGAATCATTGTGGTCTGCTGTCCTCAAGAACCTGGCCCCAGTAACTCAGCCCTCATGAACGGGGCCTCTGTGTTCTTTCCTCCTTACTGTAAGGTGTTCTGGGTGTTATAGTCTGCAGTCTATCCAACCCCATGTCACCGCAGTTCTGGAAACTATGTACCTGTTCCAGTGTCTTTTGCGGGAGACATCATCCGTCCTCCCCTGTGTATTACCGCCACTGCTGCCAGGGTTGAGGGGGAGGTGAAGGAGAAAAAGTACAAACAGCCTGTAGCTGCACCACTCTGTACTGTCCACAGAGGCAGGCAGGGAGAGAGGAACCTAAGTGCTTGTCTAGCTGGCAGGCATCCAGCTACATCTGCATGCTTCAAAGTCTTTATATCCTCCATAATGCCTAATTTACTAACAGACTTATCGGCCTGGATCTCACACCACTTTCTCAAACTCAATCTATCCAAAACTGAGCTCATAATTTTTCCTCCCCCATGTGCCTCTTCCCTTGATTTCTCTGTCAAGATCAATTGCACAACTATCTGCCTGTCCCTGCATGCCAAGGTTTTAAGTGTAATCCTGGACTCTGAACTATCCTTTTGGCCCAATGTCCAATCACTGTCCAAATCTTGCTGCCACAACCTCTGCAACATCTCCAAAATGCGCCTCTTCCTAACAAATAACATCACAAAGTTCCTATTTTACTCCCTGGTCATTTCTTGCCTCACCTACTGCAACTCTCTCCTCATGGGATTACCTTTACATAGGCTAGCCCCCTTCAGTCCATCATAAATGCTGCTGCCTGGCTCATCCACCTTATCAACCATTCAGTGTCTGCTACCCCTCTCTGTCAATCCCTCCACTGGCTTCCACTCACCAAATGAATTAATTTCAAAATACCAACAACTTACAAAGTCATCCACAACTCAGTCCCCAGCTGCATCACTAACCTCATCTCTAAATACCAACGTAATCATTCTCTTTGTTTCTCCCAAGACCCCCTGCTCTCTAGCTCCCTCATCACCTCCTGCCATGCTTGCCTCCAGGACTTTTCCTGAGTCTCTCCTATCCTATGGAATTCCCTACCCCAATCTGTCTGACTGTCTCCTGCTCTGATTGCTTTTGGACGATCCCTGAAAACCCTTCTCTTCAGAGATACCTATTCTGCCCCCACTTAACAACTGAAGTTTTATTTTCTCCATCAGCTCATTCCCCACAGCTACAGTATTACCTTTTGTATCACTTGACCCTCCCTTCTAGATTGTAAGCTGTAACGAGCAGGGCCCTCTGACAACTCCTGTATTGAATTGTATTGTAACTGTACTATCTGCCATCATGTTGTCCTGCACAAACTGTTGGTGCTATATAAATCCTGAATAATAATAATAATTGATAAATGAAATGCATGGCATATGATTTGTGTAATGTAGCTGTGTTCAGGCTCCTCTTCTTCACACACAACTGATTAACTTTCCCCTTTCTTCCCACACCAGTTCCAAATAATGACCATATACTGCATAACTGGAGTTTGATACACAGCGGCCTTTAATTACTATAAACCTTGCAAGGTATTCTGCATTATAGAATGAATATACAAAGAAAAATTACATTAATTTACACTCTTAATATTACAATCCTGCCAGCTGTCCATACAAGGCAAATGTTCTTTAAAATACTATCAAAAATGAAACTTTTCAACAATACTAAAACTTCTAATAGATTAATGGGGCTCCATACCAGTGATAGGTCCCCTACACCGCCAGAGTGCATGAGTTACATGAAACCTCCATTAGGTTGCCTTGAATAGTATAAAACTTCACACCAGCCTCCACCCAAGTCACAAAGGAGCAACATTTTCCTACATTTCTCGAGCTGCTGACTAAGAGGGTCATGCAGAAACCTCTGGGAGTTTCAACAAGTGGAGCACAGAAAAGTAAACATTACCAGAATATGTTACATATGCTATGTAAGTATACCAAGGTTTCAAACAACCATGATACCTCCAACCATCCAGATTTACACAGGATTGTCCTGGGATGGGATTTGAACCAAATCCCAGGATCCTGTGAACTCCCCTTATGACCCAGTTCCGGGTGATGGAATGTTTGCTCCAGACAACCTGTGCCAGTATCAGACATCCAACCAGTATGGAGAGTGGAAAAATCTGTCCACACATCCTGTTCCTAAAAATGTGACAAACAGAAAGTCTGGGACAGACTTCCTCGGTGTTCTCTGAATTGTCACACTGGTCTGAGGTCTGAGGTTGTGAAGGTAGGAAGAGAGATCTGAAGGGGACTTTAAAAGATAGTGGGTTTGATTTAAGGTCTAAAGGGGACTTTAAAGGGAAGGGAAAAGAAGAATGTTACAGGGCAAAGATCTGGGGACTGAAGCAGAGTGTTAAGCAGGAGCTGATTTGGAGTCTGAAAGCTAATGGGAGGCTGATTGAAGTATGAATGTTAAATGGTGCCCAATTTTTTTGTTCCCACTAATACCAATGCATTATTTTAAAATACATTGATCAACAACAGCAGGTAATATTCTCACGTACTGATCAATGACACCAGATATTTTTCTCTGACTGACCAATGACACCTGGCATTATTCTCCCACTGACCAATAACACTGGTCATTTTTCACGACAGCATTCATCTCCCACAGACCAAAGTTACTGATAATTTTTCACGACTGGCCAATGATGCCGGGCATTTTTCTCTCACTGGCAAGTGGTACAGTGCATTGTTCTCTCACTGATCAATTACGCTAGGTATTGTTTCTTCCACTGGCTATCAGCAGTGGGGCATTTTTCTTTTACCAACTGACTGCCCATGCTGGGGCATTTTTTCCATTCCATTGACCAGCTAAGAAAAAGGCACTATGTTATGATCTTAACCACTGTATTTTACACACTTCTGGCCTAAGCAGTTGTCATTTAGATGATTTCAGGTTACTAAGTAGCCCTTATAGGTTCAAATGAAGGTCTTTGTTCAGACAGAAAGGTTTAGACACACAGCATACTTTCCTGTAGTTTATGTGTACATTTTGGAATCTTGTTGTGGCACAGAGCCTTGTTCACATGGGTGGCAATGTTAACTGGCCCCCTTAAAAACAAACCAAAATGAACTGGCTGTGAAGAGGTTTACAGTTATTTGGGAGGGGATACTGCCAGATCCTGAAAGGCTTTTTTACAATTGAATAGAGATTTTGCAAATACTGTGATCCATGCGTTTGTCATACTCAGCATGCTAAGTTAAAATTACCGAGGCCATGGCATGTATAGGAATCCCTGCTGGTCTTAGGGCTCGTTCACACTTGGCTGTTTTGCCAACGCTTGCCAAACGCCCCTATAGCGTTTGGCAAGCGTTGGTCCGGCGTTTGCGGAGCGTTTTTTAACGCTCGGCAAACGCTCCGCAAACGCCGCATGCGCGGTTTAGCGGCGGTTGCTAGGCGTTTGCCGAGCGTTAATAACGCCCCACAAATGCCTATAATGCATTTGAGTGGTGTTACCGCTCCGCAAACGCCCCGCAGCCACGTCACAACCGCACCGCAAACGCCGGCCGGGCGTTTGCGGAGCGGCACCATAGACGAGAATAGGAGGCTTCAACGCCTCCTGACTTGTCCAGAGGCGTCCGTTTTGCCGCGACGCGACGCAAACGCTCCCGTTAGAACAGCACCATGTGCTGTAATGTGCAGAATTGGCAGAGGCGTTTCGGAAGCGGTAAAAACGCTTCCCAAACGCCTCTCTGCCGCCTGCACACAGCGCTAGTGTGAACGTAGCCTTACAGTCATGACAAAACATATTGGCACCCCTGCATTTCTGTCAGATAATGCACCACTTCACCAGAAAATTGTTGCAATTACAAATGTTTAAGCATTCTCATGTTTATTTCTAGAAATGAGCGAATCGAACTTGGCGAAGTGGAATTCGTTTCGAATATTAGGAAAATTTCGATTCGCGACGAATCCGAAGATTAGCAGACTTCGGATGCGCAAATCGAAATTTTTCCAAAAATGGCGGCGACATGTGCGGCGACGGAGCGGGGATCTCTGGGAAGGCGCGCAGACAAGGCGCGCTGACCCATAATGCATTCATTCATGACATGTGATCGCATTAGCCAATCAGCAGCCAGCCAGCCAGCACTGTGTAATGGTCGAGCTATAAATTGCGGCCATTTTAGAATTCTCCATTTGCCTCCAGTCATTCAAGAGAGGCAGACCTGGCTGTATTGAGGGAGAGAGTTAGGGACACAGAAACGTTACTTAGGGCTAGAGAAAGGTTACTTAGGGACACAGAATCGTTACTTAGGGACACAGAAACGTTACTTAGGGACACAGAAACGTTACTTAGGGCCACAGAATCGTTACTTAGGGACACAGAAACGTTACTTAGGGACACAGAAACGTTACTTAGGGCCACAGAAACGTTACTTAGGGCCACAGAAACGTTACTTAGGGCCACAGAATCGTTACTTAGGGACACAGAAACGTTACTTAGGGACACAGAAACGTTACTTAGGGACACAGAATCGTTACTTAGGGCCACAGAAACGTTACTTAGGGCCACAGAAACGTTACTTAGGGCCACAGAATCGTTACTTAGGGCCACAGAAACGTTACTTAGGGCCACAGAAACGTTACTTAGGGCCAAAGAAACGTTACTTAGGGCCACAGAATCGTTACTTAGGGACACAGAACCGTTACTTAGGGCCACAGAAACGTTACTTAGGGACACAGAATTGTTACTCAGGGACAGACACAGAATTGTTACTCAGGGACAGACACAGAATTGTTACTCAGGGACAGACACAGAATTGTTACTGAGGGACACAGAATTGTTACTCAGGGACAGACACAGAATTGTTACTCAGGGACAGACACAGAATTGTTACTCAGGGACAGACACAGAATTGTTACTGAGGGACACAGAATTGTTACTGAGGGACACAGAATTGTTACTCAGGGACAGACACAGAATTGTTACTCAGGGACAGACACAGAATTGTTACTGAGGGACACAGAATTGTTACTGAGGGACACAGAATTGTTACTCAGGGACAGACACAGAATTGTTACTGAGGGACACAGAATTGTTACTCAGGGACACAGAATTGTTACTTAGGGACACAGAAACGTTACTTAGGGCCACAGAATCGTTACTTAGGGACACAGAAACGTTACTTAGGGCCACAGAAACGTTACTTAGGGACACAGAAACGTTACTTAGGGCCACAGAATCGTTACTTAGGGACACAGAAACGTTACTTAGGGACACAGAAACGTTACTTAGGGCCACAGAATCGTTACTTAGGGCCACAGAAACGTTACTTAGGGCCACAGAAACGTTACTTAGGGCCACAGAATCGTTACTTAGGTCCACAGAAACGTTACTTAGGGCCACAGAAACGTTACTTAGGGCCACAGAATCGTTACTTAGGGCCACAGAAACGTTACTTAGGGCCACAGAAACGTTACTTAGGGCCACAGAATCGTTACTTAGGGACACAGAACCGTTACTTAGGGCCACAGAAACGTTACTTAGGGACACAGAATTGTTACTCAGGGACAGACACAGAATTGTTACTGAGGGACAGACACAGAATTGTTACTGAGGGACACAGAATTGTTACTCAGGGACAGACACAGAATTGTTACTCAGGGACAGACACAGAATTGTTACTCAGGGACAGACACAGAATTGTTACTCAGGGACAGACACAGAATTGTTACTGAGGGACACAGAATTGTTACTGAGGGACACAGAATTGTTACTCAGGGACAGACACAGAATTGTTACTCAGGGACAGACACAGAATTGTTACTCAGGGACAGACACAGAATTGTTACTGAGGGACACAGAATTGTTACTCAGGGACACAGAATTGTTACTCAGGGACAGACACAGAATTGTTACTCAGGGACACAGAATTGTTACTGAGGGACACAGAATTGTTACTCAGGGACAGACACAGAATTGTTACTCAGGGACAGACACAGAATTGTTACTGAGGGACACAGAATTGTTACTGAGGGACACAGAATTGTTACTCAGGGACAGACACAGAATTGTTACTGAGGGACACAGAATTGTTACTCAGGGACACAGAATTGTTACTGAGGGACACAGAATTGTTACTCAGGGACACAGAATTGTTACTCAGGGACAGACACAGAATTGTTACTGAGGGACACAGAATTGTTACTCAGGGACAGACACAGAATTGTTACTGAGGGACACAGAATTGTTACTCAGGGACACAGAATTGTTACTGAGGGACACAGAATTGTTACTCAGGGACACAGAATTGTTACTCAGGGACAGACACAGAATTGTTACTGAGGGACACAGAATTGTTACTCAGGGACACAGAATTGTTACTCAGGGACAGACACAGAATTGTTACTGAGGGACACAGAATTGTTACTGAGGGACACAGAATTGTTACTCAAGGACACAGAATTGTTACTCAGGGACACAGAATTGTTACTCAGGGACAGACACAGAATTGTTACTGAGGGACACAGAATTGTTACTGAGGGACACAGAATTGTTACTCAGGGACAGACACAGAATTGTTACTCAGGGACAGACACAGAATTGTTACTGAGGGACACAGAATTGTTACTGAGGGACACAGAATTGTTACTCAGGGACAGACACAGAGTTGTTACTGAGGGACACAGAATTGTTACTGAGGGACACAGAATTGTTACTCAGGGACACAGAATTGTTACTCAGGGACACAGAATTGTTACTCAGGGACAGACACAGAATTGTTACTGAGGGACACAGAATTGTTACTGAGGGACACAGAATTGTTACTCAGGGACACAGAATTGTTACTCAGGGACAGACACAGAATTGTTACTGAGGGACACAGAATTGTTACTGAGGGACACAGAATTGTTACTCAGGGACAGACACAGAATTGTTACTGAGGGACACAGAATTTTTACTCAGGGACACAGAATTGTTACTGAGGGACACAGAATTGTCACTCAGGGACAGACACAGAATTGTTACTGAGGGACACAGAATTGTTACTGAGGGACACAGAATTGTTACTCAGGGACAGACACAGAATTGCTACTGAGGGACACAGAATTGTTACTCAGGGACAGACACAGAATTGTTACTGAGGGACACAGAATTGTTACTGAGGGACACAGAATTGTTACTCAGGGACAGACACAGAATTGTTACTGAGGGACACAGAATTGTTACTGAGGGACACAGAATTGTTACTCAGGGACACAGAATTGTTACTCAGGGACAGACACAGAATTGTTACTGAGGGACACAGAATTGTTACTGAGGGACACAGAATTGTTACTCAGGGACACAGAATTGTTACTCAGGGACAGACACAGAATTGTTACTGAGGGACACAGAATTGTTACTGAGGGACACAGAATTGTTACTCAGGGACACAGAATTGTTACTGAGGGACACAGAATTGTTACTCAGGGACAGACACAGTATTGTTACTCAGGGACAGACACAGAATTGTTACTGAGGGACACAGAATTGTTACTGAGGGACACAGAATTGTTACTCAGGGACACAGAATTGTTACTCAGGGACACAGAATTGTTACTCAGGGACAGACACAGAATTGTTACTCAGGGACACAGAATTGTTACTCAGGGACACAGAATCGTTGAATTAAAGAGTATGTCAGACAACATGCAGAGGAGTGGCAGAGGAGGCAATGTTTTAGGAGCGAGCAGACGTGGCAGCAGAGGAAGGGGTCGAGGCAGCACTAGTCGCAGCCAGAGGCCAGTGCTCCCGGTGTCATCCAGCGGTCGTGTCTCCACCGACAACCCTGCCGTCATCGATTGGTTGGCTCGGTCGTCTTCCTCTTCCCAGGTCACCTCTGACACCTACAGCCAACGGTCGGTGGGTACGTCAGACACAACCGTTAGTTGGCATGGCCCGGGAGCAAGCCCACTGAAATCACGTGTCCTCTACCTGCCCCTGTCCTTTGGTGTTCCCTCACCAAGCGAAGTATCGCATGCTGTGGGCTCAGCCCCACTGTAGAGTGAGGAAGAGCTAACTGAGGGCGGTCAGAAACGGGGGGAGACATCCGCCTCTTCAGCAGCCAGGCGAAGAAGTAGTGGCGAGGAGAGTGGCTCGATAGCCAGTCTAGAGACAGGTCTGTCTCCTGACCCACACGCAGCCGAGGGGGCTAGTAGTGAGGCGGAGACCCTAATTGATGATGATGAGGCTGATCGCACTTGGCAGCCTCGTCGTCATCAGGCTATTGCTTCCGCATCATCAGGAGAAGAGGGTGGCAGCTTGGCAGCGAGCAAAACAGTCGGTGGGTTGCCCAGGAGGCAGCAGGGTCGCAGCAGTGTCAGTGGAGGCAAACGGCCACGGAGTACAGCACCAGCTCCACTGCAGCCTACCACCACGGCCAGTAGTGGTGCCGGTGTGCACGGAGGAAGTAGCAGTCAGCCAGTGAGGAGTATCGGGGGCAAAGTTTCCTACTCGGCGGTGTGGCAATTTTTCGTCAAGCCGCCCGAGGAAGTAAACGTAGCCGTATGTCGACTATGTGGCCAGAAAGTCAAGCGTGGCCAGGGGGCCCATGTTGGGACTACAGCGTTGCGTCAGCATATGCAGCGTCGCCATTTGGTGGCCTGGGAAAACCGTGATAAAGATACGGCGGTTCTGCCTGCCCCAGCCCCCGCTCCATCACCCGCTCCGTTACTTGCTCCGTCACCCGACGTCAATCGCCCTCTATCAGCCAGTCAAGGCTCCAACACCTCTGCTGAGGGGAGTTGTCGCTCGTTGGCATCTTCCGCTTGTTCAGATGCCCCCCTCTCCTGCTACTCCTCTTCACGGATTCCGTCAGCAGTCTTTCTTGGAATCCGTTTCCAAGAAACAACAGTTTGCGAGCACGCACCCGACGGTGCAAAAGCTGAACGTCCTCCTGTCCAAGTTGCTGGTGCTGCAGTCCCTCCCTTTCCAAGTGGTGGACTCAGCACCTTTCCGAGAAATGATGGCTTGTGCCGCGCCGCGGTGGAGAGTGCCAAGCCGTCATTTCTTTGCCAAAAAGGCAGTGCCAGCCCTGCATTCACATGTAGAAGAGATGGTGGGCCAGTCTTTGAGCATGTCGGTCTCTGCCAAAGTGCACGGCAGCGCCGACGTGTGGAGCTGTAACTACGGTCAGGGACAGTACATGTCATTTACGGCCCACTGGGTGAACGTGGTGCCGGCACAGCCGCACCAGCAACTTGGACAGGTCACGCCGCTTTTGCCTCCACGTTTGCACGTCCTTGGTCCACAAAAAATGTCCGCCTCTACCACCTCTTCTTCCGCCGTGTCCTCAGCCGCCACCCCCGTGCCAAGTCCTATTACCCGACCGGCATATCACATGTGCAGGGCGCAACGGTGTCACGCTGTGCTGCACCTGGTATGCCTTGGCGAACGTAGTCACACAGGGGAGGAACTTCTGAGTGTAATGAACAGAGAAATCGACAGATGGCTGTCTCCGCGCAAACTGAAAATCGGAACCATGTTGACCGACAACGGAAAGAACATGGTGTCTGCTCTGCGTCAAGGAAGGTTGTGCCATGCGCCATGCATGGCTCACGTGTTCAATCTGGTTGTCAAGCGGTTCCTAAAATCCACCATCCCACTGCAAGACATCCTTAAAATGTCACGTAAACTTTGCATGCATTTCAGCCATTCCTACACAGCAAAGCACACCCTCCTTGAGCTACAGCGGCAGAACGGAATTCCACAGCATCGCCTGATCTGCGACGTTGCAACAAGGTGGAATTCAACCCTACACATGTTAGACCGCCTTTACGAACAGCGAAAGGCCATCACCGATTTCCTGATGTTACAAGCGGATAAAGGTACTCCCCTGTGTAACTTCGATGTCAGCCATTGGCAGCTCATGCGTGACACCTGCCGCTTGCTCAGGCCCTTTGAGGAGGCCACGCTATTCGTGAGTCGGCAGGACTATGGGATGAACGACGTCATTCCTCTGTTGCACGTCCTGGAACAAATGCTGTTAACAATGGCTGGTCAGGGTGCGGTAGACGTGGCGCACAGATCTCAACGCCACATGACCCCTGTGGGGGCAGGACAGGAAGAAGAGGAGGAGGTAGAGGAGGACATTTGTGCTCAGGAATTATTGAGTGAAATGGGTGGTTTTTCCACTCAGCGGACAGGAGTGGAGGAGCAGGAGCATCTGGTAGAGGAGGAGGAGGAGGAGACAGAGGCACCGTGGCAGTATGCTGTGGAGATGGAGGCAGGGAGTCCCTCGCATTCCTTGGCACAAATGGCCCATAGCATGCTCGCTTGCTTGCGTAGCGACAGCCGAATAATAACCATCAGACAGAGGGATGACTTTTGGCTGTCCACCTTGTTGGACCCTCGCTACCGTTCAAAAATGGTGGCCTTTTTCACACCTGCTGAGAGGGAGACCAAAATAACGTACTATAAAAACCACCTATGTAGTCAGTTGGTCTCTGCCTTTCTGCGCCAACGTCCATCCTCAGACACTGTGGGCCCTGTGCGCTCGCGTTCCGCTGCCATGGCAGCAGGGGAGGGGTGGGGTGGTAGGAGCAGTGGCAGCTCCACCAGCAGCGGCTGCCTCAGTCTGCAGTCGATGATGAGTAGCTTTCTTCACCAGCGCAGTGAGGAAACTACTAACCAGCCGCAGCAGCAGCAGCAGCAGCATCAGGTGGACCTGGAGCAGGACCTCAAACAACAGGCTTGGGCCTACTTGGACAGCACCCTGCCAACCGAGGTAGACAATACCCTTGACTACTGGGCAACGAAACTTGACCTTTGGCCCCAACTAGCTGAATTTGCCCTTGAAAGGCTGTCATGCCCGGCCAGTAGCGTGGCATCGGAGCGCGTGTTTAGTGCGGCAGGAGGTATTGTAACTCCGCGGAGGACACGACTGTCCACCCAAAGTGTGGAGAGACTCACGTTTGTGAAAATGAATCAGGCGTGGATTAGTCTGGATTTCAAACCACCAGTTCCTGACACAACTGACTAAATCCGCCATGAATCATGCCCCAAACATGTGCCACTTTCAGGTCTCCTCACACTGCTGGTGTGTTCCATTTTTTGTCATAGGGTGCTGGCAAATTACGGGCCTCCCATTGCTGCTGCCAGGCCCGTAATCTGCCATGGGCCCCCGTACCGCCTCCTCATGCTGCTGCCAGGTCCAGAGTCTCTCATGGTTCCCTGTACGGCCTCCCATTGCTGCTGTCTCCATCGCCACACTCTGCCATGTGCCACTTTCAGGTCTCCTCACACTGCTGGTGGGTTCCATT
The DNA here is from genome assembly GCF_062004578.1 of Staurois parvus. Classification (NCBI taxonomy): domain Eukaryota; kingdom Metazoa; phylum Chordata; class Amphibia; order Anura; family Ranidae; genus Staurois; species Staurois parvus. The sequence goes on along the minus strand of NW_028317927.1, from coordinate 9,154,231 downwards.
TTTGTCATAGGGTGCTGTATGGCCTCCCATTGCTGCTGCTTCCACCACCACACTGTGGCTCCACACTCTGGTTTTGGCCCCGTGACTGCCCAAATGAGTGAAGTGTGCGGTGATTCTAAGATCGACGGCACTCATCTGCATGTCATACTGACTGACAGTATTATTTCTCTTCCCCAGCAGACTCCAAGGGCATTTAAATTAAAGGTACAGTGTTCTGCACTAATATGAAGGCTCTCTGAAGCCTAGAAACACCCTTTTATAAGTTAAATTCGCAGCGAATATATTCGCATCGAATCAAATTTATTCCTCGAATTCGCCGGATCAGCCGAATCGAATTTTTGAATACTTCGCTCATCTATATTTATTTCTTTTGTTTGTATTGGTATGACACAAAAAGGTGGAGAAACAAAAAGCCAAATCTGACATATACCACGCAAAACCCCAAAAATGGACTGGACAAAATTATTGGCACCATCAATTCAATATTTGATAGCACACCCCTTGGAAAACATAACTGAAATTAATAGCTTCCTGTAACCATAAATGAGTTTCTTACACCTCTCTACTGGTATTTTAGACCACTCTTCTTTCACCAGCTGCTCCAGGTCTCTCAGATTGGAAGGGTTCCTTTTCCCAACTGTTTTGAGATCTCCCCACAGATGCTCTATGGGATTGTGATCTGGACTCAATGCTGGTCAGTTTAGTACTCTCCAGCACTTTGTCACACCATTTCTGGGTGCTTTTTGACTTGTGCTTTGGGTTATTGTCCTGCTATAAAACCTATGACCTCTGACTGAGACTCAACTTTCTGACACTGGGCCCTACATTGCACCCCAGAATTCTTTTGTAGTCTTCAGATTTCATAATGCCATGCACACGATCGATTCATCCAGTGCCTGAAGCAGCAAAGCAACCCCAAAACATCAGTGAACCTCCACCATGTTTGACTGTAGCAGTGGGGTCCTCTTGAGTCTCCTACCATAGCATCCCTTTTCATTTAGATGACAACGTATAGTGTGAGCTGACACAGCTGTACTCTGTGCTTGAAGGTCAGCTTGAATTTGTCTGGAAGTTGATCAACGTTCTTTAGCCACCATACAAACAATCCTCCATTGTAATCCTCGATCAGTTTTTCTCTTTTGTCCATTTCCAGGGAGATTAGATACAGTGCCATGGGCTATACACTTCTTGACAATGTTGTGCACAGTGGACACAGAAACATTAAGATCTCTGGAGATGGACTTGTAACCTTGAGTTTGTCCATGCTTTTCCACAATTTTTTTTCTCAAATTCTCAGACAATTCTTTGTTGCTCTTTCTCATCTCCATGCTCCATATGGCACACAGAGACACACAACAGAAAGGATGAGTCAATGTTTCACCATTTTAACTGGTTGCCTGTGTGATTTCTTTCTTTTCCGCACCTGTTAATTGATACAGGTGAGATTAATTACAAATTACAAGAGCATCACAAACTTGGAATGCAATTATTTCTTACAATTTTGAGAAGATTCCAATAATTTTGTTCAGCCCATTTTTTGAGGCTTTGTGTGGAATGTGTCAGATTTGGCTTTTTGTTTCTCCACTTTTTTGTGTCATACTAATACAAACAAAAAAATTAACATGAGAATGCCTAAACATTTGTAATTGCAACACTTTTCTGGATGCATTATCTGACAGAAATGCAGGGGTGCCAATATTTTTAGACATGACTGTAGGTGGGCTGTCTTTAAAAACAGGTGGATGATCTGCATTTTTACCTCCCCTTCGTTGCTTGGGTGAATTAGGCCTAAGTTGGTAAATACTGTATATGGTGAGGATAGGACAGTCAATGAATCAGCTTCACATGCATCCTCTTCCCTTGGTTTGAACAAAAATACTTACATCTTAGTTCAATATTTGAAACACTCATTTTTATGAACTGTACAGCAGGGCTTGAAAAAGCCGCTCGCCCGCTCGCCAACTGTGAGGGGAAATCCTTGTGTGGCGAGCAGTGGTATCCCAAAGGTAGGTGCGGAGGGGTGCGGTCTGCTGACTCAGCTCTCGTATACAGCAGCCAGTGTTGAGTATTCCTGAGCGGTGTGTGTTGTTTATGATGTGCCGTGGCCCCTCCCCGCGTTTCTCACATGGCCACTCCCACTTGATTACTTTTCAGAGTGTGGCTAAGCTGCCCCTGTCAGAGGTTCAAGTGATTTTAAAGGCAATTTTATTTTGAATAAGAAAAAATAACAAACATGTCTATACTTACCTGCTGTGTGCAGTGCTTTTGCACAGAGCAGCCCCGATCCTCCTCTTCTTGGGTCCCCCACATGCGCTCCTGGCCCCTCCCTCCTGCTGAGTGCCCCCAGAGCAAGCAGCTTGCTATGGGGCACCCGAGCCGCTGCTCTACGTATAAATTCACATACAGAGCCGCAGCTCATCCCCACCCCTTTCTCTCCTTATTGGCTGTAATTGCACCCTATTGCTATTAAGCTATTGCTGTTATGTTTAAATTGACATAATAAAGCTATGTTATAATTGCAGTTTTTTTTATACGTTGGACTCTTTATTCTAAAGAAAAATGTAATTTCATGAGCTTTAAGGGGGCGTGGTTGGGGGCAGGGCTGGGGGAGGGGTTGGGGGATGGGGCGGGGGTGGGGTGGAGGTGGAACTAGGCAAGGTTGGGTGGGGCAACTGGAGGAGAGTAAGGTTTGTGCCTGGCTAGTAGGTCTAAACTTGAAATTTTAAGCCCTGCTACAGTATATAGCACTGATCAATCCAAAAGGAGCTTTTCAGTCCTAAAAGTTGCTTCTTGTGTTCCTCCCACATTTATATGTCACCCATGCACAGCACCTAGTATTAGCTATAAAAAGTAGTAAGGGCCATCTGTGCTTACAACTGGCCTGTGCATGGATGTCCCCTAAGTAAAGAATAATGAGGGCTCCCAACTGATAGTTTGTTTGTATTTAAAGAAAAACAAAAATGTGCTTGAGAAAAGCAACATGTAATTGTCCCTTGGCTCCTATAAAATATCATCATTAGATTCTGAACAAATGTAGGATTAAAAAAATACCAAATACAGTAAGCAATGGGATTCTGCATCTATCCCACCAATGTAGATGATGTTTGGGATTATTAGTTAAAAGAAGTCAAGCCAACAAGTGATTTTAGCGATGAAACAATACAAGCTGACAGCAGAGCAATAACACAGCTGTTACTCAGAACACAGACCATTTTTAACATTCAGACAGAAGAGCCAAACATTCTGCTATTAAGTATTAGCTGCCTTCATACCAAACTTTGCAGCATAAAATTAATCTCAGACTAAAGTGCACATATTTGGAAAATCAACAGATCTCCAAGCATGACATTATATCTCATAACTGACTGTGCCTGTAAGCAAAAAGCCAAAAACTTGTACTACAAACCAGAGCATATTTAATTCTGACATGTGAACATTAGTTTCACTGTTATTAACCAGCCTCAAGGTATAGGAGAAATAGTGTATGCAAAGATAAACAGGATTTCCATTTTTTACTAAATATTTCCTGACAAAGTCATTGTAGTGCTCACCCCCGCAGGAGCCACTGGTGAAGATGGGTCCTCTGTTCTATGATAACTCCTAACCACTGACACACTTGTTCTTGGACTAAAAGCTGTTTACCCCTGTGGATTTAAGGGTTAGCAGGATACCACTCTATAAGAATGCATAACAATGAAACCACAAACAATTTGGCACTAAATAAATTGAGTATATTATGGCAATTCAATTCAACACGGTGTAGATCAACAAACAGACAATAACACACGCTTAAGGGCACTATGATAAAAGTAATGGCAACGAACCACTAACTTTCACTTAAAAGAACTATAGCAAGGTTAGATTGAACTATAACTGGGTTACCAGAGTCTTTAAATGACATCAAACCACTTCAGAGGAATAGGATATAACCCCAATAGTGGGCAAGCATAAGCATTTCTAGTGTGAGGGTACCTCTAGAGGTGATAGAAAATACCTGGTGCCCAGTAAATAATGTTGGCTGGCTTTCGGTAGAGCCATTCTTTAGTTGGTGTACTGTCCCTTTAGGAGTGTTAATGAGTAAAGAATGGTAGATGGGCAACTAAGTTGTAACATTCTCTATTTAAGCTAGCAGTGTCTGACTGCTAGCTAAAATAGGACTTGTAGCTTGACTCACTACATTCTGACAGGTGACTGGTCTGGTCCCAAAGGCTTGGTGATCAGCAGGTTCCAGAAAATGGGTCCTAGATCCTCACACAGGTCTCAGGTCGAATCCTGAAGTTCAGTCTCTGCAGGAAACTTTAGCAGACTCAGATGCAGGTCTGTCCTCTCTCCCTGACATGGGTGAACAGGCACAGAAACCGGTCCTCTTAGCTCTGGTCCCTTGAATGTGGGGCACAGACCCTGACAGCAGCTCTGTGCCTGCTGCTCTCCTCTCTGGATTGCCCAGATTTGGATCAGTTTGCCTGGGAAAGCTGTGAAGCTCTCCTCCTCTAGATGCAGCCACTTTTGGGAATTGAAGTCCAGTAGCCATTAGTCTTCAATAGCACATATGGTGCAGTGCCCTCTTTAAGAACTACAATTCCCATCATCCATAGCTTCTGACCTGTGAGTTCTCTCTAAAGCTTCCATTGGCTTCTTCTTCTCCTCCCTCTAATTAAATCCACACTGCACTGCCAGGAGGGAGAGCAGGCACAAACAGACAACACACACAGCCAAAGCACAGCCAGAAATGTGAAAGAAAAAACTGGAGGACTGGGTGCCTATGTGGCCAACAGTTGTTAAAAGCTCACACAATATAGAGACCCTGGAAAACTCGTTTACAAGGTCCTCACCCGATGGTATTTTACCCTGGAACGTATAGCTAAATATGTTCCCGTGATTCCTCCTGCTTCAGGGGATGCAAGGTCGAAGGGACAATGAAGCACATATGGTGATCCAGTCCAGTGGCCTATCAATTTTGGATACGGGTCTATAATTGGATTAATTCGGTCCAAATAGTCAACCTACAGAAAAACGCAGGAGAGGCCCTCTTACATAAAAATATAGCAGAGGCTCCACGGCGATCCCACGTCCTGATTGCATTCATCTTTAAGACAACAAAACAGACTATAGCGTGTGTGAAGGATGCCAGGTCTCCAATTCAAAGATGTTAAATCTAGACTCTGACAAGTCCTTGTTACCAAAAAATTTACAGCAATATTGGAAGACAAGCATGACAAAATTTCTTTCCATCTGGCAAGCCTGGTTGGATTACCAACTGGTCTCTTGCTTCACAACGCAATTGCTCCATCTTTGACCCTGTACACTAGATTCCCCTCTTCCTCCTAATTGCTTCCCTTCCTGCCCCTCCAGGGGCAGAAGGGCACCTGCTGCTACCCCATGGTGAAATCCACCCTCCCTTTTTTCCCTACTGCTACATCTCTATGTAAACTCAGATACAGATCCACATCTCCCAACTTTAGAACTTGAGAAAAAACAGGATACCATAGGGAGAATAGGATCTGCAGAGAAAAGTGGATATGTTAAATTATACTGAATATTGGGCTTGGGTTTATGGAGTTTGAGCCTACTTGCAGAATGCAGAGCACACATATGTTGCATTCCTTGTACTCAGAAAATGCTCCTTAAATGAGGCAGTTTGGAATAAGTAATGCACAGTGCAGAGTACAAAATGAGATGATGTAATATTAACCTCTCTGGTGGTGTTCCCGAGTGTAGCTTGGGGTAAAGTTTCAGTACCACAAGCGGTAACCCTGAGCTACACTCGGGCTTACCATGCGGTGCTGCTCCGAAATCTGTTCTTCTCTTACCTTGTCCTGTGCTCCCGCGATGTCCCCCCTGCAGTGTCCCCTGTAATGTCCTCCGGCAGATGCCGGCATTTGTCTTCTGGGTTCCGTCCCCTGCGACGTCGGGACGTACGGGGACGGAACGGTGGGAAATTTGAAAATGACAAAAAGTGACATTCACTAACATCACATAGTAAAACATTACTGTATCAAACCATTTCACATACATTTTGTCCCTAGTGCTTTGTCCTGTGCCCTGCCTACATTTTTACTGTTCTTTCTGCCTGGAAACCGAGAAATGAACCAGCTAGAGAACAGCGACAGTAAATTAGAACTACTTGCAGAATTGAGTGACAATGATTCGTGGGGAAATTCGTCATCAGACACTGAAAACGATTTTGCGACTTTGCTCAGTGATGTGCAAACTTGGCACTATATTTCAAATTTCAGTGTTTTTGGTTTGATTATATTATTGAATTAAATTTATTATTATTATATTATTATTTTTTATGATTATTTATTAAATTATAATTTATGATTTCGTGTTTCAAATTTTATCATACCCGGGATGTTTAATAGACTCTTGTTCAGACAGATTTCAGTGAGTTATTCCTAAAAATTACAGGCCTACAATAAAAAAACATATTTCCATGCAAAAAATGTACCGCTTTGAGCACAGAAATATGGACATAATCAGACCGCTAGGGAGGTTAAACACACAGCGTAGAATACAGAAAGAGGCAGTGAGGAGTAGGAAATGTACCACGCAGAGTACAGAACAAGACAGCGTGGAATAGGGTATGCACAGCGAAGAGTACAGAAAAAGATGGTGTGGAATAGGAAATGTACAGTGCAGAGTATAGGATGTGGGTGTGGAATAGGAAACACACTACACAAAATACAAAAGTGCAGAGTATGGAAATAGGTACTGTATATTTTGTGTGTCAGACTTACAGTACATACAGGTACAGTGCAGAACTAAGCATGCCAGATCACTGCTCACCTCTTCTAGCTTCCACTCTATTGCGCACACAGATAATGGAAACGTGCCATGCACAGCATCCAGAAGTGACACTACACTTCCTGGACTTGGATGGGGGTCCTCATTCTGCAAGTGCTTCTGTCCAAAAGCTGCCAATGGCAACAGTACATGTAACAGAGGCAAGGTGGTGGTCGCTGCCCAGTCTCACTACTGATTGCTTGCCCTCACTGCTACTCCACAATGTGTATATGTCGGACCTCACTGTATTGCTTTGCACTCGGTATAGATACTGTAGGGCACATACACTATTCCTCTTGCAAGGCAAAGTGATGCTAAACAGGAACATTGAGATGCATTGTGCGATGGATCTATTACAAGGTTACATCCTGAGCCACAAATTCCTCCTTAGGCTTCTCTAATATCTGCACTTGCAACTGAATTGAACCTGGTCTTAGCCACTTTTTAAATCTGCATCTGTTTAGGTGGAAATCTGTCTTATCTTCAGTCATAAATCTGTCTTTGAACTTTACAAATTGTCACACATGGCTGCCCAGGAATACAAATACGCACGGATGTAAACCTGTCATAAATATTTTGCTGAAGGAGACACAGCCTGGATTTGTGACTAATTGTGTCACTTATTAGCTTAAAAAATATCCTTCTATACATCTAGTGTGACTGTGGCCATGTCCCTGTCAACATATAAACCTCAGCACTTCTGGCTGAGAGTAAGCAGGAAGGCAGCCTGGAGAAGATAGTCTTCTTCACAACTGCACTGTGAGATACATCAGTGCAGCTGAGTGCCAAAACAAGTGCCCTGGCAATGGGCTCCAGGACACAGCCCACATTTACTGAGATTTTGTTGAAATGCCTGGACACAGCGCTCCTCCTTGGGGCAACATAACCCTCCATCACTAACATTACCCCTTACCTCACACTGGGTTATGGTTTGACTTTCCTTCAGCTACTCATACAACTGAAGATGAGGGCTAAGGCTGGCTTCAGACAGGCAGTGATACAGGAGCAGCACAAAACCCGAACCCCCACCATTTCTGGTTGCATCTGAAATAATTGTGACTTTTATATCTTCTATCCTATACCATTGAGTCTGTAAAGCTTTCCAGGTCTGACTGAACTGTTATATCTGGATTCTGTCAGGTAGTTGAGGGATAACTGGGCTCATCTTTTATAAGGAGAACAGTCAGTGTTCCCAGAAACAAACTGACAAAAGAATGACAGCAAATGGTGCTTTTTACAGACTATACTTAACTACAAACAGGGACAAAACAAAAAATTCATACTATAATGGTTGGGCAGGTTTGATATTCACAAGCGATATCCAGCAGTCTGCAGCTTTTTTGGGCTGAACAATTGTACTTTGACAGTTTATATTCATCTGCTTACCTAGTCAGAATAACAGGGTTCTCTAATGACTTACCAGGATAATGAAGGCAATTAAAAAAATAAATAACAAACATGTCATACTTACCTGCTCTGTGCAGTGGTTTTGCATAGAGCAGCCCCGATCCTCCTCTTGGGGCCCCTGCCGGTGCTCCTCGCCCCTTCCTCCTGCCGAATGCCCCCAAAGCAAGCATCTTGCTATGAAGCCACCCAAGCAGGCTCGCTCCCGATCCAGTGCTCTGTGTGTTCATAGAATGCATGAAGGTAAAAAAAACTTGAATTTTTACAACCACTTTAACTTGTACACTGCCGCTCATCTCACTCTACAGTGTCCAGCTTCTTCACTGAGTCCACCAAGCAACATTGTCTAATCAGGGGAAGTGGTTACTTCCATGCTAGACGAAGCTCTCAGCTGAATATTACCACTTCCTAAAAAAAACACCTTTCACAGACTTAGAGCTTCTTTGAATAGCACCATAACAAACCACGTTAAAAGTAGCAAGATGTAAATGCTTATGCACATCAGCCCCAAATCACTAGCTTGTACATGTAGCCATAACCCCCAAGGATTTTGTGGGCACTGGGTAGATTGCTTTCCTCTTCAAAAAATATCTCCAGCTGACACCAAAAAGTATATTTATAATACTTTTTGTATTGTAATGTTGTTTTATACCTTACAAGTGATTCTATAACAGCACAGGTTTTCCTTAAGTTGGCACAGTCCCTGCAGCAAAATCGGATTCTAGGTTTTCTTCATCATCCTGTAAGTCTTTCTCCAATCTCGAATATCCAGCCTTTACTTGTATGGGGAGCAGGAGCTTTTTTGTACTGTTTATGCCGAATGCCTACAGCAACAGACACTCTTCTCTGACGGGGCTGGACATCTTTCAGTCAGAAAAAGGACTCCTTACCATAATATGGTGGGAGAAAAAGTGCCATATCCTATAAGAACCTCTTATACACATGAATCCTGCAATTTATACTAATAAATAAATACAATAAACATGACAATATTAAACTGTTACTAAACCTAGGACCCTACATTCATTATATCTGGTCTCCCACAGTACACAGAACACGGAAATGCAATTATTTTAGTAAATGTAAACTGCTAAATACCTTTTCTCATCAGCAGTATATAGCAGTCTTGTGACTTCTATCAGTGTCCAGCTGAGCACTGGTTAAAGCTTGTCGGAGGAGTTTTCATTCAGCTCTGCCTGTCCTATCAGGCTAAATAACCCCTGACCTCTGCCTGGACAGCGCTGATTGGCCCTCTGCTGATCACATGCACCTTTCCTAAGAAAAAAAAACTTTCTAGCAATACATACCAAACTAAGCATATGCAGAGTGACTCCTAGGGCTCTGTACTTTCAGCAGATAGATTGGGGACAGTAGAAGAAGGGGAGAATCAGAGAAGACATGATCAAACAGCCTTTTTTACACAATGTGGAGGATTAACTCCTTAGGTTCCACAGTGAGTATAACAAGCATGCTTTACTGCATATACAGACTGATTTTACTGTTGTGGGTTTAGTAACACTTTAAGAAGAAAAGACAGAAAGATTTGGAAAACTCTTGAAAGGAGAAGCAGATGGGCTGATTTACTAAAACTGTAGAGTGCAAAATCTGGTGCAGCTGTGCATAGGAGCCAATCAGTTGCTATCTTCAGCTTGTTCAATTAAGCTTTGATAATAAAATCTGGGAGCTGATTGGTTTCTATGCAGAGCTGCACCAGATTTTGCACTCTCCAGTTTTAGTAAATCAACCCCAATGATTCAATAAAAATCAGCAGAGTCAATTGCAAGAATTCACCAGCATGATTGAAAATCAACTGAGCCAAGAGTCAAACTTGGTTTTTGGTCTTGGCAACAAGACTGAACATTCTTTAGTGTATGGATAGTTGCATCTATTAATTATTGGACCATCCACATTGGAAATGGCCTGATCTGTCAGAATATGGACATCTATCTATACACACTCACAGTTTTTGGTTGGAAGTCTATTATCAAATGGAATGCTTTTAAATTGCTGCTGAGAAGGATTGCTCAATGTCACAGTTTTTCACAACTATTGAGAACCTAAATGAAAATTGTTATGTTATATTTGTTGTTAATAAATGCTGTAATGAATAAACAGCTTTTTGTATGAGAATAGTAAATGCATATGTACTGTATATAAAAGGAAATGACTCTCATTAGCTGATCAGATAATCATGCAACTTATTTTGTGCAATATACAGGATGTCCACATACTGAAAGACGACTGTTAGATGTTTTAGAAACTGCTTTACACATTGACAACAAGATATTAAAGTGCACCTTCCATGAAAATGACATGTTCTCGTTTTATCTTTATCCACTCAAGTATAATTTGAAAAACAAAATTTACAAAGAAAAAAACATTTTCATCCACCTTCCATCAACCTCTTTCTTCATTCTCCTTAAAGGAGAAGTACAGCAAAAGCTATTTTGGCTGTACCTCGCCTGTGGATCACAGGAGTGCAGTTCGTTCTGCACTCCTGTGACCCATTTTCAGCTGACAGCCCGCTCCTCGGCTGACAGCACTCAGCTGGTCCAGGCTAGGGAAAGATCCCGACTTTAAAGTTGGGATTCACCCTAGAGCATGTAGAGGCACCTGGCTCAGCCTTGCAGTAAGCTGCTGAGAGCCTGAGCCAGCCGCTCCCTCCCCCTCCACAACCCAACGCTTCAGTGAGGGGGGGGGGGCAGAGCAGAGAGCAGTGACTGACAGTCACTGCTCTCTTCTCAGAGTGGCTCTGAGAACTCAGTGAGCAGCAGTCATGTAATCACTGTGTTTTCATAGCGGGGGACATATGCAGCATCGGACCAATGCTGCATCCACTTAGGTAAGTATAACTGGGCAAAAAAAAACCCTACTGGGCTTTTAATGCATATTTACATAGGGGTTGATCTACAAAAACTGAAAAGTGCAAAATCTGGTGCAGCTGTGCATGGTAGCCAATCAACTTCTAACTTCAGCTTGTTCAATTTAGCTTTGACATTGAAATTTGAAAGCTTATTGTTTCTATGCAGGGCTGCTCCGAATTTTGCACTCTCCAGCTTTAGTAAATCAACCCCATAACACTGGCCATTGTTAGCTTCAATGCACTGTTCTAATCTGACATGATCCAATCTTTCCTAAGTACAATGGATAAATGGGTCTCAGATTATCATGCCCTAATCCAATGAATAAGCAGTTAACCATTTTGCCATATAACATACACCTTGGCCACTTTATAAGGTGGACCAGTTCAATTGCTTGGTAGCACAAATTGCTAATCAGCCAATCACATGGCAGCAATTCAATGCATGTAGGCATCTAGATGTGGTGAAGATGGCTTGCTGAAGTACAAACCGAGCATCAGAGAGGGGAAGAAAGGGGATTTAAGTGACTTTGAACATGGCATGGTTGTTGGTGTCAGACGGGCTGGTCTGTATATTTCAAAAATTGCAAATCTACTGGGATTTTCATACACATCCCATCTCTAGGGTTTACAGAGAATGGTCCAAAAAAAGAGAAAATATCCAGTGAGCAGCAGTTGTGTGGACGAAAATACCTTGTTGATGTCAGAGGTTAGAGGAGAATGGTTAAAGATGATAGAAAGGCAACAGTAACTCATGTCAATATGGACTAAAATCTCTGAGGAATGTTTCCAACACCTGTTGAATCTATGCCACAGAGAATTAAGGCAGTTCTGAAGGCAAAAGGGGGTCCAACCCGGTACTCACAAGGTGTACCTAATAAAGTGGTCGGTGAGTGTAGATATTATAGGTTTAAGTACCACCAGGGCATCATCTGCATGTTCTCCTACTATTTGTTTGGGCTTCCTACAAGCTAAGTGCTGTTTCCTTGGCCTTCTTAGGAACTTTGCAAAAATGCTTTTATTGATATGATTTGCTTACATAGAATTACACGATCAGTGGCGTAACTAGAACCTTCAGGGCCTATGTGCAAGAAATTATGAAGGGCCCCCCAAACTCCTGGCCAGGCTTCTTCCCTCCAAGCCCAGTGCCAGAACACCAGGGCCTGGTCGCAAGTGTGACCTTTGTGACCCTGGTAGTTTTACCACTGGTGTCAGTAGTTTTTTTTTTTTTAATGTTTTTTTTACAGTTTTTTTTTTGGAGCCCCATTGGGGTGCTTAGCTGAGATATCAGGAGTGGAAAGGGAAAGGAAAAGAAAGGAAAGGAAAGGAAAAAAGAAAGAAAAGAGGGAAGAAAAAAAAAAAGAGAAAAGAAAGAAAAGAGGGAAGAAAGAAAAGAGGGAAGAAGAAAGAAAAGAGGGAAGAAGAAAGAAAAGCGAAAATAAAGAAAAGAGGGAAGAAGAAAGAAAAGAGAACAGAAAGAAAAGAGGGAAGAAAGAAAAGAAAGGAAAGAAGGAAAGGAAAGGAAAGAAAGAAAGGAGGGAAGGAGTCCCTCTTACATTACAGTACTCACTGGGAGGCTTCAAACTTCCTGCCCACGCAGTGTGCATGGGGAAGACACAGGAGCAGACGGGGAGGTGGGAGTAGGAGGAGCAGAAGCAGCTCTCTCCTCTCCTATCTGTGCGGGGGGAACTGTCAGTGCTAACTCTCTCAGCTCAGGTACAGACGAAAGAAGCTAGATAGGTGGAGTGGTGGGGCGGCTGCATATAGAGGAATTATTTTCATTTTCCTCCTGCAGCTGCTGAATGCCTGCTTCTCCTCCTCATTTTGTGGCTGCAGGAGGAACATGAGGAGATTGGTTCCTCTATATGCAGTCGCTCCTGCTGCCCCTCCCATCCAGGCATATAGAGGGCCACAAGGACCGTCTGCAGCATGGGGCCGGGTCAAATTGTGACCCCTGCGACCCCTGTATCTACACCCCTGTACATGATTGTTAGAAGTAGTGTTGCGAACTGTCGGTATTTTTAGTGGCAGCCAGTAAAAAACTAGCACTTTTCTCCTGCCAGTAAATGCCAGTGACAGGGAAAGGTTGCCAGTTAAAAATATGGCTGTGATGCTTGAGTCGTGTGCAAGGGAGCCAAACCAAGCGGCCAATGCCTCATGTGCGGATCGGGAGCAAGGCAAGCCGAGAGCGGGACTGTCAATGCTCTTTGGACTGAAGTGGACTAGAGGGACCACCTGGTGTGTCACTGTGTCCCAGGAGGACGTGTCATGGCGGTGAGGTATCATCATTATCTGTACTGCTGCACACTGCTGTCAGTGTCACTGTGAGAGACAATCTCATGTGTGCGTGCCTTACCATTCAATTTCTTGCCCTCCCAAGTCCTGTACCTGAGCTACTTACTTACTATATTGAAAATACAATAAGAAATATGTTTTTTGCCTAAATATCTACCTTACATTACATTGCTAATTGCATATTGTATTTGTTTGTAGCTTTAATATGGAAATTTGCACATAAAGCTGTAATTTGTTTAACTTTTGGAAATGCTAGTAAAAACTTGGCTGTGCCAGTAAAATTTGGGTGTTGTGTCAGTGAATTTCAATCTGGTAAGTTGGCAACACTGGTTAGAAGGCAACACATAATGCACTTAAAATGTTCATTCATTAACCATATTAACTAGGACACCAAGCCAGAATGATGCATGAGCCAATCACATGAGTTCATAGAAGTAAATATTCCAATAAAAAATTAGGAGAATGATGATGTGTTTTCTAAGTACTTAGGGCCACCAGTTACACCATGAACCAGCACGTTCATGTGTGAATCACGGGTGCAGTGTGATTTCAGCCCATTCATTTGAATGATCTGAAATTGTGCTGGACTGCACCAAAAGTAGTGAAAGCCCTACTTAAACACACATCAACAGTAGTACCATGGGATCCAGCAGACACACTGCGTTTGCAACCTGCGTTTGGGGTGTCCTTAAGTTGACACTGAAACCGCTGCAGATTGCAGTGTGTTTTGAATGTGGTGCCGGAAACATGCACCAAACGCAGGTTTCCTGCACAGCGTTATGGTGTAAACCTCCCCTTACACTGGTATGTTAATGTAACATTTAACTATTTTTCAGTACAATTTGTTTACTACATATTAGGCCTCTTTCAGACCAGGGGAACCCATCAGCAGATTAATTTTCTCAGCGGGGGACATGTCTGTGTCCGCTCCGTTGCTGCAGAGCGGACACAGACAAAGCCCACTGTTTTGTATGGGGCGGTCATATGGAAACAGACTGCCTATCCGTCTCCACCCGACTGTCATCTGATCTGATCTGTCGGAAGCATGGGTTCCCCATCTGTCTGTTTTTAGCGCACAGGATCGGATCGGATACCTGCAGGAGTCAGTGGACACATGTCTGCTGACACCCGCTGCTACATAGAAAAACTGACAGGCGGACTCGATCAGACCATCAGTGAGAAAAGGGGCCTTAAATAGCTGGGTGATTGTTGTCATAAAAATATTACATATAAATACTGAGCTGCTAGACCAAGTTGCAAAGCTTTAAAGTATAACTAAACGCAAAAGTTTTTGTTTAGATTTGTATAGAGTGGAGATACGTTAGAACGCCTGTCAGGTATTTATTGTTACCTCTGCCCCCATTAGGGAGATTCACCCTCTCTATTTTTCCTGTTTACCATTATCATTGAAAGCAAAAGAAAATCCCACATTTTGGGTTGTTCCCTGAACAGTAATAGAGGACAAATCTTTCAATAGGGACACTACTTCTGATGACCTGGGGGACTCCAAGAAATTCTCTTAATTGCAGGGATTTCCTCTCACTTCCTGTTTTGGCTATGGGACAGGAAGGGAAAGGAAATCTCCCCAATATGGATGGCAAGAAAAAAACTTTGTTACTCTATCCAAAATGAAAAAAACAGTTTTGCCTATAATTCTTTTATAAATCACTTTCATTTTGAATGGGCTGCCATTGTACCTCATCACACAGGGCATTGTACCTGATCCCTTTTTTGAGACTGCCACACACGGTAGCAAACAAAATTGTATGTATTTATAAAATAACTGTCTTAGCTGTATTCAATTCTATAGGCCTAAAGCAAAAACTTTATTTTAGTCTTTTTTTTTGCTGTCTGTGTGGAGTTGAGAAGGTTTGCCTTCACTTCCTGTCCCTTAGACACAAACAGGAAGTGAAAGGACATCCCTCCAAAGTGACAAAACCCCTCTATTAGACATCTTCCCCTCTATTCCTGCTGCAGTGATAATAAAAAAAATAAATTTTTCTTTACTTTCAGTTCCAGTAGTTACCAGGAAACACAGAGGAAGTAATTCTCCTTAGCAGGGACACAAAAAAAAATGACAGGGTTGCTAACTCTATCCTTCCCTACCTAAAACAAAAAAAAGTAGCACTTCAGTCCTGGGTATCATTTTACATCAGCTCAGGGGCAGTGTCTATTTATCGCAGTGCCATCTTAACCACTTGCCGCCCCGCTGCTGCACATTTACTGCGGTGGGGTGGCATGGGCAGGCACAGTCACGTATATATACCCCCGATCTGCCTTCTTCTGGGTATGGGGGGTGTGCATGTATGTGCCCCCTGCCGACACGTGCTGTGACTGGACACAGCACAAATTTGGCAGCTGATCTCAGTCAATGATTTTGGCTGAAATCAGCTTATCGGCTGTGTCCAATCACACACAGAACTGATACAAGCAATGATTCGCGCTAAAGTGGAAGCGACCATTACTGACTCTGTTCCCAAGTTTTTGTCGATCTGGGCCCCCTGGGTGGAATGCTTCCTCCATCCAAATTTTGACTAATTGTTGCTCCTTCCCTAACATTTACCTGTCCCGTTCTTCGGTAGCCCCATGTGCCAATACATACCTTGGTCTGGTCCCGAGATCCCTTTCTCTGGTTGTCACAGGTCTCTGCTCCCGCTCTCCCATTCCTCCCCCTGTGCTCTTTGCCTTACTACGTCTTCCCCCTATCTAGCTCCACTTTGGTCCTTTTTCCCTCTTTCTTCCTACTTACCCTTATTCCCTTTCCCTTTCCTTTTCTACCCGCTGCCACCCTTTTTTTTCTTTTCTGCTTCCCATGGAACCCGCATGTTGTTCATGGGAGTAGTACTTCCATGTTGTCTATACTGTAATATGTCCTGCCTCTCTTTGCATTGCAATATCCTTTTATGTTCAGCTATGGTTCCTTGTTGTCTGTATTTGTATGACATTTTCATTTGGCCTCCTGGCTAAATGATCTTCTCCTTTGTGAATGCATTTTAAATGTCCTACGCTTGTTACGGACTTTGGAAAAATTAATAAAAAGTTTGAACAAGAAGTGCAATCATGGGTTGTGGTAAGGGTGTAGAATTTGTCTGAGTGGTGCAACTCTAAAATATTTCCCCCCCAACTACCATCTCAGAAAGTTGTTTGATGGGAAAGAGCAAATGTTGTTACATTTACTAAAGGATTTGAGACTTCTAACAAAACAAATTGTGTGAATATTCACTTAAATTTTCAAATCATGTGTAGAAGAAATAACAGGGATTTTCTTTTCACAAGATTTGATATCTGAAGTGTATTTTCAAACATTTATTGTGTGAACATTCTGAAGTAATTTAGTAGCCTCATAATATATTTACTTTAATTTACTTTAAGAATATTTTGGGCAGGATTTTTTTTAACATTCTTTTTAAATTAGTATTAGTTTCAGTGTGTTTTAGGTAGGATAAAAAAAAAGCAAAATGTGCACTATTGTTTTGGACTGTACGTCCCACTGGCAGGGCCAGTGCTACCACTAGGTGAACTAGGCAGCTAAATGGGAGGGAGGAGATTTGGGTAAGGTGGGAGGAGTTTATGCTGGGAAGCGTCATTTGGAAGGGTTTTAGCTAGAGGGATTTGGGGGAATTTGTCCTATATGGGGGGGGGGGGGTTGAAGGAAGAGGATTGGTGTTGGGAGGGGGGGAGATAGGAGAAGGGATTGAGGAGGGAATTGAATTGTGTTAGAAGAGGGGATGAGGGGATTTGTGTTAGGAGGGGGGATTGGGGGTAATTTGTTTTGGGGGAGGGTTGGTGGGGAAATTTGTACTAGGAGGGGGGTTTGGGGGGATTATGTGCTAGGAGAGGGGTATGGGGGGAGTTGTTCTAGGAGAGCGGATTGGGGGGGACAATTTGCGCTAGGAGGGGGCTTTGGGGGAGAATTTGTGCTAGGAGATGGGATAGGAGGGAATTTGTGCAAGAAGACAAGATCGGAGGTAGTTTGTGCTGGGGGGGGGATGTGTGCTAGTAAAGGGGGATTGGGGGGAGATTTGTGTTAGGAGGGGGGATTGGGGGGATTGTTCTGGGAGGGGTTATGCTAGGAGGGGTAGATTTGTGCTAGGAGGGGGGATTTGGGTGGGCAGGAAGGATTTGTACTGGGAAGGGTTATTTGGAGGGGGTTGTTCTAGGATGCAGGATTGGGGGGATTTATGCTAGGAGGAGGGATTTGGGGGAGAGGATTTATGCTAGGATGGAAAATTTCAGTGAAAGGAGGATGTGTGCTAGGAGGGGTGAAGTAGAAATGCAGATTATTTATTTATTATTTATTTTTTGTTTTGGGGAGGTTGCTGATTTTGCCTAGGGCACAAAATAGTCTAGCACTGGCCCTGACTATGGGTACATACATAGAAACATAGAAAAGTGACGGCAGAAAAAGATTGAGTGGTCTATTGAGTCTACCCGTTTTTGTTTTTTTTTGTATCAGGAGATATCCATCACCGTTTACCACCAAATGAAAGCCCAATTTGTCCTTAAAAAAACTAATTTTAATCACCCTGGATGCACAAAATAGTTGTGATGATATGTATGATTTTTCTAACACATTGCATAGTTGCAAAATTGTGCTTACGCATTAACATTTGTCTTACTCTTAGCCGGGAATAGGTTAAAGGATAAATTCACCTTTCATAACATGTTACATCCGTATTCAGGGTGTAATATGTAACATACTACTAAATCAGCAGCCCGTGCTCCCCCTGAATCCCTGTTGTAACAGTGGGCTGAGGATCTTCTTCTTGCACCAGCTGTCACAATTTAAAAAGAGCCCAGTCATCCACCTGGCTGCATCATTCATTCACAGAGTTTTGTGAATGAATAAACTACAACTACCATCAACCATTGCAGTTGATGGCTTATAGTTCTCAATTAACTATGAGGGCACTGGTAGTTCATCGATTCTTCCTGCCATTAAGTAACTGCCTTTGTACAGGCAGACAGCTACACTGGCAGGCTGCAGGAGCCTGACACTGCACCCCCAATCTGCTGATCATGGGTGCAATGCTTTACAGGCCCCTAATAAAAGAAAAAAATAAACGCACATTTTTTACCCTGTGCATCTATTATTTTTTTAAAGGTGAACATAGCCTTCAAAGTGAATGTAAACCCAACATTGATTTATCAGTGTCAGTTTTTCTTTAGCCCTTTCATTGAAGCCTAGACACCCAAATTTAGCATCATCAATGGATTAGTAATCTTGACTACTAGAATAACTTTTTCAGCTTGCTTTTTTTTAAGGCTTGTATTTAATAAAATATTTTAATAGATACTCATTATTATTATTAGCTGACAATAGGACAAATGTTGCATAAAATATTGTTTAGAACAAAAATATAAATTTTTTCATTTTTTTAAAAACTCTGTACTGTGTAAAAATACACTGGCAGCTGTTGCTGACATCTGTTTACTAACAAAGGGATGAGATCACTGCGGTATAGCCAGACAACTAGTATTTTCAGAAGAAAAATCTCTTTAACCGCCTCCCACCTGCCATATAAGGAAATGACGGGAGCAAGACAGTTCTCTCGTTCTGGGAGGACGTCATATGACGTCCTCCCACTCTAACCGCACGTGCTCTGGAGGCGCGCAGCGCGGCAATCGCTCAGTTCTCAGTGCTCTGTGAGCAGAGAGCTGGTGACTGTCAGACTGCGCTCACTGGAGCACCGGGCTGTTGAGGGGGAGGGAGAGGCTAGCTTAGGCTCTCGGCAGATCGCAGAGAGCCTGAGCCAGGTGCCGGTTCAGACATCTGGGTGGATCCAGACTTTAAAGTCGGGATCTTTCCCCAGCCTGAGTGATGTCAACCGTCAGCAGACTTTAGCCTGCTGTCTGCTGAAAATGGGTCACATGAGTGCTGAAAGTACTGCTTTGACTGTACATCTCCTTTAATATCTATGGGAAAGCCTAGACACAAACATCTAATATCAAAAGTGGTTTTTGTTTTTGCACAACATGCACATGATGTGATTGTTACCAGCCATAACATTTAACTTCCCATTATATATTAAATGAAGGAAGCTTTTAACACAATGGAACAAAAGAAGACTTGATATATCTGCAGGCTTAGAGTGTATGATCTGATATACCGTTCAGTGTTCATGGGTAGCGGGCTCGTCAGTGTAAGTGATGAAGCGTGTTGACCACAGTTGTGTAAAGCAGCTTACCAGTTTCTACAGAGGAAAGAATATCCTGTGCCTTTCTGTGAAACACTTCTTCAGTACCGTCCTCACATTTCTAACTATTGTGATTTGCCACTGAGTCACTGAAGGATTCACCACTACCTCCAAAAACTGCACTGCTTGATTTATCACCAAACTTCACTGAAGAGCTCAGCAATCTGAATAACTGAGGCAAAGGAAAAGAATCACAAGCAGCAATTACAGTTATACACAAAACCTGAAGAGAAGCAAAGGTAAGATGTGTTGCTTTCTCACAGTTATGTTTTTTTTTTAATCATCAGTATTATCAGTGATGGTACAACTGGTTTGAGTTTTATTTACTTTATTTTAGTATGTTGGTGTTATATATTGAGTCATAGCTCATTCTCTTGTCTATTGTCATTACTGATGAATTTATAGACTGACATTGCACTGTTAAAAGCCAAGTTCACTTTTGTAAGAAACATAATGCTTGAGGTGATTGTAGCCGTATTAGTGCGTTTGCGACAGGAACAATTGAGAGGTGCTTAGACCTGAAGAAATGGACATTCCCCGAAAGCTTGTCCTCAAAATTGTATGTTAGTGCAAATAAAAAAAGTATCATGGACAGTACTCAATTGTTCCTGAGAAACATAATAAATGCACATCATTTTTGTAGGAAAAAAATGTGTATTTATATATTTAATTCACAGCAGAGCAATTCACCCATGATCAGTAGATTGCAGGTTCAATGTCAAGCTCCTGCAGACACTGCCTACAGCTCTGTTGCCTGTATCTCCATACAGGCTTTCAGTTACAGAGCTGTAGGCAGTGTGAATGAACTATGAGAGCACTCATCAGCACTCTTGCAGTCTATAGAGAACCACAAGCCATCTGCTTTGGTGGCAGATGGGACTTGTCGTTTTCTTATTTCGAAGATTCCTGTGAATGAATGACGTGTGTGGACGCCTGCTCAGTCGCGATTTCAAAATGTGACAGCGGGTGTGGGGAGAAGAACCCCCACCCATCGTAACAGGGAGGGGGGCTGTGATGGCAGGAGGTGAATGCATGTTATATGTTAAAATACCTAAATATGAGTGTAACGTAACATGCTCCTAAAGGTGAACATATCCTTTAAAATGGGTTCCAAATTCTAGTAAATTTACAGAATACATACAGCTGCATCACTGATATTTTGACACACAGTATATAAATTTATTCAAACAGCATATTCTTCCATGGAAAAAATGCAAATCATGGAAAAAACGCGGTACTGCAGTTTCCCACAGTCGGTGGTCAAAACGTTCCTATCCTGAACACCATTCTTCCGTGTTCAGGAGAGGGAGGTTTAACCTCACCTAAATGCGGCAGCTCCTAAACTCTGCTAAAAGCCTATGTGTACATTGACACATAAACTTTTATGGAGTTGAGTTGAAGACCATTGCCAAAAAAATGCCAAAAGCTCCTAAACTCAAGCTTAGGAGATGCTCATGTACATAAAGCATAAAACTCAAACTTTGTGTTGCATAGAAGTACAAATAAAATGGATGTAACAAGGGACCTCACGTATTTGCACTCTTTTGATATTTTAAATAAACCATTCAAATAATTTAGTAATATGTACAGTATTTGATACATGCAAAAGAATACCTGTTGATCCTGCCACCTTTAATGACAGGTAAGCTGCAATAGACTGGATTTTTTGTTCTTGTGTTTAGATACAATTTGGTTTTTGAGGGTGGTAGGGCTAATACGTAGATAGAGTTTCTGACTTTATCATGACTTTCCTGATCTCCATACTAGTTTTGTGTCAGTGAGTCAGAGTATTAAGGCAAGAGGGTTTCCATATAGCCAAGCAACTAGCATTTTTAAGGGAAGTCAGAAATGACAAGTAAAGGGTCACCTAGGAGTGCCTGCACATTGTTACAATAGCCTCTATCAATTTGCAGTTGCGGCTGAATTTGGGCAATTATGACAGGCAGAGCTCTGGCTCTTCCTAAAAGTGCCAAAGCTTGCCTGTCCTATCCTATGCATTTCTTTTGGCCAGTGAGGCACCCCATCACAGTTTTGGGTCCATAAAAATGTGTAGGGGTGGGAAGTTGTGCCAGTTTCCAACAACAACTCAAATGTCAAAGCTTTGCCTGTCAGACCACTGTAGTATTTGGCTATAACTACATGCTTTTGGAGGTGGACAGTATATACCTGCTATACTGCATTTTGGTCTTTCTCCAAAAACATAACAAACACATAAAAATTCTATTGCAGCTGACATTTGGTATGCCATTATCTAATAGAATGACATAGTAATTCACTCATAAATGTAAGAAAGTACATTTTAAAGTGATTCTAAAAGCTTTTCTTTTTTAAAATAACAAACATGTCTATACTTACCTGCTATGCGCAGTGATTTTGCATAGAGCATCCCAGATCCTCCTCTTCTCAGGGCCCCCCACTGGCGCTCCTGGCCCCTTCCTCCTGTCGGGTGCCCCTGCAGCAAGCAGCTTGGGGGGCACCCGCTGCTCCATGCGTCCATTCAGACACAGAGCCTTGGCTTGGCCCCACTCCCTCTCTCTTCTCATTGTCTCACTAGCTGTGAGATAGCCGAGACACCAGTGCATATCGATGGATCAAGAGGAGGCTTAGGTAATTATTAGGGGAGGCTGCTACACAGAGAACGTTGTTTACCTTCATGCATAGAATGCATGAAGGTAAAAAACCTTGAGCCTTTCTACCTTTCCAAAGTAGAATCTTTCCAAATTAGGTTTTGGGTGGCGTAAGACCTTGCAAATGTTCATTACTTTACATGATTGTGGTAGGTAGATATCTCTGGTGTGGACTAATATGCTAGCATGTGATGCATACTGGCACATTATGCTGTTAACTTGCAGGGAGAAGAATTTTTAGGTTTTTTTTTGCAGTTTACTACCACTTTAATGCTTATCCTTTAATATATACATATCTCCCTGTTTTCACATAAGCAGTTTATGTAGCAGAATAACACTACGTCAAGGCCTCATGTGATATTTGTTGATGATCATTACTTAATTGACAATGCAGAAGAAAAAAAATATTCCTGGCATGTGACTGTATGGGCCATTTCCTTCTTTTATTATATTCATATTATTACTAAAGCTAAGTCAGAGTTTTGCTTTCTTAGCACAGTTTCACATTCCCATTGAGGAACGGTTTAGACAAAAATTTAATTTTGCCACTGTGGACTTCTGCCTCCAGTAGTGAATTTTCCTCCTTCTTACTCTCCCACTCCCCACTTATATGCTCTTTATCAAATTCCAGTGAAACCACTCTAGTCGGACATGCCTCTTTTTCTGTTTTCACCAGTCCTCTATTTCCCGCTGGCTGCTGCATTCCCTCCCTGCACACAATCTTCCCCTGCCCTACTTTTGCTGCAAGCCAGCCTAGAACATTAATGGGAGGTCCCCCCTTCCCTACCCACATTGCTAGACATACAGGGGGTTATTTACTAAAGCTTGAGGGTGCAAAATCTGGTGCAGCTCTGCATAGAAACCAATCAGCTTTCAGATTTTATTGCCAAAGCTTAATTGAACAAGCTGAAGTTAGAAGCTGATTGGCTGCCATGCAGAGCTGCACCAGATTCTGAATGCTCCAGTTTTAGTAAATTCCCACCACAGCTACAAGTGAGGACAAATCTGTCAACAGCTTCTCTGCTGCTGCAGTCATCTCCTCCTCAGTCCACTGTCTAGGCCCAGTATAGGCAGGGATCAGGTTACACAAAATAGTCAGGGCCCAAAGAGCAGGCAGGCTGAGGAGGAGATGGCTGAAACTGTACCAAAATCTTTGGCAGTATGATCAGGGAAATGGGTGAGTTCTGTGCTGGAAGGGAGCTCTCCTATCAGCATTGAGGCTGGCTGGTAGTATCTCTGTAGCTGCTGCTTAGTCCACCCTAGCCCCCTCCCTACAATATCAGCCAGCCCCTCACTATCACTCAAGTCCCCCTCCTGCAATGTCAAGCAGTCCTCTGACTATCACCATAAACCCCACTCTTGCTATGTCAGTCAGCCACCCTCACCACTGTCACCCAACATCCATCCTGCAATGTCATCAACCCTCCTTCTCTCAGTATTCACAGTGCACACTCCCTGCTTTCTCGACCACACCCCTCTCTTACAGTTTTAGCCAGCTCCTCCTCCCTGCTGTCACCCAACCTCCCCTCCTGCAATGTCAGCCAACCCCCTGCAACATCACCTACCCTCCTGCTGCAATGTCAGCCTGCCCCCCCACTATCACCAACATCTTCCGACACTCTCAGGCAGCCCTGTCTGAACTCTCAACCAAACCCTCCTCTTGCATTGCACCTGCAACCCTCCTCTGACCATCCAGTGACCCCACACATCCTTTCTCTCAGCACCCAGTGTTGAATCCCACTTCTTTTAGAATCCTAAATGCCTGTAGCCCTCCTTCTCTCACTACTCACAGTGAATGTCATTCCTTTTCTCTCAGTAACCACTACATTGCCACATTTGGCTATTGTCTCTCAGATAATACACTCTAATGTTTATTTCAAGACAAAACTCGCCTCTTCTCTCCTTTTTAAATTGCAGCCTAACCAAGCTGCATGCATACTGTCTTGCAACTCTAAAATATTCTTAGCCATTGCTTTGCAAAACATGTTTATGATACAACCAGCCCTTTCTCTTCCTTCTAAACTGTGGCCTAACTAATACTGTCTTAAAACTCTAAAATTTCTGGGATGTTTTCTCTAAGAAAATACGCCCATTTTTATCGCATGGTAAAACCTGCCCTGTATTTGCAGCCCTATTTAAGAGCTCAGAAGCTGACCAATTTCTACCAAAAGCATACGTCAAGTCTATATTTTGCATATTTTTGGAATAATTGGGGATGTGGAGATGGCAGAGGGTGCAGGGAATGAAGGATAGTGGTTTTAAAGTGTTTTTCTGCACGCTCTTAAAATATTTTATTAAACTTTTAAGACAATGCAGTGTGGTACTGTGAAAAAAAGAAGCTCGCAAAATATACCATCAAAGTGTTGTGTCGCTGAACTATTGTTGAAATAAACAAAATCATGTGTCACAGCCAAAACTACCTAAAAAGTTTCTATTTTTTTAAGCTGAAATTAATATGACTGGGGTGCTGCTGCTAAAGCATATGCAATCTAAGCTAAATGTAATAATATAAAAAATAAATATCTAAAAAATGTGATGCCATAAAATGGTGTTGCTGATGCTGTCCATGAAAGTCACAGTTTCATAATAAAACATACAGTTTAAAGCCATCCCCCAGGCATGTAATTTAACTACTTCCCCTTTAGAGCAAGAATTTTCTTTGTTTGCACATGTTAAAATCAGTATTTTGGACTATAAAATGTGTTAAAATCCCTAGAACAATATATATGTATTTTCTGAATGCAGAGGCCTTATAGAATAAAGAGATGGTAGTTTAAATTTTTTTATGTCACGTGATATTTGCACAGCTGTTTATGAAATTGATATTTTCAGGAAAAAATACACTAAAATGAATTTTAGTGCACATAAACACAATTTAACACACTCATAAAAGACGAGGTAGTGTTGAGTAAATAGATACCAAATGGGGTTGATTTGCTAAAGGCAAATACTGTATACTGTGCTCTGCAAGTGCAGTTGCTCCAGAGCTTAGTAAATGAGGTAAAGTTTCAGTTTGCAAATAATAACAAATCACATGCAGGGAAAATAATAAAAAAAAAACAGTCTTTCTTACTTGCAAATGATTAGATTAGAAATCTGCAGAGCTTTACTTCATTTCAGAGCTCCCCTTTGGATCTAGAGCACTTGCAAGTGCACAGACTATTTGCCTTTAGTAAATAAACCCCAATATGTTAAGCCCCAAAACTGCATGTTACCATGTAATGGCAAAAAAATTATAATAGGTGCCGCTCTTAATGCCTTTATGGCTCAGCAGTTTAGATTGTGGCATAATCTTTTATGTGTGAGCTCCATGTGTTCATTTGCATTTGTACGTGTATGTGTGGGGCAACAGGTGCTTTTCATTTTTTTTTTTATATTTTACATTTTTAACATGTGTTTATAGATTTATTTATTTTAGTTTAACTGCATTGTTATCACAAAGAAGCTAACAAGCCTCCTATGTGACAGCATTGCGCAGGTGACAGGTACTCTTTGTGCAAATATCAAGCAACTTTTAGACCCCTGGTATCTTCCCTATCCTCCACTTCAGCCAAAGAAGCAGAGACTGAATTGAGAAGCTTGATATGCTTGTTTACCCAGCTTTAAAACCAGGATTCTGACAGTTGTGAAACTAGATCCATGCTGCTGTACTACTATATACATCCAAATTGCTTAACTAAACATTAAATTCATGTTTTTTCAATGTTGCCCTCTAAGCTGTATTAAAAGGACCCTCTTTCCATGTCATTGGTATGTCATGGCAGTGTCTAGTCCCCTGTGCTCTTTTTGGAAACGGGTTGCCTAATATAGCCATAAAAATGGACTGAATTTAACAAATAGATTTTTGAAAGACGTTTGCCAAACCATTGGAGAATCAAGCCCGGGCAGATGCACTAATCACTACCCATGATGGGCAAAAAAAATACAATTAATGACGCTTCTATTGCCTTTACAGCTCAGCAGTTTAGAGTGTGGCATAATCATTTATGTGGGCACTCTATGTGTTAATGTGAGTTTGTATGTGTATTTGCAGGGCGACAGGGGTGCTTTTATTTTTTTTTCCTTATTTTATTATAGCTTACATTTTAACATATACTTATTTATTAATGTTTAACTGCTTTACCATCACAAGTGAGCTAACAAGCCTCCTATGTTATAGGATTGCACTCTTTATGGAGATATTAGGGGTCTATTAGACCCCCTGGTGTCTACCCCACCCTCCACTCCAGTCAGTGGCGCAAAGACTGACACTACCCATGATCACATATATTCACATCAGTGTTTGCTTTCATGATTATTTGTCACTAGCTATCTCTCATGATGTATCAGTCCTTAAAAGTAGCCATGCAGAAATGTGATTTTCTTTTTCCCCAGAGAAAATAAGGTACCAAGACTACATTATGGTAAGGGTGGTGTGTATATTTGTGTGCATGATTCAGTTATGGGTGGAGTCTATAATGGAGAAAGACTATATAAGCATTTGTATCAGGGAAACATTTCTAAAAAAATGATTATTATTTTTATACTGGGTAATGTCACTATATAGAACAGAGAGCCACTAACAGGAGTGTGTTCCTATTATTTTTTACAAGAAGACTATTAGTATCAAACAATGTGCTAATTCAATAAGGAATTACCCATAACGGCATGGCTCAAATTAAGGTAATATTTATGTGGTATTTTTGCTGGGCAATGGTAATTTCAACATAACAAGTTATTGTTTTAATAATGATTACATTTATAATGCATAAAGTTACTGGAAAACACATATACTCATTTAGAGAGTAGTGGACAAATATCTAAGCAAATAAGGAACTTGTTCAAACAGGATTTTCTAGAGGGTTACATGTTTTAAAAAAAGAAAATTGGTATAAACCACAAAAATATATTTAGTACTTCCTAAAGAACACACAACTTAAACAGAGTACAACTGTATACAAAGCTAACACGATTTAGTAAAAATCAATGATATTTTTCTCAATTTAGCAACCACTGTTACGTTGGCCTGCAACCACTGTCATGTTGCCCTTATTAAAAGCTTGACAGCCAAGGTAAAACACAAAATGGTAATAATAATAATAAAAAAAGCATACTTTAATATAGCATACTCTAAAAAAATATGGTAAACAGTATATATCATCAGAAAATATGTTTAAGAAGAGCATTTGAACACATTGAAAAAAGAAGTGTTGCTGTAGTTAAAGATCATGTTAGTGGTTTCATCTCCATGTCCAAATACAGACATGTGGTTTGTGGTTTTCCTGTATGTTTTACTAGCTAAAAAAGTAGGCTTTGGGTGGCAATTGCCAACCTTTCTGGAATCTAGCTGTTTTTTGACTATATTCTTCCTGGTGTCTATTAGTTTTTCCCCCTGTTCTTTTGCTGACCTAATAGGTTCCATGTCGCTACATCCCCCAGCATTTAGCAGTTTACGTTTCACTTCCCCCTGGCTTGTAGTATATATACAGTATACTGTATATGTGTCAATGTTCAGTCAGGCCATATTTCTACATAGGCATTCAGCTAGGGAGCTGGATCTTTGCTCCATTTTGCCTGCCATGACCTACTACTGGCTACTGTTTAGAGCAGTGGTTCTCAACCTTCCTAATGGCGTGACCCTTTAATACAGTTCCTCATCTTGTGGTGACCCCCAACCATAAAATTATTTTCGTTGCTACTTCATAACTGTAATTTTGCAGTGGGAGGAGTAGTGCCACATAATTGGTGTCAGTGGGAGGAGTAGTGCCACATCATTGGTGTCAGTGAGAGGAGTAGTGCCACATCACTGATGTCAGTGGGAGGAATAGTGTCCCATCGTTGGCATCAGTGGGAGGAATAGTGTCCCATCATTGGTATCAGTGGGAGGAATAGTGCCACATTGTTGGTGTCAGTGGGAGAAATAGTGCCCCATCATTGGTGTCAGTGGGGGGGGGGGGTAGTGCCCCATCGTTGGTGTCAGTGGGGGGAGGAATAGTGCCCCATCGTTGGTGTCAGTGGGGGGAGTAATAGTGCCCCATCGTTGGTGTCAGTGAGGGGAGGAATAGTTCCCCATCGTTGGTGTCAGTGGGGGGGGAGGAAATAGTGCCCCATCATTGGTGTCAGTGGGAGGAATAGTGCCCCATCATTGGTATTAGTGACACCAATGATGGGGCACTATTCCTCCTACTGACACCAATGATACTTACCTTGCTGACTCCTGCTCCAGCCTGGGCTCGCTCCCTCCCTCTCCCATCTACAGCCAGCATACCTGGCTGCAGCGGCACCATCTGCACGCTACAGACACTTACCTGTCAGCTGTCTTCCTTCTCCGGCCGCTCCCTTGCTCGATCTTCTTTGATCTTCGCGCTGCTGCTCGGCTCCTCCTCGCCGGTGATTGGCCACCTGTGTGCCTCTCCTGAGCTACAGTTCCAGCGGCCAATCACTGGCGAGGAGGCGGAGCTGTTGATTGATCCTGGGGATGTGGCCAGATGACAGGGGCGGCATGTCGTCCCGCGCACACATCGCGGTCCAGGGAAATGTGGACGTATCTGCATGTGGGCGGACCCGCCTGGAGACTGATAGAGGAGCGGTGTCTTGGTTCCTAAGACCATCGGAAAGATGTGTTTTCCGATGGTCTTAAAAGACCCCTGTGAAAGGGTTGTTTGACCCCCAAAGGGTTCGCGACCCACAGTTTGAGACACGCTGGTTTAGAGTGATATAAAACTGGGAGATGAGAAGGGCATAGTCAGCACACTGACTCAGGGCTTTGCCTCTATCACTCAGCTGCTCTGCCAGTTAGACCTCTAGCACAGAGAAGAGTTTTGGAGAACTTCCTAGAGCTCTGGGCTACAGGTCTGACAGGTGACGGGCAAGCAAAGAAAAGTGGACATCTGCCAAAGCAGCATGCAAATTAAAGAAGGAAATAATACGGTTGCAGCATCACAACCCAGGGAACTCAGCAACAGATGTGGGGCACATGCCCTTGGGTGCCTGCTGCTAGTGATGCCCCTGAAACTAAGAAAGTATGCAGATAAGGAATCCTGGCTTTTCTCTCACCTTATTGATCTGCATACAAGTTTCAGTTCAGTGATTTAGAAAGTACTGATTTTGGTGGGTCAGCATAACTGCTAGGCAACTAGGATTTTTAGAACCAGGTCAGAAGTTGCAGCCCAAATATTTCTTTCATGACAAGTCTATATCAATAACAGTTGAACTAACACACCAAGGACTGCATTATTCTCTGTTAATAACAGACTTATATAATGAGAAAAAGGGATGAGAGAATATGCCCAGGGTCAATTTACTATGTCCGGGTTTGCCGAACTTGATAAGAGTTTGCAGAACCCAAACATAACGACAAATTCTATGAATGGGTGATCAGGGTGAATCCTGCTTTTCAGTTCCACCCTTCTGAGAGCTAATAGGCAAACTATTGTTAAAAAAAAATGAAAAGCTGGGCACTGCCATGGGGGACATGTACAAAGACCAAAAAAGTATGGAACATGCAATATTACAGGCTTGGGGGAAGCTGTATGTGGTGTTATGATAGATTGTAAGCTCCGAGGAGCAGGGCCCTCCTATCCCTCTTGTATTGAACTGTATTGTTACTGTATTGTCTCCTGTTATATTGTAAAGAGCTGAGCAAACTGTTGGCGCTATATATATCCTGTATAATAATAATAATTATGAAACAATATGTTTTTCATGTACAGTCTCAGTGACAGCATACTCTGGAAGCTAATACTTGGCTATGAAACCATTCTTTTCCTTGCAAATAATTATAATTATGGAGGGGGGGGTGTGGTGAATGGAAATGATATAATGGGAGGTGGCATAAGTGTACACTGCTACTGCACTTATTTATATATTATTTTTTCAAACAACGCAGTGGACTGCTGCAAACGAAAGGCAGTTCCAAAAACAGACGGTAAGTAAAAAATTAATATTGCTGTTTGAGTACCCTAAAGTAAACAAATTAACCAATCAACATAAAATAAAAAATAATTATACCCCTCCCCCCCAAAAAAATAAAACCCCCAAAATATAACCCCCTGAAACAGAGCCCAATTTTTTAGTGATACATGCTATGAACAAGACAGCAGCTAAAAATGGCTACTGCCCTCAAATCATCCACAAACT
Source organism: Staurois parvus (assembly GCF_062004578.1). Lineage (NCBI taxonomy): Eukaryota > Metazoa > Chordata > Amphibia > Anura > Ranidae > Staurois > Staurois parvus. Next base: position 9,123,944 of record NW_028317927.1, on the reverse strand, counting down.
AAAATTATAAGACATAAAAGCACCCAACAATAGGAACAAAAAAAAAAGCAGGAAAACATGGATGATTGTTCAAAGAGCTAACAATCCAAAGTAAATTTTCCTAACTGAAAATGACCCTAATCTCTCCCTATGTAGTTTGTCAGCTTCCTTATCCTCTCCCTACAACAGTTTTATAATACACTGAATGCTCAAAACCCCTCTTTTATAAGGGGGCTAGTTTATCCAGAAGCCTTCTTATTGCCCATCCTAAACATGCCAATCATGGTTCAAGGGCCATGCAGTGCATTCTGCTTGAAAAAAAGAGAAATTGTGAATCTATGGCCATAGCAAATCTGAACCTTATCTCTAGTAAGAAGGAACTACTGCCACAGTGTTACACTTCCAAACTGAAAGAAGCAGCATATATGCTGAACCAACATGGCTGCCCCAATTAAACATAGAAAAACTGTTTTTAAAACATTATCACACATTAGAATGTTTTTTTACATTAAGCCAATCTCTTTTACATTTATCTAAAAAAATTAAATTGCTATACAGTTTAATTTTGTTTTGCTCCATTGTGATCGTTTCTTTATTTTCTGTAAAAAAGACACTAAATTAGTCTGCAATACTGTCTTTTTCTCTCCTCCAGCAGCAGATGCTTTATTATGGAGCATATTTCATTTCCCAGTTCTTTTTCTGTTCTTAGTAAGGAAGTTGATATTACAGAAGTGTAGAGGTCAGCAACAGACATGGGAAAGGCATTCTTTATTCAGCTCTATAGTAGACAGTGGGTTGCTCCTTTTTGACTATTTTTCTGTATAAAACGCCCCAACACAGAAAACTGTGTATGCACTGTATATAAATACTTGTGCACATCTGCAAAATTTGACATTCAGGCTGCTTGTTGGCGGGCTTTTCCAAAACACTTTCTTCTTAAATAAATCAGACTAATAGTTAACTGGAAATTTCAAGACCTCCTCTGAGACATTGCTAAGCCTCAAACAGTATTCTCTGCTTCTCCGAGAGAAGTGAATGGCAGTCTACCAAGTACCTACTGCGGCAGGTATGTACTAACAACATTCTTTCCTATTTTCATTTAACGCATACAAAAAGCTATATAATTGAAATCACATTTTGTATAGTGGGTTTATTTAATATCACGTAAGCATGATCCATTAAGTTTTCCAAATGCTTTATGCTGGAAGATAATCTACTGTAATATTGATTTACTGAAACTGGAGTGCACAAAATTTGGTGCAGCTGTGCATAGCAGCCAATCAGCTTCTAACTTAAACTTCAATTCAGCTTTGACAAAAAAACTGGGAGATGATTGGTTTCTATGCAGAGCTGCACCAGATTTTTCACTCTCCAGTTTTAGTAAATCAACCCCAGTTTGTTTGTTGTTCTGCTCATATACTAGGCAGCAAGGACCGAATCACCAAAATGCAACAATTTCCTTTATTCTTAGGTTAGGAGCAAGTAGTATGATAATCAAATTACAAGCACTGTTTTCATTTTTTTGGTTGTAAAAAGCCAAGGTATTCATGCATCTGATGATAGCAGTATCACTTTAATTTCCATAACTGCTTTATCAAAAGCAGGCAAATACTGCAAACCCTCAAGTTTGTCAACTTGTTTTGAACTCAAACACAGAAAGCTGTCAGGAAGCAGGAATTACAATTACTTATAGTTCACCACAAAACAGATGTCACCACTATCTTATGTTTCATCCTTTATTTACACATTGCTAACCAATTTTTCCAAAATGTAATAACCTTTTAAAATGTTTATAGCAAGAGATTAAAGATTAATCTTTTCAGCCATGTTTTCTTCTTTGGATTCTGTATTACAGTAATACAAAAAGGGCCAAGTGAAGCTTAGTAAAAAAAAAAAAAGAAAAAAAGGGAAAAAAATTCATGGAAATTCGGCATTTTACATTTAAAAGGGCTTAAGGATATTGAAAATGGACACGAGTCCTTAGAGAGTTTGTCGAAAACATCTCATTATATCTTTTAAATAGACAATGAATGTGAGACAGGAAACTGTGTTTACTTGTCTGGAAATTAATTTACATGCAAATGATATAATTACAGGAAACATTACACATTCTAATGCTCCTAATATATGGTAGAATTTGATAAATTATCAGAAAAAGTAACGTAACCATGCACTCATTTTAGAAACATAATGGATAATGTGATTTTAAATCTCAGATATATTTCGAGCAGGGGACTCCAAACTTTCTAAACAAAGGGCCAGTTTACTGTCCTTTACAATTTAGGAAGGCCAAACTGTGGTCAGTGATAGTAGAGAATGCCCCAGTATCAGTGGGAGTAGATAATGTCTGGGACTTGGTGGTCAGTAGGAGGAGGAATCGTGCCCTATACCTGGTATTATTTGGAGGCATAGTACCCGATCATTGGTATCAATGGGAGGAATAGTGCCACATCACTGGTATTAGGTAGAGGAATAGTGCCCGATCATTGGTATCAGTGGGAGGAATAGTGCCACCTCACTGGTATTAGTTAGAGGAATAGTGCCCGATCATTGGTATCAGTGGGAGGAATAGTGCCACCTCACTGGTATTAGTTAGAGGAATAGTGCCCGATCATTGGTATCAGTGGGAGGAATAGTGCCACATCACTGGTATTAGTTAGAGGAATAGTGCCCCATCATTGGTATCAGTGGGAGGAATAGTGCCACCTCACTGGTATTAGTTAGAGGAATAGTGCCCGATCATTGGTATCAGTGGGAGGAATAGTGCCACATCGCTGGTATTAGTTAGAGGAATAGTGCCCGATCATTGGTATCAGTGGGAGGAATAGTGCCACATCGCTGGTATTAGTTAGAGGAATAGTGCCCGATCATTGGTATCAGTGGGAGGAATAGTGCCACCTCACTGGTATTAGTTAGAGGAATAGTGCCCAATCAATGGTATCAGTGGGAGGAATAGTGCCACCTCACTGGTATTAGTTAGAGGAATAGTGCCCCATCATTGGTATCAGTGGGAGGAATAGTGCCACCTCACTGGTATTAGATAGAGGAATAGTGCCCCATCATTGGTATCAGTGGGAGGAATAGTGCCACCTCACTGGTATTAGATAGAGGAATAGTGCCCAATCATTGGTATCAGTGGGAGGAATAGTGCCACCTCACTGGTATTAGTTAGAGGAATAGTGCCCAATCATTGGTATTAGTGGGAGGAATAGTGCTCAATCGTTTATATCAATGGGAGGAATTATGCCCCATAGTTTGTGTCAGTGGGAGGAAGTGTGCCCCAGGGGCCATATAAAGGCAAGCAATGGGCCACAGTTTGAAACCACTGGTTTATAAACATGTAATTCCTACCTTATACTTACTACCTTCTACTACTTACTTTTGAAATGGTTTTGAACAGAACAGCCCAGAACCTTTTCTTCTCAGGTTCCCCACCGCCACTCCTGACTCCCTGCTGAGTGCCCCCATAGCAAGCCACTTTCTTTGGAGGCACTTGTGCATACTTGCTCCTGAACTGTTGACACACAGGGGTTGATTTACTAAAACTGGAGAGTGCAAAATCTGGTGCAGCTGTGCATGGTAGCCAATCCGTTTCTGATTTCAGTTTGTTCAATTAAGCTTTGAGAGATCGGAGGGCTCAAGCCTACCATCCGATCCCTCCTCAATGACTGTGATTGACAGAAGTGAGAGCCAATGGCTCCTGTTGCTGTCTCTGAGCCAATGAGGAGAAAGGTGGGAGAACCGCTTCTTTTGTGCACATTGCTGGATCGAGATCTAGCTCAGGTAAGTATTGGGGGGGTCTGCACACAGGTCTTTTTTCTTCATGCATAGAATGCATGAAGGTAAAAAAACCTTTAGCCTTTAGAACCACTTTAAGCATTTTCTCATTGTCCATTTTACCTCATACCTACGGTAATTTCATGCTTTCATATGATGGACAGCCAGATGAAGTAAGCAGGACATAGCTTGCTGTAAGGCTGTGGTGTCATTTGCTACAACACAAGAGGCAGAGGAATAGACTACAGCCAACAAGACTTCTCATATTTCTTCTCAAAAGGTGGGTAGGACTATTTAAGAAGAAGTGTCATCACAAGTTAAAAATCTTTATTAAAACCCCCAGGGGGCCAAGTGCATGAAGCATGAAGCACTTGGTCCCATTCTGATCCTTCCTATGGTTGTTGAGCACCATGGTCAGTTAGATTTATTTACTACTTTCCTCTAGTGTTCTCTAGAATTGTTACATTTGATCTCTTGTAATATAAAGGCATGTATTCTTTATGCTGTCAGCTCCATTTAGTGGCCATAATGCAGTATTTTACTACTGCCCATAATAATAAAAAAAAATTCAGAAAAGAAAATTGCTTAAAGAACTATTTTTTTTGCCAAATTAGCAAAGAACATGCAGCTTCGCTGGACAAATGGCTGTGCAATTTTTTTTATAACTATGCATTTTTTTTAAATAAAGAGATTCCTAAATGTTCTTTCTTAGTAAGAAAGGACAATCATAAAGGATCAATGTCCTAAACTGCATGGCCATGGACACCATTCTCAGGCTACAGTCAAGCTGAGAGTTTGGTCAGCTACAATGGAAAAAAGGTGTTTTTGAAGAGCACAATTTTCAGATTCAAAATACTTTGTTAATCCCAACAGGGAAATTATTAAATTGCAGTTACACATTAAGAAAAAATAAAAAAACTTACAACAACAAATGTAAAGTCACAATAATAAATAAACAAATATAAACTCACAATAAAAACAAGTTAAATATAGACATTAACTACTTCAGCCCCAAGCCATTTCTGGCACTTTGTTTACATTTTAAAATCAGTATTTTTGCTAGAAAATGTCTTAGAACCCCCAAACATTATATATTGTTTTAAAGCAGAGGCCCTAGAGAACAAACTGGTGTTTATTACATGTCACACAGTATTTGCGCAGCGGTTTCATAAACACAATTTTGGGGGAAAATACACTTTTAAAAATTTTTTTTGCAAAAAAAAACACAAAACATAACCCCATTTTTTGTAAACTATAAAAGATGATATTACGTTGAGTAAATAAATACCAAACATGTCATGCTTTAAAATTGTTCCCACCTGTACTACAAACGTAAATTTTACTATTCATAGGCAACATTTTAAAAGCCTTTACAGGTTACCACTTTAGATTTACAGAGGTCTAGTACTAGAATTACTGCCCATGATCTGATGCTCATGGAGATATCTCACATGTGTGGGATGATCGCTGTTTGCATGTGTGCGGAACAGACGCGTGCGCCCGACTTTGTACATGAGCACGGGGGGGCGGGGGCACTTTAATTTTTTTTCTTAACTGTTATTTTACATTTTTTTTGCTACTTTTATTGCTGTCACAAGGAATGTAAACATCCCCTGTGACAGCAATAGATACATGACAGGTATTTGTTATGGAGAGACTTGGGGTCTATTGAGACCCCAAACCCCTTCTTTTTAAAGATGGCGGCAAAAAGTTTCCCAGTAAACTGGATGTGATGTCAGGGCACCGCTTGCGGATTACTATAAAGTACTTTGAAAGGCGAGCCTATCAAAGCCAATTCCAGCTTTGTTTGGATGTCCATCCAGCCAGTGGATGCGAGGGCTGGTTGCTTGGGACTCCTGATGCGACAGGAGATCCCAGGAGAGAAGCAGAATGCAGTGGGAGGGGGGGATGTCCCTTCCCACTGCTTGTACAAGCACTTGAGCAGCTAGTTTGCCGCTCCGATTGCTTGTACAAGAGAGACGACTGCTGGTAGTGGGGTGAAGCCTACAGCTTCAGGTATTACTCTGGTATAACCACCAAAAGTCCAGTGACTTGAAGGTAAAAAAATTGTAAATGCTAAATTATTAAAGAATATGTTACCCCCAACATTGCATATTCCTGATATGTGCCTGCTATACCATGTACTTTTATGAAAATGTATCCTGTTCTTTTTGTATTGCTTTCATTGTGTGAAATCTCTGGTGTTCCTACCAGTCCCTCTGCTTTCCTATTTAAAAACTGACCACACTGCACATGAGATCACAGCGTGGTCAGTTTTCTGGCTGTGCTGAGAACCCAGCCTGCTTTACTTTATATGTATACATAAATGTGCTGCATTTCATTTCTATTTTAAACCGAATGAATGTTATGAACATGTTCATAACGTGTATATAAGCAATTTATGAAAAAAGCATTTCAAAAGGATATATCTCTGGTGTAGTATTCAAATCCCTCCTTAAAGAAACATTCTCTATACCACTGCGATACCACCCTCTGACTGGATCAATAGTAACATACACCCTTGTAGCTACAGTAATTACAAGGGTTTATTCTGCTGACTAATCAGGCAGCCAGATATATGTGCGGTGCATACTTTTACAGGGATCAGCAATTGTGCACTAGAGCAGCAGTGAGGAGGTGACTCAACTGCTCTTCCTCTGAAAGTAAACCATTGATGAGTCTTCCATTTTTTTTTACTGGAATGGTATGGGACCTCACCAGAATTTTCTTGATTATTTTAACATATATTTTGAGTGAGAACCAGGGTGGGTAGACAGTTTTCATTTTAAAATACTTCAGCTTAAAATCACAATTTTTTTCTTTGCGTCTGGTCCATAGACACATGCTGGAAATTTTTATTTTATTTTATTTTATTTTAGGATACATTCATGAAGAAATTCACTTCATCATATTCATTATGTTGAATCGATTAAATTTTGAAATTTGTTTAGTATCTCTGACATTCATTTAATATATTCATTGGCCCTAGTGAAAATTGCTATGTATTTTGGGGTGGATTCAATATTTGTTTCTCAAAACTATTCAAAAGGATTCAATAATTATGGGTGCAACTAAATAAATGATGCAAAATTCACCAGCCCCAAATTTTTAAAACCTTAGACTGTGACAATTACCAATTCAATTAAAATCACAAATTGACTCAAATCTGATTTATTGAACACATTTGAAAATTGAATTAATTTCCTCATGGGCCTGAACTACTTTTGCATCATGTGACAGCATCCAAATGAAACAAATGCATTTGTTAAAGTTGTTATAACTTTTTTTGGATTTGTTGACATTTGTTACTATGTCCATTCAGAGATTCACTTACATCCAAATCTCCAAAAAAGTTCCCTGGGTGCCAACTTTAGGGGGGCAACACAGGCCCCAGGTGCCAAATTGAGAAGACACGATGTCTGCTGACAATAGCTGGGATTTGGGAGCTTGGATCAGGTTGGGCTTTCCTGTCGGAGATGCTGAGCTTCATTCACAGGGAGCCGAGCCCACACACCGCCAGCTGCTCTGTGAGTCCACACTGCTGCTGATCACAGGGGAACTAGGATCTGGACCCTGGGGATTCAGCCTTCTGCCTTAAATTCATAATTGGAAAGGAGGGATGGGGGCGTCATTTGCTAAAACGGATCAGCTGCGCTTACTATGCTTCAATTTGTGAAGGAATGGGAGCACTTCCCATTCACTCACTATGAAGAAAGGAATTGAAGAATGTGTGCCCTCAATTCTTTTCTCTGTTGCAAAAGTGAGGCAGCAGAGGTCTATTTAGAGCCCTGATAATTCACCAAATCCCCCCACTGGGCTCCTAAAAAATTGTAAAAAATAATATGAAAATATTTAATTGTAAAAATAGTAAAAAATAAAAACTATTGACACTGTCCACTGCCCTACTGACACCAATATCTTCCCTACTGACACTGTCCACACACAATCCACTGTCCTACTGACACTGTTCACAAGCAATTCACTTCCATACTGACACTGTCCACACACTGTCCACTGCTCTACTGACTGACACTGTCCACTTATAAGGTAGGATAAGTTCATATTTTTACAGTGAAGTTTGTTTTAATAATCTTAGCATATATTATGGGTAGAAGAATGCTTTTGTTTTTAACTATGCCCCTTTAAGTGGCTCCCACTGTTAGCACTATTTGGCCACACCCACTGTTCACCATGGCACGCTACACGCACTGCATTACTGCTCTCTATGGTGTCCCAGGTCTTTTACAATCCTATATTGTATACTACAAAAAAAAATTGCAATATTGCCAAGTGCCACTAAAGTGTTTGGGTTTGGCTTGAAGAAAAGGTGGCAACCCTAGCTGCCATGCCAGAAGAAAGCAGAAGCGCATTATGAAGCAATTCCAAGCCTTGCCTCCATGGCAGATCAGTAGGGGCTGCACTGGAAAGGAAGAAGAGCACACAGAAACAGGCCTTAATAAAGACCTGCTTCTTGGCTCACTTCTTCTTTCACAGCGGTGCCCCTCCTAATCCGCTATGGAAGTGAGGCTTGAAATCGCTATTACCAAAACATTAAAATTACTAAAATATACATTATTATTACCATCCTATGGCTTATTAATGTATTAATTCCACTTCTTTCTCTGGGCAGGGAGCTGGGAGCATATGGATGGAGAACTTCATGATCTCTATGTGGGATCAGTGTCTCTGGTAAGGAGTTTACCTTACATGTGGGTGGTGTGATTTCCTGGAACCCTCTGTTCCTGCTGCACTGAATGTTCTCCGTCTCACACTTTGAAGTGTATCTTCTTTTTTGGGATATTCCATCTTGATTTTGGACTGTTCACCAGGATATTTATCCATCTGTACAGACATTTTGCACACTTGTTTGCTTTATTCAGCTTTATAATTTTTTGTTTGCAATATTGTGTATTTATAATTGTCTATATGTACATTTTTCCATCCGTACATATACAGTATACACTTTTTATGTTTATTTCTATTTTGAGAATGGAGTACTGATTTATAGCACATACACTTTAAAGTCTGAGTGTTTTGACATATTTAAGTATCTAGCTTATTATTGTCCATATACACATTTGTCCATCTGTACGGATATACACTCTTCTATGTTTAGTTTTTATTTTGAAAGTAGAGTATGGTGTTATATTGCACATGTTTCAGTGTTTGAATACTCTTTACGCATACGGCACAATTTTATTTGTGTTAATATTTGTTTTTTCATTTTTATATTTATTTAGGTTATTGCGCATATTGAGTTCACACTATCATTATTTCCTTCTACAAATATGGTTTGATATAGTTATATTGTTTGCACAAATACTGAAATGTGGGGTCTTGTGAGCTACTATGGTGTATATTACACTATTTAAAATAATACCAATGCTGTGTAATAAAATTATCAAAAAATGGTGTAAATAAATAAATGAAAGGTTGTGGTTCTCTTACATTCTACACATACTCATACCATTGTGTCACAGAAAAATAAAAACAAGAAACAGTGTCGCGCTCCACTACCAATCGACAAAAAATTTGTAAATAGATAAATAACAATCCAGCTTCACAACTGTGCATAACGATATCTCTGCAATTATATTATTGCTACAAACATGTCCTTATTAAATCCTTGTCTTGGACACTTCTTCCAGTGCTACGATACAAAATTATAAGCTGTGCAATTCACCAATCATAAGAAAATTGTGTACACCTTGATCGGTTGTGCTCTCACCTGGTGTACATGACCAAACCATTAAGTGAGGTCATAAAATGGGCAGCACAGTGGCTAAATGGTTAGCACTTCTGCCTGGCAGTACCTAGGGTCATTGGTTTGAATCCCAACCACGGCACCACCTGTCTGGAGTTTGCATGTTCTCCCTGTGCCTACATGATTTTCCTCCGGGTACTCCGGTTTCCTCCCACACTCCAAAGACATGCTGGTAGGTGAATTGGATCCTGTCTAAATTGGCCCTAGTATGTTTATGTATGAATGTGAGTTAGAGACCTTAGATTGTACGCCCCTTGAGGGTTAGGGACTGATGTGAATGTACAATATATATATATATATGTAAATTGACGGCGCTATATAAGTATCCGAAATAAATAAATAAATAATAAAAGACGTGTGTCCCTTTAATGAGGTTATGTGGTAAATGAATGGGATGATTCCTCTATCCCTGGGATGGATGAATGGATGGATGAACGGAGTGTTCCCTCTTCCCACTACGGGGTCTCCTTGCTTCCTTAGGAATTTTTCTCCATAGGTATAATGGCCATGGAATATAATAAAAAATATAGTGCCTTATCCTTTTTAAATTAAAATATAATAAGTTTAGTAGTGCACTCACATGTATTACGAGTTAAATCTGCATTGTAATGTTAAAATTTGAATCCACTGTAAAGTTTTCCTTTCTTGTTAAATACTTGCTGTATGTTGCTTTAAGCGTCGTGACATCCGAGCCCCTACCCTATGCATTACGCCACAGGGTCACGTGGCTTCATCAGAGGAATTGATGAAGCCACGTGACCCAGTGGCGTAATGCGTAGGGGAGGGGCTCTGGCATCACGACGCTTAAAGCAACATACAGCAAGTATTTAACAAGAAAGGAAAACTTTACAGTGGATTCAAATTTTACCATTATAATGCAGATTTAACTCGTAATACATGTGAGTGCACTACTATACTTATTATATTTTGTTTTAAAAAGGATAAGGCACTATATTTTTTATTATATTCCATGGCCATTATACCTATGGAGAAAAATTCCTAAGGAAGCAAGGGGACCCCCTAGTGGGAAGAGGGATACTCCTGTCCACCTATCCGGCTCCAGGAAAACCTATAAGGAAGCAAGGAGACCCCCTGCTGGAAAGAAGGAACACTCCTTTCATCCATCCATCCATTCATCCATCCCAGAGATAGAGGAATCATCCCATCCATTTACCACTTAGCCCCATTAAAGGGACACAAGTCTTTTATGACCTCACTTAATGGTTTGGTCATATACGCCAGGTGAGAGCACAACCGATCAAGGTGTACAAATTTTTCTTAGGATTGGTGAACTGCACAGCTTATAATTTTGTATTGTAGCACTGGAAGAAGTGTCAAAGACAAGGATTTAATAAGGACATGCTTGTAGCAATAATATAATTGCAGAGATATCGTTATGCACAGTTGTGAAGCTGGATTGCTATGTATTTATTTACACATTTTTTCAATAGGTAGTGGAGCGCAACACTATTTCTTATTTTTATATTGTTTGCACAATTGCACTTTGAAATTTTTAAGAGACAATGCGCCCATTTTTCTTGAAGAAGGTATCTTGATCATGGAGCATCAGAGCGACATATCACTTAAAAAATTCCACTGCTAGCATTCTCATAGAAAAGTATTACATTTTTCTTAGCGACATGTCGCTATAACAAAACGAGGGGAGGGAGGGGGAGGGTAATTGCTGCAAGAAAAATGCCTGTGTGTTATCAGCCCTAGATGCTGGCTTAGAGATGACCCAATCATGCAAATTCTGGATCCCATTGTAGCCTCTCATCTTCTGACTTGCTATAAAAGTACAATGCTGCAACTTAATAACTGGAGTCGAGGAGGCTGAGGAAATTATTTCTCCTGCCTTTTGCAGACTGATGGCATTTTCTCTGCCTAGGCAAACTTATTTGACTGGAGATCAAGGACTGTTTTTTAATGATAAAAGGTGCCACTTTTTTTTACAAATTATGCTATTGCTGTATATTGTGACAGGAATTTATTAATGCAGACTTGTAAATGTATTGTAAAGGCCCACTTTAAGGATCAAATATAGACTGTTGGGCAGTATGCCTAATTTTTCTATGGTTCATATACTCATGTTTTTAAAGGCTACCTTGCCTTATCCTGAAAAACAATTAACTGATTACAGCTACAATGCTTTTCTTTGTCTTTGCAGCTCCTACTGGAAGCAATCAGAGGCCACAGAAAACATTCACGTGAAGATGAATAAACTTTGAGGAAACATTTTCCACCTGGACAGAAATCAGTCTACTGAGAAATGATCTACTCCTATCCCTTAATACAACACATCCAATACAAACAACCTCCATTAAGTCTATAATGCTTCAGAAACAAGTTATTTGAAATTCTACAAAACATAACAAAGAGCTTTTGTTCTCTGGGATCATGGTTATGGTTAATGGCCATATTCCCATTTGAAATGGATATCACATTTGACAAGGCTGAAGACTCACCCTGATCAGAAAAAACAAGGCAATCAACATCTTAATTAACCATAATTATTTTTTACATTTTTTTTATCTGCACCTTTTTAACTAAAAGCTCACAAATTAGATTGGGATCCATTAAGAGCAAACATTAATTCCCGTAATCATTCTCCACATATCTCACTTTTGTTAGTGCTGTAATAAAATAGTCAATAAACAAAAAAACATCCATCTTGAAATTAAAAATGAATAATATCACAGAATCTAATTTGAATTATTCAGAAAGTGGATGTTATCCAAATGCAGATGTAGTAACCAAGGTTCTGCCCACCATGTACACTTTTGTTTTTATCATTGGTTTCTTCCTAAATGGGATCAACTTGTGGATTTTCTTCTACATTCCCAGTAATAGGAGCTTCATTGTGTACCTGAAAAACATTGTTATTGCCGACCTTTTAATGACTCTGACATTCCCCATGAAAATAATAAGCGATGCTCAATTAGGAAATGTGCAATTACGTCTTTTTGTCTGCAGATACTCAGCAGTTGTGTTTTACCTGAACATGTACATAGGAATCATATTTTTGGGGATACTTGGCTTTGATCGTTATTATAAGATTGTGAGACCCATGAATAACTCTTTCTTTCAAAATGTATTTCACAGTAAGGTCATCTCAGCATTAATATGGGCAGCCATGGCTTTTATTTCTATCCCAAATATGATACTGACCAACCAAATTGCAGACCAAACAACAAAACCAACTTGTGCCAAGCTAAAAAGCTATCTGGGCATCCAATGGCATCAGGCTTCCAATTATATATGCATAAGCATATTTGTCATTGTGTTTTTCCTTCTTCTTACATTTTATGTTTCAATATCAAGGAAAATATACCGATCTCACCAAAAGTTTAAAAGAGGTTCAAATGCTGGCAGAAAGTCTACGAGGAATATATACAGTATTTTAATTGTGTTCTTCTTCTGTTTTGTTCCTTATCATCTTTGCCGAATTCCATACACCATAAGTCAAACTACTTCTGATGGTTACAGCTGTCAAAATCACAACAATCTGTTTTATGCCAAAGAGGTGACATTGCTTTTATCAGCTGCCAATGTATGCCTTGACCCTATCATTTATTTCTTTATGTGCCAACCTTTTCGACAAATGCTCTTTAAAAAACTGCACATGGAAGACAAACTTCAAGACACAGAGAGGACTTTTAAAGTGTCTTCCACACAGCCAGGATTAGTATAAGTCATAAAGTCTTGAGGTGGATCCATACATGGAAATCCTAACATAAGAAGTATTTATAGGGAAAGTGAAAAATGAAAGCAAAGCTAAAGTAGAAATTAAACTAATATTTTGCAGACCGAGTGAAAGCTGGATTATTACTCTTACAATAAACATCTCACTTTTCATTGGACGGTGACTTGTAAAAATTATCCTTCTCTGTACCTGCACTTGAAACATGAGCACTCTAAATTGAATGTGGTCATTCAGGAACCATCAGGAGTATACCCTATACTGGAACACAGCGCTTGTACTTCCTCTGGATCAAGTGTGGGTATAGGATCGTGTATATGGAGATGTTCTATATGTGGGTGTGTGTGTGTGTGTTTTCTATGTGAGTTGAACTAGATGGACTTGTTTTTGTTTTCTACCAGACTAACTGTGTAACTATGTAATAACTCATGAATAACTACAGAAACATCATGGAGTCAAATGTGGATGTAGTAACAGAGTATTGTAATTCCTAAAAGTAGACATCCCCAAACAGTGGCTTAGGGGATACATGTAGCATGTTACTTATGCTCGCTTTCAGTAACTGACTGAATATCTGCAGTCCTCAATGTTGCCAAAAGACAGGTTTAAATGTAATTTCATCATAACAGAAAGGATAATTCAATGGCTAATTCTTGACAACAATATTCCACAAATATTAAATTGTATAAAGAATATACACTTTTTTTTATGAAGAACTTTACAAGAAAGTAAGGTAATAGAAATGTTAAATGAAGGCGTTGGTTGTTTGCTTGCTGTCTAAAATCGTACAGTCCTAGGCCCTGCACTATGCTTCCATTTCACAAATCCAGGCTTGCTATACAGTTAGCGTTTTTTGTTCTATCTTCATAAGATATATGCAGACTCAATTCACAAAGCTAAAACATCAGATTTTTGGGAAAGCTGAGTCCAGTGAGATATGAAAATTACAGTCTCATGGCTTAAAATAATGACCCTCATCCTTGTATGATGTTTCTTGAAATGAGCCTAAAACTTAAAGTGGTTCTTCGTTCTTTTTTTTTTTAAACTTTAAAGTCAGCAGCTACAAAAACTGTAGCTGCTGACTTTTAATAAACACTCACTCATCTGCCCAAGGATCCAGCACTGTCCTCACCCAGCTGGTTTCTTTACCGGTTTTCAGGTCCCCAGCACAGGCATCCTAGCTGTATATATACCACTGTTTGTAGACGCTATAATTTTAACGCAAACCAATTAGTATACACGTATTGGGATTTTTTTTTTACCAAAGACATGTAGCAGAATACATTTTGGCCTATATTTATGAAGACATTTTATATATGTTTTACAGCAAAAAGTAAAATATATAGTTTTTTTTTTTTCAAGTGTAAATTGTTTTCGTTTATATCGCAAAAAATAAAAAATCCAGTGGTTATCAAATACCACCAAAAGAAAGCTCTATTTGTGTGAAAAATTATGTTAATTTCATTTGTGTAAAGTGTTGCATGACCAAGCAATTGTCAGTTCAAGTAGTGCAGTGCTGTATAGCAAAAAATAGCCTGGTCATGAAGGGGGGGTAAATCTTCCAGAGGGCAAGTGGCTATACAGAGCTAGGTTACTTCACACCACAGCCTGTATTTTGCAGCCATTCATAAAAAGCTGGCCACAGTGTGAAGCCTGTGGTACATCACACAATTCCTTCTGCCTAATCCAGTAGAATGAATTCCGTTAGTGGATGAGAGGCCAGCCATATGACCTTGACAGTTCATGTGGCCAGGCTCTCCCCATGATTTTTTATTTATTTTTGTTTTTCATGTTAATTTTAATAAAGAGCATAGGTGTGTTTTATGTATGTGATTTTTTAGCATCAGTTAAATAGACACTTTAGTTTACCTACTTTACTACTGGAGGCCTTACATCCCTGACCTCTAGCTAAGGCTTGCCCATCTGCCACTACCTTGTCCAGAACAGTTCAGTGGACATTAAGGCAGGTGGGGAGGCAAGTGGGTGGGGCTTAGCTTAGAACTTAGGGTGGTCCATTTCCAAGAAAGGCAGACACTAGACCACATTGGGGTACAGGTTTTTTTTTTTTTTTTTTCTGGCTGCAAACGTAATAGCAGTAATTTTATAGTGCTTGCACTTAGGCAGGGCTTTAAGTTTTACATATTTCGAATGGCTTGCAAGTTCATTTAAAAAACGTAAGATACATAACAGCAAGTTTGGGAATATAGATCAGTAAATCTTTTTCAATAACAGAAGTCTTTTTGCTAGCAATGCAAAAAGTCTTAGATAATTGGAGTGATGAACTCTGCAACACTGTTTGCAAAGTTCTTCCTGTGTGCATAGGAATCTCTGCATCAAGTCAAAGCCCAAATGTAGGGTAGAATTAACCCCCCTCTTACCCCTCCCTTCCACCCCCCCCCCCCCCCACCACTAATTAGTGGGATGGGAAAAAATGCCTTTTTAAATCCCATTTTTACTTACTGTAAGTTACCTGACCCTTCTCCTCTCTGTTGACTTTCTGCTGGTGTTCTTCAGCTTTAAGGTGATTTTTCCTGCAATTGGACTTATTTAGGACCTTTCCTTTTCCTTACTGACATAGAACTGATCTTTCATTTAGCATATATCAAAATTAAATATTCACCAAGTGAAGGTAAAAATGTTTACGCGGCTTTGGGAGCATACTGACCATGACAAAAATGGAAAAATTATAAATAACTTACTGATAAATATGCACAACTAAGCCTAAATATATATTTTTCTGCCTTGTTAGAAAAGACAGAAGCAGAAGCAATGCAAATTGCACAATGCACCAATCAGAAATCTGCATATAGTATATCTTAATCAAGCTGAATGCTCTGCTATGGCATTATACATCATAACTGCTCTTTGCATTGCCCTACTGAATAACATAAATGCTGTTCCTTAGTATACAAGGTAAACTAGCAAAAATGAAGATAAGTATTCCAACTCCCCTATGAAGAGATGAATTCTCCTGCACATATCCTGTGCCAAGGAGTGGTCTTTGCTATGCAAGGTTCACATCTGTAGATATAACTATGAAAGGAAATGCATCCAGGGTAAATACAGCTGTGGAAGAGCACGGACTTGGATTCTGTACTCATTGTTACATGAGACTAACTAGTGGTCACGCTTTCATACTTTTCATCAATACCAGGCATCCAGTAACAAAAGGTAATTACGTTTAATTGTAATGCTAGCTAGGTAAACAGCAATCGTCAGTCTCCTAATAAAAACAGTAAGATTAGAAGACACATTTCAGTGACTGCAACAAATAGAAATTGATCACATATGGAGGAAGCAAACTAAAGATGCATCCCAAGTTGTGTAATCTTGCTCATTTACCTATAGGGTGTCAGTATACAGTATGTTGTAACAGTGTAATTTGTAAAAGACAGGAAAAAGAATGATACAAAGACTGAGAGCAAGAGAGCTAAAAAACCCACTCTACACCATAGTTAATATAGCATATGTGGTACTGCACACTGCTTTATTCATACTGTATGTTTCCAAACCTGCAATCAAGCCTCATCAATGGTCCATGTTTCATAGATTTCCTCTCTGGAGCACAAGTGTGATAATCTTTGAGTATCTAGATTCCCTTGTGCTCTTATGGGAAGATCCACAAAGTATGTACCTGAAGTACTTGCCCCTTTTGGGAGATACTGTATACTGGGATCCCAATGGGTTCAGATTCTAAGTTCAATTACTAGAGTTACAGCATAGAAGCAGAAACAAGCATTTAAAGCTGCCTGCAGGTATCTTTCAAGTTAATCAAATCCACTTACATGCCCCCTAGGGAGCATGCTGACCCTGAAGTTAGCTATAATTGCAGCCTCGACTTCTGCTATAACCAGCGATATCATATGTCCTAGATGTAGCTCTAACTAATGAGAGCACCTCAGCTGCCAATAATAGCATTCTTGGGGGCCTGGTATCTAGCTGAGAAGTGGAAGATGCAATTACAGAATGCACCTTAAGCAAAGCGCCCCCCAGGAGCAAGAAATTGCTTCTGATTATTTAGAAGGGTATTAGCAGGCACTTTAGATGACTTTACTGTAACTTTAGAAACCTGTTTATGATTAAAGTCAGGGAGGGGGCAGGAATATGTTATGTCACTATAGGTCCGCTTTAAAGGACACCTGCCATGACAGAATTATGTCAGATTGCCATTGCTGATCTCCTTCAGAAAATGTTGCATTTGTGCCAGTCTCTGTCTTCAGTACTTTCTCAGTCATCGACCTAGAACAGTGGGTGTGAATGACTCAGCAAGACAGGAGGGCAATTCATATTTTTACAGGGTGGTCAGCAATAAAAAACAATATATCTATACTTTCCTGTGCTGATATTGCTTACTCTGATTTCACTGCATACTGTAAGCTTCTTACAGTGTGCATTAGAAGCTGCCACAAGTCAGATAAAGCCTGTCTAATTTCCCAGCTGGAAGGCGTCCAGTATCATCTAACCTTTTCTTCTCCAGCCTGACTGTCCTTGTACATCCCTTTTATTCATTGGATTTCAGTTCTTTCAGTCATGAAGGCTCGGCATCACGTGTAGGAACACCCTGCCTGGGAATACCCATTCCTCCAAACTGATATCCACTCACCAAGACATTTTGATATTAAAGTGGAGCTCTAGCTCCCCCTCCCCCAAAAAATTAAAGGCAGCAGCTACAAATACTGTAGATGCTGACTTTTAATACAAGGACACTTACCTGTCCAGGGATCCAGCGATGTTCTCACCCAACCCAATTCTTCAGTCGGCTTTGGGTGCAGGAGCCGGCATCTTCAGTAAGGGAAACCAGAAGGGAAGCCTTGCGGCTTCACAGCCAGGTTCCTACTGCACATGCGCGAAGAGCGCTGCACTTTGTGAATGGTCCCACAGTCTTCTGGGACTTGTGAAGAATGGGGGACTGAACTTCCAGCTCAGATCGACGATGTGCATCTGACCAGAACTGGGAGCAGGTATCTGTCAAAACCAGGCACCTGCTCTCCCCTCCCCCCAGAAAGTGCCAAATGTGGCAATGGGGGGGAGGCGGGGAGGAGGCAAACAAGTAGAACTTCCCCTTTTGGGTGAAGTTCCACTTTAACATAAATTTACCCATGACTCAGCTTACTGTTTGCACCAGGGATGAGGGCTCCTGAGAGGAGTACTAAGGCGGGGTGCTTTGATGTTTTCAGGAAGCTATGTAAAACACCCCTCTGGCCACTTGCACCATGATTGTATTGCATAGAAAACAACAGTCATAGTTATGATGTCACTGAGTTTATAATAAGGTATCAAATGAAAATGGAAAGGTTTTTTTTAAAAAATGTCCTTAGCATGTTGATGGGAGAACTGGGCCGCTGATAAGCCATACAACCGGCCTCCTGTGCTGGGCCCTATTGGTTCAAAAGAGGGGCTCAGGCAACTACCGAGCAGGGGGTCTTACTGTACAGCCTTATTGCTGACACTGATTTTCTTGTGCCTCCCCCTGCAGTGCTGCCAGCTTCTTCTCCTCTACCTCCCTCCAGCTGTGTTGCAGGGAGATTGGTTTTGTTATGTGTACCCCCTCCCTGCTGTTTGCCTCCCTTCCCCATGTCCCCCTCCACCGCAGCGCTGCCAGCTTCCCGCCACTCCCCTCCAGCCGGCAGCTGCTGCAGGCACACAGGGGGATGTTTTAGGATGGAGAACAGGGGAATGGCCAGCAAATATGTCCTACTTACCAGCTCCTTCCTTTCCTGAATGAACACAGAGAGCAATCGGTATCAATAGCTCTTGTGTTCATTCATCACTGAAGCTTATTAAACCGTCAGGTAGGATGTACAAGGTCCCATGATTTGTAACACCAGCCCTGGATGGGGTATAGGAACTAAGGAATGCAAAATAAAAGCCAAATAAACTTCAGCTTCAAACCTGACTGTACTTAATTTTTTTTGTGGTACTGCAGTAGGTGAAACCTAATTGTCAGTCAGCGAATAACTCAAAATTGCATTCTGTAGTCTAGCCCTTAGTTTCCCTAGTGCGCACTAGAACAATAAAGATAAAAACTGACTGCTATACCTAAATACATTTCATAAAGATTGAGAAATCACCCCAGCCAATACAATTCTGAAGTCTGATAATCATGACTCATTTACACTATCCGCACAGGAAACCAATCTGTATTCCTGTGCAAGCTGGTGTCAGTTTTTCCTAACTTCACTGAAATGTCACAAAGTTTGGAAAAATATAGACATGCTCTACATTTCTGCACCTGCCACCTACGTACCAATGTGTACACTTGTTTTCTGCGTGCCCGTGCAGGAACCAGTGTTTTTATAGTGCAAAAAAAAAAATGCCAGTCTGCACACAAGTGTGAACAAGCCTTCAAAGAGTGTTTGAAACACTTCAAAGGAGTAGTCCTCTCAAACCTTTATTATTTTTGTATAGCTATATTTTAATTTTAAAGCTGTGACCTTCTTTGCTTTATTATAAATGTAATATATACATAGGGGTATATTTATAAAGCAGTAATTCTGACGTTAACCAAACATTTACTGCAGGTGAGTCTTCCAGGTGCATGTGTTTTAAATGGCAGTGATTGATTCACCATCAGTGAACATATGTTGGAAGTCCAATATATGCCCTTTAATGTAACACTGAACCTATGGGCTCTGCTTGCATAATAAATTGGAATGTGGACTCAGTATAACATGCATTCTGTTAATTTCCAGTGGGCTGTGGGATCCCCAAAGCCTGGTGTGCGTTTTGATGAAATTCCAATGGTAATTTTCTGGCTTGCCTTGTTCTAAGCATTCCCAATGGCCTCTGAGACCATTCATTGCATTTGGTAGCCACTGGGAGGGTAACTTAGCCATGGCCATGCAAACTCTGAGCACGATATGAACCAGAACATGACCAAGATAACAATGGGGGCTATTGACTAAAACTGGAGAGTGTAAAATCTAGTGTAACTCTGCATAGAAACCAATCACATTCCAGGTTTTATTGCCAAAGCTTAGTAGAATAAGCTGAAGTTAGAAGCTGATTGGCTACCATGCACAGCTGCACCAGATTCTGAGAGCACCAGTTTTAGTAAATCTCCCCAATGCATCTCTGATCACATTATGTATACTAAAACACACAATATTTTGAGATTCTGGGACACTGTGGAAATAATCTGAAGATGGAAGTAACAACTGGCTGCTTTATGAACTAGAGCAGGGATCGCCAATGTTTCTAAACAAAGGGTCAGTTTAGTGTCCTTAAGACTCTGAGGGGGCCAGACTGTGGCCAGTGAAAGTAAAAAAATGCCCCTGCTTCAATGGGAGTAAACATGGCCCATCACTGGTATTAGTGGGAGGAATATTCTTATTGTTGGGACCAAAGGAAGAAATAGTGCCCGTTAGTTGGTGTCAATGGGAAGAATAGTGCCCTGTCATTGGTGTCATTGGCAGGAATAGTGTACCATTGTTGGGGTCAATGGGAAGAATAGTGCCCTGCCATTGGTGTCATTGGCAGGAATAGTGTCCCATTGTTGGGGTCAATGGGAAGAATGGTGTCCTGCTATTGGGGTCATTGGTAGGAATAGTGCCTTATTGTTGGTATCAGTGACAGGGATTATGCCCTGTTGATGCCAGTTTTAGGAATAGCGCCCAAAGGGCCGGACAGAAGCAAGCAAAGGGCCACATCCGGCACCCGGGCCACAGTTTGGAGACCATTGAACTAGACGCAGCTTAAATGAGTGATCAAAGGTTCGCTTTAAATGTTAGAAGGAGTTCTGTGTCACTGTCTTACCAATTAAGTTTGGAAATGTGAACCGTCTTCAAGTTTGTACCGCTATAGTGTTAAAGCTGTTTTCTTTCTACCTGAACTGCATTGTGTTCTTAATTATTATATATTATATATTTGAGCATCTGCTAAGGAAATTAATATATATGGAAATGTGAAAATCTACCTAAGATTATATTATTCTGCAGAGTAACATATTTAAAACATGTTGTACAGAAACATTTTCAATGCAAATAACAAGACGTAGACGTGTATATAAGAATAACTGAACGTTTGCAAAATAATAAAATTCTCTATTTGAACTATGTTACAGTTATACCGGTGTATACTTTCATACATACTGTTTTAAAAGAAATCTGTCATAAAATGAAACCAGCTCATGTTAAAATCATCAGATCATCATCTGCTTTTCTCTATTCTGCTTTAGCACAGCAAACATAAACCTATTAATCTTAATTAATGTGAATGACATCTCTACTCCAAAAGTAGTATGCAGCCCAGGAATCACATTGTAGCAGAACCTAACTGAGGTTTCATTTAAGGTCATAACATAAAGGAAGGGGCATTGCTAGTTTTCAAAAAGAATCAGGCTACCCCTGGGCATTTAGATTGAAATGTTGTAGTGCTTTCAACATACTATGGACAAATGTGGCTTAGTCTCTCTCACATTACCTTTGGATTACATTGGAGTTAGATTCTCTTTCTTACCACACTTTCTTGCTATAAGTTATCTAAAACCAAGGAGCCTAGTTGTGCACCATGCCTAGACGTGCCACAATTTTCCCTACATTTTATATTGTGCACTCCGATTAAGCTGCATAGAAGTAAGGTCATACTTGGGTCTTTCTTTCATTGATATTAAAACACTGTTGTTGGATGAGATCTGGTCCAATATAACCTATTCTACTAAAATAATAATTGGTCCAAAACAGGGGTGGACTGAAAACTCATGGGGCCCACGGGCAATAGGGGATCATTGGGCCCCTGTGTCCTTGTCCAAACTCAAAAAAGCCTATGAAAAAGGAACCAGGGGCATCTCATTGGGCCCCCTACTGAACCCGGGCCCTCGGGCACTGCCCGAGTTTCCGAATGGTCAGTCCGCCCGTGTACACCGTTCAGTAAAAGCTGACTCTGATGCAAAAGGGATAGCAGCAGCATACAATCACTGGGACCTAATATACCGGACATACCTAACATAACAGATCCCCAAGAACGTCACTTAGTCAGCTACAGCATTTAGAATTCTGCAGTATATGCCCCCCCGGCTAGCCAGCTGTGACCTCAACGAGCAGTAGAAAAGCACAGCTGGACTGCCCAAAAGGGCAGTATCCTATCAGTGTGGGATCTCCTCTTCCTGGACAAGAACCCCCCTGCTCCAGGCCTAGAGCTATTTATGCTCTCTTCTTACTCAGGGTGCCCCTCTCCAAGAAGGGGTAAAGCTGGTCTGTAGCCAAAGCCTCATTCTCAAGCTCTGGGGGCATCTAGTGGCCAACCAGGAGTACTACACCAGGCCACATCTGCCCTACAGCAAAACATATGCCAATAACCCTTTTGGACAGACAAAAGAAATTATACCATCCACTGGATGTTTACAGCAATGCAGCTGTTGCATCCACATCCAGGTGTTTCTGGTTCATCAAAGTCTATGTGGTGCTTTTAATGAGCCCTGGGAAACCATCTTCTGAAAATGCTAGCTGCTTGGCCATATCAGTCTTCAGTACTTCATAGGCTTATCAAGCCACTTTACTTAGCACTAGACTACCAACAGTCCCTTATTTGCAGTAACTGTTCCCACAACCCTCTTCCACTCTTTGCTTCACATATGACCCTCTTTGGGGCCACAATTAAAGACTTGTATAAATAACTTTTCATCCAGATTCCAGAATGTTTGTGTTGTTCCATTTCATTTCCAGTAGTTTTTATTGAAGATATACAATACAATATAATGAAAGAAAACAAGGCACCAAATGAGAAGGTAGTGTCGATTGTACACATATTCATACAGGTGCTTCAATACAGAGAGATTACTAACAGTTACAACATTCCCTGAGTTTTGCATTAACCCTTTCTATGGAGAGCCATCTAGGTGCTGGGTATACCCTAGTGGGGGTGTTTGTCCGTTTAAGTGAAAAATGGCACTTAGGTTTTAGCTGATAATGTTTTTCCTTACTTTATCATGACTTGCATAATGCAGGGTGTGAAAAATGTTTTCCCATTAAATATTTTGAGACCCTGTTCTTCATCTCAGAAAGTTGGGATTTTTTTGTATACAGCAAGAGAAGCTGTAATTCCTGGTAAGCTGAAGTTTTGTTCTGCCTTGTCCTACATCAGGGACTAATGTATTAAAGCCTGAACATCAAAATGATAGCCAAACCTTTGGTAGTCATTTCCAGAAGAAGCTCATTAATTTCATAATAACTTTTCCTTTAAAAACTAGTTGGTAAAAATGACATTCATACATTTGTTCCTTTGTTCTTTTGCTGAGGTGTAGTTATATTCTAATATGTTAATGACCCTAGACAGTGAGTGACTTTGGAAAATGTGGCACTGTAGTAGCTGAAATACTCCACTAGATGGTGCAACACAACAATAACAGAATACTGGAGTAGTTTGAGAATAACAATAATAATACAAATACTAAATTGAATTTTCTTTACTTGGTGATTTTGTTTAAACTGCATTATATACTGTTACAACATTTACATTTTTAGCCGGTATTTATTTAAACAAACAAAATGGATCTTTATGTCGACATGTGTTTTCATTGCTGGGAAGACCACAGCTGCCAAATAGGAGGTATTCAGTTTATAAACAACTCCCTAGTGTGTAAGCAGTGAACAAAAAACTCTGCTTCCATCTGTCCTCCCAGACCCAGCTTCTTCTCTCATCTGGTGTCATCTTGCTTTTTGCACAGCTTAATAAAAGTGAAGCCATGCTGTCAAGCACGGCTTACACATCAAAATCACTGGTGCCTTTCCCATCACAGTTATATGTCATTGTTCTTTTCAGGGCATCAGGTATATATATGGAAGTGGCTAGGGAAAGTGGTTTGCAATGCAAAGAAAGATTTCATTTTTGGCTTTTGAAAGTCTGCATATCAGAGAGCAGTTTATTCTTAGGCTGCACATTTTTGGAAACATTTACACTCAGAGTAACTGATAAGTTAGTGTTTAAGGCATATTTACTAACAGCAAACAAATAAATGGGCAATAGGCCATGCATAGGATTCAGTGGTAGTCTAAGGCTCCTTTCACATGAAGGGTCTGATCAGGTCTACCTGCCTGTTTTGCAGACGGACCTGATCGGAGGGTCTATTCACTCCTATGGACCGGCGGGTGTAAACTCATTTGTGTCCGTTTACACTTGCCTACCTCCAACCTGATACGGTCTGCTAAAAGAGAACAGAAGGGGATCTGTCCTCCTCTGTCTAGGCAGATCGGATTGAAGTTAGGTCAGCGGACAGAACTCCTGCTGATCTAATCAGAGTCCACCCCATGTGAAAGGAGCCTTATAGCTATGCTATGTCAAAGCAACTAATTTCAGATTAGGTCCAGTGACTGCTACATTTGGTATGTTATATACAAGGCCAGTTTTAGAAAAAGTTGGGCTATAGGTGAAAATTAAATGGGCCTCCATACACTGAACTTCTTTACATTATGACAAAGGTATCTCAACAAAACAAAGGGTCTATAGCAAGTATAAAAAAATAAAAGTGTGCACAGATGTGTGTGTCATAAAATTGTGCACAATCAGGTTTCAGGATAGATCAAATGTGTGTGTTTTAAGAGATGCAGTTAAAAAGCAATAATTATTTTAGTCTCTACATGCTAGAAGCATAGAAAACCTCCCAATGTACAAATTGAATACAGTACATCCCAAATATAGTGATTACCATTAACCAGAGAAAGTTTTTTATAGAATGAAAGGGATGATTTAGAGACATTGGCAAACAGGGATCCACCTCCACCCCGACGCTCCAGGACACCAGGTACTTCACCAGGGGAGCCCACTACCCACCAGGGAGCCCAACCACCATCACACCGCCAGCCTCCAGGGACTCACTCAGGGATCCCACCATCCACCTGAAACCCCAAACCACCAGGGACCCTAAGCCACTATCCCTCCAGGGATCGCTACTACCCCACCAGGGATAGCACGGCCACCATCTTACCGGGGATCCCCTGCCCACCACCCCACCTGGGACTACCAGCCAGCCACCACACCAGGGACCGCTCGCCCAGCACCCTGCTTTCCGGCACGCTATTCTCTCTGGCGATGCCCCGGCGACTAATGGCCCACCACAACCCTTGAAGCCGCGGTCTCTCCTACCGGCCGCAACAGATCACGGTTGAGCACAAACCACGCAGGGCCAACGATCGCTACCGCAACGCCCCGCTCGACCCTGATGACGATCCTTCAACACCTTCAGCGCCTCACGACGCCGAGCCCTCAGCACCCGACGCCTGGCCTCAACAACCCCAGACACCGAGCCGCCAGCATCACCAGTCGCCGTGCCTACCATCGCCCCCAGCCATCGCACCCTACGACCCCTCCACTAGCCGAACCACCGTACCCACTGAAGACATGCCACAGCACCCATGGTCGCCAGCTTACTGCACCCACAGACTGCTGCCAACCAGCTGCCGCCCTCCACCCTCACTCTACCCCTACAGAAGGACTCAAATGACTATCCCACGGTAATACAGATTCCCCACACCACCTTGCCCTGACCTGTATCCCTTCACCTCCCCTGACCCAACTGTCACCCCACCCACCCCAACATGCCTCCTGCACTCCTCCTTCTCATTTTCCTCTCCACCATCCCAAAAATCACCTCCCTCTACCCGCCTACCCCCCCAAAACAGCTCTACACTGCCCCTTCACTTCTCCCCTCTCCCCACTACGGCACTCACCACCTCCTCCTGCTACTCCACTCCCCCGTCGACCCACGTGCCACCACTATCAGACCCACACGCTCCTACACTTCCCATCCCCATGCCACCTTCCTCACCCTTCTCCTTCTCCTATCTGCTGGGGACATCTCCCCGAACCCTGGCCCCTCGCCACCTCACCCCTCCTCTAGGGACCCCCCTGCTCCCGCCAGCTGCCGTAACCCCCTCAACCTCATATCTGTGCCCCTTCTCCCCGCATCCATCCATCCCCCCTCTCTCGGTTGCACTCCTGAACGCCCGCTCGGTCTGCAACAAACTTACTGCCATCCATGACCTCTTTATCTCCCGCTCCCTTAACCTCCTAGCCATCACTGAAACCTGGGTACAGGCCACTGACTCCACCTCCCCTGCGGCACTCTCCTATGGAGGTCTCGTCTGGTCCCATTCACCAAGACTGAGCGGTCACAAAGGTGGTGGGGTCGGCCTGCTCCTATCACCGCTGAGCACCTTCCAGGTCCTCCCTAATCCTCCCTCCCTAACCTTCTCCTCCTTCGAGGCTCACTGTATCCGGCTCTTCACCCCCACCCCCCTAAGGATCGCAGTGATCTACAGGCCGCCTGGATCCATACCCCGCTTCCTGGATGACTTCGCTGCCTGGCTTCCCTTCTTCCTCTCCTCTGAGCTACCAACCATCATCCTCGGGGACTTCAATATCCCCATCAATGACAACAGCCTGGCTACTTCCCAACTCCTCCACCTAACCTCCTCCTTCGCGCTCACACAGCACACTCAATCCTCCACCCACATCATTGGGAACACCCTGGACCTCGTCTTCTCCCACCTCTGTACCCTCAACCAGTTCTCTAACACCCCCTTCCCTCTCTCCGACCACCACCTCCTCACGTTCTCCATCTCCCCTTCCCCTAACTCCCCCCCCCCAGAGCGCCAAACCATCACCAGCCGCAACCTCCGCAACCTGAACCCGGCCCCCCTCCACTCAGCTGCCGACCGCTTACACGACCGCATCCTTCCACTGTCTTGTCCTGACCTAGCCACTAACACGTACAACGACTCACTATCAGCTACCCTAGACTCTCTGGCACCCCTAACCACACGCTACATCAAACCCAGACCGCTCCAACCCTGGCAGAACGACCACACTAAATGCCTCAAACGTCGCAGTCGCGCGCTAGAGAGACTATGGCGCAAAACCAGGTCCCCCCGTTCATTCTCCCTCTACAAATCTGCCTTCCTCACTTACACCTCCTCCCTCCACGCCGCCAAGCAGGCTTACTTCGTAAACCTGATTAACACCCTCTCCTCCTGCCCTCGCCGACTCTTCTCCACCTTCAACTCCCTGCTCTCCCCCCCCCTCCTCCACTCAGTACCTCACTCACCGCCCACGAAATTGCCACTCATTTCCACAACAAAATTGATGCAATCCGTCAGGACATAGTCAACTCGCAATCTACCTCCCCACCTAGCCTCCCCCCCCCCTATCTCCCCCTCATCTCTTCCCTCCTCTGACCTCGCAACCGCACTGCCCCCTCCACACCCAAGACCCCGCTTACCGTAACCCCACCAGCTCTGCACTCCTTCAGCCCTACTACCACTGAGGAAGTCACCAGGGTCTTCTCAGAAGCCCGCCTCACTACCTGCCCCCTGGACCCTATCCCCTCTCGACTCCTCCAGTCACCCCCCTCTTCCCTCATCTGCTCCCTCACCCACATCTTCAATCTCTCCCTCTCTACCGGCGTATTCCCCTCCCCCCTAAAGCATGCGCACATCACCCCCATACTCAAAAAGCCCTCCCTGGACCCCTCTGACCCAAACAACCTCAGACCCATCTCCCTGCTGCCACTCACTTCCAAACTCCTGGAGCGCTTAGTCTACAACCGCCTAAGCGCCCACCTAACTGACAACAACCTCCTTGATCCACTACAGTCCGGCTTCCGTCCCCTACACTCCACCGAAACCGCCCTCCTCAAAATCACCAACGACCTACTAACCGCCAAAGCCAAAGGCGACTACTCTGTCCTCCTCCTCCTGGACCTCTCCGCGGCCTTCGACACAGTTGACCACCCCCTCCTCCTTAATAAACTACTCTCCCTTGGCATCAGAGACACCGCTCTCTCCTGGTTCTCCTCGTACCTATCCCGACGCTCCTTCAGTGTCACCTACAATGGTGCCACCTCCCCCTCACTCCCCCTCTCTGTTGGGGTCCCCCAGGGCTCTGTCCTTGGACCCCTTCTCTTCTCCATCTACACCTCCTCCCTTGGCAAACTCATACACTCCCATGGCTTCAACTACCATCTCTATGCTGATGACACTCAAATTTACCTCTCCACCCCTCACCTCACCTCCTCTTTCTCCGCCCGAATCACTCACCTCCTAAACGACATCTCTGACTGGATGTCGCTCCATTTCCTCAAACTCAACCTCTCCAAAACCGAGCTTCTCGTCTTCCCTCCTGCCCGCGCCCCCCCCCATCCTATCCATCACTACTAACATCACCACCATCAATCCCGCCCCGCAAGCCAAAGTCCTTGGAGTCATTCTGGACTCTAACCTCTCCTTCCAACCTCATGTCAAATCACTCACAAACACATGCAGACTCCACCTCCGCAATATCGCCAAAATACGCTCCTTCCTTACCCCAGACACCACTAAACTACTTGTGCACTCCCTGATTATCTCACGCCTTGACTACTGCAACTCCCTCCTCACCGGCCTACCCCAGTGCAGGCTCTCCCCGCTTCAGACCATCCTCAACTCAGCGGCTAGACTCATCCACCTCACCACCCGCTCCACCTCTGCCACCCCCCTCTGCCTCTCCCTCCACTGGCTCCCTATCGCCCAACGCATCAAATTCAAACTACTCACTCTGACCTACAAAGCCATTCACAACACTGCCCCTAACTACCTCACCAACCTGATTCCCAAGTACCACCCTACCCGTACCCTTCGCTCTTCACAGGACCTCCTTCTATCTTGCTCCCTGGTCTCCTCCTCACACGCACGTCTGCAAGACTTCTCCAGGTCCTCCCCCATCCTCTGGAACTCACTACCCCAATCCATCAGACTGTCACCTTCCCTCCTCACCTTCAGGCGCTCCCTGAAAACCCACCTCTTCAGGGAAGCCTACCCCACCCTCACCTAACTGCTGCTCTCCTTCATTCCTCCTACCACTCCATCCCCCACAGCCACTTCCTCCTGTACCACTACCCCCTCCCTCCTAGATTGTAAGCTCGAAAGAGTAGGGCCCTATAACCCCTCATGTGCTGTTTGTAGTTACTGTAATGTTTCATGTATTGTCCCCCCCTCTATTGTACAGCGCTGAGCAAACCCTTTGGCGCTATATAAACTCAATGTAATGTAATGTAATGTAACAGCAGTATACGGTGTAAAAAAACCCCAACAGCTCTCCAGCCTGTCCTAGGAGTGGTACATCTGCTCAAGCCAAACCCCCCACACAACACACAAGCCAAGGGGAAGGCACATCCAAAAAGAAGTCACTGTAAAAAAAACCATCACAATAAAGGATGAAGCACCTCAATGGCTAATGAACAGAATATATTTGTTGGACATAAACAATGAAGAATTTAGTGCATAAACCCATCCATCCCCTCCCCCCCAAAACACACCCCCACCCAAAATGACTCCCCCCACAACTTTATGCACTGAACTGTCCAGTGTTTAAGTCCAATAATTATATTCTGTACATTAGGCATTGAGGTGCTTCATCCTTTATTGTGAGGGTTTTTTTTTCGGAAACAGCCATATACACCCAAATTATATACTCAACAATTTGCCTCATACACACTAAATAAATACATGCATCATGCACCTAATACACTCCATACACCACAACATGCACCTTGTTACACTCATCAAACAACAGTCTGCAACTGTTGGAATACATTGTTTGTGTATTTTATGCAACAAATAAATCAGTATTTAGTAGAGTTATATTCTTCATCCAGTAGATGGCAGTGTTTTCAGGTTTGTAGCTGCATCTATGGTACTGTAAATGCTATGTCTTTTCACGGAATAAAGTTTCCTGTTTCCATGTTGCAGTGAAGCAGAAAAACACATCTGGGCTGTGCACTGTCTGTTCTGTAGAGCTATATACAGAATTTCTAACAGGTTATGGACCCAGTCATAGCCGGCTACAGCAAATAAGTGCAAGATACAGCAACAGAAAGAAGACTGCAACGGAATAAAAGAAAATGGCCAGTAACACAGCTACAACAAAGCTTTCATTTGCAAATCTGACAAACCAGAACTACCAGACTTGGAAATTCAAGATGAAAATGCTGATATTAAGAGAAGGTATGTGGAAATGTATAAATGAAGTCAGGCCAGAACACCCTTCAGACGAGTGGATAGAGAATGTTCACAAAGCTCAAAGCACAGTCTCTCTTAACATAGAAGATGATGATGATGATGAAACTGGTAATAAATGTGGGTAAGATTGCAAGAGGTGCATGAAAGAGCTAATCTCAGCAATAAACTAATTGGAAAGCTATACCATACCAAGCTGATGAAAGGCCAGGATATGCAAAATTATATAAGGCACACCATGGCAATGGTTGAACACCTGAGAGGTATGGGAGAAGAAATAAAATATTTTCATGTCGCGGAACTATTACTTAGTGGTTTGCCAGAAAGTTACAAAACGCTTGTCACAGCACTTGCTGCACATCCAGATGATGAGCTGACATTGGAATATGTTAAGGGAAAGCTTATAGATGAATATAAGTGTAAAACAGAAAGCATTAATAGTGATGGTGCATCTGTTGCAGAGTCTGCTTTAAAGAAGAAAAATAGGAGTAAAAATAGTAACACGCGACAAGAAGCATGTGAATGATTTGTATGCAAGCAACAAGGCCATTTAAAAGCAGATTGCAGAATCTGAAAAGCTGGAATGCAAAAGCAAACTAAACTATAAAAGACCAAAAGTGTGAAGGAAGAAACTGATTTTTCAGTCCAAAATGTGCACCTCATCTTTTCAGGCATGGTGTGTTGATTCCAGAGCTACGAGTCACATGCCAAATGACAGAAATTTCTTTATTCACCTTGACCACAGTAAATCAGAAAAAAATCACCACAGCTAATGGGCAGATAATGGCTTCAGAAGGAAAAGGAGACTGTTTTATTTACTGTCCTATTTCCCAGAGTGTCACTAGTAAGATATCTGTGAAAAATATACTGCATGTACCTGCTCTTGAAACTAATCCTTTGCCAGTGAAGAAGCTCAAAAAACAAGTGACCTTCCAAGGTGACAGTTGTGCCATCACAAAAGAAGAAAAATTAAAAGGCTAAAATTACAGATGAACTGTATCAGCTGAACTACAATGAGGTGGTTAATACTGCCAAGGAGGAAAAACATTCAAACTGCATTCACACATGGCACAGACGACTTGGGTACAGAAGTCCTGACATAATAAAGAAATTAACTGAGAATAACTATGGAAGTGGAATACAAATTAGTCCATGTGAACAATCAATCAAACAATGAAACGCACCAGCTGCATAAAAAGGAAAAATGACAAGAAAAGCCTTTCTAAAGCAGAGTAACAGCAGAGCTAAAAAAAATCTCTGAAATTAATTCAGATCTTTGCAATCCAATGAAAAAACTGACTCCAGTAAAGAAGAGGTATTTTCTTACTTTTAAAGGCGATTACTCCAGGTATACTACACTATATCTGTTAGACAACAACAGTGAAGTACCACAGAACCTTGAACAGTATGTGGCTCAAGTAAGCAACACATTTGGCAAAATGTTATTGTACACAGACAATGGAACTGAATATACATGTGATAATACACAGGCGATACTCAGAATGCATGGCATACTCTTTCAAACTACTGTACCATACAACTCAGAAAAAAAGTGGGGTTGCAGAAAGAATGAACCATACTCTATATGAGAGTTGAAGAACCATGATGTGTGATGCATATATGCCAACCACATACCGGGGAGAGGTAATTATTATCGTATGCTGTCTCCAAAATCAACTACTAGGAAAAAACACCATACAAACTTTAGAATGTAAAAACAAAAATAAAATTTTTGAAAGCCAAGCCTATGTGCACATCCCATAAGAAAAATTTACAAAATGGGTTGCTTGTGCAAAGGAAGGTGTACTTGTGGGATACAGTGAATCTCAAAAGGGATACAGAATTTCACACCAAGACACATATAAGGTACCCGTCAGTAGAAGTGTAATTGTTGATAAAACTTCAATGTGTTCAAAATTTCATTAACTAAAACAAATGCTTTAAACTGAGGGAAATTCCAAATCAGTGTCACACGAAGATAAGCAAAAAAGTGTCACAGAAATAGAAATTAGTGCAGATAATCCAAATACTGTAAAAGAAGAAACCAGGTCACAATAGGCTTCAAT
This sequence comes from Staurois parvus, assembly GCF_062004578.1. Classification (NCBI taxonomy): domain Eukaryota; kingdom Metazoa; phylum Chordata; class Amphibia; order Anura; family Ranidae; genus Staurois; species Staurois parvus. The sequence goes on along the minus strand of NW_028317927.1, from coordinate 9,091,673 downwards.
AAGGAAATTCACCAAAAGCAATAAAGGCATCCCTGCCAAATGTACTGTATGTCCTATGTTGCTCTAAGCATTAAAACCAGAGCCAGATTCATGGGTGAGATGCACAACTTCAAATCCATGACAAACAAAGGTGGAGCTGAGCTGCTGATGAAGAGATGACATCACTTAGTGAACTGCAGACATGGCCACTTTCAGAGCTACCTCATGGTAAGCATGCAATCAGCTGTAAATGGGTTTTTAAGGCCAAATGCAACTCTGATGCCAAGGTCTGTAGGTATAAAGTATGAATAATGGCAAAGGAATATTCACAAAACTTTGGTGAGGATTATGATGCTACTTTTGCTCCAGCTGCAAAACAAAGTACTTTCAGAACACTGTTGACAGCGATGGCTTCTTGGAAAATGGTTGTGAAGCACCATGATTTCACAACAGCCTTTTTTAATGGTGATATTAAAGAGGAAATATATATGACACAGCCAGAAGGCTACATGAAAAATGCAGAAATCTCTTTACAGACACAAGCAATCAGCTTGAGCATGGAATTTAAAAATAAAGGATTCATATGAAGCAGAGCTGACCCATGTCTATACTCAAACTGTGTAGATTCTGAATATATGTATATTTTTTTCTTTATGTGGATGTCCTGATTGTTGTTCACAAAAAGGATGAGGAAGTTGTAAAGTTGACTGCAGTGCTCAACCAGGATTTTGAGACGAAAGATCTTGGGGATGTGACATATTATCTAGGAGTTAATGGACAACGTAAAGAAGATGGCAGCTTCCTGTTAAATCAGAAATCTAAAATAGTGGCAGTGCTTCAGCAGTTTTTGCATGACTGAAGCCAAACAAGCAAGTACTCCCATGGACACAGCATATCTAAAAACAGAAGAGGACGATTATCTTCTTCCTACTAATGATCAGTACAGACAAGCAGTGGGGGCATTGCTATATATTGCAACCACTACACGTCCATCAATTGTAGCTGCAATGTCGCTTCTTTGTAGACGCATGAGTGAACCACATCAAAGAGACTAGTCATCAATCAAGAGAGTCATGAGATATCTCAAACAAATGAAACACTTGAGTCTGAAGCTTTCTGCAGTTAGTGATTTGAACCTCGTAGGATATGTGGACTCTGATTGGGCAGATGACCCAAGAACTCACAAATCCATGAGTGGTTACTTGTTCAAATTAGGAAAGCATTCTATATCTTGGTCCAGCAAGAAGCAGATCTCAGTAGCTTTGACTTCTACAGACGCAGAATACATTACTGCTGCCTATGCCAGTCAAGAAGCTGTGTGGTAAGTCAATTGCTTGAAGTTCTCAGAGATCCGATGTCCCAGCCTTCAATCTTATATATGAAGGATATATCAAACTTTCCACTAATGAGAATATCAATGCAAGAACAAAGCATATTGACGTCAGACATCATTACATTCATGATCTGGTTGAACAAAATGTAATTGTGCTTATGTATTGTGAAACTTATAACATGATTGCAGATTTTTTGACAAAACCACTTACAAGAAACAGATTTATAGAGCTGAGATTCAAAATGGGACTAATATAAAGAGTATTTGTTGAGTGTGGGTGTCCGAATACAGTGTTCATGTATTTGTATGTGCAAAAACTACATCAGTATTCAGTAAAGATATATTCTTCAACCTGTAGGTGGCAGTGTTTATACATTTGTAGCTGTATCTATGGTAAAGTAGATTTAAAGCGGAGTTCCACCACCCAAAAGGGGAAGTTCCACTTTAAAGATTGCTCAACCGCTCCCCATTAAGGTTTGGCACCTTTGGGGAGCGGAGGGGGGGGACGGGTACCCGCTCTTATTTCCGTTGTGATCGCCTAGGACAGGGGTAGGCAACCTGTGGCTCTCTAGCTGTTGTGGAACTACATTTCCCAAGAGGCATTGCAACATTGCAAAACTGACAGTTACAGCTATGACTTGTCTCTAAAAGTCATAGCATGATGGAACTTGTAGTCCTGAAACAGCTGGAGAGGCACAGGTTGCCTACCCCTGGCCTAGGAGATCAGAAGCGGAAATTGTCCTCCTACCCTCCCTCCCCAAAGTCTTGTGGGACACGTGACAGGTCCCAGAAGATGACGGGGCCATTCAGGAAGCGCAGCACTACTTGTGCATGCGCAGTGGGCACTCGGCTGTGAAGCCGCAAACTGTCACAGCCGGGTGCTCACACTAAAGATGCCGGCACCTGGAATACAGGATGGCCAGTGAAACAGGCTGAGGCGGGGGCAATGTGGGATCATGGGACAGGTAAGTGGCTGTTTTTTAAAAGTCAGCAGCTACAGTTTTTGTAGCTGCTGACTTTTATTTTTTTACAGAGTGAGTGGAACTCTGCTTTAAATACACTAACAAATTGAAGCCAAACTCCAGCTAATACTTTATAAGCATTTAAAGCAAACAATGTTTCTATCTTTTGAGATTAAGGTTTTACATAAATAAAGATAAGCTGGTCATTGTAAGCACCCCTGCTAGTGTTAAATGTGTTATTTATTACAGGTATTTCTATAGTGCCGTCAATTTACACAGTGCTTTACATATACTGTATATATTTCGTTCATTCACATTAATCCCTAACCCTCAAGGGGCAAACAATCTAAGGTCCCTAACTTACATTCATACATATACATAACAGGGCCAATTTAGATAAGAGCAAATTCACCTCCCAGCATGTCTTTGGAGTGTGGGAGGAAACTGGAGTATCTGGAGGAAACCCATGCAGGCATAGGGAGAAAATGCAAACTCAAGGCAGGTGGTGCCATGGTTGGAATTCAAACCAACGACGCTAGTATTGCCAGGTGGAAGTGCTAACCATTTAGCCACTGTGCTGCAGGTTTGTAACTGATGCATTCTGCTGGAGAGCTTGTCTTTTGAAATGCAACAAACTAACTGGTTGGATCACCAGATGAAAATAGAAGAAATAAAATCTAAAACAGAAAATTAATACAACCATCATATCTAACAAATGGTAAGCTGCAATATAATAAATGTTTGCTTCTGGGTTTAATACCACTTTTCATTTTTTTCCCACAAGTTTTTGGAAAATGCAAAATGAAAATGAAGTCTTGAAAAGACTTTACATGCCTCTTAAAAAATACCTTGAGGTGTTTACGCACCCCAGTGTGGTTATTTTGTGGATGTTTCCACTGTCCTGGTGCTCCAGGGCCTCCAAAATGTGACAGTCAGGAAACTAGATGCATAGTTTATGCCTCCAGAAAGCCAGAAGGTGCCAATTGGATTTTTGGCCCATGTGGTTAGGCTGTGAAATAGTCTCACACATGTGGTATCCCCATGGTTGGGGGAAGTAGAAAAATGTTGTTTTTTTTTGGGGTGTAACTGTAAGTATGCTTATGTTGTGTGTGAAAAATAACTTGTTAAAATGACAACTTTGTAAAAAAAAAATATTATTTAAAGGAGAAGTACGGCAAAAGCTTTTTTGACTATTATTCTCTTCTGGGTCACAGGAGTGCACTTATTTCAGTACTCCTGTGACACAGATTTAGCTGACAGCTGGCTAAAGCCTACTGTGGGCTGACATAACAGAGCCAGTCCAGGCTCTGCAAGGATCCCAACTTTAATGTTTTGATCCACCCAGATGCCTGACCAATTGCTGGGAGCCTGAGCTGGCCACTCTCATCCCCTTTCCAGCCCAGCACTCCAGTGAGTGAGTGAGTGTGTGTGTGTGTGTGTGGGGGGGGGGGCAGAGTAGAGAGCCAATGACTGTCAGTCACCACTCTCTGCTCAGGGGGAACCGAGAATTTGGTGATCAGCGGTCATGTGATTGCTCAGTTCTCCATTTTATTGTTAAGCCAGCAATAAATGGTAAAAAACTAAAGTGACTGGAGCCTGAATATTTCCATTGGATAGTTGGAGTGTTGCTGGTTCCAGGTTGCTACAGGAACAGAGGACCTAAAGAATCTTGTCATCGTTACCTGTATGTATGTCAAGTGTCATCAACTCAGGTCCAAGTCCTAGCAACTTGTCACTTGATGAATGAGAGATCTAAAGAGAAGATGAAGATGATTTATTCTAGTTTTGCAAGATCTTCTCAGGGGGAACCGAGAATTTGGTGATCAGCGGTCATGTGATTGCTCAGTTCTCCATTTTATTGTTAAGCCAGCAATAAATGGTAAAAAACTAAAGTGACTGGAGCCTGAATATTTCCATTGGATAGTTGGAGTGTTGCTGGTTCCAGGTTGCTACAGGAACAGAGGACCTAAAGAATCTTGTCATCGTTACCTGTATGTATGTCAAGTGTCATCAACTCAGGTCCAAGTCCTAGCAACTTGTCACTTGATGAATGAGAGATCTAAAGAGAAGATGAAGATGATTTATTCTAGTTTTGCAAGATCTTCCAGTGTCATCCCCACAGCTGTGTTCAATGAGGTTCATTTAGTAAAATTGGAGAGTGCAAAATCTGGTGCTTATGTGCATGGTAGTCAATCAGCTTCTAACTTCAGCTTGCTCAGTTCAGCTTTGACAATAATAAACCTGGAAGCTTGTTGCTTTCTTTGCAGAGCTGCAAAAGATTGTGCACTCTCCAGTTTTACTAATTAGATTGGAGATTGATGGGAGCAGGAGAGGTACTAGGTCTCACCTGTCCTTGTGTGAAGGTTTTACAGGTACCACACCCCTATTGGAACAGAGAAGAATATAAACCCTAGTAGGAGAAAATAATGGGGCTTTAAGGTACAATACCATTATGGGTATACAGATTCATAATCACAAACAATATTGGATAAAATAGAGCATATTTTATTATGACATTATAAAAAAAACCATCTCTTTACATTTTTGTTGATTCATTATGTATGTGCTAACATTGGCGTTTGTCTTGCCTACCACTCTGTGTTTTTTTATAATGTCATAATAAAATATGCTCTATTTTATCCAATATTGTTTATGATTATGCATGTTTATACCCATAATGGTAAGGTACCTTAAAAGCCCCATTATTTTCTCCTACTAGGGTTTATCCAGTTTTACTAAATCAACCCCAATGTGTCCAACCACCTAGTAGCTGGACTCACCTGGTCTCTTCAATATTCCCAAACATTATCTTCTCCACTGGTCTCTCTCTTCTGACAGTAAGACCAAACTAGGACAGTCATAACTTCATTATTTGAGCTTCTAGTAACATAGCTGATTTGATATCTTTCAAAATCACTACATACTATTGCTCAAATACTGATTCACTGTAAAAAAAAATCCCCAAATCCTTCAAGTTATAGTGGATTCATCAAAAATATTTGCAAAAGAAAAAAACAGATGTAAAATAGACTTCCTGAAGACACCACCAAGTGAAATATACGTAGAAGCATGATCCCGTCACTTCCAGATCCTACATGACATCACGTCCGGCTCACTAGCTCGAGGCTTCGAAAGCATGCCAGCTAATCACAGAGAGACATGTTGTCTCCACATTGGCTGTACAGACTTGGTGCCGGGGAACAGGAACCATACAATTTATCTATTTTATGAACCATGGTTCCTAATAAATACTAAATTTAGAGCACATTTCATGGATATTCGTTTCTTATTCTGAGTTCCTCTGAGAGCTACTACTAAGAGAAGGGGAGCCTGGGGACCCATCCCATGAGAGTTTACAGTTGGGAACCCACATGTTATTTGATCATCTTACTGTTATTTGACCATCCAGTATGGGGGTCAACAGCTTCTGGTGAGTGGGAAATTAATTTATTACTCACAAGTGGGGGAGAAGAATCTATCAATGTGACCTCCTCCTATACGACTCTCATCCATTCACATTTTCTGGACTCTTATGATACCCTATATAAGACCCACTATTATATGTGGTGTTGGGAGAGCACTTTATATATATTTATATTTCAACTTTCATGTTTTATGACACATATGTACATGCTGAACTCATACTGAGCAAGCATCTGTCTATTTATGGTTTTGGTATTGACTATTATAATAACTACATCTGTTTTTTATTAGCCAATGTTTCCTCAGTAGTATTGAAGAGTAAGGACTTTGTGTGAAACAAAGCAATTAAAACTTCCACTGAACATTACAGGTCACTAAAATCAGCTTATGAGAACTTCTATATATTGCATGTCTGGGGAATACGTATAAATATTAGCTATGTTTTTACTACTAGGAATTATTTTTGTTGTAGGGCTCTTGCGTCCCTAAGGACTGAATTAGTGGTAATGTATAGTGGTTTTGTAGACATTTTTTTATTTATTATGGTCAGGATTTAAATAAAAGTACTTTAAAAATATTTTTCTTTTTTGAAATTTGCTAAAATGTACACAAGTGTGTGAGTCAGATTAGTGACTCAACCTCCTGTTATATCTTTATGTCATATGGCTCCATTGGAGATTTTAATTGATGCCATTGGGGTTGATTTAGGACTACAGGCTGTTTACGTTGCAAAATGAATGTTAGTAAATAAGGTTGCCTTATTATCCAAGTCTGTTGGGGCTGTGTGTTTCTAATTATGCACACAGTGCATGGAGACACAATTCTAGTCCCTGCATGCAAGGAAGCCTCCATAGAAATCTTCACACTGGAACCACACTGAAAAAGGAAACCTGTGGCAGTGCTCATAGCACCGGCTTAAACTTAAACACAAGCAAGAATTAAAAGATAGATAAGCTGCATACTCAGTAAGTGATTAAAGGAGAAGTACAGCCAAAGCTTTTTTGTTTGTGTTGCAGTTTATTCTGTATTCTTGTAATTCAGGCTAAAATCCACGGTCAGCTGACATCACTCAGCCGGTCAAGACTGGGTAAAGATCCCAACTTTAAAGTCGGGATCCACCCAGATGTCTGGACTGGCACCTGGCTCAGCCTCTCAGCAATCTGCTGAGAGCCTGAGTCAGCTGCTCCTGCCCCCTCCACAGCCTAGCACTCCAGTGAGCATGGTGGGGGGGAACAGAGCAGAGAGCGGTGACTAACAGTCACTAGCTCTCTGCTCACGGAGCACTGAGAACTGAGCGATCAGCAGTCTTTGATCACTCAGCTCTCAGTTGGACCGATGCTGCATCCACCTAGGTAAGTATGATTTCTGGCGAAAAAAAAAGATCTCTTTTCAATCAGCTGCTGAGAGTGATTAAGTAAACTGAGGGTATAATATCACATTAATTATAGGCATTCATAGTTGTGACTAGAGCTTGTTATCTATATTCCCAGGTATCCAATGCACATGGCAGTCTAATGAGTCAAATACATTTTCTGTATTCAAAGCAACACAATTTGCAGATGTATGAAAAGTCTGTGGAGGTTTTTATCCATGAATCTCCTAGTTCTGAGCCCCATCTGGCCAATATCAGTAATGGAGCAAAACGTGTGTCACCATGCAGCAACCCAGAACACACAGCAAAACAGAGCCAGTATGCACAATTGTGTTCCACACCTCTTCACACAAAAGAAATGATAATAAATTGCAAACAAAACAAAAAAAGGAAAAAAAAAAAAAAACATATAGTGCAAGTCTTTACAATTGTAAAAAAAAAGTCTAAAACAGCCAGTAAAGCATTGGCAGACATTTGCTCCGGATGATCACCGTGACACTGTGAGGGGGAAGTGGATGTGATACTGCAACCTACAAGGTGGGTATCAGCCAGAGGAGAACAGCATCCAGGGAACAGGATGGCATCCAGAATGGGAGAGTTGGCATGTGCTTTCATTTTGGTAGCAGATTTTGCAGTGGAGAGACTCCTGAACAGTGGCATCGCTAGGGTTGGTGTCACCTGGTGCAGTAAAACATGGTGTCAACCCCCCATTTGTTGGCTGGCAGCCCACCATTGGGGCTTGTTGGCACGTGTTGCGGCCATCAGTGAGGCCTGCAGGCAGTATTAGGGCTATAGTTTAGCAGGTTGGGCAATTCTTAATGGCTCAGTCCCTAGGAGCAGTAATGGATAATGGCCAACAGGCCCTCTCACTAGACCCAGAGAAACTGCAGCAGTGATCCCTTCGGCTGGATGTTCGCTCACTCTGGGTTGCCCAGAACGACTCTAGTCAGTAGTGAAGCAAATCTGTACCCTGGAAGTGGCTCAGTCTCTCTGTCTTCGGTGGTGCTGGGCAGCAGCGTCTCCTGTAGCACTCACTCAGCTTTTTCCTGGGCTCCAGGCTCTCTCTCCCCAGCAGAGTGCATGCTGGGGGCTGTAGCCTGCTCCCTGTGAACACTGTGGCCGCCAGTCTTCCAGGACTACATATCATATGATGTAACCCTAGTCTCTTCTGATTGGTCCTCCTCTGCGGCCAATGGGGAGTGAGCAGCAAGCTGGACGGCGAACCTGATCAGAGCCACTCTCTCTTCTCCCACAGGAGAAAGAGGGAGCGAGTTGGGGAAACACTCTGACAGCCCACAGCATGCCTCTCCCCTGTCACAGTGCCGTTGCCTGTTCTCTGGTGGAGTGAGCGGGAGGAAAAGATCCCGTTGCCACCTCTTCACTGGCAGAAGGGGGGGGGGGCTCAACACACTACAACTGCTTCCTACTTGATGGTGTCACCCCTCTGGTGGGTGTACCTGAATGCTGTCCACCACCCCCCCGCACCCCCATAGCAATGCCACTGCACCTGAAGGACCTCAATTTAACAAGATTTACCTATCAGTTGCGTTAATAAAGAGTGAATGTTAGCAGAAACTAATAGGTGAATTCCACCAAAATATTTGTGGATTATTCACTGGACTAAGTGGGCATTCAGTTTACAGAGTGAACAGTTTCTATTCCCTTATTTAAAGCCTAACTGCAGGTTTTAGTGAAGTTTAAATAGTTGTTTGGACCAAGCTGGCCCAAATGAAATTTTTATTTTACTAACAGATTCAGTGACTGTGTTCACTGAATGCCTGAAACCAGACAGATGTAAGGAAGATGAGTCCTTCAAGAGAAGGTCATTTAGATAACCTGGGACCTGGATGCTTTGAGTTCTGAGAATGACAAGAGGTGCTAGGACCACTGTAAATATTTTGGGCATGGAGAAAATACCTAAGGGCAGTACAGTAAAATGGATATGGCTGTCTGCCACTGTGAAGTTCAGAAAGCACCAACGAAGTGAGAAATGTGCAGATAGGCATCTTCGATGTCTATGTATGCCAGGTATTCCTCATATCTGAAGGCGGCGAATACCAACCGTGCAGATTCCATGCATAATTTTGGATTTTGAAGATATTTGTTGAGGGATTCATATTCAGATTAGGATGAATACCCCCATTGGGCTTTGGTACTATGAACAAGTTTAGGTAGAAGCTTTTGAACCTGTATTGTGGAGGTACTGATACAACTACTTCTGGAACAAGAGACAGTTCAGGACATTCTGCACCCCTCCCTATTAAGAAAGGGTTGAAGTTAGGTTTTGAAGTAAAAGGCTGGGTTAGGTGCCTCTTGAGGAGGGGGCTTTTGAAATCTCTCTGTTGGAACAACCTTCCCTCTGGTGACATCGTTGATGAATTGGTTATGTGCTTCACCAAAAAGATGCCTTGAAATAGCACAAATTTGAGGCGCTTTTTGCAGGCAGCTTCAGCTGTCCAGGTTTGAGCAACAGAATTCTGTGCATGTGAAAGCAGATTTCATCCATTTTGGACCATGGGGTCAAGCAGGGATGTCATCATGTTGGCTCGGACAGGCAGCTTTTGTTCTTTTTCAATGCCTGGCTTTTTCTTTCCTTGGAAGTATGTAAGCTGCTTTAAATAAAATGTTGGTGAAAACTACTGCATTATGTAGTTTTTTCCCTCCACATGTGAGATTGGATATAACGTATACGGTGTCTTGCTGAGAGATAATCATCCACCTGGTTGTGAAAGATTTCAAGCCATCTATTCCTCTGTGAGATTGAAAGTGATGTTAGACCTTCCGTAATATGAAGTCTTAACCTCTGGTAAGCAAGTGGACTTTGTTCCCATTATTTGTGTATATATGACAGCACAACACATTGGTTATATTTAGTAGTCTGTGTATCATAGTATACTGATACCCATGAGTGCTGCTCTTTCTTCTTAATTTTGCACAGATTTTATATATTTTATTTTAATTTGCATTAAGTGCAGTTTTGTTTTAATTTTTGTTTTAATCCCTGGCAGCATATACTTGACTTTTTTGCTACCCTGCTGTCCGTTCAGTTCCAAAGGAAATGCCCAGTACTTTGTATGCCAGTACTCTAATAACTCTAGCTTAAACAGGAACTTCAGTTCACTCCAGATGGCTGAATAGAGCAGCAGGAGAATGAAAGAAAGGTAAATATTTGTGTTTGTGTGTGCTCCTTTACCCATGCATGGGCAAAGCATAGATTCCCTTTAGGCTAGGTTCACACCTATGCAGGTTGAGTTCGACCCGGTTCTGCATTGCGTTGTGCGTTTTTGCACCTGCATTGTTTATGCATTTTTTAATGTATTTTGCCGGGAGGGGGGGGGGGGGGGGGAGTCATTTTTTAAAAATGTTTCTTGTTGCTAAGGATATTTAACACACAAAATGCATCAAAAACATGGCAAAAATGCACTACATGCTTTTCTTCAGCATTTCCATTGAAGTCTATAGAACCAAAATTTTTTTTTATTTATAACAGATACTTATATAGCGCTGTCAATTTACGCAGCGCTTTACATATATACTGTACATTCACATCAGTCCCTAACCCTCAAGGGGCGTACAATCTAAGGTCCCTAACTTACATTCATTATTATTATAAGTATTGCCATTTTTGAGTATTTTTATGCGTATTGTCATGCTCATCTACAGTATCACCACCTGTTATACCATGTTGAATATTCATGATTCATGTAATATTTTGAGAGGGATTTGTATTTATGTTTTTTTGATCAGCTCTGATGAAGAAGGGACCACCCTTCGAAACACGTTAGCCTGTATCCCCCCCCCCCCTTTGGATTTACCTGTAACCCTGTGTGGATTATGGTTTACTTATGTCTGTTTTACCATTACTTTTGTGAGTATATTTCCTAAATAAAATTAGTCACTATTTATTGAGGTAATGCACAAGGTTTGTGCGCTCTTTCTTTCATCTCCTTCTACAGTTTTGTCAAGCTTCCCCAGCTTCATGATAGAGCTGCACAGCCTCTGATCACCAGCGGATGAACACGCTGTTTGTTACTAACGCCCGTTTGATCTGAGTCTTTGAGCGCAGAAGATAATGGATTTTTCATAACTTACATTCATACACATACTAGGGCCAATTTAGACAGGATACAATTAGCCTACCAGCAAGTCTTTGAAGTCTGGGAGGAAACCAGAGAACCCAGAGGAAACCCATGCAGGCACAGGGAGAACATGCAAACTCCCATGTTTGGGATTTGAACCAACAACCCTAGTATTGCCAGGCGGAAGTGCTAACCATTTAGCCACTGTGCTGAATGCAACTTTTTGCACTTAAAAAAGTCCCTGACCCTTTCTAAAAAACGCATCTGGTGAAAACACGGAAATGTGAACATGTCCCATAGGAAATCACGTTCAATGCGGCGGCACAGTAGCTTAGTGGTTAGCACATCTGCCTTGCAGTAAATGGGTCATGGGTTCAATTCCCAACCATGGCTCCTCCTGCATGGAGTTTGCATGTTCTCCCTGTGCTTGCATGGGTTTCCTCCAGGTGCTCCAGTTTCCTCCCACACTCCAAAGACATGCTGGTAGGTTAATTGGCTCCTGTCTAAATTGTCCCTAGTATATGAATGTAAGTTAGGGACCTTAGATTGTACACCCCTTGAGGGTTAGGGACTGATGTGAATGTACAATATATATGTAAAGCACTGTGTAAATTGACGGTGCTATATAAGTACCTGAAATAAATAATAAATAAATGGACTGTACTGCATTTCTGCAAAATGCTGTGGAAAACACTTATGTGTGAACCTGGGTTAAAGCCCAAATCAGCAAAAACATTTTTTTAGTTTTGGTTGAAGAGAGTAAGAACTGAGACCTGAGAGTAAGAACTGAGACCTGAGAGTAAGAACTGAGACCTTTGACAAATTTCTATTGCTGTGTGTCCCTGTTTGGGAGATTACATTTCACTTCCAATTTGATGGGTGCCAGACAAGGAACTAACAATAAATCCCTCCAACATAGACAGAAGCAGCAATACAGTCACTTTCTACTGGAGCAGGAAGGTTTAGAAAGTTTATCAGGATTCCATAGCTGCCTGGTTCCAGTTACAAAGACTTTCCCTCACATCCAGTCCAGTTGATAGATATCAGACAAAATAGGAAGTGAGGGGAAATATCCTCAACTCATACAGCATTTACAACTTGATAGAAATATGTCCTGAATGTGACATAGCCAGCGTTTAAAACCTGAGAGAAGTTGTAAGCCTTCTTCACACTAAGCTCAATATGAGCACAACATGAATACTGACATGCAAACAGGTGCAAGCAGACTCCCTAGTACTGGCTCTAAACAGGCAAATGTGGTTTTCTAGTGAGTAAGAAGTTTTTATTTCAGTTCCTCTCAAAGCATGTTTTCTCACAGCCTGTCCACATCCTCGTTCTGTACTGTCCACAGAACAGCAGCACTCATTGCGGAATGCAGTTCTCATTATGTGTCTAACAGTTTTCTTACACTGTAAAGGACCAAAGAGCTAACTATCAAGCAAGACAAAAAGGTAGAGCAAATCTCTTTACATTCAATCAATACATACATAAGACCAAAGAGGTCATAATTGTTTCAACATGTTACCTTATTAGACTGCAGATTTGTGTGTTGTTCGTTATGGCACACATGTTTGCATGTGTTGACATGTTTTTTTAATACGTTTTCATGTGTATTTTGTTGTTTCCCTGCATACAATTTTCATAAATGTGTCTAAAAATAATTACTACATTTTCTTTAGGCCCAATAATGTGTTAATGCAGTAAAATTCATACAGGCAACATTTCTATAACTTACTGTGTTTCAGCACAGAGATAGATGCAGGCCTGATTAATTTTTTAGAACAAGTCTATGGGGTTGATTTATTAATGGCAAATAGACTGTGCACTTTGCAGGTGTAGTTGCACTCTGAAAGGGGTTTTGCTCCAGAGCTTAGTAAATGAGGTGAACTTTCACTTTGCAAAGAATACCTAATCACATGCAAGGGAAAGTAAAAAAATGTAAAAACAAATTTAAGAACAAAATTTAAAAAATAATTTTTGCTTGCGCATGACTGGATAATGAAAGTCAGCAGAGCGTCCCTTCATTTACTAAGCTCTGGAGCAAATTTCCATGTACTGTAACTGCATTTGCAAAGTACGCAGTCTGTTTCCTTTCAGTAAATCAACCCCTATGCTTGACGCAGATTCCTTGCAGTAACTGGCTGTGTTATATCACTGGGAAACAAATAGTTGTGAATGCAATCTTTTTTCAAGAGACAATTATAAACTCTTTCCATCTAGTTTCAGTAAATAACAGTAGAGAAAGGGATTTAAACAATCTAGCACAGGCTAAACTGTCAGTCTCTATGTTTTGCATAGTTTTCCACAGCTTGCACATTTTTGCAAAGTGCCAAGTTTATAAGACACAACTCTGTACTTTAAAGTATAACTCAAGGCAAATCTTTTTTTTTCTTTTAGTTTCTGGACATAGTGGAGATGGATTAAACACCTGTCAGTTTTTATTGCCGTCTGTGCCCCCGTTATGGAGATTCACCCTCTCTATTCCATTTTACCATTATTATTATCATTGAAAGTGAAAGTAAAAGACCGTTCCCAAATTTTGGGTTGTCCCCAGAAAAGTAATAGAGGGGAAATCTTCCAATGGGGACACCAGTTCTGGTGACCTGGGGGTCCCCAAGGAATTCCCTTAATTTGAAGGGATTTCCTCTCACTTCCTATTTGGCTATGGGACCGGAAATGAAGGAAAATCTCTGTAATGGGACACAGATGGTATTAAAAAAAATCTGACCAGGTTTATAACTGTATCCAAAATGAAAAAAAAAGTTTTGCCTGTATTCTACTTTACCTGATTTGTGAGGTAAGGAATTAGCAAAACTATATCATAGTGAAGCTAAGAAATTTAGCTTGCTGTAACTTTATAAATGTATAATTTATTGTTTTAACATATGTTACAATACAAGAGACCAATCATAGCGAGCGTTTAACAGTTTTAGCCAGTTGATTGTCTATCGTAGGTAATGGCGCATCTGTTATTTGCACTGTGTGATGAAAGGATAAGTTCACCTTTGGGAACACATTACATGTTCCAGCAGTTTTTAGGGTGGAACATGCAACATGTTCCCACTGCTGCAGCAATGTCATTCATTCACAGAGTTCTGTGAATGGGAAAACTACAACTACCATCGGCCTTTGCGGCTGACAGCTTGTAGTTTTCAATGAACTACCAGAACGCTGCTGAATGCTCTAGGCAGTTCATTGACGGTTCCTGTCATTGTGTAACTGCCTGCCCATACAAGGTACGAGCAGACAGCTTACACCAACAGTCTGCAGGAGCCTGGCATTGCACTCGCGATCTGATGATTGTAGGTGCAATGCTTTACAGGCTCCTAATAAAATAAATAATAAATGCACATTGTTTTAACTGCAAGAAGATGTGCATTTTTTTTTTTTTTAAAGGAAAACGTATATCTTAAATTTAGCTCAGCAGATTATCCTTTAGATCAGTAATGAAAATATTACACGATTCTGAAATATACCACAAGGGCCAACATCACAAGACAGGATTGAATGGTACACAATCTCTCTTTCAATGCAAGACAGTTACCACTATCATGCAGGAGGGATGTACTTTGCCTATTCTTGACCCCTGATTGTGGACGTCTGTGAAAACTGTAAATATGTGAATTCTATGTTAGGTTAGAGTTGTAGCAAGTAAAATTCAGGTGTATGGGGGCTGTATTATCGCATTAGGGTGCTATTAAAAAAAAGTGGTATGTAACACACCATGGTATGTGCATTGTAGCAACAGACATTACCACAATGCAACAATGGCAATGGGCCCTAACAGCTTAGCTACACATGCAATTTAAGTTTTTTGCTGTTGCTACATTAGACTAGAGCTACACAGTGTAGTAGCTCAGCAATATTATTACAATTGCAAGCAATTAATTGTTTGGCGCAGCAAATGCTCACTAAACAAATACAACAAATAACCTTTATTGTAAAGTGTACTAAGCAACATGCTGTTGCAATTAATCTCATAATTCTTGAGTTGAATGCAACTGATCACTGTTACAAGCTAGTTGTGTAGACTATGTTCAATCCTCTTAGTGATTAATCACTAGCCATTTTAGTAGTGTGACTGAGCTTCTAAAATGACCTATTTAAGTCTAGCTGTATATCAGAGACACACGTGGGAGATACAGCACATACATACAGCACAAAAGCTACATATCAGGAATGCTGAAAGAAACGTTGGTTGCTTGAAAGTTATACCGACCCTCAAACTTCGAGTTACCAATTGAGATCAACCATACAGATGAGGAGTTTTGCCTTTGTTCTAATTTTACTTGCTGAAATTACAGGAGCTACAGTTGCTGGCATGTTTTTAAATGTGCCATCTCTATGGCTGTCAGCTTTTTTCCTGGCTTCACTAGCAGCAGGGTTATTGACCTGAAACAAGCACACAGACAGTGAAGTCTAAACTGTCTGAACCCCCATACTGCATACATGTTACAGGTTAGTGTCTTAGGGTAGAGAAGCTGGTATCAAGATGATAGCATTAAAGCATGCACCTTTAAAATATGACACCTATGGGTACGTCCATATTTCTGTCCTTGAGTGCTGGTTCACATATATGCAGACTGGATGCAGTTTGAACCACATCCAATCCGCACGACATGTGAAATAAAATTGCTTCCTATGGTGCCTATTCACATACAGTATTTCCGGTGCACTGGCAGTGCGGATTTAGTGCGGTGTGAAAAAGAGTCTGAGCAGTGCCGTCAGGTGCGGATTACAGGCTATTGACTTCTACGGGAACCATTTCTAAACCACATATGTCTGAACAGGATAAAATCCTGACCGAATCATGTCCTGAACTGATGTAAACCTGACCTGAACCACTGAACTACTGTGTCAATTAGCTGTGAAATCTGAGCTTCAATCTGCACCGCACATGTGTGAATCAGCTCTCAATTTGTGTGTAATCAGACAACCTCTTTCACTACATAGCTCAAGGAAAATCTAATGGAAATCGAATGGGAAAATTGTATAATGTATTTCCATCTTTAGCCTTCTGGTGATATGTTACAGGTATTAGCAATTTCAAAATTAAAATACAAATGTAAGTTCCCACGCAGTTGTGCTAAAATCCACTTACCCTAAGCTGTGTGAATCAGCTCTTAAGGTTCCTTTTAAAAAAATAATGTGCCTAAAGAATTATATAATATGTACAATATCCTATGCACTGAGTAGACCAACCCTACCTGGTTAAAATGCATGTCAGGGCAAAATAACCAAAAAAATGCAGTACTTCTCTAAAAACATGCACATTTCCCCATGTTCATACCTTTAACCACTTGTCTACCAGGGCAATTTTTTCATTTTTTGCACACGTTACAGTCTGCATTGTTTGCTAGAAATTACTGTAAATCCACCAAAAAGTTGTGGTGGTTGCAATTTTTTTATGTTGCATGATATTTTCGCAGGCATTTATCAAACATATTTTCAGAATTAAATACTCTAAAATTAATTTTAGTGCAGCTACAGGCATGATCCTGGTATCAAATTTTTAAGCCGTCCTATCAATTTTAAAGTACTTAGAAGGTGGCTCCCGCCACCACTGTTCCTGGGCACTCTCATCCCACCAGGGAGCCCAGGACCGCTGCAAGAGGTAAGGTCAGCTGAGCACAAAAGAGAAAGAGGAACATTAGTTTCTCCCCCTCCTTTGCGACAAATGAAGTCGGGTGACAAGGATTTTGTCACTTATGCTTTCAATTCTTTGTTTACCTGGCCTGGTCTGTGTTTGATCGGCTGCTGTGGAGGCACAGGAGGGATAAAAGGTCTAATAGATATGTGGTCTCTCAATAAAGAGTACCCGTCACTGGCCAGGCTATCACAAGGCATGTTGTTCCCTTGTGATAGCAAGAAAGTTTAATAAAAAAAAAAAAAGTATTTAAAATAATTACATAAAATAAATAATGAAAAAATGTAAAGGACCCCCCCCGTGCTCACAAACACGCATTTAGGTCCCGCATACACAGTGAATGGTGATTGCACCACACGTATGGGGTAACACCATGAATATCAGAGTGAGCGCAATAATTCCAGTGCCAGAGCTCACATTTGACTCTGAACTGGTAACCTTTAAAGGCTTTTAAAGTGTTGTCTATGGAGAATTGCAGGTATCATAGTTTGTTGCCATTTCACATGCTTGTGAAATTTTAAATCTTGACATTTTTTCTATATCAATTTACTCATGTCATGTTTTATATTTTACCCAAAAAATTGGGTAATATATATTGTTTTTGCGTGTACTAATTTGCATTTAAGTGTATTTTTCCTGAAATTTTGCATTTGATAAACGGCTGTGCAAATATTGGTCAACAAAACAAATGGCAACACCCACTGCTTTAAAAAATATATACTGAATAATGTTTGGAGATTCTAAGTAATTTTCAACCAAAAAATGCTGTTTTTAACATATATGTGAGAAATGTCAAAATTGGCACAGTCGGCAAGTGGTTAAAGGGGCGACCAGCCAGAGCTACATATACATATCGTTTTCCTTTTCAAAGAAAATGAAGTAGTTTTGCTTTAAACCTTAACAATCATCAGTTCATGGAGTGCAGCTTCAAGGCTGCTGAAACACTTTACCTGCTTGGCTTACTGAAGAACAACAAGTGGTATCTTTTAAAATCCCTACATTCAACAGGATTCAGAGTCAGGTACACTAAAGTAAAAAAACAAAAACAAAGGAACACCAAGATATTGACCCTGTGAAGAATGATTGGAATCTGTGTGTACAGAACCCGCTTTTCCACAAAAAAATTAAATTTGATATTTTTCTGTCAGTGATGAATGCTAATTTTTATTACAAAAGAGAAAGACCAGTTTTCCATTTTTACATGAAGATGTACAGTAATGTGTATTTCTGAACAAACCAGTATGAATGATGCTTGCAGTGAGCAAATTAAAAACTGAACATTTTGGTGGTTTCAAGAATTGGCATTTGGACAAACTACAATAACTATGCTTAAGACTTTTAGACAGTTTTGAAAAAGCTTTTTTTTTATTTTTGAATGTTATCCCAGATGACAAACAGAATGGGGTCACTGATTCAACAGAGAATATAAATCAGACAAGGAGTCAAAATCAAATTAGATTATTTTTGTAATATACGGTAAATGGATGCCTACTTTTTACTGTGGTGTTCTCTGACTCATAGAATGTGTTAGAAGTTTAGTTTTTGCAGAAACATAGTAAGTCACTTGCGTCCCATACGTTTCACCAAAGGAGGGTTCGCATAAGTAAAATACAGTGCAATCAGACTTGGCAGGAATCACGTTGACTATATAATTTCCAGAACTGTAAGTCATGTAGATGATCAATAAAAGACATCTTAAACCTTCTAGCTGCATAATAGGCACTGTTAAGTCAAATATTTTCACAAGTCTATATGACGCAACACCTGAGCAAGTAAAATACCGCAACTTGTCTTGCAGAATGTTTGATGACTGTGTGACCTACTAACACCAAAGAATAAAGTTAGAAGAGAAGCTCACCAACAAAATCAACCCATATTTAAAAATAAAATATCCCTCAATCTTCCTGGCCAAAATTGAAGACATAGAGAACATGGAGAATCTCACAGCTTCTCTGTACCAAAGGGAAGAGAAACATTGTGAATTAAACATTGTGCGTTTCCCTGCGTCAGTTCACATACCTCTGGTCACACCCTGGAGCCCTGACACCCTGGAGGTTTTCCCATGCTCCTTAAATATTTCAAAATCTTGCATACATTAAGAGGAGGGTCAGCATAATGAAGCAAAGGTGACATCCTGGTTGCTCATATTTGGCCTAATCTTTGGCGGGACTGTAATGGCTGTTTACAAAACATCCCTTGGGCGTTTAATGATATGTACCTTCCTTTTTCCCTCCACCTCCTCCTGATCCTTTCTTCTCTTATCCTCCCCATTGTCACCTTTCTCTAGGTTTTCATGGACTTAACTCCCCTCCCCTATGCATTTCTTGTTCCTTCTCTTTTTCCCCCCTTATCCATGTGATCCATGTAGGTTAAATTAAGAAAATTTAGAAGGCATCAGGATGCAAACCCTGGTTTAAAATAGGTAAAGATAATCTTCTGGCCATGTAACTGGGGACTGGGTCCCAACATAACCTATTTTTTCATAAGCACTATAATATGTGTACTTGTACTTAGGTTCTTATTTACCTGTAAAGTTGAGCTGTATTGATCGAGTTTTCCTGCATACTGCAACTTTTAATTAGTTGTGCCTGAGTGGATATGATGTGTAAGGCCCCTTTCACGTGAGCAGTCTGGTCATGTCCATCTGTCCATTTTTCATGAAGACCCAAATGGATCCTCTATTCTCCTCTATGTGTAGTTGGATGTAAACAGACTTGTGTCTATTTACACTCGGCTACCTCTGATCCAATCGATCCGGCAAAAACAAATGTAAGGGAGTCAGTTCCCTGCCATCTTGTATCATAGGGCAGTCAGGTGTAAATGGACAGCTGGTCTATTTACATCCAACTGCCCCTAGAGGAAACTTGGCTATGTATGTGTCCACTCTGCATAAGCGGAGCAAACAAGGACCTATCATCCAGCAGTTCTGCTCAGCTCAGCAGGGGATCAGTGGATTAATCCCCTGCTGAGCAAAACCAGATCTGTCCCATGTGAAAGGGCCTAACTGGTTTTGTATACCTATGCCTTGGAAAAGAAAACCTAAAATATATTTTAAAGTGTTAGATTGCCTTTATCAAAAAATTAGTTTATCTTTACCAAAAAACTGCCTTAGCAGGTAAGGGGCACCTGTAGACAAAAACAAACTCTACAACTGTGCCCAAAGTCGAATTATTAGCATGCTGTAGGTGGAAGCCATCAAAGTACCTTTGAAGTACATTCAAGGGGTTTTGAAACAGAGAAAGAGCTCTCTCCTACGATGGTGGAGATGAGCAGTAACAGTTGGGAGTGTCTTAACAACATCCTAGCAACAGTGGGGTGACATCTCTGGGAGTAAATGACATACACTTATAGCAAGGTATATCACCTTTGGTTAATGCTGCACATTTTGTCTTTATCCACAGGTGCCCCTTACCTGCATAGGCAGTTTTTTTGGCAAGGGTATTGGTAATAAAAAGCCAATACTAAACTGCTCCTGTAGGCCCCATTCACAAAAAAGTGGTCATTACAAAAGGGTTTATGTTCTGCCATGCTACTTCATAGTGCACTGTGGTGCTATTCAAAACTGTGTAGTATGGGCATTGTTGTGTTGCCGTAATGGACAATAAAGCAAGTGTTACTACAATGTACAAGTGTCAGTGTGCCATTATGGGCATAAACAATTATTACATGGACAGAGTTGGCCTGGAGATAGTACGCCATTTATTTATGTTTTGTTTTTATTTAGTGCTGATGATTTATGCAGCACTTTACATCAGTTTATATTCACATTAGTCCCTGTTCTCTAGGAGCTTACAACCTAAAGTCCTTACTTCATGTGCATACATACACATACTACAGCCAATTTTATCAAGAGCAAATGACCTACTACCATGTCCTTGGACTTGTTTGACCAAGTCCACCTCTTAATTTCAGAGCTATGTAGGTGTGCTTAACCCAACTAAAGGTAGACATGGGCCTGTGAAACATTTAGGCAAGATGCTCTAACATAAGCTGACCCTCAGACTTGCTAAGCAGTGTATTCTAGGAGAGGATACATGTGACAGCCATGGGCATTGGACACTAGATGCTGGATTTTAGCTATTTTAGTTGCTTATTAGAAGCCTATTTAATATTTATTTTACTCATTTCATTAAATCAAATGGTTGATTTGCACTAATAATATACTCACCTTGCACGTTGTATCCTCTCAATAGATAGACAAAATTTTAAAGATGAACTCCAGAAAGAAATTTAAAAACAACAATGAATACAGTTATGTATTTATTTAAAAAATAAAGTATATTTAAAAGCAACTAGTATAAATACTGAATTTGCCTTTATTTTCACCTTTTGCAAAACTCTGTACAGCTGCACATGAGAGTGCGTGAGAGCACTAAGGACTAGTTGGAAGCCGTGCTTGCAGATGTGCAAGGTAGGATGACCCCATAAATCTGTTGCTGCTTTTTTTAATATTCAGTCACAGGTTGAGGAAAGGAAGGAAACTTATGTTGCTTAACTGCAGCAGAGAAAACTGAGTTTTTCGGGGCTGTGTAATAGTTAGGATACGTGCACAGAAGAACAAACACAATTCCCATATACAGTATATATTTCAGCTGTGTACGTACAGTAGCTGTTTGCTTGAAGTTCAGTTTTAATTTTTTATGGTATATCCTAGCTTAGCCAACAGTTATTGCTGCAATACTATTTAGAATTTATTGCAGATTAAATTTGTTGTATAAACCAACCAATTATCCAGGTTTCCATACCCAGAGTTAATATAAACTTCACAGGGAGAACACACATGATAGTCCTGAAAAAGTGTTTGATCTGTTCCTAAGTTGTGACCGAAGTGCAGAGCACACTCATACTGTATAGGATACATGGAAGGAAACATTTGCAGTGTGGGCATTTTTGACATTCACAGTTGTTAAAAGGGAAACTTTAGATCTTTTTATATGAACAAGAACTTTAGTTTCAACTACGTCAATTGACGTGTAAAAGTTAAACCACAATAACCACAGTGCTGCTTGTTTACCAGGAAAGAGGATTGTATATTAGATATGTAAAGATGACAGCAGCAGTATCAAGCAGCCAGCAGCCCAAGACAGGACAGTCAGCACAGGTATTGTCTCTTTTATAACAAATTTCATAAAAGTATATAAAAATATAGTTTTATATTTGCTATACTATGAACAATTTCAAGGGATATCACTATGTAATAAACATAAACAAACAGCAGCTCATGAAAGAAAGCTTTAGTCTCCATGCACACTAGCTTTTTTTAAGCTCAAAAAAGGCTGGAAGAAAATGGTCTTTTTTAGTAGTACTTAAGAGTGTTTAGGAGCGTTAGTGGTTTTTTTTACAATACATGCAGGGAGAAAAAAAAGCTAGAAAAAAGTTGTTAGGAGCTTTTTAGTAGCGTTTAAGAGCGTTCAGCGCTTTTTTTTCTGCTGGCAAATCACTTCCAAAAATGCAAAAAAAAAGTGGGTTTTTTTCTGGTCCTAGAAGCTGAAGCTTGAAAAACGCTTCTAGCCTTCAATAGTGTGCATGGACATAGGATAACATTATTTGCCTCTAGGCGCAGAAAAAAAAAACGCTCATAACTAAACTAGTGTGATTAGAGCCTTAATTATATTTTACGACTGCTACTAAATTCCAGGGATTCATAATTTTACAGTTCTGTTCTAAGCACTTTAATCGCAATCTAAAATATAGAATATTCCCGAGCTGGCCAACAGGGTCCCCTTGAAGAATAATTCCAGGTATTATTATTATACAGGATTTATATAGCACCAACAGTTTGCTCAGCGCTTTACAATATAAAGGGAGACAATACAGCAACAATACAGTTCAATACAAGAGAATTAGGAGGGCCCTGCTCCTTGGAGCTTACAATCTAAGAGGGAAGGGCTGGTGGTACAAAAGGTAATAACTGTGGGAGATGAACTGGAGGAATAGAAGATTCCTTTATTAGCTGAAGGCAGGATAGGCTTCCCTGAAGAGATAGGTTTTCAGAGATCGCCTAAAAGTGGGCAGAGTAGGCAATAGTCGGATAGATTGGGGTAGAGGGTTTCAGAGGAAGGGGGAGGCTCTGGAGAAGTCCTGGAGATGAGCATGGGAGGAGGAGACAAGGGAGCTAGAGAGCAGGAGGTTGTGGGGGAGCTGAGAGGATGGTTTGGGTGATATTTGGAGACAAGATTGGTGATGTAATTTGGGGCAGAGTTATAAATGGCTTCATATGTTATTGTTAATGTTTCTAATATTATTAGTTGGGCAATGGGAAGCCAGTGGAAGGATTGGCAGAGAGGGATGGCACATATGGAACGGTTAGTAAGTTGGATGAGTCTGGCAGCAGCATTCATGATAGACTGAAGAGGGGAGAGCCTGCTATGAGGTAGGCCATTGAAGAGGGAGTTACAATTGTCAAGGCGAGAGATAACCAGGGAGTGAATAAGTTGCTTAGTGGTTTCAGAGGTTAAGAACGGCGTATCTTGGAGATTTTGTAGAGGTGAAGTCTACAAGATTTGGACAGTGATTGGATTTGGGGCTAAAAGGACAGATGGGAGTTTAGGATTACACCTAGTACCCTGTATGAGGGAATGGACTGATGGTTGTATTATTGACCTTGATGGAGAAATCAGGGGAGGGGGCACGGGCTAGAGGGAATAGTATGAGCTCCGTTTTGATGGATATTGATATTGATGGATGAACTATGGGTATTCTTCCATAGTTGGTACAGCTTGGAACAATGTTACTATGCATATACCATATCTGTGTGCTCCCTCTAGAAGCTGGAAATCACTGTAGTAGGCATAGCTACTCCGGTGACCTCCACTAGCTTCCGGGTTCCGTGCCAAGCAGCTGCTCTGCTGCAATGTGCACACCGGAAGTTTTCCCCTTGGCACGAAAGCCATTCAGAGATCTCCCTGCATTTTTTTTAATGAATGCAAAACTAACTAGCTCTGACTTCACATGCCTCTCCTTTATCTGTAGAAAGTGGTGAATGAAGGTTAAAAGAAAAAAACACTTTTTGCTAACCAGTCCTTGCTTATATCTGAGTGGCATCATCAAATTAAAGAAGACATCCAGGTACAGGCGACCTGTGTTTAGCAGGGCAGTCACTCCAGACCCAGAAGCAAGCAGAGATTACTGTAATAGTGGTGCCTACTACAGTGATTTCCCAATTCCATGAGAATCCCATGGTGTGGTATATGCAAAGATACATTGGTCCAAGATGGACTAACATAACTATGTAAAAAAATATCCATACCTTGGTTTCTTCTTTAACTTGATTCTGCTACTCACATATAAGCAATGACTGGTTAACAAAAAGAGTTTTTTTTCTTTCCCTTCATTCACCACTTTTTATTAAGTAAAAAGAGGCATGTGAAGAGAGACAGTTTGAGAATAGTGTACTGTTGTTACATTTTTGTGCTGAACATTACAAATCCTTTGGCTCATTACAGACATGAATACCATCTATGGTATAATACTAAGCCACAACTCCCTTGCCGTGCTTGTAACAGGACATGATCGTTCATTTTGAATTTGTTTACTTAATTTTCTGAGCAAACACCAAATATCAGTTTGTGGGTTAGCAATTTATTAGTATACTTTATCTGACTTTCATAGGGGTGCCAGTACTATTAGCATTTCAGAAATGAAAACAAATTAAATACCCAGAATTTATTAAAAGTGTTATTAAACTCAGGACCCTGCATTCACTGTATCTGGTCTCCTACAGAACATGGAAGTGCAAATATTTTAGTAAATATAAACTCCTAAATACCTTTTCTCACCAGCCGAGCACATGTTAAAGCTTGTAAGAGGAGTTTTCATTTTTCTCTAGGAGGATGCAGGACCCCTGACCTCTGTCTGGACAGTGCTGATTGGCCCTGTGCTGATCACATGCACTCTCCCAAGAATACAAAAACCTAACAAAACACACCAAACTGAGCATGTGCAGAGTGTCTCCACATGATATGTCTTATCAGGACATAAAAGGGGGACACTGGAAGTAGGGAAGGATAAGAGAAGTTAGGATCAAACAGCATTTTTACACAATTCAGAGGATTAACCCCTTAGGTCCCACAGAGAGTATAACAAGCATGCTTTACTGCATATACAGACTGATTTTACTGTTGTGGGTTTAGTAACACTTTAATGACTCTCCTATGAAGGTCATTGCTCAAGCAATTCCTTTCATGTGGTGACAGCTGTCCCCCAGTTATGTTTCTGGGTTGTTACCCTATCACATGCTTCCCCAAAAGAAACAACAAGCAGCAGTGATTACACACATTGTGCAAGCGGGATCCACTGTTGTTGCCATTTTAAAGCAGGTCCAGAGCTATGACGTGCAGCCAACACTGGAGTATGCACATATCAACAGGAAATAACTGAATAAGGCTGTATTCTAATTAAGTTTCTGTTTGCAATTAAGACATCTATAAATTGCTGTATAATCTAATATATGAGCAAAAGTTTCCCATATAGCTAAATAATAAACCACATTTTCTGTGCACTGTTTTAGGCCTTTCCTTGGAGCTGACTGCAGGGCTCTCCTACAATGAAGGACAATGCCAACAATTCTTACGTTGCCTGTAACGTCAACAAAGACTTGGAACCATTCACATATTTCTATTGGATGATATTTTTGGTAGGCTTTTTTGGGAGTTGTTTTGCTTTGTGGGCTTTCAACCGGAAAGACAACAGCCAGAAATGTACAAATGTATACCTCATAAACCTGCTGGTGGCAGATCTGCTACTGACTTTGGCTTTGCCATTTAAGATTGTTGTTGACTTGGGACTGGCTTCCTGGAAGTTGAAAATCTTTCACTGCCAAGTAACAGCATGTATGATATACATCAACATGTATATATCTATAATATTCCTGGGATTTGTTAGCATGGATCGGTGTCTACAGACTATACAGAGTGCAAAACTGTACCAAATACAAAAAAGAGGATTTGCCACAATGCTATCAGTAGTTGTTTGGGCTTTGGTGCTGTGCATTATGCTACCAAACATGCTGATCCCTATAAGAGACATTCCTGAACAGGAGGGTGTTGGATGCATTGACTTTAAACAGAAGATTGGAAAAGACTGGCATGTGCTCTCCAATTTTATCAGCATTGCTATATTTTTGAACTGTTCCTGTATAATCTTGATCTCTAATTGTATTACTATTAATAGGCTTTATAAAAATAAGGACTGTGAGGAATTTGACAATATCAAAGCAGCCCTTGTGAAAATTTTTCTAATAACAGCTGGGTACATCATATGTTTCCTTCCCTACCACATCGTCCGAATTCCATACACGTTAAGTCAAAATGATGTCATCACAGACTGCAGCCTGAAACAAGTCCTTTTCCATGCAAAAGAATCTACACTGTTGCTGTCCATTTCCAATCTTTGCTTTGATCCTATTGTATACTTTTTTTTCTCCAAATCTTTTAGAACTAAAGTAACCAAAACATTTTCTGTAAAGAAAGAGGTTAAAATTGTGGCTGGTGAAGACACAATAACAGAAACAGCAGCCTAGGAAAACATCCACCAACATACCCATACATCAAACGTGAAGTGAGAAGATGCTTCCAGGATGCTTTTATTTTTGAAAAATATATGTATTTAGGTACCATCTTAAATAGTATCTATAGCAATCATTTAGATTCCTGACATTTTTTTTATATTGCAGCTGTTGTGAACATAGAAACTATAACTAAACATAATGATCTGGTTGCTATGGGCCATACAAAATTTCATATTTGATACAATGTAACAATGGTACATATTTTTTAAACTAGATATATTCTGATTCATCGGGATTCTGTGGCACTTATCTTGAACATTCAGGGAAGATTTAATTCCTGCTTAGTGGTAGGAACAGAGGGTAAATGTTGATGAAGACAAATAAAGATTTTAGCCACAAAAGTCACATTCACAAGGTATCAGATGTTTGGTGTGTGGCAGGATCATAGTAGTGAGTGGAAGTACATGCACCAAGATCTACATAGAAATATTGGAGGAGTCAGTGAAGAAAACTGATAATTTGCCACTCCAAATGTATTGTGAAATGTAAATTGGACCCAGCAGCTTTATCGTTTGCCATATTTTAAACACGAATGGTTTTACCTTTTAAGAATAAGAAAACTAATTTAAAGGCACACAGTGGCAACAATAGCTTTTTCTGGTATATGTGCATGCAGGAAATGTGCTTTTCAATTAGAGGCAACAGTGTAGTGATCGGCAGGATGAACAATTGCCACGCAATAAAAATGTTCCTACATCTTTCCCTTTAAACTATGGGATTGATTTACTAACTTCAACTTGTTCAGTTAAGCTTTGAAAAAAAAAAACTGGAAGCTGACCCCTATGTGTCCTAGTGAGAGCTGCAGCAGTCAACGAACATTTATTGCAGCACTCCAAACATATATATTAAAAAAAAAAAAATCACTATATACTGTAAGATTCATGTATACTGTAGTTTGCCACTAAAATTGTATAATGTATTTTCAAGTGGTCTATTAAAGGAATTGGTATATACTGAAAGTATAAATTAAAAGAAATGAATTGTAAAGTATCAACAGATGAATATTACTTTTAGTATTAAAGCATAACTTTTTTCCCGACCGGCCGTTGTATATAAACGGCCGGACGGCGGCAGTGCAGGGTCGGGTGGCCGTTTATAAACAGCCTCCCCGCACCCTGCTTGTGCGTGCTCCCTGGGAGCACGCAGCACCGCGATCCGGTGCCTGCTGTGTCCTCTGGACACAGTGAAACACCGATCATCGGATGGGACCTCTGTCCCGATCATGTGATCACTGATTGGCCAATCAGTGATCACATGCAAAGTAGTAAGCAAGATGTCACTTGTGACATCATTGCTTACTACGTGTGAAATCTTAATGATCACAGAGGTCACATGGTAAAAGGCTATTCACTCACCAGAGGTTGATGACCCCTTTTAACAGGAAGGTCAAATAGCGTTTTGGCGCTAAAGGGTACTTTCACTTTAAGAGGTTATCCAGATCCTCCTATAGAAGCGCAAGGACCGCCGCTTCCGGGTCCCGTATTATGTCACATCTGGCCTGAAACGGTGAGGCTTGGAACGCACGCCAATCAGTGAGAGTGGTACGGCGGAGCAGTATCAGCAATACAAGCTGTATACACTGGTACCAGTATGTAGGCACTGTAGCATGTGATTATTAATAATTTAACCCACTGGTCTTATTCAATTTTAAATAAATACTACTCAATGACGCTTTTATATGATATCTCCTGCTTTATCACTGTATGAGTGATTGGCCACAATTATGAAAGAGGAACATCTTAAAATGAAAGAACCCTTGAGAGCCAAAACACTATTTGACCTTCATGTGAAAAGGGGTCATAAACCTCTGGAGAGTGTGCACTTATTTTCTGAGCACAAGTGGTGAAGAAGTTGGGAAATTTATGTGGTAGTAGAAATACACACAAAATAACTACTGTGTCACAGTGTGGTGCTGGGGTTTTGCACAATCATTGGACTTTTATTTATCATTTATTTATGTACTATTATTTTTGTTTTGGTTATATTATCCATTTGGGATTGGTATTATATAGTGCTTTAGAAGGTGCAAGTGCCTTACTTTCACAAGTTATCATAAACCAAACTAAATACTTCAAGATGGAAAGAGGAATCTGTAAACTGGCATATTTAGTTGAATAGCCACTGAATCTTGTGGGATGACTAGTTCAAAATGCAGAATCTCGAACACAAAAAGAGAGCTAGAAGGAGAAATTGGACATACTTATGATGATCATAGACAAACAGGATTCTCACCTTGCATGAAGTGCAAAATTTTAGGAAATGATTTGCCTTAGAGGAGGTTTACCCTTTCAGTTCCAGTTGAATTAAACCAGATAAAAAGGGGCAAAAAAGTCCCACTGGAGGAGTAAGCACTAGAAGGGGTGTAATGATCCTTAAAGCCAATAGACTGTTTTGTAAGGAGGAGTGGGAAAAAGAGTAGGATGTAATTTCTCAAACTAGACTCTTATTACAATAGTAGAAGAGGTCCCAGGGTGTTGAAAGCTTAAATAATCCAATATCACACACACTGGGGTACAGAAGTTGTCAAACAAATCTGATTTCTTTTTATGAGGAGGTGAGCAAAACCTTGGACAGAGGTGTGGTGGTGGATGTGGTATACTTGGATTTTGCAAAAGCGTTTGACACAGTTCCCCACAAACAGCCAATATGTAAGGTAAAGTCTACAGGCTTGGAAAAATCAGTTTGTAAATGGATAGAAAACTGGCTAAAAGATTGTATTCAGAGAGTAGTGGTTAATAATTTATACTCTGAATGGTCTAGGGCAGGGGTGGGCAACTGTGGCCCTCCAGCTGTTGTAGAACTACAAGTCCCATGAGGCATTGCAAAACTGACATTTACAAGCATGACTCCCAAAGGCAGAGGCATGATGGGACTTGTAGTTCACCAAAAGCTGGAGGGCCACAGTTGACCACCCCTGGTCTAGGGTTGTTAGTGGTGTACCCCAAGGTTCAGTGTTGGGACTTTTACTTTTTAATATATTTATAAACAATATAGGGTCTGGGATTAAAAATCCCATTTCAGTCTTTGCAGATGACACCAAGCTGTGCAGTGGAATAACGTCCTTACAGGATGTCTCCAACTTACGTGCCGACCTCACTGCACTGTTTAATTGGGCAACTATGTGGCAAATGAGGTTTAATGTTGATAAATGTAAGGTTATGCACTTGGGGGCTAAGAATATGCATGCATCATACATACTAGGGGGAGTACAACTGGGGGAATCAATGGCAGAGCAGGATCTGGGAGTTCTGTTAGATCACAAGCTTAATAATGGCATGCAATGCCAAGCTGCTGTTTCTAAAGCGAGCAAAATCCTCTCTTGTATTAAAAGAGGTATAGACTCCAGAGAGAGAGGTATCATTTTACCAATTTACAAATCATTAGTAAGACCTCATCTGGAATATGCAGTTCAATTTTGGGCACCAATTCACAAAAAGAACATTGGGGAACTGGAGAAAGTACAGAGAAGGGCAACCAAACTGATAAGAGGCATGGAGGAGCTCAGCTATGAGGAAAGATTAGAGGAACTGAATTTATTCTCTCTTGATAAGAGGAGATAAAGGGGGAATATAATCAACATGTATAAATACATCAGTGGTTCATATAGTGAACTCTGTGTAGAGTTATTCACCTTGAGGTCATCACAGAGAACAAGGGGACACTCTTTACATCTGCAGGAAATGAAATTTAATCTCCAAATACGGAAAGGTTTCTTCACCATAAGAGATGTGAAAATGTGGAATAGACTCCTCAAGAGTTGGTTCTGGCCAGCTCGGTGGATTGCTTTAAAAAAGGCCTGGATTGTTTCTTAGATACACAGAATATAACTGGTTAATAGCATTTATAGGTAAAGTTGATCCAGGGAATATCCGACTGCCTCTCGGGAGATCAGAAAGGATTTTTTTACCCTGCAGAAGCAAATTGGATCATGCTTTGTTGTTTTTTTGCCTTCCTCTGGATCAACTGTGGGTATAGGATTATCACTTTTTTTTATGGTTGAACTGGATGGACTTTTGTTTTTTTTCAGCCAGACTAACTATGTAACTATAATTAGTGTGTTTTGGCAGGGAAGGACTCCCCCTGTCAGAACACAAAGGCACAGCGGGAGAGATTACTGTACTAACATCGCATAGTTAGCACAGCGATCTTTCAGGGTTTTTTTCTTTTAGCCAGCTGGATTGAACAGAAAAAAACTCAATGCGTGTACCAGGCTTTATACCTTGTATTGGAAGTGTCCCATTTACAGGAGACAATCCGCTATGACATACTTTCACAAATCAAAGTCTTCACCAGTAGAAGGTGAAAAGGTAATCCAATTAAGTCAAACAGACACTTCAATAGGGAGTCCACCTGTCTGTCACTGAAATCCCAAAAGGTAGAAACACTATAAACATGAGAGGTTGTATACATGTTAAGGTGGATTATTGGAGGGTCCACACTAGGCAGGGACCATTTTATCAGTAAATATCCTATAGAAGGGAAAAAGTTGTCTCACATTGTCAGAAGGAGGCAATGATTGCATTGGTTGATAACAGTAGAGAAATATTTCAAATACAGAGTGTATTCGGAAGATATTTTCAATAGCAAGAGCTCACCAAGAACCTATACCTGTTACAGCAGGATGATCCCCTACATGCATAATAGAGGGCATTGCATAAATTAGGCTGGAAACTATAGACTGTAAAGCTGGACATAGATGACTCAAATGTTTAAGTTCAACCTGCAGTTTGAGCAAAAAAAAACTGTCCCGATTACCCCATCCACACATTCGGGATGGGGAATACTCCCAGCTGTGTATTCTAACAGTGGGGAGACTTTCCCACCATCAGCATACACTGATCAGCACTACAGGCTATAGCCACTGTTCGACTACAGTGGTCATACATGGATCGAAATTTGCTCGGTACCTGCTGAACCTGCCAAATTCCGATCCATGTATGGCCAGCTTTAGTCTCAGTCATATGGAACTTGCTCCAAAACAGGCCATACATAGGTAGGCTGTAGAGGCTCAGATATCAGATATGGTAATAGGGGCCTCAGACACACACAAAAGAAAGCACAGTTTGGCCAGAATTGGATTCTGCCATGTATGAATATAGGAGAATAAGGGACAAAGTCACTTGTTGCAGCATGACTGTCTCTAAGAAGACCTGTTGTACTGCATAGGAGAAAAACAACTATGCCCAAAATGAGGGAAGACCTCATGTCCTCACAAACTTAAGCAGTTGGTATGATGAGGGCCATAGGGGCCTGAGGTCAGTAAGGCAGGCAGTGACACAAAACTGGATGAATGGAGCATGCACACAACACTTCCCTTAGCGGATGATGTTCCCTCAGCTTAAACTGTTACTTTAGTGAAATTACATTGGCCAGAAAGTTTAAAAAATGGCACCCAAAAGTCATAATTATGAAGTAGCTCCTACTGCTTTAGCATTACTCATTAATGAAAGACAGGGTCACAGCGAATGTTTGCGTTGTGGTTCTGGATAGCACTCTGTGGCTAACACGATACACAATGGTCTGGAAGGCACTACAATGCAGAGTAAAGTGTCAAAGGTTACATGGCCACGTCAAAAGGCTTTCTCACGGAATGAGTCTTAAAAATTGGGTTAGACCAGAGTCTGTGCCACGGCTCTGGAGCTGGAGATTGCCTTGTGGCTAACTAACACAGTTCACCAAGGCCTGGAAAGGGCTGAAATGTAGAGCCCAGTGCCCAATCCAGCTTGTGGCAGTTTGGACTGGGTTCAGCATCCAGCGTTCTTGCTGCGGCCATGATTAAACCACTGTAAATCACACTAATACACATAGCTGCTGTATAGACACTAGCTAAAACAGCAGTTAGAAGTCTTGATTGAATTATCTATGAAGTTTCCTTTCTGGTAGATGAAAATATTGAGATTAAAATATATATTTAGAGTTTTTCTCAGCAGAGCTGATGAAAACACATCCAACCTGATAGGATATTACAAAATAACAGGTGGTTGTCCCAACCTCCTGTAGGCAGCATTGCAACCAATATCTAAGATTATTTCCAATGCCTGTGTCTCTCAATTGACAATAAAGAAGTAGAGTGTACATTATGCTGTGATTTGATAGAAACACATTGTTTAACAAAAACGTAGACCTTCACCACAAGGTTCTAATACTTCTGTATATATAACAAAGTATATCCGAACTTAGGAAAGAATTACAATAAATTATTTTGGAATGAGTTAATAATGTAAAATATACTTGTAAATTATGCTATAGTTAGTGAAATCTGTTATCAAAATTAAAACCATATACACCACCAGACTAAAAGGTTTTGGAGAAAAATGGTGAAAAGATAGTGGTTTATCACCTAAAGCATATACAATGCTGTCATGACAAAACTAGATTTTAAACACATGAATCAGCCAGCCCAAACAGAAGAACATTTGTTTTCTAAAGTCCAGACCTGAAACCAACAGAGAGGCTCTGGCATGACTGGAACCTCAGATATCAGCTTAGCTGATCAGCAGCTACAGGAGGTGTTTAGTGTTACAGTCTTTACCAGCTAAAAATACAAGTTTACATATAGTAGCTTTTTCAGCCTGAGCTATGAATGTTTAGAAATGTGCTTGATAAGACATTTAATAAGTGTTATAAATTAAAGCAGATAGTGTTTGTCTTTTATCGTTCCTTAGCTGAAAATCAGACCATAATTTAAGTAATATTACAGAGAGTTCTCAATTTTGTTCTCACGTTATGAAGAAATAGATTAATATGGGGTTCTAAGTGAAAAAGTTTCATATGCGCAGACAATGATGCCAGAAGGCGTAGAGCTAAAAGCACAGCTGGAGAAACTGTAAGCAATGAGCTTGCCTGCCTTGCATTTATTGTAATAAGGGTTAGGATATTACTGTGACATTTCATGCAACCCACTGAAGACTATGTAGGAAGACTTTACAGTCAATGATCCTCCCCCGTGAAATAAGCATATCACTGCACTTACCAGAGGAATGGGAAAGTGTGTAGCATATTGTATATGACGCAGAAGTTCATAATTGGAAGGGAAAATGATGTCTCTCTTGACCGATCTTTCACTAGAGCCAGAAATTCTTCTATGTAAAGATGGAGGGTCGTAAGTGTGGCAGTCTCCAGTAACTGGAGAAAATATCTAATGGTCACAAAAAACAAGAAATAAACCAGTCATTTAAACAACAACTCAAATATAAATGTAAACGAGCATTCCGGCCAGCTTTAGTTCATAAAATCAAAAGTGAACTTCAGGTATGGATTTTATTACATTGGTCCAGCCTTGACCATGCCTGTGGGACTGGAAGCAGAATACCACCATGGCTGCAGTAATTGCTGCTGTCTTAAGGGTCCCATGCGGAGCAGCTGCCCTGCTGCACAGTAATCACTGGGGGTTGCTTATTTGCAATGGGCGGCACTAACAGAAAGACTTGCATCTTTCGAAGTGAATGCAAGGCATTCCCTATTTAGATGAGGTGGAGATAGTGACATGATTGCTCCACCTCATCCACTAAGAGAACACATTACATTCACTGAGAAAAATGCAAGGGATGTTAGGGAACTGGAGACAGTGCAGAGAAGAGGCAACTAAACTAACCAAAGGCATGGAGAAGCTTAGCTATGAGGAAAAATTAGCCAAACTAAAATGTATTCTCTCTTGAGAAGAGGCATTTAAGGGGTAATACTATTATAAGGATAAATAAATAAATGGTCCATGTAGTAAGCTATAGGTGCACATCTATTCATTTTAAAGTTAAATGCGAAGGACAAGGGGGCATTTTTTGCATCTAGCAGAAAAGAAGTTCAGCCTCCACATATGGAAAGACTTCTTTACAGTAATAGCTGTGGAAAATGGAAATAAACTCCCTATAATTAGTTCTAGCTAGTTCAATTGATTGT
This sequence comes from Staurois parvus, assembly GCF_062004578.1. Taxonomy (NCBI): domain Eukaryota; kingdom Metazoa; phylum Chordata; class Amphibia; order Anura; family Ranidae; genus Staurois; species Staurois parvus. The sequence continues at coordinate 9,057,414 of NW_028317927.1, read as the reverse complement.
TAAAAAAAGCTGGATACATTTTTAAATGCTGAGAATATAACAGGCTATTAACATTTATAGGTAATAACACCAGACCGATTGGATCAGGAAGGATTTAGTTTCAGATTCAGAATACTTTATTAATCCAAAAGAGAAATTACTAAGGTACAATTACGGTACATTCACCAAGACAACACAAAACTCACAATAACAAGGCACAACAATAAAATTTCCAATAGCAGCAATGAATACCACATTATTATTATACAGGATTTATATAGCGCCAACAGTTTATGCAGCGCTTTACAATATAAGGGGGACAGTAAAACTATATAAAACTACATAACCACATAAAACTAAAATAAAACTGTAATCAACCATACCACCCTAATAAAGTGGAAGGAAAGGCTTCACCAGAAATAAGCATTATTCAATCATAATGCCCCATTTCATGAGATTCGTATTGTTAAAATTGTAAAAATTTGCTTCCTTATACCTTTTTTTCACTTGTAATGTGACCTTTATCTCTCGGTTTTTCTCCTGCTCCTAAGCATGTCCCCTGTCGGCTGACTACATCATTTCTGGAAGTGACATAGTACAGTAGCTAGCTTACTTTTTAAACATACTAAGCAAGGGCAGAATTGTATTTTTTTAACATCCAGGATTATTGTTTATTGAAACAATGGCATAGTACAATAACAGCAACACACAAGCAGTACAAAGCAGTACAGTGAGACAACAATATCCAAAGACATAAATAAAAAAAAATACAAGATAAATCAGTGCAACCTATCAGGCATAAAGGAGCAGGGCTTACAGCAATGTCAGTGGTAATGCAACCAGTTAGCAAGCAAAACATGAACAGAGTAGCATGTTTATTGTTCCGTCCAGGGTTGCCAAAACCCTATCGAACTTCCCAGGACAACCTCTATTAATGCATGTCAATTTGTACATAGGTAATACTGCATCAATGGACGCTTCCCACGAGGCCACTGAGGGGGAGCAGGGGAGGTCCAATTGCAAAGTATCTGCTTATTGGCATAATATAGCAGGTAAGAAAGGAGCAATTTGGTGTGGTGAGGCCTCTGTTTATCATCTTGTATACCAAACAATGCAAGCTCAGGGGAGAGTGAAAGGGACAGCCGTTGCCGGGCATTAACACAGGTAAACACCTCCGTCCAAAAGTCTTCCACTTTAGGACAGACCCAAAACATATGAAAGTAAGTGCCCTCACAGGAATGACAATGGGGACAGTCAGCAGACCTCTGCGGATAGATTCTGTGCATTCTCTGAGGTGTGTAGTATACCATGCGCAAACATTTTGTCTGCAAACATTTTGTCTGCAGCAATTTGTCTCTAGAGGAAATAACCTTCAAAATATTCCTCCCACATTTCCCTATCCGAGGTTGGATTGTCCTTCTGCCATTTTGCCCAGAACCTATCCATCTTGGGGGAGTCCACGCTGAGAAGAGATGAATAAAGAGAAGACAAAGGTTTAGAAAGGGATTCCTGTGCAAGAAGGTCCTCTATTGGGTCAATCTCCAGTCTAGGGGGGTTGGAAATTCGCCCGCGCTGCATGGTGCAATTGGTAATATCTAAAGTACATCCACCCAAGTAATCTGTGTTTACAGGAGAGATCTCTAAATGATAGCAAGGTACTCATAGGCATGATGTCCTTAGCCAAGCTGATACCATAACGTGCCCACACCAGGGGGTCAGGTAGCCATTGTAAGTGTGATAGAGTTGGATTGCCCCACAAGGGGCAATATGGGGACCACTGATGAGGCTGCAGAAAACCTTTCCTAGCTGCAGCCCAGACATGAAGTGTGGCCTTCGTAGGGAGTGGAAGGGATGTGTAAGCCCTAGGGCCTCTATATACAAGATTACTCAGTTCTGTAAGGGAATCCAGTATGGCTGCTCCGAGACATACCACAGCATTTGCCCAAGATCTCGTGAACCACCATTGTACAGTGACTAAGATAGCTGACCAATAAAAGATCAGAAAATTGGGTAGCTCCAAGCCTCCACAATGTACCGGCAACTGGAGGGTAGATCTCACCAAGCGGGGGAAGGGGGGGACCCTCCCCCAAGGAAAGAGACCACACAGCAGTTAATCTCCCCAAAAAAATACAAGTTATCCAAACAGGGCAATTATGAAAAGCATAATTGAATTTGGGGAGGTAGATCATTTTGCGAATATTTATGCGACTTAACAGATATAGTGGCAAGGCAGACCAGGTGTTTCACCGCTCCCTCAGCTGTATCAGTAAAGGGTGGAGGTTCAACTTATAAAAGCTCTGTAAATCCTGAGTGACCCATATGCCTAAATATTTGAACTCATCAGCCCACAGCAATGAGGTAGAAGTCGTGGAATTCCTAGCTTGGGTATTGAGTGGAAAAAGGACCAATTTTGACCAGTTGATGCGAATCCCAGAAAATTGTCCAAATTCATCAATGACCTCGAGTGCAGCTCATAGAGAAGAATTTGCGTCATGTAAATACAGCAACGTTCCATCAGCATAGAGCGAAATTTTCTCCTCCAGAGGACCAACCCACAGCCCTTTAATGCATCAGGAACTCCGCAGCTGAATAGCCAATGGCTCCAATGCCAGAGCAAAAAGAGCCGGCAAGAGGGGACACCCTGCCGAGTCCCTCTGCTCAAGAGAAAAAAAAAATCAGACAAATGGTCATTGGTTCTGATCCTTGCTTAGGAAGCATTATAAGGCATACCCAACCATTTCAAAAACTGAGATCCAAACCCAAATCTACACAGTACCTCCCAAAGGAACACCCACACAACTGAGTCGAAGGCCTTTTCAACATCTAAAGAGGCTATGACTCGAGTGCCACCATTAGCAAGGGTGGTAGCCAAGTTAACAAAGAGGTGGCAAATATTAATATTAGTGTCCTTCCCCAGCATAAAACCCATTTGATCAACGTGGATAAGATCATCCGTCACTGAGAATTTTATTTTTGACTGGAATTCCAGTTTAAAATACTACACAGAATAAAAACACAGATTTAAAAAAAATAACAGAAATGCAAACTACCAACAGCAAATTATACCACTTTCTCCAACATTACCCAAAAATCATTACACACAGTTAACTTAATACCAACATAATATAAAAACTACATAAAAATCTGGATCATATACCTGATTAAATCCTCACATCCAGCACTCACAGAGAAGAGTTAGAGAAATTTAGACCATGCTTTACAAAAGGGTTTTGCCTTTCTCTGACACTTTGACTATAAGGTTCTGTATAAAAGAGGTTTTTATTTATTAATTTTTTTTCTATTGGTTGGAATTGTCTCTTTTTTAAATCTGACTAATCATGTAATGGTATTTTCAAAATAAGGCATAGAGTTAAAATTTTTGATCCAGAATGAGACCTGGGCTTAACCTTTCCAGATTCCTCTTGGCAACCAGCTATTATGGCAACTTACAAATCCACTTTTTGCACTCACCACTGGGAGCTATTTAAAAAAACTCTACCACTGTGATATAATACCCTGTAAAAGCTTCCCAAGATGCACCCAGGCACTTCATCAGAGTATTGACGTAGCTGCAGAAATACGCTTGATCTGATCACATTGGCACCAGGTCTTTAACTTAATTTCAGAATTTATCCTGACATTTATATAGACTCCGTCCCCATATTGGTCAGAACACTCATCATATACATTCTCTTCTTAGCCAAACCTAATCTTACTAAACATTTGAGATCAATGGATATTCCCAATCTGTTTGATGTATCTAGAGACCTAAACCAGAATTGTGCACTTGAATGTTTGTTTGCTTTTAAAAAACAACAATCTACTGTATCTAAATTCAATATCTCCTGGCAGCCTTGGATCCCTTCAACGATTATATAAACGTTGATGTTTGATACTATGTCTAAACTTGGTAGTCTCATTTTTAGCCCTCAGTTTTACCATTCGATATTTCAGAGCCATTTCAGGGTTATGTATTTTAATCCAGTCCGTTGATGGGTATTAGATGGTGGCCAGTTTTCTACACAACTTATTATTATACAGTCTTCTTATTAACAATGCATCTTTTAAAACATTTTTCTTTTTCAACATTTCCATCCAACTTGACATCATATTGAAAGCATTAGACCCTTAACTATAAGACTGGGGCAATATATTTTTCTTTCTCTATTTGATATTTTCTGCATATCTCTTGCCTTTGTAAAATGTCCTTCAATTTCAATAAACACTATTGAAACCAAAGATTTTGATATGATCTATTGTTAGAATTTTAACAGGAGTTAGGAGTCTAGTACAGATATTCCTCTAAACATACAGAGGAATTACAGTATGATTAATGTAGTAGCCCTCAATTGTTGTTATTTCTATGGTGATTTTTTTGTTTAAATTTAGGAACATACCGTAAATCAGGTTGATGGCATAAATAGATGGTATCTATCTATGGCTGATTAATCATATATTGTATGCAAAGAAATTATACTACATGTCCTACTATCTAGTTGTTTTGATAAACATACCGGAAATTCTGATCCAAAATCTGTTTTGAATTCATTTTTCTCTATATCATCAAAGAGGTGGGCTGTTCCTGAGTCAATCTCCATTTGGTCTATGCCATGCTCCTAAGAAAACAGAAAATAAAGGAAGCGATCAGTAAACTCTGGCTATACTGATACTTCTTTACACCAAAGCTCAAAGCCCAACTACAGCTAGATAGAGTGTGTATCTAAAGAGTGTCAAAAAGAACAGCAACAAAAATACAGAAAGCAATAAAACAAATTTTCAAATAAAACATGGAAGGCTAAGGCTGGCCAAAGGTGGACTGTTTTTTGTTTTTTTCATTCATCCAGTGGGCTGACCACTGAACTCTGCTGTGTTGTATATTCATACAGCTAGGAACATATTTATGAATGAAGAATTTCATCCTGTTTTATAACCAGGAAAACGTTTGCTATTTAATCAATAAATCATAAGCATGTCTAAACTAACTATATAGAAACTGTCAGTATCTTAGTTGTTATGTTCCAAAAAATAGCAACCTAACTGCAACCTATAGGCTACTGATATGACCTTGTGTATGTTAAATGCCAGTCCAGCTGTTATCAGTAGCAAGAGCTTTGGCTGATTATTTTTATGCTTTAAAACTGAATGAGAGTCTATCAGACTATTCACTAACTATGGGCATAAGTAATATAATGATCCTTTAGGAAAGACAATTATTAATATATATATATATATATATATATATATATATATATATACATACATACACATACATACACACACACACACACACATATATATATACACATTCATGCATACAGTGGATTTAAAAAGTCTACACAACCCTTGGAAAATGTCAGGTTTCTGTGACATAACAAAAAGAGACAAAGATACCTTTCCACCTTTAATGTGACCTATAATCTGTACAACTCAATTGAAAAGCAAACTGAAATCTTTTGGGGGGGAGTAAATATAAAAAAACTAAAATAATGTGGTTGCATAAGTGTGCACACCCTCTTAAACTGGGGATATAGCTGTGTTCAGAATTAAGCAATCACATTCAAAATCATTTTAAATAGGGGTCAGTTCACCTGCCATCATTTAACCACTTGCCCTCCAGAGGATTTACCCCCCTTCCTGACCAGGCCATTTTTTGTGTTACGACACTGCGTTACTTTAACTCAAAATTGCGCGGTCATGCAACACTGCACCCAAATAAAACTTATGCCCTTTTTTCCCACAAATAGAGCTTTATTTTGGTGGTATTTGATGGCCTGTGCATTTTTATTTTTTGCACTATAAACAAAAAAAGACTGACAATTTTGAGAAAAAAAACCCAATATTTTTGACTTTTTGCTATTAAACATGTCCAATAACAAAATGTAAAAAAATCAATTTCATCATAAATTTACACCAAAATGTATTCTGCTCCATGTCTTTGCTAAAAAAAAATCCCAATACGTGTAAATTATTTGGTTTACGTAAAAATTATAGCGTTTATAAATGGCAGTATATATACTGGAATTTTTTTTTTTTTTTTTACTAGTAATGGCAGCAATCAGCGACTTATAGCGGGACTGCGGCGGGCATTCTGACATGGGGGGGAACTGACTTGGTGTCACTGACATACCCAGTGACACCAATACAGTGATCAGTGCTAAAAAAAGCACTGACACTGTACTAATGGCACTGGGCAGGAAGGGGTTAACATGTGGGGTGATCAAAGGGTTAACCTTGTGCTATTTCATATTATGTGCTGTGTGTGCTTTCAATTGAAAGCACACTGCTTTGTATGGCTCTGCTATGCAGAACCATATAAAGCAGTGTGCAGGAGCTGACATGGGAGAGAACTGTATTGTTTACATACAGTTCTCTCCCCGTTGTTATTACTCAGTGATCACTGGGTGCCGGAGAGGGCCAAGGCCGCGGATGACTTCAAAATCACAACTATATACATTATTTTGCACATCTGTGCCGCCCTGTAGTAGTATTTCTTCTATAGGGTGGATGGGAAGCAGTTAAAGTGCCTCTGATTAACCCCAAATAAAGTTCAGCTGTTCCAGTAGGTCTTTTCTGACATTTTCTTAGTCACATCCTAAAGTAAAAGCCATGGTCCACAGAGAGCTTCCAAAGCATCAGAGGGATCTCATTGTTAAAAGATATCAGTCAGGAGAAGGGTACAAAAGAATTTCCAAGGCATTAGATATACCATGGAACCAGGGGAAGACTGACAACTAATAGGGCCCCTGGGCAATAAAGGATCATGGGGCCTCTGGGTCCTCGCCCACACCCAAAAAGCCTATAAAAAGCCAATGAAAGGGGCCCCCTACTGACCCCGGGCCCTCGGGCAGTGGCCGAGTGCTTGAATGGTTAGTCCGCCCCTGCATGGAACACAGTGAAGACAGTCATCATCAAGTGGAGAAAATATGGCACAACAGTGACATTACCAAGAACTGGACATCCCTCCAAAATTGATGAAAAGCTGAGAAGAAAACTGGTCTGGGAGGCTGCCAAGAGGCCTACAGCAACATTAAAGGAACTGCAGGAATATCTGGCAAGTACTGGCTGTGTGGTACATGTGACAACAATCTCCCGTATTCTTTATATGTCTAGGCTATGGGGTAGAGTGGCAAGATGGAAGCCTTTTCTTGCGAAGAAAAACATCCAGGCCCAGCTAAATTGTGCAAAAAACACATCTGATGTCTCCCAAAAGCATGTGGGAAAATGTGTTATGGTCTGATGAAACCAAGGTTGAACTTTTTGGCCATAATTCCAAAAGGTATGTTTGGCGCAAAAACACTGCACATCACCAAAAGAACACCATACCCACAGTGAAGCATGGTGGTGGCAGCATCATGCTTTGGGGCTGTTTTTCTTCAGCTGGAACTGGGGCCTTAGTCAAGGTAGAGGGAATTATGAACAGTTCCAAATACCAGTCAATATTGGCACAAAACCTTCAGGCTTTTGCTAGAAAGCTGAACATGAAGAGGAACTTCCTCTTTCAGCATGACGAAGACCCAAAGCATACATCCAAATCAACAAAAGAATGGCTTCACCAGAAAAGATTAAAGTTTTGGAATGGCCCAGCCAGAGCCCAGACCTGAGTCCGATTGAAAATCTGTGGGATTATCTGAAGAGGGCTGTGCACAGGAGATGCCCTCGCCATCTGACAGAGTTGGAGTGTTTTTGCAAGGCAGAGTGGGCAAATATTGCCAAGTCAAGATGTGCCATGCTGATAGACTCATACCCAAAGAGTACTGGAATCAAATCAAAAGGTGCTTCAACAAAGTATTAGTATAAGGGTGTGCACACTTATGCAACCATATTATTTTTAGTGTTTTATTTTTACTTCCCTCCACCTAAAAGATTTCAGTTTGTTGTTAACTGAGTTGTACAGTTTATAGGTCACATTAAAGGTGGAAAACATTCTGAAATGATTTATCTTTGTCTCATTTTTTTTACATCACAGAAACCTGACATTTTAACAGGGGTGTGTAGACTTTTATATCCACCATATATATTAGATGAGTTACATGCTATCATAGAGCTTACAATGATTTCTCTTACAGGCGTTATATTGGTTTTACTTTGAACAGGATGCTGACAGTAAACAACCATCAGGGAATATGCCAGAGCAGGATTACTCTATCATGATTTTAAAACGCACCTCAACTTTTACTGAAAAAAAAAATATCAATTCAAAAAATGTATAGTATATACAATTGCTAAACAACATATTCTAATATATTGTTATTAAACAAAATTGCCTATTTTTATCTGCAGCACTGTAGTTTTCTGTAAAATTCCATGCAATATGGCTATGTGGGTGTACAGCCTGCTTCAATAAGATTCCTGCTTGTATGATTGGCTCACTGATTTTCACCGAAGTCTGCACTAAGATACAATTCAGATCTTAGGATCATCCTCTGCAGCAGAATATTTATTTTTGTGAGAAACTTCCTAAGTGTTAATTACTTCTAAAGTGATGCAGACCCTGCAAATTTTCTTATTGGAACATAAGGCGATTATAATGAACCAGAACCTCAGATTCAGAATCAGTCTGCAATGGACTGTACATTGATCACCCAGAGAGCAGCGTTTTTTTTCACAACCAAAGTATAGTTACTTTTTATGAGTTGAAGAACCCCTAATGACATGCATCACTCAGAGATAGAGATTCTCCATTTTTTATATAAGCTGAAAATTTAAAGCAGAACTCCAGTTAATTTTTTTTTTTTACCATGCAGTGGGTGAGGGTAAGCTCATACTCACTTGACTCGCCGACCCTATGGAAAATCGCACTCCCCCATGGTCCAGCGGTGGACTGTTCCTGTCTGTAGAGCGTGCATTGAGCATGATGATGTCAGGAACAGTCTGTTTATAAGACCGTTGGACCACGGGGGGGGGGGGGGTGAGTATGGGTAGGAGCAAAAAGGACCGGTCTTGTGTGGGGAGGATCAGCAGGTCAGATGAGTCTATCTTTGGTGTCCTCTTCCCCAGGAAAAACAAGCATTTTAACATATATGTATCCTGTTTTTTCGGCTATAAAATAAGTTCTTCTTACCTCTAACTTGGCACTAAGATCTTTAGCATAATGGTCATCAATGTGTTCTCCACTGGGCGAATGAGATCTGTTGCTAGCAGACAAGTCCCCACGTGATATCAGAGTGCACATATAAGCATCATGGGAAAATATATCATGTCGGATGAACTCACAAAATAATAACACCAAGTTAACAAACTCCACTTTTTCATGTTCGTTGTTTGGATCACCTTAGGAAAAAATACAGCGGTCTAGTAAAGCTGTGATCTCAAATACCCCACTAAGCCTCAGACACAAAGTTCCTGCAGTGTTAGCAAAACCAAACCCAACAGACCAGGTTTAATGTACTTTCCTTCTTATAGAGTGCAGAAATCATGAATAGGATAATCATTTTTTTGTGATAATTCAAACCCATAGCCATTTAAATCTAAACTCCTGGCAAACAGATACATGCAAATACCGTATAAAATACATATATGGGAGCTGTTTTCCCTTCTAAATGATTTGTGATTCTGCTCATCTAGTTCTGAGATTTGCACAGCTTTACCATACAGCACAGCCATTTTTGAAAGGGCAGGAGACATGATTTTTCTCTTCTGCAGTTAGGAAACACAGGTTGTGTCACTTGCCCACCCTGTGAATGGACAGTGAAAGGAAAAGCAGAACACTGATAATCTTACCAATCAGCCTGCTCACTCCTCCTATCAGCATGTTATTTATTTGCATATATCAAACACCTGCGCTCTGCACCTGCAACTGATTGTTACCGATAAACTTCAGCACCCAAATATCTGAATATAGAATGTCAAATTAAATGCAAAAAATAGGTGTGCTGTCCATTTGACAGCTTAAAAGTGCGTACAATGCATAACAAATTCATAAAAATAAACATGCCACATAAATTTTATCAATCAATAAAAGTCAATAAAAAAAAAAAAATCAGTGTTTCAAATTAGTATGCATAAAGTGAAAGTGTGCAGCTGTGCATGATAATCAAACAGCTTCTAACTTCGGTTTGTTCAATAAAGCCTTAACAATGAAACCTGGAAACTGATTGGTTTCTATGAGAGCTGCACTCTCCAGTTTGAGGCTCCATGCATACTGGGCATTTAATAAAGCTGGTAATGTTAGCTGTGTAAAGTCACGGTAAAAACGTGAGTTTTTCAGCGTTTTGTATTAGCATTTAGTCGCGTTTTTACGCGTTTGTGGTTTTTAGCATTCTTAGAGGTTTTTTTAGCAAAAATAAAAATTTTTGTCAAAAAAGTCCAAAAACGCTGGTTTGCCACGAATTACCACATTTTGACGTATTTTTCAGCGTTAAGAGTGTTTTCAAAGCTAAAAAACTCCCCGAAAAATCCACTAGTTCTGGGGGTTTTTTCCAGCCAAAAAGCGTTCATTACAGTCTATGTGTGCATGGACACATAGAATAACATGCTGGGGAGTTTACTGGCTGTAGAAAAAAATGTCAAAAGCCAAAAACAGCCGCTGTAAAAACATCCAGTGTGCATGAGGACTTAGTGAATCAACTCCTTGGTGTCTTTTATATCTGCCTTTTGTTCAGTTTTAGATTAGAATACTTTCGGCAGTCTTAAGTGTCTGTTGCAAACAAACAAATGTCTCCCAAGAAAATAGTCTATCGCTTTTTTTCTATTTAATGAAAGTGGAATAAGCTTTTTAATATACAATAAAGGCAATATGTAAAAGGCTGTTTTAGTCATAGCCAACTTTCTGAATGCCTCATGTTTTTTTTTCTTCCATTCTTTAAAGGTTCCAAAATCCTTATATTCCAGTTGGCTCTGAATCCATGACTATGAAAATGGATGCCAATCATAATGCCAACAACCTGTTTAATTACAATGGAGCTATGGGAAAACAGGTAAAAGCTAATTTTTACTTTTTTACCTGCCATATTCTTCTTCGTAATTTTGAGACTTTTTCAATTTTTTTTGCAACATTGCACAGTGGGGAAGCTCACTCAGCTAATTTCATTCCTGGATCAGTACTTTATGGTTTAGGAAATAAATAGCTATGCAGTGTGACAAATGAAGCAAACTACCATGTATTTAGAAGGTATAAGTGTTTACATTTATATATTTCTACTCTGTATTTTAGGTGTTTTTAAACAACAGGGATAAAAAGCCTCTGCCTCCTCCACCCATATATCTCACTCAGGCTCCTGTCAGTGGCACCTGCTCGTTATTCTTCTATATGTCTTTATTTCTTCTCCGCTAACATACAGAGGTGCTAACATGTTTCAGTCGATGTAGCTTAATGCAGGTCATACATGGGTCGAATTCCAAATGATTTTTTGTCCAAAAATCGAAAACATTGTTTGCTCAGTAGTCCGATGGTGCTATCAATGATTTCGAAAATCGTCCGTCATAAAGTTCACCCCATATAACAGATGAAACTTCTGTTCCTTCCAGGTCACGGCTCATGCGCATATTCTTTTCGGAAAAACAGTTGTATGATTTGACCATCATTGAGTCGAAAATTGGTTGTTTTTCACGAATTATCTAACATGCCCGATCACTGAAAAGGGGAGGAACCACAAAAATCGGCCAGTGCCATTGGGTGCCATCAATAATTTCGAAAATAGGCCATCATAAAGTTCACCCCATATAACAGATGAAACTTCTGTTCCTTCCAGGTCACGGCTCATGCGCATATTCTTTTCGGAAAAACAGTTGTACGATTTGACCATCATTGAGTCGAAAATTGGTAGTTTTTCACAAATTATCCAACATGCCCGATCACTGAAAAGGGGATGAACCGCAAAAATCGGCCAGTGCCATTGACCCACTAACAGAGCAAAAATCGGCCGATTATTCTTAGGTCTGAATTTCGGGTGAAAAATCAGTCGAATTTTGACCCATGTAAGCATTACCTTAGGTTCATAACTAAGCATTTTCCGCAGCGTTTTGCAGAAACTCAGTACAGTCCATTTAACATTATTTCCTAAGGGACGCGTTCAGGTCTCTGCGTTTTTACCTGGTGCATTTTTTGGAAAGGGTTAGGGACTTTTTTTTAACACAAAAAGTTGCGTTTTAGGTTCTATAGACTTTAATGGAAATGCTGCAGGAGAGCATGTAATGTGTTTTTGTGGCACTTTTTATGCTTTTTTTATGCATTTTGCATTTAAAATCTGCCTAGAAACAATAAAAAAAAGCAAAACGCATCAAAAACGCAACGCAAAGCACAATGCAGAAACGGCTCAAACACAAACTGCATAGAAGTGAACCTAGCCTTACTGATAGCTTGACCCAATGCTGTTTTTATCTTTGGATATTTTAGCTGTTTGCCAGAAACTATGCTTTAAATGGGACATTTTTGCACAGAATTTTGCAATGTTTCCAGTTGCACATTAGCAGTTCACAACTACCTTTAAGTGTTACCTGGGGTTTCACTTTATCTATATATTTGGTTATTAGGCTATCAATTAAAAAAAAAACAGGACATAGTATCACACAACTTACTGAGTGATGGAGCTTGAGAATCTAAAAATCGAAGTAGAACATTCTGAAAAACAGGTAGGCTGGATCCTGGAAGAGAAGCTGAGGAGATGGATTCCTTCTCATCCAGAATCTCCGACTCACTACATCTCTGTGAATGTCAGAAACAGTGACATCTTGTTTAAACCATAACATTAGCTAACAGTAATTCTTCAACACACACAGAAATCACCATTACTAAATACATGTAAAAAATATAGCACTACACGGTACCACGGTACGGTATAGCATAGCCATGGGCCAAGAAGTAGTTCTCATCTTACATTAATAACATGTCCAAAAGTAGGAGTTATGAGCATTTACCTACAGCAACTGAGCAGGTTATCAGATGAAGGAAAAATATAAAAACCTTCCGAATGGTAGCTGTCGGGTTAGTGCATTATATAACCTGTGTATTCACTGTTAATAGACTAAAAAGAACATGACAATTCTGTTTGGCCTTGGGGAACAATTCAAAGTCTTTATGTTTCTTTCCATAAATTTCCAGTTTGTTTTTACTGACAATGGCAATCAACTCTTAACTCAAGTTTGCGCTCCACTGACAGTCACAAGGTAGATTTATATTATGCATTTAACCACTTCCCATCCATAAGATGTACCCAAATGTCCTTGGATGGGAAAGGGTGATAACTCAGTCATTGCTGCAGCTACAGATCAGTGTCCTGCTCTTTCTCCTCATTGAGCATCTTAAGCAGCTGAGAACAGAGTGTATGTGATCATAAAAAAAATGGAAAAAGGTATTTATAATGATATATATATCTATATAAATATATAAACACACACGTTTTGCCTTTCATTTCTATTTTAAACTGAATGGGTTGCTTTATAAGGTGAAGATTTACATATTCTTTAACTAACACTAGATACGTGAAATAGACAAAATGGGGTTGATTTCCAAAAACTGGTGCGCTCAGAGTCTGGTGAAGCTGTGCATGGTAACCAATCAGCTTCTAACCTCAGCTTGTTCAATTAAGCTTTGCCAATAAAACCTGGAAGCTGATTGCACCAGATTTTGCACTCTCCAGTTTTAGAAAATAACCCCCAATATGTTTGTATAGAACTTTATGTATAGATTGGATTACAGTACAAAATGTAAGGGTTTGATACCAATGGATTATTTATTTATGACACAATGGGGTTGATTTATTAAAACTGGAGAATGCAAAATCTGGTACAGCTCTGCATAAAAACCAATCAGCTTCCATGTTTTTTGTTAACGCTTAATTGAACAAGCTGAAGTTAGATGCTGATTGGCTATCATGCACAGCTGCACCAGATTTTGCACTCTCCAATCTTAGTGAGTAAAACTCAATCTAAATTGCAATAACCATCACCTGATGACATAACCATTATCTAATGTCAGTTGCTGCTCTGACAAATGACTTCGCACATTTCCATCTTTTGAGAGTCCCATGTGTAAAGTCAAGCAGTAGGAGAGGCAGCAAATGTCAGCCGTAAGTTCATGTCTCACTCAAGCTAATGAGTTTGGCTCAGATAAAGTAGGTAACACTAAATGAGAGCAAATATAAATATTTCAGATCTAAGCCTGCGTGAGTATAATATTTTAAGGCCAAATATACAAATTCGTGCATGAGTCGTGCCATGACTGGTTTGTTTAAACATTTCAGTAACAGTTATATTAAAATATTCTTAGTCCTTATAAGGCCCAAGCAAATCACACTAATAGGTTATTTTAGACTTCTCCTATCCAAGACCCAGTTGGGAAGTCTTGACTCTCTGGTCTTACAGTGTATTCTTCTTTACTCCTCCACAATGCTTATCAGTTAAACAAAAAGAGTAAAGTTTTTCATACATGAAACAGAATTAAATGAATGACTTTTGTTAGTAAAAAGAGTATGTTATAACGCCACAGTGGAATTCAGATTAATTAATAGAATTCCCAAGATGAGTCATACTTTTTACAATCAGAAAATACTCAACCATGACACTGGAATATAAATATTTACAGAGTAGTATGCTGTTAAAACATGAAAGAGATTTAACAGTGTTTATATTACATTTTAGGAAAGTGCATGACCATGCCTTCAATGTGGTCACAAGTCAAGACCCAAGCCGACCAATTGACACTTCCCAAATTACATGGAAACCTTTCGACATAATAATTCATGGGAATAAAGTTACCACGCACCATTTTATAAAACATTTCTAATAACAAACTCCCAACAACAGCTCTACTGAATAACTGATAAAAGAAATGTCTTCCACACCAAGATATCTTCAATGACAATTATGGGAAGTGAGGAGGGAGTGACCGAGAACCATCTAACTTTGTTTATACATCTTTTTTGCATGAAGACAAATTAAAGGAAATCCAAGATTCCTAAATTCCTAAAAGACTGACTATAATAATTAAACATTTATCCCACCAGGAAAGGCATGAGGGTTTTATTATGGGAAACACACATACACACACCATTTATACTGCATATACAGTATATAAAAATCTGGAAGAGGAATTGAAGTACAATTCAGGAGTTTATTCAATGTGCAGGAATTCACAGTAACAGCTTTGAGCATGTCATGCTCTTTATCTTCTAGTTACATCCTGTCCAATATATCTGGTGAATGGAGATTAAAAAAAATTAAGACATTACCAGGGGCGGACTGACAACTCATGGGGCCCCTGGGCAATCGGGGATCATGGGGCCCTATGTCCTTGCCCAAACTCAAAAAAGCCTATGCAATAGGTACCAGGGGCATCTCATGGGGCCCCCTACTGACCCCGGGCCCTCGGGCAGTGCCCGAGTTTCCAAATGCTCAGTCCGCCCCTGGACATTACCTACAAATCATATACTGTATATCTTGTAAAACCAAAAACCATAAACGATAAAATCTTCCAAAAGTGAAGATAAAAATGAATTAACCTTTCAAATAAAAAGTCATAATCATGATTCAACCCTTTAGATGTGACAAAGTACAGGAACATTTTCCATAATCGCGCTGCACTGAGTTCCTTTGATATAAATGGGCACCATTGAAAACAATGTGATTTCCATTGTCATGTGATTCTATGCTACTGATATCACATCTGAAATTGCACTAGTGTGAACCAGGCCTTATTGTCCCAGTTTTTTAAAGACATACAAAGGATCCATGACCTAAATGATCTGCAGGACTTTCTGCTGAATAATCTTACACCTGCTGAGAAAATGGCTTTTCAGCTGGGAAGGACATTGTAGCAAGGCCAACAGATAAACGAGGTCCCTTTTCGGTTATACTCAAGTTATAATGCAAATAAAATCACCTCACAACTTAGTGACAAAGATTAAACCTCAGTTTTACCTAAAGTGTAGCAGGCTAGCAGCCATTTAATGTGGCATTTACCTCTGTTTAAACTTGAGCAAGGCATGCTGTCAAAGCTCAAGCATTATGTTTAACTCTTTGAACTATCGAAATTGTTTTTTCAATACCACTTTTGCTGCACCCCACCCTGGTCTCCATTGCTTCTGCAGCTCAGCCACCAATGCACTCACAGTCTAAGCCTCTGTTTCATTTCAGCCTGGTCTCTACTCCATCCACAGCCCAGTCACTGCTACACCCACAGTTTAAGCCTCCACTACTCCACAGCCTGATCTCTACTGCTCCCACAGCCCAGCCACTGCTTCACCCACAGTCTAAGCCTCCACTACTCCCCAGTCTGATCTCCACTGTGCCCACAGCCCAGTCACTGCTACACCCACAGTCTAAGCCTCCACTACTCCCCAGTCTGATCTCCACTGCGCCCACAGCCCAGTCACTGCTACACCCACAGTCTAAGCCACCACTACTCCCCAGCCTGATCTCCACTGTGCCCACAGCCCAGTCACTGCTACACCCACAGTCTAAGCCACCACTACTCCCCAGCCTGATCTCCACTGCGCCCACAGCCCAGTCACTGCTACACCCACAGTTTAAGCCTCCACTACTCCACAGCCTGATCTCCACTGCGCCCACAGCCCAGTCACTGCTACACCCACAGTCTAAGCCTCCACTACTCCCCAGTCTGATCTCCACTGCGCCCACAGCCCAGTCACTGCTACACCCACAGTCTAAGCCACCACTACTCTCCAGCCTGATCTCCACTGCGCCCACAGCCCAGCCACTGCTACACCCACAGTCTAAGCCTCCACTACTCCCCAGCCTGATCTCCACTGCGCCCACAGCCCAGTCACTGCTACACCCACAGTCTAGGCCACCACTACTCCCCATCCTGATCTCCACTGCGCCCACAGCCCAGCCACTGCTACACCCACAGTCTAAGCCACCACTACTCCCCAGCCTGATCTCCACTGCGCCCACAGCCCAGCCACTGCTACACCCACAGTCTAAGCCTCCACTACTCCCCAGCCTGATCTCCACTGCGCCCACAGCCCAGTCACTGCTACACTCACAGTCTAAGCCTCCACTACTCCCCAGCCTGATCTCCACTGCGCCCACAGCCCAGTCACTGCTACACCCACAGTCTAGGCCACCACTACTCCCCAGCCTGATCTCCACTGTGCCCACAGCCCAGCCACTGCTACACCCACAGTCTAAGCCACCACTACTCCCCAGCCTGATCTCCACAGCGCCCACAGCCCAGCCACTGCTACACCCACAGTCTAAGCCTCCACTACTCCCCATCCTGATCTCCACTGCGCCCACAGCTCAGCCACTGCTACACCTACAGTCTAAGCCTCCACTACTCCCCAGCCTGATCTCCATTGCTCCCACAGCCCAGCCACTGCTACACCCACAGTCTAAGCCTCCACTACTCCCCAGCCTGACCTCCACTGCTCCCACAGCCCAGCCACTGCTTCACCCACAGTCTAAGACTCCACTACTCTCCAGCCTGATCTCCACTGCGCCCGCAGCCCAGCCACTGCTTCACCCACAATCTAAGACACCACTACTCCCCAGCCTGATCTCCACTGCACCCGCAGCCCAGTCACTGCTACACATACAGTCTAAGCCTCCACTACTCCCCAGCCTCATCTCCACTGCTCCCACAGTCCAGCCACTGCTACACGTACAGTCTAAGCCTCCACTACTCCCCAGCCTGAGCTCCACTGCGCACACAGCCCAGTCACTGCTGCTGCTCAGCTTTGTACATAGTCTTGAGAGCACCTGTGCTGCACGCACAGATTTTGTTGCTCCTCAGCTGCAACCACAACCTCAGCAGCACTGACACCTTCAGCTTTACCATCTCCACATTTGCAGTCTCTGCTGCACCCACAGTCTGAGCCTCTATGGTACCTTCTCTGCATTTGCAGGATCCAGTCTCATGCTTATCTCTAGCTGGCCACTGCCTTGTAATCTGATTTATCTATGATTTTTTTGTATCCTTTCCCAATAAGATGGAGTCTTCGGGTTACACTTATTCTTTGGTAATTGTATGATGTCATTTCCGGCATATTGCCTTTATATAAGTGTAGCTGGAGACTCATTTATTACTAGCCTGAGAAAGCAAATGGCATGCTTGAAACCAATACTACATGATGTCATTGTGTATCCTGCGTATTGAGTAAACTATGAACAAAGCGTGGAATACCTACTCTCCTAGGTTTCTACAGATTGGAGGTATCCTCCTGTGGCTTATATACCAATCAGCCATAACATTATGACCCCTAACAGGTAAAGTAACTTTGCTTATCTAATCACAAAGGCCTCTGAAAGTGGGTGGAATATATTAAGGCAGCAAGTGAACATGTTGCCACTGAAGTTGAGCTGTTGAAAGTAGAACAAAACGGACAAGCATAAGGATTTTAACTACTTTGACAAGGGCCAAACTGTAATGGCTAGGTGACTGGGTCAGAGAAAATCCAAAACTGCAGCTCTTATCAGATGTTCCAAGTCTGCAGTGGACAGGACCTATCAAAAGTGGCCCAAGGAAGGAAAACCAGTGAGCTGGCGACAGGGTCATGGGCAGCCAAGGATCATTAATACATGTGGGGAGTGAAGGCTTTCCCACATAGTCTTATCCAATAGAAGAGATACTGTAGCTCAGATTACTGAAAAAGTTAATGCTAGTTTTGATAGAAAGGTTTCAGAACACACAGTGCATTGCGGTGTGATGCGTATGGGGGTGCATAGCTGCAAGCCAGTCAGGGTGGCCATGCTGACCTGTATCAACAGACATATGTACCTACGATCGGCACATGAGCATCAGAACTGAACCACGGAGCAATGGAAGAAGGTGGTCTTGTCTGATGAATTCAAGAGTGGTTTGAGGAACACGAGTGCGAGGTGTTGATTTGGCCACCAAATCCTCCAGATTTCAGTCTAATCAATCATCTGTAGGATGTGCTGAAAAAACAAGTCTGATCCATGGTGGTCCCACCTCGCAACCTAATAAACCTGCTGATTGGTACACACATACAAACATACAGTACATGCACAGTATATATATTTTCTTCTTTGCAAACTCCCATATCTTTGTTGTAGGAGTAAAGAGATATGGGAGTTTGAGTTTTATCAACAGAGGTTAATGTAAGGGAACTTTTGGAGAAGCAGAGGTACAGGTATAGGAGTTTACAAATGGAGAGACATGAGAATTTGAGTAGGAGCATGGGTATAAGTATGCGAGTTTGCAGAAAAGCAGAAGCCAAAATTGGAGAGTAGGGATAAGCTCCTGTTTCGGCCTGAACACATGCTTGGACCAAAGTTTCCTAGTTTGGGTGTTCATGATTGCTTGTTTGGGATTACTGTGACATCATTGACCAATATGATTATGTCCATGTTTGGTCATGGTGTCACTCAGGAGACTCCGTTCCCTTGCTTATATTTAGCTGTCTGCTGAAGCTGCCATTCGCAGGTGAACAGTTGTTAGGAGAGGATTGTGTCAGTGGGTATTTTCTTTCTGCAGGTCGACAGTAATTGACACGATCTGCATCACTGGATGATGTCATTGACATTGGATGTACATCCTGAGACTATTTTTTTTAAATAAATGACTTGTAAAAAAACATATGTGAGTTTCCATTTACTGTTCACTTTTTTGTGAATGATCAGGAGTACTATGTACCCCTTACTTATTTGCATGGGAGGGTGGCATCTGGATGCAGTTGCCTCCTTATTCTGATAAGCCCCCTGCCCGCAGACTAGGGTTGTGGGGAAGAGGCCTTTTTTCCTTTAAGCATGGGGAAAAGGTGCTTTGTCAGCATATGGCCTACTATGGTTTAGAAGGAGGGGTAGCAGCACACTCAACCCCCTGCCTTTTCAAGCTTGCTAGGCTGAGTACTCATAAGATTCTAGTGTGAAGTTTTAGGTGAACCCCATGCCTTTTTGTTCTTAATTTTTCTGTAATATTCGATGAACCAGCCTTGAACCAAATCCAGGTACATTCTCTTCACCCCTATTTGAGGAGGAGAAGATGTATTGAAGTTTGCAGAAAAAGAGGTATTTGAAGTATGCAGAAGAGAACAGGTATAGGTATGGGAATTTTCAGGAAAGCAGAGGTAGAAGTATAGTAGTATGTGAAGGAAAGGAAACAAAGATGTGAAAGTTTACAGAAGAGCACAGATGGAGGTATGAAAATTTAGAAAGGAAGATAAATTTAAGCTTTGGAAGTCTGCAGGATAGCATAGGTTGAGGTATAGGAGTTTGCAGAGGATCAGAGACAGAGATATGGGTGTTTGCAAAGGATCTGAAAAGATGTATGGGAGTTAAATCTAGGAGCATAAGTAGAGGTATAGACATATGCAGAGGAGAAGAGACAGAAGTATGGTAACTTGCAATGAGGTATGGGAGCTTTCAGAGGATCAGAGGAACAGGTATGGGAGTTTTCAGAGGATCAGAGGGAGGTGTATGGTTGTTTGCAGTGAATAAGAGGTAAAGGTATAGTGGTTTGGACAGGATCAGGCTTAGTACTATGGGAGTTTGCAAAGAATCAGAGGTAGCGGTATTGGAGTTTACTGAGGATCAGATGAAGAGAAGCTTACAGAGGTTTAGATGTAGAGCTATGGGAGTTTGAAGAGGACCTTCAGTAGAAATATAGGGGTGTACTGTGGATCAACAGTAGAAGAATGTGAGTTTGAAGAAGATCAGAGTTAAAAGTATGGGAGTTGGCAAATTATCAGAAACAGAGGTACAGGAGTTTGCAGGGATCAAAGGGAGAGATACTGAAGTTTGCAGAGGTTTGGAGGCTGAAGTATGGCAGCTTCCAGGGGATCAGATGTAGAGGTATGAGAGTTTGCAAAGTAGCAGAGATAGTTGTGTGGGTGTTGAAAGAAGAACATATTTAGAAGTATCAACATTTGAGGAAGAGTAGAGACCGAGACAGAGGCCGAGATATGAAAGCTTGCAGAGGAACAGAGATAGAAGTAGAAGTAGGACTTTAAGAAGGAGCAGCAGTAGAGAGTGGATTGTATAGAGTGGAACTGTTGATGCCTATACTCAGAGTCCTATAGCAGTCTTCCACCTTTTCAATGTGGACACAATATATTTTGTGGAGATGCACTTCAATTATCCAGTCAACTGCAGATAAAATAAACAGGGATTTTCTTTTTGCATAATTGGATAATTGAAGTGAATGCTCACACAATTATTGTGTGAACATTTCCAATTAGTTTGTAGCTATTTTTGGAAAGGAAAAAGCAATATATTCCATAGAGCAGGCAGGTAAATTAGATTTAAACATACCTCTGCCTCAATTTCCAACTGTCTTTTCTCCAGCAGTTTGGCCACCACCATGGCCCGATGTTTTCCAGAACGCTTGCTGCTAACAGCCCATTCACAGAGTAATGTGACCACAGCTTCATCACTGGGAGGCACCTATTTCAATACAAATATCATACCAATATTATAATAAATCATCATTAAATCACTCTATTTATTTATTTTTTAACTCCTTACTTAGAAAGGTTTTAATTTGTACAGGACATCCAGAGGAACTATACATAGACGCTAAATGAACTAGTAACTCAATCTGAAAAATACAGCATGTATACATTGGATAAAAAAGAAAACAGTTGAGTCACAGAAGAGGTACACATTGAGTGCAAGTCAAAAATCTCATGCACAGCTGTTATGGAACACCATACAACCAAGCTGTGTAGCTCAACAAAGATGGGCATGGGGGTAATCATAAAACAAAGAGGAAAATGAACAATGACTAGAATGTAAATAAAAAGGGAACCAAGAAAATACTACTGAGAAAAGGATGTAGGAGATCATATAAGAAAATTACTCAATTTCTAAACATTTTAATTTACCCATTTTATTAAAAATATGGGAACAGAAGACCATAAATATCATTGTGGGTTAAGGATGGTTTATCATAATCTTCAAAGTAAAGATAGGTGTAAGATTAGGGAAGTGGGTTCACGCTTGTTCATACTGGGGACTGCCCTGTGAATTTCCTATAATGCAGTAATAAAAAACATTTATGTTATAGGAATCTTTTGAAGCTATAATTATTTTTACTGGTAGCAGCATAGCACAGGTAGATTTATGGTAGTTTGAGGAGGAGGAGATGTACAGGTACAGAAAGTACTAACTGGACCTAAATTAAGTGATATACTGTACCTTGAAAGTTTGTAATGCTAATTTAAATTGAAAAAGTATCACTGACAGTACCAAATACAACATTGCTAGAGATTTCTCAGTTATCAAAAGCATCAAGAAAGACACCTCGTGCAAAAGGCACAAAACTGTTATAATAAACAAGCACCTATCTAGATGAATTAACTAAACAGGTTAGAAATGTGTCCAGCACTTCCTATATACTATATATTTTATTTTTTCAGGTACTTATATAGCGCCGTCAATTTAGCAGCACTTTACATATACAGTTGTGCTCAAAAGTTTGCATACCTTGGCAAAACTGTGAAATTTTGGCATTGATATTGAAAACATGACTGATCATGCCAACAAAATGCTCTTTTATTGAAGGATGATGATCATGTGAAGCCATTTATTATCAAATAGTTGTTTGGCTCTCTTTTAAATCATAATGATAACAGAAATCACCCAAATGGCCATGATCAAAAGTTTACATACGCTGGAATGTTTGGCCTTGGTACAGACACACAGGGTGACACAAATGGGTTAAAATGCTAATTAGAGGTTAATGTCCCACATCTGTGGCTTTTTAAATTACAATTAGTGTCAGTTTATAAATAGTCAATCAGTTTATAGCTCTTACGTGGAATCACTGACTAGGCTAGATACTGAGCCATGGGGATCAGAAAAGAACTGTCAAAAGTCCTGCGAAACAAGGTAATGGAACTTTATAAAGATGGAAGAGGACATAAAAAGATGTCCAAAGCCTTGAATATGCCAATCAGTACTGTTAAATCACCTGTTAAGAAGGGGAAAGTTTGGGGATCTCTTGATACCAAGTGTCAGGAATGGACTCACCACAGATGGTGCTGGAGCTCACCTGCCTTGTAGGCTGCAGTACCAGTGCTGGCCAGCGGGTGCTCTCAGCAGCCAGAATCTCACTCCTGCAGTCAAGCCATCACCTGAGGCTGATTGCAGGAGGTGTATTTAAGCAGGACCAGGCCTGCAATCAGTGCCTTGGTGTTTGTTCCCATGAGCCCCTGTACCTGCTTCCTGCCTGATATTCCTGCCTCATCGTGACTCTGCCTGCACCAACCCCAGCTATTCCTGACCACTCTCCTGCCTGCTCCTTTGTACCTTATCTGCCCAATAGTTACCGACCCGGCCTGCCTGACTGCGTTTGTGTTCTCGCACATATTGTGATTTGTTGGAGGTTTGGGTTTTGCACTGTGTGTACTGTATAGTCCTAATAAATTATATTGTTTTACACTATACTTGAAGCCTGCGTTTCCCTGTGTCAGTCCACACATCTCTGGTCATACCCGGATCCCTGACAGCAAGCCAAGGTCAGGAAGACCAAGAAAGATTGCAGCCATAACTGACATAATAATGTTCCAGGATCCAAAGAAAAACCCACAGGCAACCTCAAAAGAAATACAGGTTGCTCTGGAAAAAAATGGTGTGGTTGTTTTGAAGGAGTACAATACGGTGATACTTGAACAAAAATGAGCTGTTTGGTTGAGGTGCCAGAAAGAAGCTTTTACTGCACCAATGCCACAAAAAAGCCCAGTTACAATATGCCTGACAACACCTTGACATGCCTAACCAGGCCTTTTTGTGTCATTGATGCAGTAAAGGCTTCTTTCTGGCACCTCGACCATGCAGCTCATTTTTGTTCAAGTGTCATCATAGTGTGCTCCTTCAAAACAACCACACTGTCTTTTTCCAGAGCAGCCTGTATTTTTCTTGTGGTTACCTATGGGTTTCCCTTTGTATCCTGAACAATTCTCCTGGCAGTTGTGGCTGCAATCTTTCTTGGTCTACCTGTACTTGGCTTGGTATCAAGAGGTCCCTAAATTTTCTACTTCTTGGTGGAAGTGATGACTGGCATATTCAAGGCTTTGGACATCTTTTTAAGTCCTTTTCCATCTTTTATAAAGTTCCATTACCTTGTTACACAGGACGTTTGACAGTTTTTTTCTGATCTCCATGGCTCAGTATCTAGCCTAGACAGTGATTCCACATAAGAGCTAACAAACTCATTGACTATTTATAAACTGACACTAATTGCATTTTAAAAAGCCACAGATGTGGGACATTAACCTCTAATTGGCATTTTAACTGGTGTGTGTCACCTTGTGTGCCTGTACCAAGGCCAAACATTCCAGGGTATGTAAACTTTTGATCATGGCCATTTGGGTGATTTCTGTTATCATTATGATTTAAAAAGGACCCAAACAACTATTTGATAATAAAAGGCTTCATATGATCATCATCCTTCAATAAAAGAGCATTTTGTTGGCATGATCAGTCATATTTTCAATATCAATGCCAAAATCTCACAATTTCTGCCAGGGTATGTAGACTTTTGAGCACAACTGTATATTGTACAATGACATCATTCCCTAACCCTCAAGGGGCATACAATCTAAGGTTCCTAACTTACATTCATACATACACATACTAGGGCCAAATTAGACAGGATCCAATTAACCTACCAGCATGTGTTTGGAGTAAGGGTACAAACTGGAGTACCTGTAGAAAACCCACACAGGCACAGGAAGAACATGCAAACTCCAGGCAGGTAGTGACATGGCTGGGATTCGAACCAATGACCCTAGTACTGCCAGGAAGAAGTGCTAAACATTTAGCCACTGCGCTACCCTACGTTTGAAAACTGGCACTGCATACATTGTAGAGAGTTCCTCTAGGGCCAACCTTAAGCACTCCCTTGGTAACAAAAATTAATCTTATTCATTTTTCTTGTAGCTATTACTACTGAATTTGTCTTCTTCTGACCTTTTCAGAATGTTAGTCTGCCTATTCCAACCCATTTCCTTTACTACTAGCAGAGACATTGACAAGGGGCAAATACGCAGTTTTGAAATCTTTAAGCAATTGGGTCAGTATAAGGAATCTAATATTTTTATAGGGAGTGATCAACAATGGTGCATATGTTTCTTTCATGACAGATTTCTTTTGAAGCGATTTTTCAGTCCCTAAAACTTAGTTATTACTCAGATCTCTGTCAAAATTTCCTTCCTTTCTTCAGGGTGAAACCGTGCTCACAAAACAAAATGTGTACTACTGATATACAGCTAAATATTCTGTAAATATGGTCATATGCAAACCAAGCTGCAATGTTACACAATGGTGTCGTTTTCCAGCAAGTTCCATATCTCAGATTTTTCTCTGAAATGTAAATTGAAACTACATGAAGGAAATTCCCGGTTAGTGACATTTCACTCCTCTGTAAAGAATACAGAACAGTTTACACTGTGATGACTAAATACACAAGCCAGGGTCAAATTAAAATAAACTCATAACACAAACAGATTTTCAGCATACATGAAATAGGCAGCAAATAAACACATTTCTGACAGAAAGTAAACACAGAAGTAAAGTTAGTAGACTAGGCTCGCAGTCTCCGCTGTAATTCATCCCAAAGGTGTTCTATCGGGTTGAGGTCAGGACTCTTATATCCATGTCTTTATGAACCTGGGTTTGTGTACTGATGCACAGCCATGTTGGAACATTAAGGGTCCATCCCCAAACTGTTCCCACAAAGTTGGGAGCATGAAATTGTCCAAAATGTCTTGGCATGCTGATGCCTTAAGAGTTCCCTTCAGTGGAACTAAGGGGCCAAGCCCAACCAATGGTAAACCGATCCACACTATAATGACCCCTTCACCAAACTTTACACTTGGCACAATGCAGTCAGGCAAGTACTGTTCTCCTGGCCACTGCCAAATCCAGACACGTCCTTCAGATTGCCAGACGGAGAAGCAAGATTGGTCACTCCAGAGAACACATCTCCACTGCTCTAGAGTCCAGTGGTGGTGTGCTTTACACCACTGCATCCGACACTTTGCATTGCACTTGGTGATGTAAGGCTTGGATGCAGCTGCTCGGTCATGGAAACCCATTCCATGAAGTTCTCCATGCACTGTTGTTGTGCTAATCTGAAGGCCACATAAAGTTTAGAGGTCTTCAGCTACTGACTGTAGACAGTTGCCGACTTCTACGCACTATGCGCTTCAGCATGCGCTGACCCCACTCTGTTATTTTACATGGCCTACCTACTTGCTTCCACTTTGTTATAATACCACATTTGACTGTGGAACATTTAGTAGAAAGTAAATTTCACACAGATGGAGTTATTGCACAGGTGGCAACCTATCAAGGTACCACGCTTTAATTTACTGAGCTTCTGAGAGTGACCCATTCTTTCACAAATGTTTGTAGAAGCAGTCTGCATGCCTAGGTGCTTGATTGTATACACCTGTGGCCTTGAAAGGGATTGGAACACCAGAATCCAATGATTTGGAGTATGTATGTGTATGTATATATATATATATATATATTTAAAACAAAAGAGTTAGAGGGAGCATGGGTAAATGACTGGAAATATCTAAGCCTCATTTTTATTTTCATAAGTACATATTCTAGAGGCACACAACTGTTCCATGTAGATAAAAAGAAACTTTATTGTGCTAGCAAAAATCCAGACACTTCAGCCAGCTGCCTCTCTCCTTGATACAATTTACCCCCTGCTTTTTCCTAATTGTAGAGCTCCCTTATATATTTCATTTTTGTGTTTGCCTGGAGCTCATCTTTTAAGAGGCCCAGCTAACATACTGAATTTCTGATTTATATGGATATCATATAAAGGACCCATATATCACTATCAATTCCTTTAAGAAGCACTTACTATAAAGGGTTTACCTTTGACAGTTATGACACCACCATGTTAAAACAAAAACTAGCATCACAAGCTTATGCTAGCTGATTTGGTTGCTTATTCATTCTATCTGTTGTATACAAATGATAACCATTGCATTGTTATCTATGATTACTTAATAAATCTATTAAGAAAACAAAATTCTGAGTATCTTTTTTTAGGTGCCTTTCACACAGGCGTTCCATAAGTTCATTTTTCATCTGTCTGTTTACTAATGAAAAAAGGACACCTATGTATTTCTATGGACTAGCAGATGTAAACGTATGATCATCTGTTTACATCCATTAATGTCCATTAATTTCCACATCCGTTAACATCCTTTTATTGAACGGACAGAAAATGGATGTAAACGGACAAAAATGAATGTAAACGGACGCAAAACTGATGTAAATGGACAAAAACGGATGTAAACAGGTGTAAACGGACAAAAACAAGATGTAAACAGATGAAAACTGAGGTAAACGGACCAAAATGGACAAAAAAACGGATGGAAACTGATGGCAACTGATGAAAAACTGATGTGAACTGATCCGTTTTTTCTTGGAAAAAATGTGACTGAACTGATGAAGAAATCTCCAATCACTTGGCTTATTTTCTGACTGTTAATTCTTATACACAACAGATGTATATAGAAAGCCCAATGGAAAACTTCTATTATGACACTGACCACTTCCCCTAAAGTTTGACGTATGCTGATAAACAATAGCATAGGGTATGGTAAAGAATACCCTGCAGAAACTTCCCCAGAATGTAAATATATCTTATATGACATGACTCACAGTAAGGAGAAGCCTTGGTAATTAAAGCACAACTGTATCCGTTAGATTGCACAAACTGAGCCAAGCCTGGGTACAGGCAAAATAACTGGCACATTAAAGACAACAAATGTCCAACTCATAAACAGTAGTTATATTGTGAGTTACTTCAATCCACGTTGCAAAATGTCTAGACTTACTGAATGTGCTACTTTGTAAATAATATTTTAATAGAATGTAAAAGGGCTGTTTCCATTTTAAAGAACATATCTAACAATTAAACCTAGAATTGTTAAAAAAGTGTACTGCAGGTTATTTATAGTAAAAGTCAAAGACATTGCAAGGGAAAAATGTTGCAATCCCACAGCTTTTACAAATAAAGACAGCTGACAGCTGTGTTCATAAAAAATTGTACACTGTACCAGTAATATTCCAAAAGAAACAGGATTTTTGTACTTACAGTAAAATTATTTTCTCAGAGTTCATTAAGAGACACTGAATTCAGTAATTCAGAGACAAATAGGTTATACTGCAGCCTACAGGAGGATTTGGACACTGACAAGTGAAAAAGTGTTTGGCCAGCTAGGTATATCTCCTCCCACTCCCATCATGATTAAGATTTGTGGAAAAGCAGTATTATGAGAAAATGACAAACATAAAGCGGTGGGACCTGTGTTCCTTAGGGCACATTTACTCTAGCGACGGCACTTTCCACCCCTCTCAAAAGCAGTCCATGGTGGTCTAATTTTCAGAGGGCAGTTGACAGGCAGCTTGGAGGAAATATGTTGCCTCCTTACTATCTGTTTTAACCCCAAAAAACCTGCACCACAACTGTTTGCATTGCACACGGCTGCATGTTGGTTGCGGAGTAGTCCCATTCATTTGAAAGGTAGAATGTGTCAGGGTATAATTTTTGTTGCAGTATGTATGAAATCTCCTCTGGTCACTGAGGTTGGGGGGACTGGTAAAATGGTGGCTTAGCTATGTTTAACACCCCACCACCATCCCCATCTGCCAGTGTGAACAAGCCCTTAATAAACTCCAAAGGAACAGATTTAACATCAAGTACAAAGATCCTGTTTCCTTTCTGATTTATCAAGGGAAACAAAATTCAGTTATTCAGCCACAATTGGGATTATCAAAAGCTGCCCAACAGTAAAAAAAAAGCGAACAAGCCCACATAAAAAAAAAATAGAACAGGGGGCAGCCTGCACCTCAAATTGCTGCTTGAAAAACCTGAAACCGAAAGCTGGCATCAGATGAGACCTAAGCATCCACATGATGCCTGATGCCAAAAAGCCCAAGATATACTTACAGAACTAGTAAAAGTACACTTAAACAGAAAAAGGTGGAAACATTCCACAAAACTAGGGATGAGCTGCTGGTTCAGTCTGATTTTCATCTGTTCTAATGTTCAGAACTTCCAGCTGCAACAGAAACATTTAGCAGAGGTTTTCTTACCAGTGCTAAATGTGACAGCTTTCTGTTCAGGGTTCCTAGCTGTTGAAGATTCATTCCAACTCAGCCCATTCATTTGTTAGGAGCTGATTCCTGGCTAGGAGAAGAATGTAGACAAAGGGAATAGTGTAAATAAAAATTCATTCCAGGCCAGGGGCGGACTGACCATTTGGCACTGCCCGAGGGCCCAGGGTCAGTAGGGGGCCCCATGAGATGCCCCAGTACCTTTTTCATATGCTTTTTTGAGTTTAGGCAAGGACACAGGGGCCCCATGATCCCCTATTGCCCAGGGGCCCCATGAGTTGTCAGTCCGCCCCTGTTCCAGGCCCTTCAGATTTGGTATAGTCTTTAAGGGAAATCCCATGCACAAGACAAGAAGAAAAAATGCGGGGTACTCCCCCATCCAAATCCATACTAGACCTTTACTGTTCATGCAGTATGGCAGGCCAGGAAAGGAGAATTCGGTGTGTTCCACCCCTTTCTGAACCATACCAGGCTATGTTCCCTCAACAGGTAGAATCCCCCTGGCAAAGCACCATGTCCTCATGTTGATAGGGGAAAGGACCTCTTCCCCACAACCCTGGCTTGGTGGTTTTAAAGGTCTGTGGACAGGGGGCTTATTGAAATTTGGAAGCCCCTTTTAAAAATAAGCGGCCTCCAAATTCCGCTCCCCACATGAATGGGTAAGGGGTATAGATGAAGGGAATCCCCGGCCACGTTCTACAAACAGAAAGAAGCAGTTGGGAGCCATCATCTGTAAAGAAATACATGTATATCTTTTTAGCTGGCATACATTTTGTATAATGCCTCCATTTCTAGATGTGTAAACACTTAGTTTCAGTTTTGAGCTTTGGTTGTAACTTCTCTCTTGTTTACGGAGTTTAGTTTCATTTTTCTGTAAACAGATTCACCTTATATGGTACTCATCAGCCATTTGTAGTTTCTATCCTCTTTGATAAGAGCATAATATTTCATTGGTCATGCTGGTCTAGTAGAATTTTTGTATAATACAGCTTGCATGTATTAAACGTTCAGAGATTTAGCTTTTACACTTCGGTTCTCGAACTTTATTTCTCCTGGGCCTGGTGGTCAAACATTTTCGAGGACAAGTTTGGGCTACAGACAGAAATTGTTCCTATCATTCATCTACCAGCAATTTAAATGGCATTTTTTTATTTGTAAATGCCAGTTTGCTGTAGTAGGTTGTAAGTTGTATAGTAGATAAATACTACATAAAGTTGTAGAGTTGTAAATATTGTATAATAATAGTAGAGATACACACATAGGTTAATAGCATTCCCCTGTCCCCTAGGCATGTTATTTAAAATAATTTTTCATATTAAAGTTACATTAAACCTTTATTTTATTTTTTAATAAAACATTCTTACCTGCTCTGTGCATTGGTTTTGCACAGAGCAGCCCCAATTCTCCTCTTCTGGGGTCTCCCACTGGCCTCCTGGCTCTGTCTCTTTGACAAGTGCTCATGGGGGCACCCATGTGGGCTCACTCCTGAGCTGCCCTGTCAGTATCTATTGACATAAATCAGGCAGCTCGGCCCTGCCCACTGCTCCCTTGTCATAACATTTGATTGACAGCAGCAGGGGGAGACAATGGCTCCCACTGCTATCAATCTGCCCAGTAAGGGACACAGTGGCAACAGCCACTACTCTCATGCACATCGTTGGACTGGATCAGGCTCAGGTAAGAATAAGGGGGGGGGGGGCTGAGGGGGATCCTGCAACACAGAAGGTTTTTACCTCAATGCATAGAATGCATTAAGGTGAAAAACCTTAATGCTTTAGAACCACTGCATTAATAAATTGTTGCTCCCACCAAACTGATTTTTTTTCTTTTTTTCTAGGTAGATGGTAGATGTCTCACAGGGCAAACTTACCCAGAATCTAAACCCAGGGCAGTTGGCTCATCACTACCCTAAACTATAAGCTTGAGTAATGATTTGTCAATGGTGAAGAAAGAAGCAGGTCCCCCTTCCAGGGTTCACCTGGAATTACAAAAAGAGAGTCAGTTTCCCTAATGAAAGCAGTGGCTGAGAGGTAAACCTTAACAACAAAAACCAAATGCAGGCAGTTAAGGGACATTTTCTTCTGATGTACTAGAGCCAGACAGAAATGAAAGAACAATGTCCTGGTTGAGGTGAAAAGTAGAAAGAGCTTTAAGGAGAAAGGAAACTCTAAGCCTCAATACCACCTGATGCTTGTGTAGGGCCACATTGGGTTCTTTACCAGATCAGGCTGCCAGCTCCGACACCCACCTCACAGAAGTGATGGCAATAAGGAAAATAACCTTGTGTGTTAGAGTAGAACAGGGAGTAGAAACTGACGTTTTTGTAAAGCAGAGTGAACTAAATTCAAAACCCATGGAATCACAAATGTTGATCCAGACCTAATAGAAGAAAGAACATAATTCATCCAACAGAGTGTTTCCTGGGATGAAATTTTCTTTCTTCACACCAGGCAATGTAGACCTTTCATTTGCGATGGTAGACATTGAGGGAGTTATACTTCCTAGCTTTCAACTTGGGAATTACTGAATCAAGCCAGCGACCACAAAGCAAATCAGTCCTTTGGACAGGAGAGCTACTCGATCTGGAAGAGTCTATGGGGTGTCTGACAGAGGTTTGAGCAGGTTGGAGTACTATATTGTCCTGAATCTATTCCATGAGGATCACCAGAATGCCCTCCATCTTGATCATGCTGGGTGATGAGGCAGGAGTTTAAGAGGAAAAGTGCAGATCGGGCTTTGCTGGATGCTCTAGGACTCACCAGAGCATCCGCTGCTTAGGGCAGATGAACTCTGCTTCTGAAGACAAACCTGTCCAGTTTGATGTTGAACTTGGAGGCCAGGAGGTCCACATCTGGCATCCCCCACCTGCGACAAATGTCCTGAAATATTTCCAGGTGTAAGGATCATTGCCCTGGGTCCAGACGTTACCAACTGAGGTAGTCTGCCTGCTAACTGTCCTGAAATGAAAATGGCAGACAAGGCTGGAAACTATCCAGTCCAGAGATCTGCCCAGGCTAGAAGTTTCTACTTCTCTTGCCTCGGCAAAACCTCTGGTTTCTCCCTGATGGTTGATGTTGATTACTACTGTGTTATCCAACTGGATCCTGATCAAATAACCTTCCAGTTGTTGTAGCGACAACCAAATTTCTTGGACCTCCAGAATGTTGATAAGGAAACAAGATTCTCCAGCCAAGTCCTCTGCACCAAAAAGGCATATAGGACCCCTACACAGCCATGTAGTCTGGTACAGTATATATTGTTAGGATCTTCCAAAACAGAAGAGGGAAGGATTATCCTAATTTCACAGCTGTATTCGTGAGCCACCAGGAAAGAGATACCCTGGTTTAAAGTGTCGGACAAAACAGTTTGTCTAGAGACTAAACTCAATTGTTCCACAAGACAAGAATGTTGTGTTGTAGGTGACTGGAGTGGAACTGAGCAAATGCGACTGCCTTGCAGGATGCTATCATCAAGCTCAGAATGCGAATGCAGAATTGCAAAGATGGACAGCTTCTGGACTACAGAATCTGTGACTGGAAGCAGAGAATAAGACATATTTCAGGGGAAGAAAGACTCTGCATGAACTGTCTCTAGGATGAGACCCAGATACTCATACTTGAGTATTGATTGATGGAAGCATCACCTGCTAGTAATTCACAGCCAATGCAAACAATAGATACAGTCTGGAGAGGCGTGAAAGAGTCCTTGATGGTTCCAGCACCGATCCAGCCAAACCTTTTTTTGTGAACTGTCTGCATCACATTTTCTAAAAGAGTTGAAGCCGACTTTTCCCTCAATAAAAGATTATCTGGATATTTCACAATGGGAATGAACTGGGAATGTAGTAAGGCTAACACTGGTCCTGATATCTTGGGGAACACTCAGTGGTGGAAGACAGACCAAATTGACAGGATACAAATTGGTAGTGCTGTGTGTGTGCAGCAAAACAAAGGTAACGTTGATGTGCTGGAAACATGTGGACATGCAAGTACCCATTCTTGATGTCCACAGAGGCTAGAAGGTCTTCCTGATGGAGCCGCAATATACCTGGTGGATTCCGTGCAATGTTTCCGTACTCAAATGAAGGCCTTTTAAAGTGATACAAAAACACGCTGTTAATAAACATTATCCCTTTTCTTTATGTACTGTATATGGACAATGGCACTGTATTTATTTTAATAAAAAATGTAAGTGCCTTTTTTCATATTCGATATACAGCTCTAATGTGACCCATCTCTTTCCCAACTTGTCTGCAGGGAAACTTCAGCGGGAGGAGCTTCTAGTGCTCTGCTGCTAGTCACATGTTCAAAAATAATAAACAACCTTTAAAATACAGAGGAAAAATACATAAAGAATATCAAATAAATGTTTTAAATCATCATACAAATATGTTTGTATTATTATTATGTTTGTTCAAAAACCTGGTGTGGGCTATCTAGGGGGAGGTACTGCCAATCATGGACTGTTTCACGCCTCTTCAGACTGTGTCTATTGTTTGTATGTGTTGTGAAATACTGGCAGGTGATGCTTCCATCAATCAACATGTAATATCCCACCCCTATTCTGTAAAGATGTTTAGTGGGCATGGTTGAGCAGGGAGGGAATGGGCCCACACATCTGACTCTGTAGTCATGTGGCCTGCACAGATAAGAAAAAGGAGGAAATGATCAGAAGAGGGAAACCAAAACTTGAGCATGCTCAGCAGATATGGCAACATCTGGTCTACACAATCTCAAGCTGCAGCGGGGGACACAGACAAGAAGGGAAACAGTGAACAGCAGGATCAATACTGTAATAAAGTGAGCCATGACACAGACACTTTGGTCCAACCAGGTGGTACATCAAATTAAATACATGGCTTCCTAATACTTAAATAAGATACAAAATTTGTTCACTCAAAAATATATTTTAAAAAAACACATTACCCTTCAGCAATACCTCTCAACAGCAGAATCAACCAGGTTTTTTGCAGAATACAGAATAAAAATCCTATAGTGACCGAGTGAGTATGAACAGCATGTAGTACAGCATGTACGGACAGTTTTTAATTACATGGGTTTAATGACACTTTAAGGTCTTCAGATTCAAGATAGGGTGGATTTCCCCTTTTGGTATTGGAACAAAGAAAAGGTTTGAGTAAAAGTCCTGAAACCTTTCTCTTCTTTGAACAATGGCAATGACTCTTTGGTTCAAAAGACCTGCTAGAGCAGCATAACAGTCTGCTGGACTGTAAGCGCAGGCACATTGGAAGGGAATGGAACTCTAGCTTGTGGTCTATGGTCACCTCATCACTTATCCAGGCATTCAAGATGTTTTCTGATCAGATGTTCCCAAAGGCCAAAAAATATCCCTCCACTTTCTTCACAATGAGAGCTGTGAAAATGTGGAATAGACTCCCTCAAGAGTTGGTTCTGGCCAGCTCAGTGGATTGCTTTAAAAAGGCCTGGATTATTTCTTGGATACACAGAATATAACTGGATACTAACATTTATAGGTAAAGTTGATCCAGGGAACATCCGTTTGCCTCTTAGGGGCTCAGGAAGGAATTTTTTCCCCTGCAGGAGCAAATTGAATCATACTTTGCTGGGGTTTTTTGCCTTCCTCTGTATCAACTGTGGGTGTAGAATTATAACTTTTTTTTAATGGTTGAACTGGATGGATTTTTGTCTTTTTTCAGCCAGACTAACTATGTAACTTTGGAAAGTGGGGGCATCCTTTCTTTATGATGATGCAGGTTTAGGGGGTTTCAAAGATCAGAGTTTCCTAATAAACTGGGCCCCTGGTTTGTGTCTGGCATTGGAGTTTGAAGCCTGGGGGAAACTGTTTGGGACAGATGAAACCTTCCCAGTTCGTGGCCTAGGAATCTCCTGCTGGGGCAAATAAGTACTCTTACTGGCAGTAAAATCCTTGTTGCACCAAGAAGACTTTCACCGTAAAAAGGAATGTGCAGCACAAACTTTTTACATTTCTGTTCCACAGATCAACATCAGCTAAAGATTCATGTGCATACTTACAGACTGGAGATTCAGTCAGGAAATAAGATGGACAATATTGACCAACCCATCTGAACAATAGTGTAGGGCTGTTGGCATAAGCTCTAAGCACTCTAAAACTAAATGGTTATTAAGGAGAGTAGTAGCTGGATTCTTAGACATAAACTTAGACGTCACCCATATCCACAGTGGCGGTGACCCACTTCTTACTAAAAGCCTCCTCAAACAGATAGTGGTATTTAAAATATTTCTGAGGAGTGAATAACTTAAAGTGGTTCAAAAGGTTATTTACCTTAACCCATTCCACTATTTCTTTCCCCCAAACACTTACTTCAATCCAATCTCGAACCAGCGCTATGCCCATCTGCAAGAGCATTGCTCTCTCTTTCTGCTCTCATAGGACAGACCAGCTCACATGGCTTGCTATGGGGGCAGACAGCACTGACTGGGGACCCCAGAAGGTGAGATAAGGGGCCACTCTGTGCAATTTCCTTGCACAGAGCAGGTAAGAATAAACCTCTTATTTTAGGAAATATGATAAACCTTTAGTATCACTTTAATAGGAGTTGTCCAGTCTCTGCACAGGACAGTTTCAAGCAGAAGTGTACCAGTAGTAACAGCACTAGTATCAGCTGTTCCAATGTTAAGCTGGCTCACATTGCATTAATAAGAACCTATATGATATCTATAAGCTTGGGAACTGTAATCAGCTGATTGTGGCTCCTCAGAAAAAAACCTCATCCAAAATTACTTTGAACACTGATTAGTGTGTTCTGACGAGGGGGAAATCCCCTGTCAGAACACAAAGGCCTAGCAGGGGAGGTCTATGAGACCCTGAACGGACCAGACCAAGCAATTGCTGTGTCTGTGATTACAGCAGAAGCCAAAGCTAAATTTACCTAGCAGCCTAACTAGGAGGGCACTACATTTTTGCCTTTGGGTGTAATACTGCTTTAACAAAAGTGCATTACAATATACGGCAGAGCCTACATATTATTCTCAGAATAAAAGCACCAATAAAATGTAAGATCTATTGTAATGCAACAGTTTTACAGATTTTTGCTGTAATGTACAAAAAAATGCATTATTAGTAAACTGCTTTAAACTCAGCTGTAGTCATTTTTGTTTTGAGTAGGTTAGGGTAATGATAGAACCCATGTTTAGTTTTTACTGTAGTCTGTGACCCGATTGGAGATATTTCCCTTCATTTTCTGTTGTCAGGACAAAAACCAATAGGGGTTCTCTGCACTGGGAACATAGTCTCCAGCAAAATCATTTTTTTGCAATAAAATGGGGCAGGGTTAGAACTACCATCGTGTTATTACTACTTTCTATGATTTCCTGTCCCCCAGTGAAAACCACTCCTATCATTTCTTGTCTAGCTGTCACAAGTTGATGGCAGAGGTAAAGGAAGTGAGGAGAGATTTCAACAACAGGGTTATGAGCAACAATAAAGGTCTTACAGGAGTATATACGTTTTCAAAGCCTATCCAAAACTAACAAATAATGTTTTCTGTGCAATGGTTTTTATTCAATTTTCAAGTCATAACAATAACAAAGTTGCCCATGCAAGGGGACAAGAAAATTACACAGAGTATTGTTCAAATAAGCAAAGAGTGAACATAAAATAAAGCAAATCAACAGGATGTACCGGAATCTGGGCCATTAGCAAATTGTGCAGGTTCTGGTTGGTTGCCTTAAGACCAGATATCCCACAATGATTGCATCAGAGAAAAAAATAATGTTTTGACTTTTTTCTAATATACTTGCATTTCAGTTCTCAGGTTCAATAACAGATAGGAGCTAATTCTACAGAATACCTCCCATATCCTTAAAGTGGAACTTTAGTCAGAAAATTAATTCCTGCTAGGTCACTTCAGGCTGGCCACTTTTGCAGGTATAGCTATGCAAAACATTAAAAAAATAAGTGCCTATACTGTTTTAAATCCAGTAATATATTGTTTCACCCTGCTCTGCATATGCTCATTTGCACTCTATTTGCTGGCAGCCTAAAGTTTTACTGCTGCTCAGGATTCTGGGCTTCAGCAAAATGGCAGCCTCCAGCAAGAAGAAACAAGAACAATGCCGGAGTCAATTTACAGCCCACACTAATTTTGGTAGCATAATTATTAATGTGTGCAATGTATGTTCCTAGCCAAAGAACATTATTTTTTAATAAGTTTTTATGGGCAGAGTTCCACTTTAAGATAGACATACTGTAGGTATACTCAATACTCAAAATATGTTTTATAAAAGGGAACAAAAATCGATGTACTTTGGCAGGCTAAAGTTTTTCTCAAGTATATGTTAACATAAAAAAAATCACAAATATTAATGTAAAGCAACCTTCAGAATTAGTCCTTACCTGACCAACATAACCACAATGGCCCTATACAAAAAAAAAAGTAGCAATCAGAGATCTTAGTAGAAGTAGAGTAGACCCTGAAGAATGGGACCACTGAGGCTCAACTGAACACTTTATATAAAAGGGAACTCTACTGATGGCCATCTGTAAAAAGAAATTCCATCCATTGATTTGTTAGAGAAAAACTGTATATGTATCTTCAGTTCTATCTGCATGTGCTCTGTATAATCCAGAGCATTTCCTTCCAAACATGAATGGTATATAAACTGTTCAGAGATAATGGTCTAAAAGGTGAAAGCACAATAATAAGCTGGGAGCAAAGTTAAGTAACTACAGATATAAATCACTTATCCTCCTCCCCACAAATATTTCACTTAGTACTATAGTTTTTATTT
Organism: Staurois parvus; assembly: GCF_062004578.1. Classification (NCBI taxonomy): domain Eukaryota; kingdom Metazoa; phylum Chordata; class Amphibia; order Anura; family Ranidae; genus Staurois; species Staurois parvus. The sequence goes on along the minus strand of NW_028317927.1, from coordinate 9,019,672 downwards.
TATACAGAGTATTTATTCAGTTCTTTATAAGTATAGCACTTACCACCAAAGGAGCCACTGTAGTAATGTCCAGGTCTTCCCAAACTTCCCCTTGCAGCCAGGCACAAGGCAGTTTCACAGCCAGGTACACACACACACACACACACTTTTGCTCATTGTCTCCAATAATGATTCTAGGGGTTATTGTGATACCACACAAATCTTTGGCGCACAGCTTACTGAAGAACCAGGGTCACTCTCTCTCCTACTTCAAGTCCTCATGTCACCCACCTGAGGCCACATGGCAGCAGGTGCCTTGGGAGGCAGCGTACCCCCCCCCCTTCCCGGCTGGTGCAATCCTCCCCAGGAAAGACCCAGGGAATAGTATGCCCAAAGAATAAATAGCTTCTCCCAGCATTCATTAGGGCTGATCTCCCTGGGATTGGCTGGAGTGACATTAATATCCGTACTGTATTCTGCATGAGTTCTACCTATACATCTAGAACCTGCCTAGGTTACTTGGATACACAGGAAGTCAGAGGCAGAACTAGCAGCACTTGAACACACTGAGCAAGCACTATGAACAATTGTAGCTCTCTGTTAAGCAGAAAGCCTAATTAGATTTTCATAACAGTTCTCCTGTTAAGCAGAGGAACCAACTATAATAGTTGGTTCCTCTGCTTAATAGGAGAACTGTTATGAAAATCTAATCTACTTATCCTAGCACCTATCTTGGAGGGTGCTACATAAGGTAGGAGACACATCACATTTAACGTCAAAAGGAAAAGAACAATACAACTTTATTCATTTCATACCTTCTACTAACAGATTTTAAAATTACCTCCTGGTTGTCCTTATTTTGGTTTGTGCAAAATATCTTATGATACAAGGTTTCCAAAGAGTTGCCAGAATCCAGTCGATCAAAGCAATGCCGATCCAAAACTTCTAACGTGTGCAAAACTCTGCTAATAGTGACACCTATAATCAAAATATAGAGAACACCTGTTATGAAGGAAACTGAGATATTAAGTCCATATTATATAAAGACAAAGATTTCAAACTTAAACTTCACTGTTCAAGCTGCAATTGTCAATTTTAACATTTGTGGTCTGTACATGGTACTACAATGATTAGGGCAGTTTAAAAGGTCAGAAGGGAAGCTTACTGCGAGTTGAATGTGTTTTACCAGCCTTTGATAAGAAAGTCCTATCGATCATCATGAGCTCATCTCTCCAAAGCAAATGACTACCTGAAGGGCACATCCATATGAAGATTTCCTTCTATCACTCTGCTTATCTCTATTTATGTTTTTTTATTGATTGATTGATTAATGTATTTATTTTATTTATTTTTGTGTAGTGCTTATCTCCAAAAGGGGCCATTGAGAATGTACCCAGGTCTCCCACAAGAGTGCAGAGGCTGCCAGCCACACAAGCACAGTCCCACACACACTGACAATTCAGGCTCAGTCTAGGGGGTATCTTTTTAGTATTTATTGCTAAAAAACTTTAACAGTAGAGGGGTTTAGGACCACAGCATACTCCACACTGATTAACAGCAATAATGGTAGGATAAACTTCTTACTAATTTTCTAGTAGCAGCTTTTCTTGGCGGTAACAGGGAATGGCCAGTATATATAGGACTAGACCAGGGGCGGACTGACCATTTGGAAACTCGGGCACTGCCCGAGGACCCGGGGTCAGTAGGGGGCCCCATGAGATGCCCCTGGTACCTTTTTCATAGGCTTTTTTGAGTTTGGGCAAGGACACAGGTGCCCCATGATCCCCTATTGCCCGGGGGCCCCATGAGTTGTTAGTCCACCCCTGGACTAGACATGAATTTTTGTTATTCGGAGATGTATCCAAATTTCAGAATTACTATAGTAACAAATTTAAAACAATCAGAAATAATGTAAGGAAATTTAAATCAAATTTGAAAATGAAATCAAATTTGAATACAAAATTCAAAATGTACACATATTGTTGATTATTGCTGATTTATGACAAGGACTGTGTGTAATAAAATATAACCGTCTTCCAAAATTCGAAAAGAATAGAAAAGAATAAAACAGAATAGAATAAAATAGAAAAAAATTTATAGAATAAAATAGAAAGAATATAGCTGTCTTAATAAATTCAAATTTGGAAAGGAATAGAATAGAATAAAATAGAAAAGAATAGAGTGAAACAAATTAGAAAAAAATAGAAAATAAAAGAATAGAATAGAAAAAAAATAGAATAGATTATAATAGAATAAAATAGAAAGAATAAAGTTGTCTTCTGAATTTCAAATAGAATAGAACCATATATTCTTCATAATGAATTCTGATTGGATATATTTGATTCAAATTCTTTGAAAAAATTTTAATCCACTGGAAAACAAATAAACAAAACTAAACTAAACTAATTTCTTTACGAATCAGTACGAAGCAATTTTTTTAATTCTGCACATGTATATATAGGACCCTACAACAGCAATCCATATGGCCACTTCTGGAACTTGTACAACTGACAGTCTCCAGTAAAGTTTTTACTTACAGTATCCTAGGAGCTGTTGGCTGGTTAACTAGAGCCTTCTCCAGATTCAGGACTTCAGTGAAGTTCTCTCCAGCAAATTTAATCCTCCAGGGGCAGCAGCCCTAAAAGAATCAGGAACCCTCTCTTGATGGTAAGATCATTCTGTTCAGCCCTACTTAAATTTTTATCACTTACCCAGCCACCTTCTGGACGCCACCTTCCAGAGACTGGCTGAGGCATGATACATATTCAACTCATCATTTGAACCTCCCAGCCCTACCATCTGGAAACATCTCTCAGAGGCAGGTGGGAGCAATCAAACTCAGCACACGAAACCCTGAGCAGACTAACACAATCAATCACTTTAATATAATGAAGCAAAAAATTAAATTTACCTAGCAACCTAATTACAACAGGGATCTACATACAGTATATTTTCTTCATGCATTGTAGGGAACAGCATTCTCTCTGAACATGGTATGGTGATAAGGCATTTGCTGCCCACTATGTAATGTCATATTAGAAGAGAAGGCACTATATACTTGATAAAGGTATTGTGCAAGTACAACATATAGAAGATTGTCAGTTGATTAAACTGTTCAGCAGTGTCCACCTTAACAGTGCTAACTATAAGGGGCCCTGATCTCCTCACTTGACATGACAATGAATATGATGCACCTAAAAACAAGAGGAGAGAACATACTCATTACACAGTATACTTCACCTGCAGCTGACTCTTGGCACTTATCAAATGACCACCGGACTTCTACAGCTCGACCCCGTTGTTTGATTTGCTGCTCTACATCATAGATTTTGGCCCGAACCTGAACAAACAAAACACTGTGAACTTTAGCTCACAGCTCTAACTCCTAACTCCTAACTCAATTTCATCTAAAGCAAGATCAACATAGATAACAGACTTAGAGCCCTTTGAATGCCAAAGAAAATCTTTTAAATGCCGACTTCCCACTCTTTCTGCTTGTAGGTAGTTGCAGGTTTTCCTCTGTCCAATAGGTGACACTGTGCCATTTCCTCTTGAACTTTGTTGGTGTCCTAGAGGAACTAGCTGTCTAATTGGATCCTGCAACCACTGGTGACCTTCAGCACCCTTCTTGGTGTGGGACATTATAAAATAGTGGGCATGTCAGGAGCAAGTGGTAACTCAAGGGCAGAGACCCTGCTTGTTAGGGAGATTGAATAGCAAAGGGAGGGCTTCCTAGCGAGTAGGGTTGGCAGAAACAGGGTATACATGGACCAAAAATTGGCCAGTTCAGCAGGAACCAGACAAATTTTGCTACGCATGTACCTGCTGTCTGACGGGGTTCTGTCAATCGGTCCTCTTGGAAGACCAGCATTCGATCCCTGCAATCAACACTGATCTGTGTATTCTTGCAGGTAGGGGGAAAGTCCCCACTGTCAAAATTCAATAGTGCAGCTGGGGAGATCTTTGTAACCACATCACTGGTGAATTTTGTTTTGTTCAACCTGTTGAACAAAAAAATTCAAGGTGTATATCCTGATTTAGGGACAATACCGATGTAGAGGAAACATTCCAGTATCCAAACCAGTGAACTGGGGCTCTTCTCAGCAGTATGTCAGAAGTGCTGTCCAAGTACAATGCAAACAGCTACCCCTCTAGAGGAAGCTGTCCTCTGTAATGCAGGCCCAAGCCTGGTGATACTGTATAAATTCACAATGTTATATTGCCTAATACCAGTGCTATAGAAACTGCCTTTATTCATAACTACTAACCTATATACAATATACAAGACAAATTATAACATCCAGGATTGTGTGTGTGGTTTCTCCCTGATTGGGTACACTTGGGCCTGTTGACTAAAGATAGTTAATTTAGAGGTTGCAAAATAAATTACTGTATCACCCAAAATATGGCTTCCATTCAGTAGCCCAAAGAGGCATACAAAAAAGAAGGGTTTGTGAAAAGAAATTCACAGGAAAAGCGGCTACACTATGAACAGAATGTGATACTCAGAAAAAATTCCAAAAATAATGCTTTATTACATATAAATATTTGACATATGGGCAGTCGCCCTGGTTACCATCACCTCAGTATGAGACAATATACACACAGACCTAAAACCATATAAAATCACCAAGACCGGTCTGAATGAATGTGCTGCCAAGACAATGACAAAAATGTCTAAAGTCTTTGCCGCACTGGCACATAGGTTAACACTTCCCAAAGGAGGTGTACACAAAAATTATACCATAGGTATACAGTGTCACATGTAATAAATGTAAAGACATATGTCATAGCCATGTAGGTTCTATCCCATAGAGGGGATTTCCCAAAAATTATACTAAAGGTATGAAATATCACATGTATGCATTGCGGCGAGCACAGTGTGCGTCAGAAGAGAGGCATAACCATAAGCCTATGTAAGGCAGCAAAAGGATATCATATATAAAATGCAGTACAGTCCCATGCCGGTACACGTGGTTGGGGCCCATTCATCTGTAATAGAAGTGACTGATATTTAGGACTCTTTAGATGTAAATAACGCCCCGATTGTTGCCTGGATGGAGAAACAGATGCAGATAGCAGAACACTGCTTTAAGTGATGACTTCACCACAGTATGTGGACTACACATCACTTGTTGTTGAAAACAAGATAAAGCCCAGCGGCTCCTCCGCCCGTTGAAATATATATGGCATGCCTTGTTTCCTATGTAAAGCACCATAATGTCCCCATCCTGTAATAAGACAAACAATATGAGGGAAGTCACTGTAAGAGCTTTGAACTCTATATTAGACGTTTTATGCCATGTAGGTCATAGAGGACCTTGAATCTAATGTCCTGTAACAGTCCACTCACCACCTGTGCAATGGGTAGTAAGAAAGAAGAAGATGTCCTTCATGAATACTGCCCTTCAAAAAAGTACTGCTGTATGGAACCAGGGAACCACCGCTTACATCAGCCGACATACCGCGGGTTCCGACCTCTCCATGGCGCCTGTGCCGCCTAAGCCTGCCTCATGGCATGTGAAGATGGCTACCTCCTTGTGGGTCAGCATGCGTTCCACCTAGTGCGCATGACCGGAAGTGACGTATCTGACGTATGACGTCAACGCGTTTCGCCGATGGGCGTATCTCACTCAGCTTCGTCAGGACCAATGGGATTACTGCATTTCAACCCTCTATTTATAGTGGATTAAGACCCACCCACATATGCAAAAATCACATTGCAGTTATCCCCAATGGAAGAAAAAAGGCTAAATATTTAGCACATCCGCTGGTCATAGTTAAATTAAAACAATAAGCGACTGGAAATATCAAAGGGAGGAAAGACTTGACAAATACAGCAATATACACAAAAGTACCAAATAAAACACAGAAATTATATTCAATTGAAAATTACCACACTTTCACCAGAAGATGGCAGTGTTAATGAAAAGGTCAATTGAATATAATTTCTGTGTTTTATTTGGTACTTTTGTGTATATTGCTGTATTTGTCAAGTCTTTCCTCCCTTTAATATTTCCAGTCGCTTATTGTTTTAATTTAACTATGACCAGCGGATGTGCTAAATATTTAGCCTTTTTTCTTCCATTGGGGATAACTGCAATGTGATTTTTGCATATGTGGGTGGGTCTTAATCCACTATAAATAGAGGGTTGAAATGCAGTAATCCCATTGGTCCTGACGAAGCTGAGTGAGATACGCCCATCGGCGAAACGCGTTGACGTCATACGTCAGTTACGTCACTTCCGGTCATGCGCACTAGGTGGAACGCATGCTGACCCACAAGGAGGTAGCCATCTTCACATGCCATGAGGCAGGCTTAGGCGGCACAGGCGCCATGGAGAGGTCGGAACCCGCGGTATGTCGGCTGATGTAAGCGGTGGTTCCCTGGTTCCATACAGCAGTACTTTTTTGAAGGGCAGTATTCATGAAGGACATCTTCTTCTTTCTTACTACCCATTGCACAGGTGGTGAGTGGACTGTTACAGGACATTAGATTCAAGGTCCTCTATGACCTACATGGCATAAAACGTCTAATATAGAGTTCAAAGCTCTTACAGTGACTTCCCTCATATTGTTTGTCTTATTACAGGATGGGGACATTATGGTGCTTTACATAGGAAACAAGGCATGCCATATATATTTCAACGGGCGGAGGAGCCGCTGGGCTTTATCTTGTTTTCAACAACAAGTGATGTGTAGTCCACATACTGTGGTGAAGTCATCACTTAAAGCAGTGTTCTGCTATCTGCATCTGTTTCTCCATCCAGGCAACAATCGGGGCGTTATTTACATCTAAAGAGTCCTAAATATCAGTCACTTCTATTACAGATGAATGGGCCCCAACCACGTGTACCGGCATGGGACTGTACTGCATTTTATATATGATATCCTTTTGCTGCCTTACATAGGCTTATGGTTATGCCTCTCTTCTGACGCACACTGTGCTCGCCGCAATGCATACATGTGATATTTCATACCTTTGGTATAATTTTTGGGAAATCCCCTCTATGGGATAGAACCTACATGGTTATGACATATGTCTTTACATTTATTACATGTGACACTGTATACCTATGGTATAATTTTTGTGTACACCTCCTTTGGGAAGTGTTAACCTATGTGCCAGTGCGGCAAAGACTTTAGACATTTTTGTCATTGTCTTGGCAGCACATTCATTCAGACCGGTCTTGGTGATTTTATATGGTTTTAGGTCTGTGTGTATATTGTCTCATACTGAGGTGATGGTAACCAGGGCGACTGCCCATATGTCAAATATTTATATGTAATAAAGCATTATTTTTGGAATTTTTTCTGAGTATCACATTCTGTTCATAGTGTAGCCGCTTTTCCTGTGAATTTCTTTTCACAAACCCTTCTTTTTTGTACACTTGGGCCTGTGCCCGGGCTCTTCCTACACTTGGCATAGTCAGAAGGATATGGAAGAAGCTGATGCCCCTTATCCTCTTTCTGCATCAGAGACTGCAATGAGGGATGAGACTTATTCTATTGCATCTATCCAATAGGAAGTCTCTGATGTCAAGAGGGACCAGATTCTATGAGCTGGTAATCCTTTGAGGTGAAACCCAGATCTGGACCAGAGGTTCCTGTGGTGTGGCAAGCAGGGACATATTGTGAGAATTGAGGCAAGGAGTAAAGTCAAGCTCCCTCATGCAAGTTGTTAAAATAGGAGTTCCCAGGGCAGGGGAACAAGCTGTGGGAACTACCTCAACAAGTCGCAGGTTGATGCCAAAACGATATCCTCAAGCCCTGTGGTTTCAGCACTGAATAGGTGTCAGGCCCAGTGATTGCTGGTCATCAGTTCTGAGGTGAATGCTATGGTTTATGCTTTCTATCAGCAACATTTTGGGTCAGTTCAACACTAGACCCATCCATGGCTACCATAGACTATAGCTATGACTGAGGCAAGAAATGGTTTGTCCACTAACGGTAGGGATTTGAAAAAAAGAAAATTGCAAGGAGCTACCATTATGGTTGAGCCGAGGTGTGATCTGGAGGTGAAGGGCAAATGGCTAGTGGCTGGGACTCTGTTAGAGGTGCACCAAGGTAAGGTGCTTGTCCAGATGGTAAATCTGGGGACCACACCTATTCAACTACCTGCTCAAATTGTTATTGCTGATGTGTTTGTAGTGCTGCAGAAATGTTTCTGCCCCGAGTCTGAAGAGGTGTCCTGCCCTGGGGTGAAGGCTGCCTGTGCCTCCCTTAAGGCTGCCTTGACCTCTTTTGAGGTCTCTCAGTGTCAACAACTGTTAGACAAACTGGATCTGCCTGTACAATGGCTCCTACACCAGGTCTTAGAGAAATATGTGCTATTTGCAGGTGGGCCCATGGATTAGGAGTGTATCACTACCCTAGATCCTCCCATATTCATTGAGAATATGGTCCCCATTATAGAAAGATACTGCAACACTATGTCATGCAGTCAAAGACTTACAAGATATTATGGTACAGAGTGGGGTCATCCAGGAGAGTTGGTGCCCATGGACTGCCCCCATAGTCCTAGTCAGGGAGAAAGATGGGAGCTTATGGTTCTGCATGGATAACTGGAAGAGGAATGCATGTACTCTTCGAGATGCTTACTCCCTGCCACAGGTGAAAAAGCTCTCATGGCCTTAAGGCAAGCATGTTACTTTGAACTTTGGATTCAGCCAGTGGCTACTGGCAGGTGCCTACAAGAGAGGATGATTGCAAAAAGACTGCTTTTATTACTCCTCTAGGACTGTACAAGGTTAATCAGATGTCCTTTGGTCTAATGAATGCTCTCAGTACTTTTCAGAGGCTCATGGTACACTGCTTGGAGGACATCAACTTCAGGACCATTCTCATTTATCTGAAGGACATTATCATCTTTTCTAAAAACCTTTGAGGATCATATCCATCATCTTGATGCAACTTTCACTCAACTGACACAATTCAGTATGAGTTAAAGTTGATTCCCAGTAAATGCCATCTGTTTAGAAGCTGAATACAGTATTTAGGTCATGTAGTGGAAGTTGAAGGGTTGTCTCTTTATCTAAATAAGATACAGGTATGGGATTGGTCGGCCCCCAAAACTATGGCAGAACTGTTTTCTTTTCTGGGGCTGGTAGGCTATTTCCATTGCTTCATCCCCATATTTGCTCACATCGTGGTCCTCTTACTCAGCTATTGTACACACAGTCTACTCACCGGAAGTTGTCACCCTCCACCCAAGTTGACTGGCAAACTGCCCAGGAGAAAGCATTCAAAACCCTCAAAGGGATGTTGACCATGATCCCTCTCCTGGCGTATGCTGATTATACAAAGTCTTTTCATATCTACACTGATAGCAGTTTCCAAGGACTGTGCTGTTCTCCCTCAAGAGCATGATGGGGTTCAGCGTGTTTCCGTCTATGCCAACTGTGTCCTGCGGCCAACGGAATGTAACCCCCTCAATTATAGCTCATTCAAGTTGAAACGTTTGGCACTGGACTGGCCCATAACTGTGAAGTTCACTAAATACCTAACAGGAGGTCAGGTAGACATTTATACTGAGCATAACCCCCTGGCTTACTTAGATGTGGCCAAGCTTGAAGCCCTAGAGCAGTGTTGAGTGGCTTGATTATCTCATTTCAGCTACAAGATCCATTATAAGTCAGGACGGCTGCACAGCAATGTGCCATTATACAGATGGAGCAGAATATGTTAGGGAAAATGTACCCTCATGGACTCCATTGGTGTCTCAAAGGAAATGTCTGATTAGACGATGCAATCTCTGGTGACCTTCAGCTGCTATCTTGGTGTGGTATGTTAGAAATTAGGGTATCCATGTCATTTAGGAATGCTTGGAGCAAGTAGTAGGTCAGGGATAGAGACCCCGCTGGATAGAGCAGGGAGGTGTTCCTGGCAAGTAGGTCAGCTCAGAGACAACATTTGTGCAGAGGAAACATTCCGCTATCCAGCCCAGTGAAGTGGGGCTTTTCTCAGCGGAATCAAAGTTCCATCCTAGTACACTGCAAACTGCCACCCCTCTAGTGGAAGCCATCTTCCAGTAAAACTGGCCATTGTCTGGTGACACTGTAGAAATACCAGATGCTACATACATAAGCCTAATATCAATGCCTATAGAAACTGCCTTTATTAATTACCACTAACCAATATACAAGATAAATTAAAACAATTAAGGACTGTATGTGTTGTCTCTCCATGATTGGGTACCCTTGGGCTGGGCCCAGCCTACATGCTTTATCTTATTCTTGTTTTTTTTTCTTCAGAAAATATAATGGAAATGGAGAGGGAGAATCAGATGAGAAGACAAACTTTATGGAAAGCTCTCAGACTCTATGGGGAAAGGAATAGTAAACAGCAGGTGGCGGACTGACCATTTGGAAACTCGAGTACTGCCCGAGGGCCTGGGGTCAGTAGGGGGCCCCATGAGATGCCTCTGGTACCTTTTTCATAGGCTTTTTTGAGTTTGGGCAAGGATACAGGGGCCCCATGATCCCCTATTGCCCTGGGGGCCCATGAGTTGTCAGTCCCCCCCTGGTAAACAGTGAATTGTCATTTTCTCTCCCCCAAATTTAAAGTAAGAATAAACCAAAAGGGGACACACTGGAAAAACATCCATGTGCCCTTAAGTTCCAGGTGTAATTGGTGTTCCATTTAACTTTGTACAGCTTTACATACCTGTTGATTAAAAGGTGAGCTGCCACCAGGCATAGGCAGACTTGATGGGGGAACTTGAAGAAGATCCAGAGGTGAACCTGGATTTACGTTTTTACTTTCATTTGTGGAATAGTTCCACACCAAGGCACTTGGACAGCAGAGGGTGATAGTCTGCAGGAATTAAAAAAAATCAATCATTCCCTCCATTTTATTTGCACATTTAATATTAAAGGGAACCAACTGTATAGTGAGAGAAATATGGAGGCTGCCAATGTTAAGCTCCCTCTGAAAAGTCTGGCTCTGCCTGACTGTCTTTGCTTTCAATACTTGGAGTAAAGCAGGCAGCAAGCGAAGTCAGTGATCTGTGCAATTGTTCCAGATTACTGACTTGTAAAACATGGAAACTTGACAGCCTTGTAAAATAAAATATAATAACTATGTTATTTAGATATAGGAAATACAGTACAAAAATTTTGCAGTTAAATCACACATTTTGTATAATAGCAAGACAAAAAAAAATCATGTTTTGCAGAATGGTCTTCATAATGGGGTAAGACAGAAACGACAACAGGAAGATATAACTATGGATATCCAAGACAGGTAAGTAAATAATTTACCACCCTTAATTAAAATGTCACTTTTGGGCAGATGTAACTAATACTTCTTTGCAATGTTCCCACCTGTAACATGCAGCTAAGACCGTATACCAATGGGCGGTGCTGCGGACATAACTGGAAATCAACACAAGGCAAATGAACGGAGGGCACCACAGGTCCTGAAGTACTGGCACTTGCAGCTGTTATGGGAGGATTGCCTTGTGCCATCATGATAATTGGTGTGTGTACAGCAAGTTGACTGGCACAATCACTCAGTAGAGCAGACAGACGTCTGGAGCAGAAGTAGGCAAGGCGTCGTGACAGATACGCTGATTGTACAAATTCCTCAGAATGCTGGAAATGAAAAAGCAGAGTTTACTTACATGTAACAGTGCTTAGTCTTTTATAAATAACAAAATCTTTTAGATTTATGATAAACAGTTTTTAGACGTCACAAAAATAAGAAGTAAATGTACAAAAACTGCCACACAAAATGTTTGGTTTTTACTTTTTTTGGCCAACAAGGCTGGTTGTAGAATAAGTGCTCATAAAGGATAAGTTCAACTTTGTAGCATGTTACATGTTACACCCGTAGTTATGACAGGTGGGGATCCTCTCACTGCACCCGCTATCACAAATTGAAAACAGCATGATTCATTCACAGAGATCAAACGGCTTCTAGTTCTCAATGAAGTGCGAGGGTGCTGGTGAGCGCTCTCACAGTTCATTGATTCTTTCTGGACTTCAGCATTGTCTGTATGGGAGGTAGGGGCAGGCAGCTGAATGAGTGTCTGCTGAATCCTGGCACCTGCGATCTGCTGATTGCAGTCGAAATGCTCTACAGGCTGCAGTGTAAAAAATAATAAATGCACATCTTTTTACCTGCAAAATGACATGCATTTATTTTATTTTTTTTATTTTTTTTTTTACACAAAAGTGAATTTATCCTTTAATATAGGACAGCTTTTTGCTATTGCAGGGAAGTCCTAAAACCTCAGGTTTTACAACACAGTAGTGGAAGCAAAGCAAGAAGCTTAAGTATACAAATATTTAACTGTTAGAAACAAAATGTTGAATGTTTTGATGGTTATAAGGAATGCACCTAATTTGAGTATCGCTTGAGACAATTGGAGGAGGAATGGTCTGTATAGGAATCCCCCAGTGAGTTTTGCAAAGTATTTTCAGACACTGAAATGCTCAATACCATGATTTTTCAACTTGCTGTAGAATCTTTAGGTGAGCACGTATTTTCATTTCTGTGACAGAAAAAGTTATTTCATGTACCATAACACCTTTTGGCCAAATGCAAAAGATCACTAATATATGATGGGGTGACAGCTGCCCTATCAATTGCATTTGAACACAGCACAGATGTCTTCCACCTGCCATTCTTGTGGGACTTCTGCCCATTTATGCTCAACTTTACTGTTGTACTAATAAAAAAAAACATTTCCTAAGCGGTCATTGGCTTTTTAAAGCTATAGCACTTACTACCTCTATACTTCAAACAAAATCAAGTCAATATCATCTGATAGGAAACAGACATCTCATCCCATCTGAACTAGTAAACATAGTTTACAGCTAAAAAAGCATGTGTTTGAGAAAATCATTATAGCAAGCAATGGCTATTTTCCCAAATTTATTTAAGGTAATAAGAAAAAAATGCAAGATGGATATAGTATCAATAGTACCAGAACCTCTGTTCACAATTACAATATTCCTGACTGTTATAAATTTCTCATACAATGTCATTTTTCTGTTTTTATAAAAGATGAAAAACAGATAAGCATACAGTTGAAAAGGCACATAACATAGTTGTTTTATCTGCCAAATGATTTATATTTCTCACCATTCCTGAAATATCATAAATAATATGATAGTACATGGCCACATCATAAAATATAATGAGAATATTATCATGTATTATATTATTTTCACTTAGGAAAACTTTTATATTAGATGCATTAAAATCCAGTGATCTGTTTATTAGGTTGTTTTATTGCATAATGCAAGTTGATTTACAGGTGCATCTCAATAAATTAGAAAATCATCAAAAAGGTAATTTATTTCAGTAATTAATTTCAAAAAGTGAACCTCATAAAATATATAGATTTGTTACATGCAGAGTGATATATTGCAAGCATTTCTTTCTTTTTACTTTGATGATTATGGCTTACAGCTAGTGAAAACCCAAAATTCAGTATCTCAAAAAAATTAGAATATTATGCAAGACCAATAAAAAAAGGATTTTTAATACAGAAATGTTGTCTTACTGAAAAGTAAGTCCATGTACAGTATAGTATGCAAGTAATACTTGGTCGGGGCTCCTTTTGCATGAATTACTGTATCAATGCAGCGTGGCTTGGAGACGATCAGCCTGTGGCACTGCTGAGGTGTTATCGGAGCCCAGGTTGCTTTGATAGCGGCCTTTAACTGGTCTGCATTATTGGGTCTGGTGCCTCTCTCTCATCTTCCTCTTGACAATACCCCACAGATTCTCTATGAGGTTTAGGTCAGGCAAGTTTGCTGACCAATCAAACACAGTAATACCATGATCATTAAACCAGGTATTGGTAGTTTGGCAGTGTGGGCAGGTGCCAAGTCCTGCTGGAAAATGAAATCAGCATCTCCATAAAGCTGGTCAGCAGAGGGAAACATGAAGTGCTCTAGAATTTCCTGGTAGATGGCTGCGCTGACCTTGGACTTCATAAAACACAGTGGACCAACACCAGAAGACGACATGGCTTCCCAGATCATCACTGACTATGGAAACCTCACACTGCAACTTGGATTCTGTGCCTCTCTAATCTTCCTCCAGACTCTGAGACCTTGATTTCCAAATTAAATGCAAACTTTACTTTCATCAGAAAAGAGGACTTTGAACCACTGAGCAACAGCTTCACAATCCCCTCAAGGCTTTGGTTTTCCCTGTTGCTTGTGCACCTTTTTTTAACTACACTTTTTCCTTCCACTCAACTTTCTGTTAATATGCTTGGATACAGCACTCTGTGAACAGCCAGCTTCTTTAGCAATCACCTTTTGCGACTTACCCTCCTTGTGGAGGGTGTCAATGACTGTCTTCTGGACAACTATCAAGTCAGCAGTTTTCCTCATGATTGTGTAACCTACGGAACCAGACTGAAAGACCATTTAAAGACTCAGGAGATCTTTACAGGTGATTTGAGGTAATTAGATGATTAGAGTGTGACACCATGGGGTTTATTTACTAAAGCTGGAGAGTCCAAAATCAGACTCCCTTCTGCATAGAAACCAATCAGCTTCCAGGTTTCATTGCCAAAGCTTCATTGAACAAGCTGAGGTTAGAAGCTGATTGGTTTCTATGCAGAAGGGAGTCTGATTTTGGACTCTCCATCTTTAGTAAATAAACCCCCATGAGTCTACAATACTGAACCTTTTCACAATATTCTAATTTTCTGAGATACTGAATTTTGGGTTTTCACTAGCTGTTAGCCATAATTATAAAAATTAAAAGAAAAAAAATGCTTGAAATATATCACTCTGTGTGTAATGAATCTATATAATATATGAGTTTCACTTTTTGAATTGAATTACTGAAATAATTTAACTTTTTGATGATATTCTAATTTATTGAGATGCACCTGTAGTTTATGTTTTTGTATTTGTGTCTTTTTCTTGATGAACCATGCAAGGTTTAGCCCTGAAACATGTTGGCTCTATTCCCTAATTTTTTATGTTTTTATAATCGCAGTATGGCTATCTCATTCTGTCAATCTATTGTCAGCACATGTGTCCAAGATAACGACTGGCCCTAGTTCTGTACCTACCACTTCCAAATTGTTTAATGCTGTACAGAGGATTACATCATTTTTAAAGCTGAAAGAACTGCATTAAAGTGGGTGCAAACCTCTGACATGAATAATGAACAAAGCATATCCTTCTACAGTGTGTACTTGTCTCAATTCAGAGACCTTAGTATAATTTCTGTCTACTGTCTTGTTCCTTTGTTATCTGTATGAAGCACTTCTGATGAGTTTTCCTGACACCAAGAGAAAAATGGTGACAGGGGAGGGCACACCTAGTGCTTGACAGCCTCAGCTCTGTCCCTGTGTGTTGTGTGGAGGGGGGTGTGTCCCTTCCCTCCAATCAGCTCTCAGAGCTCTGAGAGATCCTAGGTAAACTCTGCAATTTGAATGGATGTGGAGAAAAGAAGACCACAGATAAACAGGTACAACTTATGTTGGAGGATTTGTTTCATTTCTGTGCATCAACTGAGGCCGGTTAATTCACTGGGTATATATATGTAAGGGTTTATAACCACTTTAACTGGTGTTTTTATTTGCATAGAGTTTAGCTTTAAATCACTAATGCTACAGCTATGCTGATGCGCTGGTAGTTTTCTCAAAAAGGTGAAAGGCCCAAACATGCTTATTCTCAATCACCCTTAGACCAGTTAATTTCTATTTAATTGGACATAGATAAAACACGAGTTTAGGTCACATATAAAACAAATATGACTTACTGCCAAGGAATGAGGTAACATTCCTGGCAAACACCACAGTTAAAAGTACACAAGGAAAACTAAACATTTCTGGAAATATTCTTCTGGTTTCTTCAGAATTTCCTATTCACCGTTTCTGAATACTCTATATACACTATCTTGCCAAAAGTATTGAGATGCCTGCCTTTACATGCACATGAACTTTAATGGCATCCTAGTCTTAGTCTACAGGGTTCAATATTGAGTTGACCCACCCTTTGTAGCTAACAGCTTCAACTCTTCTAGGAAGGCTGTCCACAAGGTTTAGGAGTGTGTCTATGGGAAGGTTTGACCATTCTTCCAGAAGCACATTTGTGAGGTCAGGCACTGATGTTGGATGAGAAGGCCTGGCTCGCAGTGTCCACTCTAATTCATTCCAAAGGTATTCTATTGGATTGAGGTCAAGACTATCTGCAGGCCAGTCAAGTTCCTCCACCCCAAACTCACTCATCCATGTCTTTATGGACCTTGCTTTGTGCACTGGTGCGCAGTCATGTTGGAACAGGAAGGGGTCGTCCCCAAACTGTTCCCACAAAGCTGGGAGCATGAATTTGTCTAAAATGTCTTGGTATGCTGACGCCTTAAGAGTTCCCTTCGTTGGAACTAAGGGGCCAAGCCCAACCCCTGAAAAACAACCCCACACCAAAATCCCCTCTCCACCAAACTTTACACTTGGCACAATACAGTCAGGCAAGTACCATTCTCCTGGCAACCATCAAACCCAGACATGTCCATCTGATTGCCAGACAGAGAGGCGTGATTAGTTACTCCAAAGAACACGTCTCCACTGCTCTAGGGTCGTGTGGTGGCGTGCTTTACACCACTGCATCTGACGCTTTGCATTGCACTTGGTGATGTAAGACTTGGATGCAGCTACTCGGCCATGGAAACCCATTCCATGAAGTTCTCTACACACTGTTGTTATGCTAATCTGAAGGCCACATGAAGTTTGGAGGTCTTTAGCTATTGACTTTGCAGACAGCTGGCGACTTCTGATCACTGTCTGCTTCAGCATGCACAGATCCCGCTCTGTCATTTTACATGGCCTACCACTTAGTGGCTGAGTTGCTGTTGTTCCCAGTTGCTTCCACTTTGTTTTAATACCACTAACAATTGACCATGGAATATTTAGTAGCAAGGAAATTTCACGGATGGACTTATTGCACAGGTGGCAGCCTATCACATTACCATGCTTTAATTCACTGAGCTCCTAAGAGCGACCCATTCTTTCACAAATGTTTGTAGAAGCAGTCTGCATGCCTTCTGTAGGTGCTTGATTGTATACACCTGTGGCCATGGAGGTGATTGTAACACATGAATCCAATGATTTTATTTATTTATTTATTACAGGTACTTATATAGCAGTATCAATTTATGCAGTGCTTTTACATATATATTGTACATTTACATCAGTTCCTAACCCTCAAGGGACGTATAATCTAAGGTCCCTATCTTACATTCATACATACACATACTAGTATGAGTCGTGATCATCCTGATAAGGTGTTCCAAAATAACAATAATATATGTCTCTTTTGAAAATTTAACATGATGCTTGTGTAAATTCCTAAAGAAGAGCTTCAGTTTGTTTGATAAAAATTAAAAGTCAGCAGCTACAAATGCTGTAGCTGCTGGTTTCTAATAAAAGGAACACTCACCTGTTCAGGGATCCAGCGCCATCATCACCTGGATCAGTTGTTCTCCGGTCTTTGGTTCCTCAACAATTTTACTGTGGGAAGCCAGCTGTGGTTCCTTGTGGCTTCTTAGCCTGCTCCCCACAGTGCATGTGCACGCTGCAT
Organism: Staurois parvus; assembly: GCF_062004578.1. Lineage (NCBI taxonomy): Eukaryota > Metazoa > Chordata > Amphibia > Anura > Ranidae > Staurois > Staurois parvus. The sequence goes on along the minus strand of NW_028317927.1, from coordinate 9,002,135 downwards.
TTTGCTTATGTTCCAGAGGGTTGGGGGCAGGATAAAGGGTGGGTGGAGAGCTTCCAATGAAATTGCCACAGTGATCTGATCAGAATTGGATGCGGGTACCTGTCAAAACCAGGTACCCACTCCCCCTCCCAAAAAAGTTCCAATAGTAGTAGATGTGGAAGGAGGGCAAAAGGCAGAACTTCCTCTTTAGAGTAAAGTCCTGCTTTAAATTAACAAGCAATTGTTTATGTTTCATAGGTCCTACATGGCAACTGTCCAGGATTGAAGCTTAACCTGTTCCCACTGCCTGTATGCATATAGGCGGCCTCTTGGCAGGTGGGCTTTAGTGCTGAGAGGCTGCATATATGCATCCCAAATGTAAACATTTTCTGTGCCGATAGTGCACACCCTGTATTCTCCCAGCACATTTACTAGCAGGTACTGGAAAGCTACTGATGTCTACTTGCGATCGGGAGCATTCCGATCATGTGACCACTGTGACTGCCAATCACAGCTGTCCCATGATTGGAATGCCCACTTTCGCCTCCTGGCATTTACAGTTGTGACCAAAATTATTCAACCCCCAATGCTGTAAAGGGGTTTAGGGACTATAGTGTACATTTGGAATTGTATTCAGAATCAAATCCTACAAGGACGTTGTAACTACCCAAATGCAACTAAAATGACATCAATTGTTTATGTAATACAGTAGTAAATGGTTCTTATGTGGTTTCTTCATTGCCACAATTATTCAACCCCTTAAAGACTACCACTCTGAAGAACAGAGGTTCATACAGGTGCTTTCCATCAGGTATTGAAAACACCTGTGGATGTCACCGAGCAGCAATCAAGCATAATAAGCACCAATTAGGCAGCTTTAAAATGACTGTGATACTCAGCTCCTTCTAGACATTTACTGGTGTGGTTACAAACATGGTGAAGGCAAGAGAATGGTCCAGGAAGACAAGAGAAGAGGTGATTTCTCTTCACAGGAAGGGCAATGGCTATAAGAAGATTGCAAAGATGTTAAACATACCAAGAGACACCTTAGGAAGCATCATTCGCAAATTCAAGGCAAAGGGCACTGTTGAAACGCTACCTGGTCGTGGCAGAAAGAAGATGCTGACTTCGACTGCTGTGCGCTACCTGAAGCGTAGAGTGGAGAGAAGTCCCCGTGTGACTGCTGAGGAACTGAGAAAAGATTTGTCAGATGTGGGTACAGAAGTTTCAGCCCAGACAATAAGACGCACACTGCGTAATGAAGGCCTCCGTGCCAGAACTCCCAGGCGTACCCCCTTGCTGTCTCCAAAGAATAAGAAGAGTCGACTGCAGTATGCCAAAAGCCATGTGGACAAACCACAAAAGTTGTGGGATAGTGTTCTGTGGACTGATGAAACAAAATTAGAACTGTTTGGGCCCATGGATCAACGCTATGTTTGGAGGAGGAAGAACAAGGCCTATGATGAAAAGAACACCTTGCCTACTGTGAAGCATGGTGGAGGGTCAATCATGCTTTGGGGCTGTTTTGCTTCTGCAGGTACAGGGAAGCTTCAGCGTGTGCAAGGTACCATGAATTCTCTTCAGTACCAGGAGATATTGGATGGAAACGTGATGCAGTCCGTCACACACCTGAGGCTTGGGAGACGTTGGACCTTTCAACAGGACAATGATCCCAAGCATACCTCCAAGTCCACTAGAGCATGGTTGCAGAGGAAAGGCTGGAACATTTTGGAGTGGCCATCGCAGTCACCAGACTTAAATCCGATTGAGAACCTCTGGTGGGACTTAAAGAAAGCAGTTGCAGTGCGCAAGCCTAAGAATGTGACTGAACTGGAGGCCTTTGCCCATGAAGAATGGGCGAAGATACCCGTAGATCGCTGCAAGACACTTGTGTCAAGCTATGCTTCACGTTTAAAAGCTGTTATAACTGTAAAAGGATGCTGTACTAAGTACTAAGATTGAATGTCACTTGGGGGTTGAATAAAACTGATAATGCTGTGAGCACAGAAAAGACATTTGTGGTTATTTCATTATAACTGTTATGTTATATTTGTCTGACCTACAAGTGCCTCTTTAATGTAAATGTAAGCAAGATGACTGAATGATCAAAAGCAATGTCAAACTGGCCAAAACACTCAATTTCAGTGGGGGTTGAATAATTTTGGTCACAACTGTATAACCTCTTAAGCCCCTGGTCACATCGGGTGCGACTTGGCATGCGATTTGCATGCCAAGTGACTTTAAAATCGTATGCAAAGTCGCACCCTACTGTCCGCTATTAGAGAGGTCATATCGGTGCAGTTCTGACTTGGTCAGAGCCACACCGATTTCTAAAGTAGTCCGTGTACTACTTTTGTTGCGATTTGCATAGACATCTGTGTCAGATGTCTTGCAAACTGCAAAGAAATCGGCAGGTCACCCGATTTTAAAATTCACTGTAAGTTGCACAAAATTTCAAAATCGGCTCTGATGTGACCAGGGGGGTTAAGAGCGATAAGGCAGCAGCTGGAAAAGGTTAAAAGCCTCTAGTTTTGCCTCGGTACATTTGTGTCTAGGGAGCTCTGCACACATTAATGTCTTTACATTTTAATCTTTTTTACTTTTTTCATCAAAGGAAACTTTCAGGTTTTTTTACTGTGAACAAAGGTTGTTGCTTTCCTCATCACTGGAGACATAATTATGACCATCCATCTTTACATAGAAGAGTTTCTGGCATAAGTGGAAAGTCAGCACAAAGATGTTTTCTTCCATTTATCAACTTCTGCAACATTTACAATATGATACATACTTTCCCATTACTCTGGTAAGTACGGCGATAAGCCTGCCAGCACAGGCCAAGCACCCAATGAGGTTGTGCTTGTGACTAGGCTCAGAAATGTTAAAGAAAGGCTTCTGTTAATAATAAAAATACTCCTGTGCTGCTCTTCTGTGAAACAATATATGCTTACCATACATGGAAAATAATGTGCATGCATTTTTCATGCATATTAAAAATGCACTGGACTACATCTGGTGTGATCCAGCCCTAAATATTTGACTTGATTTAGGCTTAATCTTTAATAAATCCAGCAAAGACAAGTCCCTACTAAAATATCCACCCAAATTTGGAACTAAATTGGCCAAAATTTTGTTTTACCAAGATCTGGTTGACGTTTGGAAGGAACTTGACTAAGTGAGGTTATACCCATTACTCTCATGTCCACTTCTCATACTCACGAACTGACCACATAGTCACAAGATCAGCTTGCATCCACCTCCTTACTTCAGGTAAATTGTGGAGGTCCCTTGGTCAGATTACCAAGGTTTCGTCAGGTGTGGTAACAACCCTAGGCAACCCCTAGAGAAGGAATACTTCTTACTCGTGGAGAATTAAAGAAGATCTATCACCGAAAGGAAAAAAAATGTGGTATATTCTCCAGGGATCCCTGTGAATCAAGCACCTGTCCCTATTAAAATCTAGGTTGTGGGTATCAATTGTCAGGGCTCCCGGGTATGACCAGAGGTGTGTGACTGACGCAGGGAAACGCAGACTTCAGATATGTTATAAACAATGTAATTTATTAACACTAACCATACAAACATAAACGCAGTGCAATACTAAAACATAACACAGTGCAAACAAACCAACCAACCACCCACAGATAACAGTACATACAATGCAAGCGTCGTCAGGCAGGCCGGGTCAATATCAGTCGGGCAGGTAGGTACAGGGGGAGCAAGCGGAGAATGGTCGGGGTCACAGGCCAGGTTCAGCAGGTAGCGGGCAGCGTGGTACAGAGGGTCAGGCAGAGGAGACTGGTCAGACAAGCCAGGGATCAGAACAGGGTCAGCAGAGAATCAGACAGGAACAGAGAGCAGGAACAGGATACAGGGCCCAAGAGAAACACAACACCAAGGCAGAGTCTGCAGGTCTGAATGTCCCTTAAATACACCAGTATAATTAGTTCCAGGTGTTTGACTGGCTGCAAGGTTGAGTCTCTGATTGCTGGGAGCACCCGCTGGCCAGCCCTGGTACTGCAGCTCATAAGGCAGCTGAGTCCCACTATTGCTGGCCAGTCCATTCCTGACAGTACCCCCCCCTCAAGGAGCGGCCTCAGGACGCTCCAAACAGTCCTAGCTGGGCAAAATGTTCCACCGCCCGGGTCTGGTAACTGGCGGGATATCAAAGACTGGCACACCGGGCAGGACTCCGGGCAGCGGCACACCGGGCAGAGGCACATCGGGCAGGACTCCGGGCAAAGGCACATCGGGCTGGACTCCGGGCAGAGGCACAACGGGCTGGACTCCGGGCAGAGGCACATCGGGCTGGACTCCGGGCAGAGGCACATCGGGCTGGACTCCGGGCAGAGGCACATCGGGCTGGACTCCGGGCAGAGGCACATCGGGCTGGACTCCGGGCAGAGGCACTCCAGGCAGCGGCACACTGGGCAGAGACACATCGGGCTGGACTCCGGGCAGAGGCACATCGGGCTGGACTCCGGGCAGAGGCACATCGGGCTGGACTCCGGGCAGAGGCACATCGGGCTGGACTCCGGGCAGAGGCATATCGGGCTGGACTCCGGGCAGAGGCATATCGGGCTGGACTCCGGGCAGAGGCACTCCGGGCAGCGGCACACCGGGCAGAGACACATCGGGCTGGACTCCGGGCAGAGGCACATCGGGCTGGACTCCGGGCAGAGGCACATCGGGCTGGACTCCGGGCAGAGGCACATCGGGCTGGACTCCGGGCAGAGGCACATCGGGCTGGACTCCGGGCAGAGGCACATCGGGCTGGACTCCGGGTAGAGGCACATCGGGCAGAGGCACACCGGGCAGAGGCACACCGGGCTGGACTCCGGGCAGAGGCACATCGGGCAGGACTCGGGGCAGAGGCACATCGGATTACCAGGCGAAGCAGCAGGCAGCGGGCCACCAGGCGGAGCAGCAGGCACCGGGCCCCCAGGCGGGGCAGCAGGCACCGGGCCCCCAGGCGGAGCAGCAGGAAGCGGGCCCCCGGGCGGAGCAGCAGGCAGCGGGCCCCCGGGCGGAGCAGCAGGCACCGGGCCCCCGGGCGGGGCAACAGGCATCGGGCCCCCGGGCGGGGCGACCGGCATCGGGTCCCCAGGCAGGGCGACCGGCATCGGGCCCCCAGGCGGGGCAACAGGCGTCGGGCCCCCAGGCGGGGCGACAGGCATCGGGCCCCCAGGCGGGGCGACAGGCATCGGGCCCCCAGGCGGGGCGACAGGCATCGGGCCCCCAGGCGGAGCGGCGGGCGCCGGGCCCCCAGGAGGGGCGACAGGCATCGGCCCCCCAGGCGGGGCGACAGGCATCGGGCCCTCTGGCGGGGCGACAGGCATCGGGCCCCCAGGCGGGGCAACAGGCATCGGGCCCCCAGGTGGAGCGGCGGGCGCCGGACCCCCAGGCGGAGCGACAGGTCTCGGGCCCTCAGGCGGAGCGGCGGTCGCCGGACCCCCAGGTGGAGCGACAGGTCTCGGGCCCTCAGGCGGAGCGGCGGGCGCTGGACCCCCAGGTGGAGCGACAGGTCTCGGGCCCTCAGGCGGAGCGGCGGGCGCCGGACCCCCAGGTGGAGCGACAGGTCTCGGGCCCTCAGGTGGAGCGGCGGGCGCTGGACCCCCAGGCGGAGCGACAGGTCTCGGGCCCTCGGGCGGAGCGGCGGGCGCCAGACCCCCAGGTGGAGCAACAGGTCTCGGGCCCTCAGGCGGAGCGACAGGTCTCAGGCCCCTAGGCGGGGCGGCGGGCGCCGGACCCCCAGGCGGAGCGGTGGGCGCCGGACCCCCAGGCGGAGCGACAGGTCTCGGGCCCCCAGGCGAAGCGGCGGGCACCGAGTCACCAGGCACGACAGTGGGCTCCGAGTCAACTGGCATGACCGCTGGCACTGGGTCAGACAATGGATCGTCTGGCTGGACAGCGGGCATCGGGTCACCAGGCATCAGGTCATTTGGCTCGACAGCGGGCACCGCGTCATCTGGCAAGGCAGTGGGCTCCGAGTCAACTGGTATGACCGCGGGCACTGGGTCAGACATTGGATCGTCTGACTGGACAGCGGGCATCGGGTCACCAGGCATCAAGTCATTTGGCTCGACAGCGAGCACCGCGTCATCTGGCAAGGCAGTGGGCTCCGAGTCAACTGGCATGACCGCGGGCACTGGGGCAGACATTGAATCGTCTGGCTGGACAGCGGGCATCGGGTCACCAGGCATCAGGTCATTTGGCTCGACAGCGGGCACCGCGTCATCTGGCAAGGCAGTGGGCTCCGAGTCAACAGGCACGACAGTGGGCACCGGGTCATCAGGTACCGGATTGTCTGGCTCGACAGCGGGCATCGGGTCACCAGGTGTGACAGCGGGCACTGGGTCACCAGGGATCAGGTCATTTGGCTTGCCAGCGGGCACCGCATCATCTGGCAAGGCAGTGGGCACCGGGTCACCAGGCATTGGATCGTCTGGCTCGACAGCGGGCATCGGGTCACCAGGTATGACAGCGGGCACTGGGTCACCAGGCATCAGGTCATTTGGCTTGCCAGCGGGCACCGCGTCATCTGGCAAGGCAGTGGGCACCGAGTCACCAGGTACGACAGCGGGCTCTGAGTCAATTGGCACGACAGCGGGCACCGGATCAGGTACCGGATCATCTGGATCAACAGCGGGCATCGAGTCAACTGGCCTAATAGGATCGTCAGGCTGGATCAGTTCATCATGCTGGGTAGAGGCATCAGGCTGAATGCCGGCGTCCGGCTGAGTAGAGGCTTCAGGCCGAGTAGAGGCATCAGGCCGAGTAGAGGCTTCAGGCCGAGTAGAGGCTTCAGGCTGAAGAGAGGCATCAGGCTGCGTACAGGCATCAGGCCGAGTAGAGACATCAGGCTGCGTACAGACATCAGGCTGAGTACAGGCATCAGGCTGAGTACAGGCATCAGGCTGAGTACAGGCATCAGGCTGAGTACAGGCATCAGGCTGAGTACAGGCATCAGGCTGAGTACAGGCATCAGGCCGAGTAGAGGCTTCAGGCAGAAGAGAGGCATCAGGCTGAGTACAGGCATCAGGCCGAGTACAGGAATCAGGCTGAGTAGAGGATTCAGGCTGAGTAGAGGCTTCAGGCTGAACCACGGAAGGCAGGTTCACCGGTTTGGATACTGGCAGGATGGTATTGGTTGGAAAGAATTTTCGCTTTTTTCTGGTTTTAACTACTGGAGCACTGCAAGTAAACGCAGGTCTGCAAACGAATGGAGCAGCTGGAGACAGAGAAGAGCTGGAGGATGGAACAGGAGAGGGAGCAGTTGCTACAGAGGGCTTTTTTACAGGGTTAAAGGCAGGATAGGTGCAGCGAGTGGGAACAGGGTACTGACATGCGGTAGATAGCAGGGCAGGAGGAGCTGTTGGGAATGCAGGAATAGAGTTTTGAGGAAATAGATTAGAAGCAGGACTGGGTTTTTGTAAGCTGACTGAGGCTGGGTGCAACAAGTCTGTCCATGTCTGCAGTATGGGTTGAACAAAGCTGAGCTTACACAAAGCCTGTCTGACCAAAGACTGCACTGTGTTTATACAATCTCTTAGTGTCTGTGGTGAACATGTGGAATAACGCTCCAGAAAGTAACCCACATCATCCTCTAATAACCACACCAGGGACTCTACCTGGTCTGCACTAAATGGTGGCAAAAATTCATCCCTGCATTCGGGGGTACCAGATGAAACCAACTCAGCACAAACCTCAATCAAAGGCTGCACCTCAGAGAACTCTGTGCCCTGATCTACTAGAACATGAGCGAGCCGTATACATTCTAGCAGTTCATCCCGGGTATACTCCTTCAGAGTTTGATAAGCATACTCCCTGTCATCAAACACTAGCAGATATAAATACGCAACCTCATCCAGATCCATCCTTCCCATCAACAAGCCAAGATGGCTTCCCTGTGCAGCCACTTCTGGTCAGGATTGGCCTTGGTGTAATGTCAGGGCTCCCAGGTATGACCAGAGGTGTGTGACTGACGCAGGGAAACGCAGACTTCAGATATGTTATAAACAATGTAATTTATTAACACTAACCATACAAACATAAACGCAGTGCAATACTAAAACATAACACAGTGCAAACAAACCAACCAACCACCCACAGATAACAGTACATACAATGCAAGCGTCGTCAGGCAGGCCGGGTCAATATCAGTCGGGCAGGTAGGTACAGGGGGAGCAAGCGGAGAATGGTCGGGGTCACAGGCCAGGTTCAGCAGGTAGCGGGCAGCGTGGTACAGAGGGTCAGGCAGAGGAGAATGGTCAGACAAGCCAGGGATCAGAGCAGGGTCAGCAGAGAATCAGACAGGAACAGAGAGCAGGAACAGGATACAGGGCCCAAGAGAAACACAACACCAAGGCAGAGTCTGCAGGTCTGAATGTCCCTTAAATACACCAGTATAATTAGTTCCAGGTGTTTGACTGGCTGCAAGGTTGAGTCTCTGATTGCTGGGAGCACCCACTGGCCAGCCCTGGTACTGCAGATCAAAAGGCAGCTGAGTCCCACTATTGCTGGCCAGTCCATTCCTGACATCAATTCTGGCTGTAGCTTCACCCGTCTCCTCATCTCCCTTGTTTAATACTGACCTACAGCCTGCTATTCAGAGTTGTTGTGAATGAAAGCACTTTTCTCGAGCTGTAATCCTTCACAACACACGTTGACAGTTTCCACTTTCTCTTGGATAGCTAGGCGAGTGGGAGGGGCTAACTATTTAACGCCACAGTTCAGCAACACCTGCACAGATTTAGATGGGGACAGGACAGGAGATGTATGCAAAGGATCCCCTGAGGGGAGCTTACAGCCTGAAGTTCTGCCACTCTTCTTTCTGATGTTACAGCTACTAAGAGAACTAACAAGTGATATTCCACAGAAAGCACTATTCTGTTTTTTTTCCAGTTGGGGAAAAAAAAGAGTCCACTTAGAAGGACATATCTGATCTTGGCAATAGCTGGGATGGCTGCTACCTTGACTTTCAGAGAGCTTGGGCTAAGGCCCAACTCGAGCCCTGATTGCAGGAAAGCCATCAGGTGAGTGACAGTAAGAGATACAGGATCAAAACCGTCGCCTGTTGCAAAAAATACATTTGGTCCCAATTCTGGAAATAGATATTATTGGTGAAGCATTTGCAAGACTGTAGAAGAGTTGTGATTACAGATGAGGGGCAGCCTAGAGCTTTAAACCTTTTCCTTTCAGCTTCCAGACTCGAAGTGCCAGCCTGTCTGGACATGAATGAAGAAGTTCCCCCTTCCAGTATGGAGGCATATGCTTAGCTGTATGGCCAGGGGAAACAATGGCCTGCATAGGTAATACGAGAAAATTGCAGTAACAGTTAGGTTCTTTGTCAGAAGTCTTGTGAGGATGCCCATGATGAGGGAAAGTGGGGGAGAAGCATATTTTTTTTGCAATTCAGTGGATAGGTAAGGGCATCCATCTCCTCCATTGACTAACAGACAAGCCTCCTTTCAAGAATGTCTTAAAAGAAACCAGACTTCTTCATCATATGTGTGATGTTCTTTTCAAGGAGCATAACTGCTGCATTCATCACTGAAGGTGTGTTCAATGAAGTGGCATCTGTCTCAGAGAGAGAGGATAAAGTTTCTGAATACAGTTACTCAAAAACCTTGTCTACAACCTTTAGTAACAGTACAAACTTTTTGGCTTTCTTCGAAGGTTCTATTGTGTCTTCTCTCTCTTTAGCCTATTTAACTGCATAAACACAGGGCAGCAATAGAGCAAAATTAAAGCCAAAGGATTCAAGCTCTTCATCTGACAGGGAGCTCCTTTCCTCTCCCAGAGCCTGGAAAGTCAGAATACATGAAGCTGACAGATGTGAGGTAGATGCAACAAAGATTAAGGGAAATCTTTGCATGCCTCCAAGACTTCTGATGTATCTGTTAACACTCAGTTGAGATGGCATGAAGAGTCAAGAGAGCTAGAAAGGGTATGGACTTGAGATGTTCCTGGCAAGTTTTGCTGTGAATTCAGCAAGAGACTCATGTACTTCTTCTTTGAGAAGGAAAGATACCTGTAGGTTCTCATTCCTGTAATTTACAGGAGAAGTCCTTCACATTCCCCACACACTTGCTGGTCTGGCAGAGGAACAGGTCTAACAAGTATTGCTCTTAGGTTTAGTAGTGAATAAAAGAGGCTTAGGGCAAAGATTTTGGTAATATGTCTACCAAAAGAAAAATGAGAGCGAACATACCACAAGCAGGTTGTTAATCAGTTAGGGTAGAGAGCTGGGAGGATGCCAGCACCATATTGGCACCATCCTTTAAAACAGTAGGGTGGTAGTAAGTCAATTTAAAGGCTCCACCTCCCCCAGGTGTTGTGTGAAGCATTCTTGCCTTCAGTCAATATAACATCCCAAGGCTCCAATCAACTGGGCACATGTCTGAAGCCACGAACAGCGTAATGATATCCCACCGGAATAGAAAGAAGAAATTAACATTCAGACAGGAGAACAGGCCAGTGGAAGGGAAAAGCAATACAATATAAACAGACAAGCTAAAAGAAGATAAACTTAAAGTTGAAGAAAAGCCTAACTAACTTCTTAAAAAAAAACAAAAAAAAATGCCCTTTCCCCTCCTCCTACCTGTTCTGCATACTCTGTATATAAAAGATCTGTGTACTTACCCATTTTTAATCTGGTCACATAATCCAGCAGCTCTGGCAACCCTGTGTCAGTGAGTGACTGCTACAGGAGAAAGGAGGGAGGACAAACAATGGCTCGGGCATGGGAGCCTATGGGTGACATCATGGCTCAATGAATTCACAACCGTTGTCAAGTGCTCCCTTATACAGGAGCACAGGAGCTGCTAAAATCACTTGACTGGACCAGATTTAAAAAAGGTACATATACAAATTTTTTATACAGGGTAAGCAGGATAGATAGCAGGAGCAAGGGGGGAACATTTTAAAGACTAGTTAGAGTTAAGCTTTACTACCACTTAGTAGTACCACTTACTACCAGTAAAGGAACATAACCCTAGAGATAGCCACCAAAGTCATAAAGGAATAGAACCTATCAGGACACAATAACTAGCCCCAAAAGACCCACTAGAAGGTGCTCCCATCTTTAATGGTGCATTGAGCAGCCAAAAGGAACTGGGGCTGTGCCTGGAAGAGATCTGCTGGAAGGGAGGAAGGCAGCCACAGGTGTGTTCTAACGAGGTCAGCTGATGAAATCATTCCTGAGCCTTACTGGTTTTTCTGTCCTAAATTTACATATCAGCAAGTGATGAAGCTTTCTAAAAAAATACGGCAAGGGATAAGGTAAGGCCTTGTTCTCAAAATCAAAGAGAGCTTTTATTTTTCTGCAACAGAGGTACATTAATGGTATATTGGTACATAGGGGAACTGGAATTTAGAAAAAAAAAAGGTGAACTTAGCCTTTAAGTGCTTCATTGCCAGCAGACTCTCTACATTGTCACACTGGTCAGTGGTTAGATAGAGTATCTCTTCAGTAGGTAGGCTGCATTGGTATTGTAAAAGTCATCCAAACTTGGATTGTCATTAATCTGCATGACATGCTGCTATCACTCTCTAGAGATTACCTAGTCCACGTGTTTGCACCAGTTTCTTTGCAGGTGGATGTGGTGAACGAAAAGTGACACCCTGTGAATTGTGTTGCTTAACATGGTGCCTACATTGCTATATTGTAAACTGTTGTTAAATAACACATTCTTTTCTAGAGCTCTGCCTTTAAATAAACCCCATTTAAACCTTCTAGGTGTGTCTGTGTTTTTGGGTCCAGGTAAGGGCAGGTCATTATAGGTGCAGGGCAGGAGGGACCCACTATATTAAAGCACCTCCTTCAGGGGTGAACGCTACACTACCAACACTATTAGCTGCAAATCAGCTCTAACTCTCAGTTAAGCTGGCCGTAGACAATGCAATTTTTGTTGCAGGAAAGAAAATAGTTTGCTTCCCCATCAACACAGTCAGCATTGACTAGGGAATCCCTCCCGCAGAGCTATTGTGTCCTCCTGGCAGGGAGAACACAGTGATCATTGCTACCTGCTATAGCCTCTGGCAATAATCACATGAAAAATCCAACAGTCTGGTTATTCCCAAGTTGTATGAAAATCTAATTGGGTACAATCAGCCTGCCCACAGATAGTTCAAATCTTGTCCAGTCCTGGCTTTAGCAAAGTCCATGTGGCAATTTTTATGTGTATTTGCCTCCCATGAATCTGTTAATCCTAGACAGCCAGCTGCAACAGGTTTGCACAGGTCTATGACAGATTGATGATTGACCATAACACAGATTTTCACTCTAGACACACAGTTATGAAGTGGTCAGAGTGCCTTAGGCTGGTGTTAAAGCTTTGTGAATTGATCCCAAAGGGTCATTAGGCCAATAATTGAACCTAAAGGGTAAATAGCAAAGCAGTGGTAGTTAAAGATTGGGCTGTTTTGAATTCCAAGGAATAGAGTGTACTTTTATTATAATACCTGTGAGAATAAAAGAGCTTAATGTACCATTATATTTGGCAGCACATTTTGCAGAATTGCTGCCAACACTTGTGTTTCCTTCCTTCTCTGACTTACGTGGCACCTGTATTTTTTTCAGGACTGATTCAAGACTATAAACTGACCTTAACATTGGTAATATGATAGCAGGCAGGAGTTACACTTTAATATAAAGCTTGTAGCTGGGTTTCCTCAGCAATTAATCTACACCACTATCCTGACCTATGGTAAATTATTGACAATCCACTTAGATGGCGACTGGCTTGACCTGCACCTGGAAACCTCTCCAGGCAAAGTGAAGAACAGGCTTGCCTCCTTAAACGTCAGCCTTCACAGGCCTCAACAGATCCGAGGAAACCTGCACAGAAAAAAATAAGGAGGCTGTCATCACTGACTGTCATGCGGATCCAATGGCTTCAGTACTTTCTGGGTACTATCCCAAACCAAATGTGCAGATCAGGAGTTCAGACTTTGCTTTAACTCTTCTTGCTGAATATTTGTAATAAGTCAGCGACACAGAGACCCAAAGTACCAAAGCCAGAGACTGCCAAGAAACTGCAAGAAACTAGCAGTTTCAAGAGGTCAGCTATGGCAGTCTCCAAATTTCTTTCAGTTAATTTTTGCAATAGAAAATTGAAAAAGGTTATGATGATGATGATGATGATAATAATGATAATAATGAGGGACATTTTTATTGGTGTTTGCTATGATACAGATTCATGCTTTGCAATCCCTACATACTGTAAGTCAGGGGTGGACTGACAACTCATGGGGCCCCCGGGCAATAGGGGATCATGGGGCCCCTGTGTCCTCGCCCACACCCAAAAAAGCCTATGAAAAAGCCAATGAAAGGTACCAGGGTCATCTCATGGGGCCCCCTACTGACCCCGGGCCCTAGGGCACTGCCCGAGTGCTTGAATGGTCAGTTCGCCCCTGCTGTAAGTGCACACAAAGATACAAATAATTTTCAGACAGGTTATAGATACACCAAGCTGAATCAGTCAGAATGTACTTGCAAAGAGACTTTGATTTAAAAGAAAATATCATGTAGAAAAATGGGACAGGTGGGGTCTTAGTGGATTGGGAAAGATTTCTGGGCACTTAAATTACAATACTACTATGTTTTCAGTTACTTAAAGACAGTGAAAGTGACCCTGTTTTGTTGAGAACCAATATAATAAATATGTTTGCTGTATAAGCCATTTTATAATATATTATTGTTAAAATAGACTTTGCATACCAGTATGCCAATATCCCTGAACTTTTTTGCGCCTGTTTCATGGTTACCAAGTACAGTTTGCAAGGATGATTTCTCTTTGTCTTTCATTTAAACTTGGTTTACTTTTTCTATTTCGCAGAATCTTTGTCCAACTATGTTTAGTATGTAGTATAAAGCTTTCCCAGCAAACCTACAGATGTTATCTAAAGACCCCAGTGCAGTAAAAAAATTTAAAAAACTAAAAGGGGTCTATTATTAAAAGTAGCATTATGTACTTTCCTCTTCTTTAAGAAACATTTTAAAAAGTGATGTGACTGGCCTCTCCACCAATCACAGAGTTAAGAGCTTGTTTAGAAAATCAACAACTCCAAAGCCATGACACATACAGTATCTTCTATAAAAGGACAAATAGACAAGACTGACTAGGAGAGGCAACCGTCTAAGAACATACAAGCCTAATTTTTGTTTAAGCATGTCTACCTATGCTCACTGACCTCTTTATTAGGTACACCTGTTCAATTGCTTGGTAACACAAATTGCTAATCAGCCAATAACATGGCAGAAACTCAATGTATTTAGGCATCTAGACAAGGTGAAGACGACTTGCTGAAGTTCAATCCGAGCATCAGAATGGGGAAGAAAGGGGATTCAAGTGACTTTGAACGTGGCATGGTTGTTGGTGCCAAATGGGCTGATCTGAGCATTTCAAAAAACAACTGATCTACTGCGATTTTTGCGCACAACCATTTCTAGGGTGAGCGGCAGTTGTGTGAATGAAAAAGCCTTGTTGATGTCAGGGGAGACTGGGCAGACTGGTTTGAGATGATAGAAAGGCAGTAACACAGCTTCTGAAAAAAGGGGGTTCTCCCCATGCGGGGTCAAAGCAAAAAGATGCCCATGGTGTGATATCGTTTGAATAAAGCGAATTTTATTAAAAGGACAAAGGATGCATCCAGTAAATGGCAATGGGAACGGCAGAAGACAATAAAGCACTAACCGTCCCTAGAAGGAAAAGGCCACCGGAGCTCCACGATGCTCCGACGGCGTGACGTCAACGGCGTGAGCAGGCTCCTCCTTGCGCGTTACGTGCCACGCACATCGTCAGAAGGAGAGCTTGTTAGTGCTTTATTGTCTTCTGCCGTTCCCATTGCCATTTGCTGGATGCATCCTTTGTCCTTTTAATAAAATTCGCTTTATTCAAACGATATCACACCATGGGCATCTTTTTGCTTTGACCCCCTTTTTTTCAAAAGCTGTGTTACTCCGATTCCATCCAGAGTGGGAGGTTCTATCTGCTGCAAGAGTAACACCCACACATCCCTTAAGGGGAACTCTGTGTCGGAGCCTTATTTGCTGTGACCCTGGACCTGTCTTATCTATAGAGGGATACTCTTCCAAGGGCTGCACCTGATGTATACTTCCAGTGACACCAGGGAATAACTATTATACACTGCACTGTATCAAGTGTGGTTCCGGTGAGTGGGCATTTCTTACATTCCGTATTGAGGAACATCCACTGATCGGGAATAACTAAGGACTATTGATTTAAGCGCTGCACTATCTTCTTTGATATATGTGATTTTGCCTTTCCGTGTGGGGGCGCATGCACTCCCTAACCGTGCCACTATAGGCTCCTTGGCGTGTCAATCACCAGGTCCCAGCTGCTGATTCTCAGACGGGACTCGGTGATCGTCGGCAGAGCTGACAGGGGAGAGGTCTGTATGTAAACAACACAGATCTCTCCCCTGTCAGCACAAACAGGCTGCTTTGTATTGTTCTCCACAGCAGAGCAATACAAAGCAGCTTGTCTACATAGTAAACCACACACAGCACACTTTGATCACCCCAGATGTTAACCCCTTGCTGTCCAGTGTCATTAGTACAGTGTCAGTGCTTTTTATTAGCACTGATCACTGTATTAGTGTCACTGGGGATGTCAGTGGGAGTTAGTCAGTTCCCACTCAGTGTCAGAATGCCTGCCACAGTCCCGCAATAAGTCGCTGATCGCCACCATTACTAGTAATAAAAAAAAAAAAACAGTATATATACCGCCATTTGTAGGCACTATAACTTTCAAGTAAACCAATTAATTTACACGTAATGGGATTTTTTTTTTTTAGCAAAGACATGTAGCAAAATACATTTTGGCCTAAATTTATGAAGAAATTTTATTTTTAAAATTTTTTTACTGGATATGTTTTATAGCAAAAAGTCAAAAATATTGGGTTTTTTCAAAATTGTCAGTCTTTTTTCGTCTATAGTGCAAAAAATAAAAAATCACATAGATGATCAAATATCACCAAAAGAAAGCTCTATTTGTGGCAAAAAAAGAACCTAAATTTCATTTGGGTGCAGCGTTGCATGACCGCGCAATTGTCAGTTAAAGTAACGCAGTGCCAGATTGCAAAAAATGGCCTGGTCAGGGAGGAGGGTAAATCCTCTGGAGGGCAAGTGGTTAAGTCAGTCCTAAAGGCAAAAGGTAGTCCAACCTGGTACGAGCAAGCTGCACCTAATAAAAGAGGCTGGTGAGTGTATAGTGACAGAGATATCAAGATTTGCACACAAGGTGGAATAACATCAGACTAGGAGAATACAGTAATTCTTTCAAGTAAGTCATGTACTATCCATATCTGTATTCCATATGAAAGGTTTTTTTTTTATCAGACCCCTGATATATTAACATAAGTAATGAACTCAATTCTGAAACATTAATAAAGGTATATTTGGTTCAGTGACAAAATTATACTTATTTCCATAAGTAAAATGTCAAATACCTGTAAGACGAGAGGAAGCAAGATTTTTAGAAGTTCATCATCAAGTGGGCAAACTTTTTCTAAAACATCTAACATCCAGGTCAAATATTCATGTCGTTCCAGTAAACCTTCCTGCAATAAAAGTACCGAACATTTTTTATGTAAGTCAGTAGTAACAGAACAATAACAAAGCAATCTCCAGTGCCACCATGTGACTCTTTTAAGTCCTACAATCATCAGGCTCAATTCTAAAAGCTAACACATTGGATAATGATCCTTATTTTTCAACGGTTATTTTCTGCTGATTCCAATTAAATTTGGAAATTACAGTCAAATGGCTAAAATAAAGACCTTTAGTCTTGTGTTAACGTTTTGTAAATTAAGCTTATTGTATTTCCCACTGCTACAAAAAAAAAGTAAATAAGCATTTTCAGATGCAAACATGCTGCTTTGTGGTGTCTATGAGTGGGATTGGTGCATGACAGGATGAGTGGTAGTCCTTCTTTCATTCACCTCATCACTCTGCACAACTGTTTTGCCATGAAAGTTGAAAGTTGGAAGTTTAGTTGAAAAAGTGCATCAGACAGTGTACTTTTGGGCAGTGGTATTCAAATCAACCCTCAAGGCTCACTAACAGTGCATATTTCTGTATTTAGTGGATGGGACTAAGTGGCTAAATATCTTGGGCTCTACAGAGAGGATCCACAAAACTGACACTGATAGACCTTAAGACAGTTCTTAGAATCTTAGTTCTTTGGCAGTAGTTCTCCAAATGTGAGGCCTAGTCAGAAGTGCTGCAGGCCAGTAAAGATCCTGCACTCTGTTTCATGTGATCACCACCTGTGGAAAAAATTGAATTTTAGGGTACAGGACCCAGAATATCTAGGCATCACCATGGGTTATACTGTATGCAGCTACCTTCAGGTGGTTTGTTATCGGAAAAAAAAAAAATTCCACTGTGACCCCCTGCTACTGTAATCTAGCCTCAGTTTTGTAGCAAGTAATATGGAAATCATAAAGAACACCCATATTCTGTACTATACAAAATAAAAAAAAAATGTTATAGGCAAGTCAAAAATCCTATTTCTAATTTATACAGTACAGGAAACAATATCTTTAGTTATAACCATGGGACATCCCAAAGCATCCTAACCAAGGAGTTGCAACAAAGCAAAAAAACAAAACACATGTAGCAACAGGTTAAGCAAAGGCTTGTCAAAGCTCAAAGAACAACTTGAAGTACATTACGCATTAAATTGGCATCAGATGAAACCTGAACACCCACCTGGTAAAACTCAACATACGTGTGAAAGAAGACCAGGTGGCAGCCTTGCAAATCTGACAAACAAATGCCTGATGTTAAAAAGCCCACAAAGCACTAACTGATCTTGTACAGTGCGCCTTAACAGGGAAAGGTGGAACTTTATACTTTAGACCAGGGGTCTCCAAACTTCATTAACAAAGTGCTAGTTTACTATCCTTAAGACCTTAGAGGAGCCAGACTGTGGCTACTGGGAGTAGAAAACTTCCTAGTGTCAGTGGGAGTAGACAATTTCTCAGTGCAAGTTAACTTACATAGTGCCTGTGGTCAGGAGGATCAATGCCCCATCATCTTTGTCAGTGGTGGGGAATAGTGCTCCCTCATTGGTGCCAGTGGGAGCACCCATTGTTGGTGTCAGTGGGAGGAATAGTGCCCCATCATTGGTGTCAGTTGGAGGAATAGTACCCCATTGTTGGTATCAGTAGGGAGAATAGTGCCCCATCGTTGGTGTCAGTAGGAGGAATAGTGCCCCATCATTGGTGTCTGTGGGAGGAATAGTGCCCCATCATTGGTGTCTGTGGGAGGAATAGTGCCCCATCATTGGTGTCTGTGGGAGGAATAGTGCCCCATCATTGGTGTCTGTGGGAGGAATAGTGCCCCATCATTGGTGTCTGTGGGAGGAATAGTGCCCCATCATTGGTGTCTGTGGGAGGAATAGTGCCCCATCATTGGTGTCTGTGGGAGGAATAGTGCCCCATCATTGGTGTCTGTGGGAGGAATAGTGCCTCATCATTGGTGTCTGTGGGAGGAATAGTGCTCCATCATTGGAGTCAGTGAGAGGAATTTTATCCCACAGTTGGTGTCTGTGGGAGGAATGGTAACATATTGTTGGTGTCAGTGGGAGGAATACTGACTCATATCAGTGGGAATAACAGTGCCCCAAGGGCCGCATACAGGCAAGTAAAGGGTTGCATTCAGCCCACGGGCCACAGTTTGGAGACCACAGGCTTAAAACTCTTGGAGCTAGAAAAAACTCTTGAAATTAGGAACTGGGATTAAGCATTCTACCTATTGCTTACCCGATGCATGAGAATGAGCCCAGATTATATAGAGAGGAAGATGGCCAGCCTGGGGTGGAACTGGGTGTGTAGCTGACTATAACAAACAGCAGGTGAGACTGGGCGGTCTGAGGATCCCTGGACCTGGTGACAAATAAGTCCAGTTTGTTAAGGAACCTGGTCACCATAAGTTACAAAAATAGTGGTCCCTACTTTCAGCAAAGAATACCTCAGCATGGAGAGATTATATCCCTCAATCCAGTTGTTGGCAACTGAGGAAGTCTGACACTCAGTTTTCCATGCCTGGGATGTGAAGGACCAAGCAGGAATAAGCAATTCTGCCCAAGACAAAATCTAATGCATTTACATTTAGGCGGTGTGAATTCTGGCGCCTCCCTGGTGGATGTAGGTCACTTCCATGGCAATATCTGACTGGATTCAGAGGTCCAGCATTGGAGGGATAACTGGATTGCCCACAGTTCCAAAACATTGAAATCGAGTCTCAGACCCTAAGAGGGAATTCAAGTCTGCACCTCAGCCCAGAAGGCTGGCATTCCTTGTGAGAGCTGTCCATGTCTTTGCACTCCAGCGCTGTACTAGAAATCCACCAAGGCAGGAAGAGTCTGGCCTTGCATATCAAATGCAAGGGGAGTTTCAGAGACTGAGTATGTTTGTCCCATGCAGCCAGAATTTTTGTAATGATCTGGAGTGAAATAAGGCATATGACACCCCCTCAAAGGAGGCCACAACCAGATCCAGTACCATCAAGCAGGAGTGAATTGAGGGATGGCTATGGGACCAGGAAGTCCCAAGGAGGGCTGTGTCCAATATTAGGCCCAGGTTCTCCAATTGAGGAGTTAGTTCCAATGATGATTTCTGTACATTTAGGATACATCTGAATTTCTGCAGAGTCTGCTGGACATTGGCTGACAGAGCCTGGGTGGACTGGTCCTTCAAGAGGAGATCATCAATGTGGATACCCTGCATACAAAAGCAGAGCAAAGACTGGGGCAAGCACCTTGGTAAAGACAGTCCTTGCGTTGATGAAGTAGAAAAATTAATAAGTGTAGGCAAGCAATCTTAATGTCCACAGTGGCCAGCAGATCCTCCAGCAGAAGGGGGGAAATGACCAGCCTGAATTCTCTGTGGAGCTTCTGTACCTTTAGGATTGGTTTCATCAGAACAACCATAGGCGATGGGTATTGATAGAAGGTTTTACCTCTTCAATTCCTCTGTCAACCTTTTAACAAATACCAGCCTCTTCCTGGTCTTCATCCTCTACTTGACAATTTTTTCATTCAATTGGTATTGAAGGTATGGAGGTTGGTCTTCTCCACCTTTCAACTCTCCTACTGTGGACAACTTAGGCAACTCAAATTTTCCTTCTGCTTATAGGTCTTCAGCCTTTTTTTTAAAATTGGCTCTCTTCTAAACCTTCAAATACAGTACTTGGAGAATGTATTTTACTTTTGTAGCAGCCAGTAATGTCACCGGCTCGTGTGCTCTGAAGGAAGAGCATACCTCTGCCGTTTCTTCAGAGCTCTGTGCCGCGGGTGTGACTCCCACACGTATGCGCGGGAGTGACGCCATCGTGGCTCAGCCATTCATAAAGCTGAAGCCCGCAAATCTGGAAGGAAGACAGAATGATAAAAGCACCATGACCCATGACAGCATGCCACTGGAGGGCTTCGGTTACAGATAAGTCTGTCGTAATGCGCTAGTATGTCGTGCATACTAGCACATTATGACTAAAACCACCCGGAGGCCCATTTTTTTTTTCCTTCTTTGGTGCGGTTCACTACTTTTTTATATCAGCATGCACAAAACACCTAAGAATTATTTAAAAGAGCTGTGATGCTCTTCCACTGATGTTGCTACCAATGCACAATGCAAAATGTTGGACAGTACCATTATTATTATTATTATACAGTATTTATAAAGCGCCAATAGTTCACTCAGCGCTGTACATTACAAAGGGGGACAGAACATGTGACAGAACAATACCAATACAATGAAAAACATGAGGGTATTGAGGGCCCTGCTCTTTCGAGTTTACAATCTAGGAGGGAGGGGATAGTGGTACAGGAGGAGATAGCTGTGGGGGATGGAGTGGTAGGAAGAGTGGAGGTCTGCAAGTTAGCAAGGGGTGGGGTAGGCTTCCCTGAAGAGATGGGTTTTCAGGGTGCGCCTAAAGGAGAGGAGAGTAGGTGATAATCTGATGGGTTGGGGCAGGGAGTTCCAGAGGATGGGTGACACCCTGGAGAAGTCCTGGAGGTGGGCATGGGAGGAGGAGACCAGGGAACTAGAGGGAAGGAGGTCTTGTGAGGAGCGGAGTGTACGTGCTGTGGAAGCCAGTGGAGGGATTGGCAGAGGGGGGTGGCGGAAACGGAGCGGTTGGAAAGGTGAATGAGTCTGGCAGCTGTATTCAGGATGGACTGAAGCGGGGATAGCCAGCGGCGAGGCAGGCCAGTGAGGAGGGAGTTGCAGTAGTCGAGTCGTGATATGATGAGGGAGTGGAAGAGCTGTTTAGTGGTTTCTGGGGTTAGGAACGTGCGTATTTTGGCGATGTTGTGGAGGTGGAGTCTGCATGAGTTAAAGATTGGACTTGGGGCTGGAAGGATAGGTTGGAGTCCAGAATGACACCAAGTACTCTAGCCTGCGGGTCAGGTTTGATGGTGGCGTTGTTGGATGTGATGGAGAAGTCAATGGGGGGTGGTGTCCGGGCTGGGGGGGAAGACAAGAAACATGGTTTTGAAGAGGTTCAGTTTAAGGAAGTGGAGCGACATCCAGTCTGATATGTCGCTCAGTAGGTGTGTGATTCGGGCAGAGACCGAGGGGGTGAGGTGGGGGGTTGAGAGATAGATTTGTGTGTCGTCGGCATAGACGTGGTAGTTAAAGCCGTGAGAGTGTATGAGTTGGCCAAGGGAGGAGGTGTAGATAGAGAAGAGAAGGGGCCCAAGGACAGAGCCTTGAGGGACCCCAACAGAGAGGGGGAGTGAGGGGGAGGTGGTAGCATTATAGGTAACGCTGAAGGAGCGCTGTGACAGGTAGGATGAGAGCCAGGAGAGAGCAGAATCTCTGAGGCCGAGGGAGTGTAGTTTTTTGAGGAAGAGGGGGTGGTCGACTGTGTCGAAGGCCGCAGAGAGGTCAAGGAGTAGGAGCACTGAATAGTGGCCATTAGCTTTGGCGGTTAGCAGCTTGTTGGAGAGTTTGAGTAAGGCGGTTTCGGTGGAGTGTAGGGGACGGAAGCCGGACTGTAGGGGATTGTCGTTGAGGTGAGAGCATAGGCGGATGTAGATGAGGCGCTCGAGGAGTTTAGATGTAAATGGTCCAGGGAGGGCTTTTTAAGTATGGGGGTGATTTGTTCATGTTTCAGAGGGGAGGGGAAAATGCCTGAGGAGAGGGAGAGATTGAAGATGTGGGTGAGGGAGCGTAGGATGGAGGGGGAGGGAGGCCGTAGGAGTTGTGAGGGGATAGGGTCGAGGGGGCAGGTGGTGAGGCGGGCATCAGAGAGGATCTTGGAGACTTCCTCGATGGTAGTAAGGTCAAAGGTGCGGAGTGTTGGGGGAGCTTCAGTATGAGGAATGTAGGGTGGGGTGGAAGTGGAGGTCAGAGCAGTGGTGGGGCCGTGGGAGAGGGGTGATGAGGGGGTAGCTGAGTGAGAGGGAACGGGATTGGAGGCCCATTGAGGCCCCTTTCACATGGGCTTCATCCATTCAGTCATATTTTCTTAAAGAAAAAATGGATTCAGGTTACATCAGTTTTTACATCAGTTTTCAGTTCAGTTTATGTTAGTTTACATCAGCTTTCACTTCAGTTCAGTTCAGTTACATCAGTCTACGTCCATTACTGCATCTTTTTTTTTTTTATTGATGCAGAAACACATCAAAGGTGACAAATGTATAAACAAATGTTTCTTGCCTAAAAACAGACATAAACGGAACGGATGTAAATGGATGACATCCGTTTACATCCATTCCATTTCAACAGATCTGGACTCTGGCTGTTCTGTTTAAAAAAACAGAACTGAACAAAAACAGATGTAAATGGTTGATTATCCATTTTTTTCATGGAAATGAATTGCTGTCAGACAGATGGAAAAAAACAGACAGATGGAACCCCCATGTAAAAGGGGCTTAACACTGTTTACGTTTTACTCCTCAGCTTTTACTTTTTTCATGTCACTCACCTGAAACATGTAAAATGCTAACTTCTCATTGTACTCCCACTGCCTCAATGCCTGTTCCACATCTTGTGTAACAACCACTGAGCTGCTGCAATGACTGGAATTTTTGTGGTAAAAATCTGCTATCTTCACCAACTGTTCCCGAAGATACCGTGTTAATATCTGAGTCCATTCTGAAAAACAAATTAGGAAATTATGTCAGCCAATTCAAATAAAGGGAAAGTGTGGTATATTTTCAGTATTATTGTACAAGATTTATATTGGGTCAATAGTTTACACAGCGCTTTACAACATAAGGGCAGATAGTACAGTTACAATACAATACAATGTGTAGTGCTGCACTGCTCAAAAAACACTTAAACATAACATACATAAAAGTCCAAAACACGTGTAAAACTGAACAATAAAATTCCAAAAGGAAGAAAAGAAGGAAATAGCTCTTCAGCAATGTAGATGGGAAAAACTTATTCCTACTGGAGAGTAAGCCCACAATCCTGGTGCTGTAAATCTTTAAATGGTGTGCATCACCAAGGTGACCATATGAAATAGGTGGACCCTCACCTTCATGTATGGACCCATATAGGAAACAAGTCAACCAGGCAACTCCCCTCATAATGGGGGTGAAATAATGGCCTATCCTCTATGGATAATCCACCTTTCATATATGGTCACTGTATCCTCCAAGTGAACACTTTAATGGTATAGCTGGCTCTGTGGGTAGAACTCACAACCATATAAAGCAACCATAGTGCAGCACAGTGGCTAAATGGTTAGCACTTCCGCTTGGCAATACTAGGGTCCTTGGTTCGAATCCCAACCACAGCACCACCTGCCTGTAGTTTGCATGTTCTCCCTGTGCCTGCGTGGGTTTCCCCCAGGTACTCCGGTTTCCTACCACACTCCAAAGACATGCTGGTAGGTGAATTGGTTCCTGTCTAAATTGGCCCTAGTATATGAATGTGAGTTAGGGACCTTAGAGTGTATGCCCCTTGAGGGTTAGGGACTGATGTGAATGTACTATATATATGTAAAGCGCTGCGTAAATTGATGGCGCTATATAAGTACCTGAAATAAATAAATAGTGCAGCATGTTTCTTAAAACCTTAGAAAAGTTTATTAAAAATGCACTCACATGTTACAGTAGTAAAAACCGCAGTGTGACTGAAGCTGTGAAATACACTATGCAGTGTCTATGACCGTGCTAGCAGTGCTCCGGCTCTGATGTCACCTGGTTCCTCCTCATGTGTATAGTCATGAACCACGTGACGTCATCAAGGGTAGCTAGGTGACATGTGCAAGTTGTATTTATTGCCGATGGCTTCCTATGATTACCTCTCATCAGGGTAATCAGAAAGAAAGACTTAGGACAAAATGCCATCTAGTGGTGAAACTTAGAATCTCCTCATAATAGAATACCCATAGGGGATAAGCAGAACTGTGTCAGGAGGTAAACATATGAATGCCTAAAGATAATAAACATATAATGGCATACACCTAAGGCTAACGGAAATGGGGACAGCAATAAATCCTATAGAACAGAATATAATAATTATAAGAAAAAAACAGGACACCCTCATGGAAAATACTGGAAAAAAAACCCAACTAGGGACTTTAATAATTGCTGACGTCACCTATATACAGTTGCAATACAATTGAATACAGTAGGAATCAGAGGACCCTGTTCATTAGAGCTTACAATCTGAGAGGGAAGGCTAAGAGATACAAAAGGTCATAACTGTGGGGGATGAGCTGATGCAGAAAGTGGACATACAGGGTAAGCTTCTCTGAAGAAAAGGGTTTGGGATGGGGCTCTTCCCCACAACCCCGTGCTGTGGTTGTGAGGGTCTGCAGGTGGGGTGGGCATATCGGAACATAATACCCCCTACTCATTCACCAGAAAAGTGCAAAAAGTAAGTAAAAACAACAGTTTTTAACAAGTCCATTACTAGGAAACAAAAAAAACTCCGAAAGAATTAATGCCCCCCATCTGACAGTTCTTAAATAACTAAGGAGTGGAGTCACCTGATGATGACCCCTGCCCCTTTGTGACATCATCGACTATCACATGCTGTGTCTATGACATCACAAGTGGGTGGGGTCACCCGGTGACATCATTGAGTGCACCCCACCCCTTAGTTATTTGAGAACAGTCGGACGGTGGGAGCCTTTGAGTGCAGAACTCTTTCTTTTTTTCTATTTTTTATTTTTGGGTCGGCATCTGGCATTCATCGTTACTGACATTTGATCAGCTTTGGAGGACATTTTTTTGGTAGAGGGGTTTGTTTCTTAATAAAGGACTTGTCACAGGCTGTTGTGTTTTTACTTTCTTTTTACACTTTTTGGGTGAAAGAGTAGGGGTACTCTGTACCCCATACTCATTCACATGGGGGGGGGCTAGGATCTGGGGGCCTCCTGGTTAAAGTGGGCTTTTAGATTCTGATAAGCCCCTGCTGGTAGAGGCCTTTATCCTCGTCAGCCCCCCTACCCCAAAGCACCTGCCCCCCCATGTTGTCGGCATGTGGCCTGGTATGGTTCAGGAGTCGGGGGGTGCTCACTCATTCCCCCTTTTTCTGGCATCCTGGGTTGCATACTCGGATAAGGGTCTGGCATGGATTTTGGGGGGACACCCCATTTTTTTAAATTTTGGCGTGGGGTTCCTCTTAAAATCCATACCAGGCCTGAAGGGGAGGGACCCCACACTTTTTTTTTTTTTTTATTGCCAACATTCTTGTGTTTGCATTCAGCTGTTCAAGGATGCTGGAGGAAAAGGGGAAACAAGGGGATGAGGCATATGTTGTTAAGATTGGTGGGGTACAACAAAGGTTTTTGAAGTATGGAGGTAAGTAGTGTGTGTTTTAGAGAGTTGGGGAAGATGCCAGAAGAGAGGGAGAGATTGAAGATGTGAGTTAGAGAGTATAGGATAGAGCTAGAGAGTAACAGCAGCATTTGGGAAGGAACAGGGTCCAGGGGGCAGGTGGTTAGGTGGGCATTGGAAAAAAGTTTAGCAACCTCATCTCTAGTAGGGAGGGTGAATTAGAAAAGTGTTGAGTGTACTTGTGGACATGGGGTGTTAAGTGGGGGAGATATCTGTACAGAGGAGATTTCCTCACAAATTGTATCAAATATTATTTTTTAAGTGATTAGTGATCTCCTGGGCAGTGAGTGAGTTAGTGGGTGGGGGCAGTGGAGGACAAAGTAGAGAGTTGAAGGTAGAGAAGAGTTGATGGGGGCTGGCTGAGAAGGTGTTAATGAGTATGATAAAATAGGTCTGCTTGGCAGTGAGGCAGAAATTGTATTTTTGGCAAAAAGATTTGTATTGGTTGAGGTATTTCTGAGACCTAGTCTTATGCTACAGGCACTTGTTTTTTGAGACTTCTGGTGTCTTTGGTGTTTGCCAAGGTTGTAGTGGTTGGGCCTGTAAGCACATATTCTGAGGTATTTTTGGACTGTTTACCTTAAGGTTACACTGCCCTAGAAGTGCCTATAGATACCTGCAGTAACTTTATTTTATCCCTCTATGCCCAATGCAGGGTCTGTCACTTACTTCCAAGTAATTCCAGAGCTTACCCTTCTAAATACATACATTGTTACTGTCCCATCACTATGATAAGCTACCTCTATGGCCACAAGGTAGGAGTGAGTAGGCAAGCAAAATCACTACCAGGAAGGGTTACAGCTTTCCCTAATTAGAATGAACCAGCATTAGGATCAAGAGGAGGCAATGAAAGCTGCTGCAAGTACTGTATGTTCAACTACCTCTAGATATCACTAAAAAGTACTTTATTAAGCAATTGTCACATTTCTACAAGCTATTTTTGTTATTTTAGTACATGTAGAGATTTAAAGCTTAGCCACAAGCCACATAGATTGCCTATTACATATACAATGACTTTGCCTAACACAATAAAATAATTTCTCTTTAAAGAATATGTAAACCCAACATTTCATATTCCTAATATGTGCTTGCTGTACCATTACACTTGTATGAAAAAGGATTCTGTTCTTTTTGTATTGCTTCCTTTCTGTGAAAATCCTGGTGTTCCTGCCAGTCCCTCTGCTTTTCTAATAAAAACTGACCATGCTGGGGGGGAGGGGGCGTGGCTTGGGCAGCGATGTGAGTGGATGTGCGGGCTAGAGCTCTTCTTTGCCATCCTGAATTTCTCATCCTACATCAGAACCCCTGAGTTAACTAGTCATAATTTCCATTTGGAAGACTTGAAAAATAGTTTACGCCGGAATAATGTTAGAATGGTGGGACTGCCTGAAAGAACGGAGGGTAAGAATACTGTGGACTTTGTGGAAAACTGGCTTAAAACTACATTTGGGGCTGAAAGTTTTACCCTTTTATTTGCTGTAGAGAGGGCGCATAGAGTTCCGGCTAGACCGCCACAAGCGGGAATGCCTCCAAGAACCTTTCTTATACGAATTCTTAATTATCAAGATAGAGATATCATTCTACAGAAGGCAAGACAGCGAGGATATGTTTCCAAAGATGGCTTGCAAATATTCTTCTTTTCTGATTTTTCAGCGGAAGTGCAGCGCCAACGTGCCAAGTATTCTGCTGTGAAGAAAAGGATGCGCCAATTGGATCTTAGTTACTCCACACCATAGTTGCTCATAATACTACCCACTGCAGCTGCCCACTGGCTGGATGAATATAACCAACCCGGTTGTTCTTCCAACCAGGGGCGGACTGACCATTTGGAAACTCGGGCACTGCCAGAGGGCCCGGGGTCAGTAGGGGGCCCCATGAGATGCCCCTGGTACCTTTTTCATAGGCTTTTTTGAGTTTGGGCAAGGACACAGGGGCCCCATGATACCCTATTGCCCGGGGGCCCCATGAGTTGTCAGTCTGCCCCTGCTTCCAACCCACCTTGAAGCCCGATGAAGACTGTCTTCTGATTCTTTCTGAAATTCTGTGAAGCTCAGTCTAGACAGATGGATAGCACCATTGCAGATCGTGTTCCTGGTTTTTTTGGCACTTTTATTACAGTGACAACCCTTTTTTTTTTTTTTTTTTTTTTTACACTGGTTGGTGTCTGGGCCTTGTACAGCATCCAGTAAAGGCACATCCAACACAGGTTCTCTTCCTGGTCACATGGTCCCCCAGATAGTGGCTCCTGCGTGGAGAGAGTTATTTTATAGGCAGATTACATTTTTCCTTCTTTTTGTGTTTTTCAGTTATTGTTTTCTCTTTTTTGATGACTTTTGGTTTGCTGTTCTTCCTGATCATTCAAAATATTTGATTGTCTGGGCCAGAGATTGGTGCTATTCTCAGAGGTTTGTGAGCCAGATGCTCTCTGAAGAAGTATGAGAGAGTCCCCTCAAAGCAGTGATCGTATACATTCTGAACTCTCTCACTCTGTTGTATGGCGTGGGGCTCCCATTACACTTTTTTGGCTCCACTTACTAGAGCGGGAACCTCTGTTACACTTTTTGCTCAACTGTTATGGGTACATTAACTGACGTTTTAATATCAAGGAATGTGAGAGGCCTTGGTGATTCCACCAAGTGACAGGCTATGTCTGCTACTTTTAAATGGCATTCTCCTTCTGTGATCTGTTTGCAGGAGACCCACCTTTGTTAAGATACTCTGAAATATTTGAAACATACAAATTATAGTAGTCAATATCAGTCTACTTATACCTCTTGTTCTAGAGGGGTATCTATCTTAATAGCTAATGGAGTGGAGGTATATTTTTCTGTATTGTACATTGTTTAGGAAACCATACTTGGTGGCTAACATCTATATCCCTCCTCCCTACTCACCTGACATCCTTAGGGATTTTCTAAAGTTTACTTTAGATAAACCGGATGTCCCTTGGTTGTTGGTAGGGGACTTCAATAATTATGGTGATCCATCTCTGGATAAGTATAACTCTGCTGCGGGACCAGTACCTTCACAGAACACAGCCTTTGCTAAATATATTCAGCAGATTGGACTGGTAAATATTTGGAGGCTAAGACACCCTACAGAGAAACACATTTCGTGCTTCTCACATACCCATAAAACCCTGTCGAGAATAGACTTAGCTTTGGGAACAACTAGGCTGTTGTCCTTAATTTCTGATATTGCCTATTTCTGATATTGCCTGTCCTAGAGAGAGAGGCACTCAAAAAGCCACTGACTTTAGAAGAACTACAATTTGCTATTACTAGTATGTCTAATAATAAGGCTCCAGGGATTGATGGGTTCCCAGGTGAGGTGTATAAAACTTATGGTGACTTCCTTTTACCAGAACTGTTGAAGGTATTCAATATAAGCTGGGACCTTGCCTCCATCTATGAATGAGGCTATCATTGTTGTAATACCCAAACCTGGCAAGGACCCCAGCACTCCGGATTGTTATCGACAGATTTCGTTACTTAACTCAGATGTTAAGCTTCTAATTAAAATGCTGGCCATCCAATTATCGAACAACATTTAGAAGACAGTTCATCCCGATCAGTCAGGATTTATTCCGACAAGAGCGACTTCCATAAATATTAGAAGATTGTTCCTGAAGTTGCAAATCCCTACGGTTAGGGATGGTAATAGAGCAGTACTGTAGCTTGATGCAGCAAAAGCCTTCAGTAGTACAGAATGGAGTTCCTTGTGGCATGGTCTAAGGAGGTTTGGGTTTAGACCCAAAATTTCTACAATGGATCCAAAATCTCTATGCAGCTCCGACAGCTAGAGTACAAATTAATGGGCATGTTTCAAACTCATTCCCACTATATAGAGTTGCGATACAGGGTTGTCCATTATCTCCCCTCCTCTTTGCGTTGGCCTTGGAACCCTTGGCGGCAGCAATACGTCAAGCCTCTAATATCACAGGATTTAAAAGGTCTACGGGGGGGAGGACAAAATAGTGTTATGTGCTGATGACACCTTATTGTTTCTGGGAGACACTTCATCCTCTTTAATTGAAGTAATGTCCTTTATCAATATATATGGTTTGTTTTCAGGTTTTACTATTAACTGGGACAAGTAATTTATTTTACTGTCAGACCCCCTTCCATCAGACCTACCCCAATTGCTAAGCAGATATCCGTTGTGACCTCTTTCAAATATTTAGGAGTTTTGGTCACCCCTCAGCTGACTGATTACATGGAGCGTAATTTGGGCCCCTTACTCCATAGGACAGGGGTGGGCAAACTGTGGCTCTCCAGCTGTTGTGGAACTACATTTCCCATGAGGCATTGTAACATTACAAAACTGACAGTTACAGCTATGACTTGCAGAGGCATGATGGAACTTGTAGTCCTGCAACAGCTGGAAAGCCGCAGTTTGCCCACCCCTGCCATAGGATAAAACAAACGGGCAGAATATGGAGTAAATTGCCTTTAACAGTCAATGTAAGGGCTAATTTAGTTAAGATGGTTTGGATGCCTCAGCTCCTATACATTTTACATAATTGCCCAGTGTGGCTTCCACAGATTTTATATATATATGTATGTATATATATATACTGTATATATATACACACACACACAGTATCTCACAGAAGTGAGTACACCCCTCACATTTATGTAAATATTTTGTTATATATTTTCATGTGACAACACTGGAGAACTGACACTTTGCTACAATGTAAAGTAGTGAGTGTATAGCTTGTATAACAGTGTAAATTTGCTGTCCCCTCAAAATAAACTCAACACACAGCCATTAGTGTCTAAACCGCTGGCAACAAAAGTGAGTACACCCCTCAGTGAAAATGTCCAAATTGTGCAAAAAGTGTCAATATTTTGTGTGGCCACCATTATATGCCAGCACTGCCTAACCCTCTTGGACATGGAGTTCACCAGAGCTTCACAGGTTGCCACTGGAGTCCTCTTTCACTCCTCCATGACGACATCACGGAGCTGGTGGATGTTAGAGACCTTGCGCTCCTCCACCTTCTGTTTGAGGATGGCCCACAGATGCTCAATAGGGTTTAGGTCTGGAGACATGCTTGGCCAGTCCATCACCTTTACCCTCAGCTTCTTTAGCAAAGCAGTGGTCGTGCTGGAATATTGCCCTGCGGCCCAGTCTCCGAAGGGAGGGGATCATGCTCAGCTTCAGTATGTCATAGGACATGTTGGCATTCATGGTTCCCTCGATGAACTGTAGCTCCCCAGTGCCGGCAGCACTCATGCAGCCCTAGACCATGACACTCCCACCACCATGCTTGACTGTAGGCAAGACACACTTGTCTTTGTACTCTTCACCTGGTTGCCGCCACACACGCTTGACTCCATCTGAACCAAATACGTTTATCTTGGTCTCATCACACCACAGGACATGGTTCCAGTAATCCATGTCCTTAGTCTGCTTGTCTTCAACAAACTGTTTGCGGGCTTTCTTGCATCATCTTTAGAAGAGGATTCCTTCTGGGACGGCAGCCATGCAGGCCAATTTGATGCAGTGTGCGACGAATGGTCTGAGCACTGACAAGCTGACCCCCCCACCCCTTCAACCTCTGCAGCAATGCTGGCAGCACTCAAACGTCTATTTCCCAAAGACAACCTCTGGGTATGATGCTGAGCACGAGCACTAAACATATTTGGTCAACCATGGCGAGGCCTGTTCTGAGTGAAACCTGTCCTGTTAAACCATTGTATGGTCTTGGCCACCGTGCTGCAGCTCAGTTTCAGGGTCTTGGCAATCTTCTTATACCCTAGGCCATCTTTATGTAGATGTCAGGGATCTCGTCGCCGTGCAGCGGTGTGACGCCGATGGATCCCCTTTGAAT
Organism: Staurois parvus; assembly: GCF_062004578.1. Taxonomy (NCBI): domain Eukaryota; kingdom Metazoa; phylum Chordata; class Amphibia; order Anura; family Ranidae; genus Staurois; species Staurois parvus. The sequence goes on along the minus strand of NW_028317927.1, from coordinate 8,970,485 downwards.
CATGGTGGTGCGAGTGTGCATGCGCAGTAGCGCACACGTCACGTCTATTTAAACCTGCTTCATATGGAAATCACTGCCTTCTGGTCTAAATACGTTCCTGCATACATTTCCTGATTCTGATACCTGTATTCTGTATACCCGCCTAAGAAAGAACTCCGCCTGCACCGACCCCGGCTTTCCCTGACCATTCTTCTGCCTGCTCCTCTTGTACTTATCTGCTTGTTACCAACCCAGCCTGCCTTACTCTGCTATATTACTCTGCCTGCACCTGCACCTGACATGCGTCCTGTCAGCTACCATATCCACCTACCATTGCACCCACGGCTCTGCATCTGGCCTACATCCGGACTACCGCCATACCCATCAGCCACCGCATCCACGCATGGTGCTCGGTCCCAAGTCCCGCACCCTGACTGCCACCACACCTGCTTGCTGCTGCACCTATGTCCTTGCACCCGCACCTGGCTTGTGTCCGGATCTCCTGG